>NC_133426.1:102963571-103574285 GCF_049350105.2 Macaca mulatta
AAGCCAAGGTGAGTGGATCATGAGGTTGGGAATTCGAGACCAGCCTGGCCAACATAGTGAAATCCCATCTCTACTAAAAATACAAAAAAACATTAGTCAGGCATGGTGGCAGGCGCCTGTAATCCCAACTACTTGGGAGGCTGAAGCAAGAGAATTGCTTGAAACTAGAAGGTGGAGGTTGCAGTGAGCCGATATTGCGCCACTGCACTCCAGCCTGGGTGAAAGGACAAAACTCCGTCTCAAAAAAATAAAATAAAATAAAATAAAATTAGAATTAGGGCTTCTTTCACCTTATTGATTACCTTCAATTCATTAGGTACTATGTTAAGTTCTAGGGAGAAACCAAAAGGAATAAGATCCAACCACTACTCTCAAAAAGCAGAGAATCTAGTAAAGAAAATGTGCACCTGGTGTACATATCTCATAATTCACTAATTATACAGCCTTTATCAAACATTTACTGAGTGTTTTCTATATTTTAGATGCTATACTAGCTTCCAGGTATATAACAAAAAATTAATATGCAGTCACTGCATAGCTGAATGGGGAAGAAAACCATAGAAACAGAAAAAGAAATAAATACACATAATATACAACAAACTGTCATGACTAATTACTAAATGACAAGCATTGGGGTTATAAACTATGAAAAAAATAGAAATGTTACCTGACCTGTGGAATCAGTCTAGTGACAATGTCAGTGTTTAAATAATATTTACAAAATAATTACAATAATGAGGAGTGTTTTAAAGGAACAGCACAATATGGTTTGTGCTACATTTGGTATTAGTATAAGGCAGAGTAATGGCACAAATTAAGTGGAACTAACTTCACGTAAAAAACTACTTGAGGGGCCAGGCATGGTGACATACCCCTGTAATCCCGATACTTTGAGAGGCGGAGATGGGAGGTTTGCTTAAGACCAGGAGTTTGAGACCAGCCTGGGAAACATAGGTAAACATCATCTCTAAAAGAAATTTTTAAAAAATTAGCTGGGCATGGTGGTGTGCACCCATGGTCCCAGCTATTTTGGAAGATTAGGTGGGAGGGTCACTTGAGGCCAGGAGTTTGAGGTTACAATAAGTTATGATCATACCACTGTACTACAGCCTGGAAGACAGAGTGAGACCCTGTCTACAAAAGAAAAGAAAAGAGCTACATAAGCTGGGCCATAAAGGATATGTAGGAATTTGCAAGGTGGAGGAGAAAAAGAACATTAAAGAACAGCATTTACAAAGGTCAAAATAAGCTCCTTCCAGTTTGGAATAGCCCCTCATATACCCACATCCTAATAAAAAATTTACAAAATTGTTATTTGTTTTTCAGAATTATTCTTGTGGTGTCTAAAGGTTTATCAACTTTCTTAAGTTAGACAAATGCAGAGTCTAGTTACCTCATCTATCCCAATACAGTTTACTATAATTCCAACAGAAATATAGCAAAGGGAACAAAGAAATGGTTAGCCAGTGATGAATCAGAAAAGGCACTATAAGGAAAGTTCAAACTGAAGCCACCATGAATGAGTAGGTAGATATGTGTTTACTCTGCAGGAAGCCAAAGTGTAAGGACTGCTGGAGAACAAACTTGATATGTATAAAAACAGATATAGCCTAAACATTTGGAGGCACTGTGGGAAGAAAAAATAGTGTCTAATCTAAAAATAGCTCAGGATATGACCCACTAATTCCAAAATTAATTGTTGAATGTCTAGCTGTTGAGGCATTCTGCTAGATTTCTCAGCCTTTGGTCATGGTCCCTGCCCTCAGGAAATGTGCAATCTAGTTGAAAAGTCAAAGCAAAAACACAAATAATCACGCTCTAAAGCAGAATATGAAAATTCCAAAAAGAGAAGTACAAATGAAATATTCTGGGAAGAAACGAAATGAAATGAAAGGAATTGTAAAAAATTCCTAGAGGAAATAGCATTCAGGTTGAAAGTTGAGTACTAAGTAGGATTTCAACAGGCAGATATGTAGGGGGGGCATTCCAGTCAGAACAGCAAGATTGAAAGTATGAAGATGATAATGTTCTGATAACAATATGTTCAAATAAGTCAGTCCAGGTTTGCTTGAGCCTTGGGTATTTACAAGACAGAAAACTGAAAAGGTAAGTCAAAACTATGTTATGGAAGTCAGAAGAGATTTATCTGATAGTCCATGAAAAAACACTATTTTTTAAGGAAGGAAGTGATGCAATGGAGCCAATACTCAGGGAAGATTAATCTAAAATAGTTTCTATTTAGACACAGCCTGTCTCTCTGAACTCATGATTTGTTAATCAATAGTAGACTACAATTACATGGACCATAGATTCACTCTGGAGTGATAGGAACAGTTGTTCTTTAGTTAATGAAAACTACTACTAACAGAATGAGATATTTTGAATAAAACAGACTGATTTTGGTATTTCCTGCCCCACTGTCCCAGAAGAGAGAGTGGCAAATGTCTATCTTCAAAGGTCCACTGGGAAGGGATAATGCAAAGACATCCCAGATGTAGAGACGCACTTGGAGAGGTAGGTGGGGAAAGTAGCTGAGCCTGGGTAGGTGATTGTGTTTTCCGTGGTCTCCAAACAGCTGGGACACATGCTTTCGAGTCCCAAGAGTTGACGGGGAAGGGACGAAACTTCAGGTGAGTTCTGTCTAGAGAACACATGAGCTAGACCTAGTCCCAGCCACAAACCTTGTGCCTGAGCCTGCCAAACAAGAAGCAGTGCTACAGCTCACAATGGAATATGAAAGCTGGGCTAATACATTTGAAATACTGGATTGCATAAACTAAGGCCTTTTTACGACCTGGGGAGGTAGGACAGGAGACACAATAATAAGTAATATTAAATTTTCCCCATGGCATCCATAAAGGGGACTTCAGGTCAGATTTAGTTTGGTTTAGAAAATCATAGTTGTTTCCAGAGTTTATGATAGGGTAAAATTAGTACCTGATACACTGGCAGAAGTTTCTGGCTTTGATCTAGAAAACCTGAGTTTTAACAGAAATCATCAAGCTCTTTAAGAAGCAGCAGCACTACTGTTATTTACCTATGATAGGAAATTACACTGGTATTTGCTTGCTTTGCTGAGTGCAATGATCCCTTTTTATATAACGACGAGCTTTGATAATTCCGTCCTCACAATGGCAGGTACCTGTAACAAAACATCTAGTTTCCTGACAGAAGAAATAGACACAGGATTCTACCCAGTTGACAGGTTTGGGATTTTTTCTGAATATGTCAAAAGAAAGCTATCCTTGACTCATCCTGCATGATAAGATACAAGTTTTATTTCCATTGAATTTCTACATATTCCCATCCCTGCCACACCTGCACTCAGTGACCATTACTAAAGCGCACGCGCGCACACACACACACACACACACACACACACACACACACATTTTAGAGAATTCTTCTCTTTCATACTTTACTTAATGGGGAAAATTGCTGCCCTATCATTTCAGTATTGGCAATAAGCCAATTATTCACTCAGTCCTATGTTCTTTGGTTAATGAAAATTACCAGCAAGTCTGTAACTATAGGCATGAATTGAAAGTCTTGGGTCAACAGTTTTAGCACAGTCTAGAAACTACTTTCTAGTGCCAAATGACTAGATTAGCCTGAGAACCATCTATGGGTCTTCAGTATTCTCTGATGTATAAAAACTAGTATCTTGCTTATACAGAGAATGTGGTCTCTCTTAACACTTCTCTCTCTCCACCCTCTACATGCCTTTTTAAAAATCTTTCTTTTCATCTTTCTGTCTACCCTACCAAAGTTCCAAGTCCCAAATGCAAACTCCTGTTCCAGATTATATATTCATCACAGCCAGTGCTCTTCATAGCCTAATACAATAAAATCAAGGCAACAATGTCACTTGTCAGTCTCTTTGTGCATAAGATAAAATGATGCCATCTGTGAGACAAAGTAGTGTAGGGTTATGAGTCATCTCCAACTCCTGTAAAATAGCCTAGTCAGTCGGGGCCTGGGGAGAAAATGATGAAGAGAGAGCAATCAGAAAATCAGTGCACTAGTGATTCATTTCTTAATTTATAGAAATGTGAAGTTCTTTTAAGCTGATATGGGCAGATCAACTGACAAACCTGCTATGCGCATCTGCACTTTTATTATACTTTTATTATACCTGCTAAGCACACCTGCATTTTTATGATAGAGTTTGCCTGAGGCCGTCATAGCATAGCACCAGGGCCAGGAATACATTAGTAAAATTAGAAGAAATATCATCAGGCAACTTCAGGCTGCATGTAAACAATTAACAGCTCATTAAGGAGAATTTTACTTTTTTGGGATCCTACCCTTTCCTTGACCAAATTTAAGCTGGTTAATAAATGGAGGCATCCACAATGAGGGTCAGGAGTATCTCAAAGTCTGTGTCCCTGTTTGAGTTAGGATTATCTTTAAGTATACTTATTCCTCTATAATCATCTATTGAATTATACACATTTATTATGACAGTCCAACCAGAAAAAAACTTACCTTCCTAAATTCTTTTCACAGTCCTGCTTCTGTAATATCCCTATTTGATTCTGAGGTATAAGTTAAATATACTGAATGTATGTGGACATATTGTGACCTCTGGAAAAGGTTTTAACCGAAATGTTAGTGGTAAATCTAAGAAGCAAAAGTGCTGATGAAGCAACAAAATGGGTACATATTAAAAGCAATGAACCCTCCCCCTCAAAGATAAAATGGTGTATAATTTCCAAACCCCTCACCACAGTCTCAATCAAGTTTAGATTCAGTAGCATCACAATCTGCCTAATACATTCACTGAAGCACTTTGGAATTTATGTGACAGTTTAAAGTTTTCCTCCTAAACCACTAATTAATTGGACTTGAGTCTCTAATGCTGTTTGCTTATTTTCTATTTTTTTTTAAAAAAAAAAACACCTTGATTTACAAATCTCTAGTTGAACTTGAAATGCATACTTTGAAATTGAGCATATAGGTAAAAAGAATGGAACATACAAAATTTCATTATATAACAAAATAGTACTATCTGACATGCAGGAAGTTTAGAACACATAATAATTGAGGTAAAGAGGTCTTGTGGTCCTGTATCCTTACTGAAAAATGTTGGCTTTGGATATAATTTTAACCTGTATTATACTGTAGTAGGATTTATTTAGTCATTCAGTTAACATTTATTGAACATTCACTGTGTGCTAAGCATTGGGCTCCTCAGAGGTACAGGGATGGGTTAAATTGGTTTCTGTTCTCCAGGAGCTCACATTCTACTTGGAGAGACAGATGTGTAAATGGCTGATCACATTGACAAGTGTCATAAATTACCTATGATTTGAGTGTTGTCAGGACCCAAAGAAAGAAGCAAGTTCTTGAGGGTGACACCACTGAGGCTTATAGTAGTGGCTGGCTGGTATCTCAAGGTACAGTAGAGAATACACATAATACACAAAATGACACATAGCATCTTATTCTCTTATAGCATCCTGTTCTTTTCCTTTGGAACAGTTATGTCAACTGATAGTTATGTGTGTGATTATTTCATTAATGTCTGTCTTTATGACTAGACTATGAAAACCTGGAAGATAGGGACTTGTCTTTTTTGCTCACCATCCCCAGGGCCTATTATGGTGCTGGCACATAACAGATAGTTATTGTTTGGTGACTATTGAATGAAGGAATATGTGTTTTCAAGCTATGGGAAGATATTTATTACGAGAAACTTCACTACAATATTATTGGCTACCACTTTGCCCTTCTAAGAAGCTTATTCTTGGGTTTACATTCAAATAGTTCACCCATCCCAAAACAGGTAGTTATCCTCTGATGCAAGCAGACAAAACTAACATAAGCACTACCACATGCACACCTACACCACACAGGTTACACAACATATGGTCATCACACACAGGTTATACAACATAAATCGCACCAAGTCATTACATGCAACACAGCTTATCTTTTGGGCACCGCATATTTTAGCACAATACATGTACCTTACCCACCGCTTATCTCATAAGTACATGAACGTGTCCTTACTCACACTGTCCCCATGTCCTCCTTTCTTTCTTTAGCCCTTGTCACTCCCTGCCTGTGAGAATAAGTGAAGGTTTCATAGAAAATGTTGTATTTGCTGGAGTCTTGGATTGAGTGGACTCGATTGAAATGAAAACTTAGATAATTTTGGTATTCTCATCAGGAGAAATTTCTGCTCTAGAAGCACCCAAATTCATAGCAGGAGACATCTCACCTTAGAAAATCACATCATAATGGAAGCAACCTTCTCAAAATAATATGCCTAAAACTTTCATGGGGCGTTTGTGAAACTGAAATAGTCACTGAAACACAATATACCACCTGCTTTGCATGGAAATGCATAAAAATTGGCCATTTTTTTAAAGAAGAATATGGGACAAAGATTAATCAAAATTTGGTGTAGATATATTCAAATGGATGTCGATGGAGTATCTCAATGCCTGTACTTGACATGTAATTGAGCTAAAATAAACTGAACGTTGTTCCTGAAATAGCCACATACAATACAACTTCAAGGCCCTTTTTTCATCTTCTTCATGTGTCTAAGACCGAGTGCAAGTATGACTTCATCCATTAAATCCTGCCCAATTAGTTAGACCTCAAGTAATATTCCCTTCTCTGAATTCCTATAACTCACATTGCCTGTATTACTTATTAGACACTTAATGTGTACAGTACAGTATTGTTATTTAACATTTATGCATTTTGAAAGGCCAGCATCCAAGGGATTTAAAAGACCAAAACCATGGTTTTGCACAGGACGAATTCCTGAGAAGACTAGATATATTTACCTTAGAGAAGTTTTGAATATGGGCAAGAGGTGATATGCTCATTTTCTTTGACTAATCTAAGTGTTCCTATATGAGTAAGCAAATACGATGGTTCCACAGGGCTCCAAAAGATAAAACCAGGGCCAATGGTTAAAAACTATTGGGATATTATTTTCAACCAAGTTCAAAGAATGACTTCCCAGTAGTCAGAACTGATTTGACACAGAATGGGCTACCATCTCAGGAGATAATGAAGTCTCTGCTATTAAAAATATTCAATTAGAGAAGAGTTCAAGAGAAAACTTAAGGATCAAATAAGTAAAATGAGATTTAGAAACCTTTTCTCCCAGGGATTATCTGATTTTTAACATGCTTTGCCTTTTCAACTACTCTATAAATTTCTTGAAGACCCAGACTATCATATCACTTTCCATCCTTGGTATGTATTTCTTTATCTCAAACATAGTAGATGCTCATTAAACATTTCTTGATCAAGACAGACCCTGATATCAATACTGAAATAAAACTGTTAATGTTTGAGACAATTTTTGGAAAACAATAACTACAATAACAATATAATTAAAAATATACTCTGAATATTCCACACCATGAAGTATCATGCAATTATTACTAACCCTAACAGTATATTAACAATAGTATTCATGATCAGCAATAAGGCAATAGCAATTACATTAGTACTGATAATATTAGTGATATTTACAATGATTAGTAAGCCCTGATAAATTTTAGATGGATATACTATAATCATACATTGAATAATAACTTCATACCAGTAAATCAATCAGAAATAAAATGAAACTGAATGAGTTATTAGGTGTAAGTGATTATGGAAAATATAAATTGAAAATTGTGACTTAGAGTTTGCCAGAAAATAGAACAAGTATAAAAAAAGTTTAATAGAACTTAGAAATAAGTTCAAAAGAGCTAAGAAAAATAAGCTCAACTAGTCATTCTTGACCTAATGAATACGCAATTGATGAGATTTCAAAACCAACCACTGAGGGTGAGATGTCAAAACATCAATGTAGAAATCAGACATTCAACTTCAACTAAGAAAAAAGTACAGTTTTAACTAAGAACACCTTGACGTATTAAGGGTGCTTGTGAGCTCACCCTGTATTGCATAAAATATATCCCAGGAAATGGAACTCCTGGGAAATAAACCACCAACTCACAAAGCCCAAATTTCCTTTCTGCCCCTTCCTGTCCTGAATGTGTCATTCTAGAATAGTAATATAAATAGAGGGTGCATGAGGAAATTTTTGTGTGTATATACAGGGGATTTTGTGTGGAACTGTAAATGTGCAACCAAGAACTGAAATATTTGACTAATAAATCTGTTAAAATTTATTCCAATATATTTATTAGTGAGCCTAAAACAATCTGGTTTTCTTCCCAAGAACCGTGATAAACGCAAGGACTTTCACAAGATTAACCTGAGTTAGAACTGGAGTGTTTTTGGAACTTCAAGGTAGCTTCAAGTGACAGCTGGAGGGAGAATTTCCATTTTTATCAAAATAATTGTTTTAAAAGATGTGAGGTTATAACCAGGAAAGCAAGAAGGCAGTGAAGTCCAAAAAGGTGGGTACTTCTATCCATTGCAATTAGGAGAACAAAATGATACCAAAAACTGATAATGACATAATCCAGCCAAGTGATACTAGCCTGAAGTTGAGAATGCTGAAATGTTAGTGTTCCATTTTTCTTCTGTGTCAGTTCATGGTCCAGGGGGATATCCCTGTAGACAAAGAAGCTCAAAAGGGCCAGATATAAGCAAGCTTGAGATTTCACATTGCGACACATGTTAGCTGTTTCATTTGACACTTCTTTTCCTTAAATTTATTGTGTATACCAGACCATCAACCTAATAGCAATAATAAAATGAGTACCATCTATTGAGTTTCTCAATCTATCAGATGCCTTATAAATATAATTTGGTTTTGTTTTTTGAATCCTCACAATTTTTAACCCCATTTTACAGATGATAAAATACAGTAATTAAACTGATCATAGAATTGAAGTAACATACTAAAGACCAATTGGCTGGGTGAGGTTTGTTTTGCCTCTGAAGCCTGGAGTGGTTCTTTCCACTCCAATCTTGCTCAGTAAATATTCAGAATCTTCATTTTAACATGGTTCCCAGGTAGTTTACATGTACATTAAATTGGAGAAACTGGACATCATTCTGCTTTCCTGCTGTTTCTCTCATCAGTCATACACAAACACACACACACACCACACTCACACACTCACACTTACACAAAGAGAATGGGGGATGGGGAGAGAAAGTAGTACAAGTCATTATCTTGTATTAAAAGTTAGAAATACCAATACACCTTCTCTAACAACCTCTGCAAATTTTGAATGCATCTGTTAATCGGGCTCATTACAATAACATCTATATTATATCAGCTGTTGTTAGCATTCAGAGTGTTTACTGAATAAAATAATTTTGGATAAAAATGAAACACCATATTTTACAATAGTTTATAGAGGAGCATAAAAAGGGAGAGAATAAACGCATGAGTCATACAGAAAAACAGGAGTCTGGGTTTGCTGTGGTTCACACTTTGATAATAAGTACACTAGCAATTACAAATGATTTATAAACGGCTGTGGCTATAGAAAACCCACTGTCTGTAATAATTGCAATCCAGGCTTTCATGGAGCTATTTCCCCTGAAATTGCAGAGAGAATGGTACCATGAGAATTCTTCCTGTTTTCATAAATTCACCATCAATTTTGGTTGCCAGCAAACTTTATTTCCAGGTGCTGGACCTCTGCAATCCAAATTATTGTTATTGAAAATAAAACTGAATGAGAAACAATCTGCATTTGGTCTAATTTTTCCTCCTTAATACATTTTCTAGCATAAACTCTCACTTTTCTTTACCTATGCATACCAATGAGTAGGCAATTTTTAAATTAAGTAGATTGGTCCTATTTGAAAATTCTATTATTATTTCAATCTTGAGCATGCTGAAATTTGTTGAATATAATACCTAATATAGGAATTAAACAAATTTAGCATGGATGGTTCTCTTTTCTAAGACTAATGCCCTATCTCAGTGCTTCTCCAAAATTTTTCTGCATAGTTGTCACCTGAGAACCTTGTAAAACTGAACATTCTGATTCAGTAGGCCTTGGGTGCATTTCTAACATCCCAGGTAATCTCAATGCTGCTGGTCCAAGAACCCACTACACTAGCAAAGGCACTATACTTAATTTAGCAATAGTGAAATGTCTAATTTTCAGTCCCCTTTTTCACAAAGCAAAACTAAGTCACCTTTTAAAATAATAAAAGTAATACTTAGTCATACATTATTATACAACATATAAAATCATAAAAGTAAGAAAACTAAACAATCTTGCCAACCAGATATAACTATGATTAACATCTGGCTGTATATCCTTCCAGTCTTTCTTCAATGTACATACATCTAGTTTTACAAAATGGGTATCCTGCCATTCATTATCCTTTGATTTAACAGCCATATCTAGACCATCCCAAATTTTTGCGCAGTTTTATACCAAATCTCCAAACCTCTCTTCACAGCTATATCTATCACTTAGAAATGTGAGTACAATACTATCAGCCACATCATTCAACAAAGCAAACTCACAGTTTTTTATCTAGGTGTTAATGCAGAACAGCAAGAATTCTATAAACCCTTGAAAGTGGTGCAGCATAAATATTAATAGCATAATGATGTCACAGCTTCATATGCACTGGGTATAAAGAGGCAGGGCCTCCTCTGCTCAAAAATATACTTCATTTCTTCAGAGTGTTGCATTTCTTTCTAAACCTGATCTCCAGAGACATATTTGGGGTTATTTTAGTCATTCTCTCACATTCATTGGGGCCAGCTTCCTTAGAGAAACATAAGTTTTGTTCTGTTTTTATTTTTTTCTCTCTGCACAGCTTGCTCGCCTTTCTTGACCTTTTCTTGGCACGCTGTAGACCACAGCTGTTTCAACTGATGGGGCAAGAGTCTGATACTCTGCTCTGCCCAGGTGTTCCTTTTCATTAACACTGCATCAATTCAGGCTGTCAGACAGGCTGTTATACCCATGACAACTAAACAGTTGGTAGAAAACAGGTACAGGTGGGCTACCAGTCCCTTACATATGAATTGAAAGGGCTACTCTTGTCACTCATCCTTAGTGGTAAAATGGTATAATAGAAATGGATTATGTGCAATATTCTATGCTATTTAGGAATGCATGTGACAAATTGGAAAAATGAGGATGCATACTTTAAAATTTAAATAAAAGTACTCAGCCAAAATGTAAGCATGACAATAAATGTGTTTTCTTATAAAAGCCAGGCATGATACAAAATAGTTTTTTAAAAAAATAATTTTAGCTAGGATAGTTAACACAGTTTGAAAATTTGAGTAAAAATCTTTGGTGTCAGAAATAGAACAAACTTCTGTCTGGTAAGCTAATAATTTTATGTTAGCTATTTCTGGGTACATCGTCTCTATGTTAGCACAGCAGTTCTCAAACTTTAGTGTTTGTCAGAATCACCAAAAGACCTTGCTAAAGCAAAGATTGCCGGGCCCCACCCCTAGAGTTTTTGATTCAGTAGCTCTAGAGTAGCATCTGAGAATGTGGCATTTCTAAGATCCTAGGTGATACCAATGGTGCTGGAATGATAAGAATGCTTAGAGTCGTGCAATAATTCACATTGCTTTAGAGAAGCGGTTCTCAAACCAAAGTTGGTAAAAGAATAACTTGAGATGGAAAGCTTAATAAAATGTAGATTCTAGGGTCTCAACTTCTAGCACTTTAATAAACGATTCTGCCACAGATGGGCCTACACAGTCAACCACATTCTGATGATATTATTAGGTTGGTGCAAATGTAATTGTGGTTTTTGCCATTACTTTTAATTATTGTAAAGGGATTGATTCTCACACCTGAAAGAACATCAAAATTACTTAAAACTAGAGCTTCTCAAACTTTAAAGCACATACTAATCACCTGGGAACCTGGTTAGACCGTTTCAGTAGGCCTAGGATGGGGCCCAAGATTCTGAATTTTCAACAAACTCCCAGGTGATAGTAGAAAGCCTGTTAATAAACTACAGACTGACAAGCCCATCCCAGACATTTTTATTCAGTAGAATGGGAATATATTTCCAATTTTTAAAAATGTACCCAAAATACACTCAGTAGGTTTAAATTCTTTTGGTCACTTCCCGTAACCAAATATTTTGAGATTGATTTTTGGAGATTTGATATAGTACCAGTAATATTGTATGTTTCGGTTAAACAGGCAAAGAGTCTGAGGCAGATGAGTGGGGATTTTTTTGAAATGAAAAAGACTTGATGTGACAGATTGCATTTTCCAAATGTTTGCAACATAATCCTTATCCAACATGCTTTTCTACAATAGAAACTTGATATTCTTCCTATTGAGAGGTAAGTTCTATGTACTCTCCTCTTGAATCTATAGAAGTGGGCTTTTGACCCCCATGTAACCAACAGGATGTCACAGAAGAAAAGATGCATGACTTCTTGACTTCCGCGGCAATGTCAGAAAAAGTGATGCAGTCTCCATCTTCTTTTTGGAAGGCTCCTGTCTGGAGTCCCAAGCCACCGTAGAAGAAGTTTGACTACTCAGAGTCTGCCATGCTTTGAGGACACCAAGCCACATGGAGAGGCCAATCAGTGAATCTAGATAAAAGATATACAAGAATTCCTAATACTATGTTGCTCCTGTTGGTAGTTCTATGCTTCAAGGCCCTCCACTTTAGGGCAGGACATGTGAGTGAACAAGCCTTGAAATAATCCCAGTCTTTGACTGTCAACTCACACACAGCCTTTGAGTCTTCTTTATTGAGGCCCTGAATATTGTATAGCAGAGAGAAGCTATACACCCTCTGCCCTTTCCTACTTCCTGACTCACAGATTCCATTAACATAACAAAATTCCTATTGTCTACATCACTCAGTTTGAGATGGTTACTCAGCAATAACAACAGGAGCCCTGAAACAATACAACTTAATAAAACCATAAAATCCTCCTTAGGAAACACATGAGAAACTTAGACATATAAAGCACTTATTTTAGGCCCACTGTAAAGCTGATGAAAAGAAACTTTGTAGCTATAGATCTGCAATGATATAATGCATTCGAGTGTTTATTACATGCCAAATCCTTTATGTACGTATCAGGGAAAAAAATCAAAATGCCTCTTAGAGTTTTCCGGCAGAGGAAAATAAGTTTCTACTCTCTCCCCAATCCTTTTCCATTTACAAACTATTGGCATGAATATTGGCTTTCTAAAAAGTAGATCTATGAAAAGGTAAGCAGGCAATAATTTTAAAAATTATAATTTTTATATAATTTCACATCAAAAATTTCTAACATAATATTAGAAACATATATATTATTTATCCAGGTTCACTGATTGTTTATACTTTCTATCTTTAAATACATATTTTTATATATAAATTATATATAAATTATTTCTATATAATTATGTATGTTACACATAAAATTATTTAAATATAAATTATATTTTATATATATATATATATCTTCTTAAACTGTTTAGAAAAAGTTGAAGTCACTTAGATATATTGTACCCCTTGTTCCAAATACTTTAGTATTTTTTTCTGAAAATGAAAACAAGGAGAAGGGCCAAGATGCCCTATTAGAAGCAGCTGCACTACATGGCACTCATGGAGAGGAACAAAAAGAGCGAGTGAATACAGCACCTTCAACTGAAATATCCAGATTCTTGCACTGGGACTGATTAGGGAAACAATTTGGCCCATGAAGAACAAAGAAAACCAAAGTGAGGTGACAGCCCACACAGAGCCAAGGGAACCCCCACCGCCACCCAAGGAAAGCAGTGAGTGATTGTTTGATCCTGTAACACTATCTGCTCCCTCATGGATCTTTCTAACCTGTGGATCAGAAGATCCCCTCATGAGCTCATGCCACCAGAGGCTTGGGTCTGACACACAGAGCTGTGTGGAGGCTTGGCAGAGCAGCTTCTCAGGCATTCACAGAGACCCAGGATCTTTACATACTTTAGCCCTTGGATCCCCAATAATCATGCCTGCAATTCAGGCAAGGCAGGAGGTCTTCACATACCCCTAGGGTAGTGCCAGAATCCAGGGAGCCAAGCAGCATCATTCTGTGGGCCCCATGGCACCTCACAAGATAAGACCCACTGGCCTGAAATTCCAGCCAGACACCAGTAACACAGTGGAGCCTTCCAGAGACTGGATGGAGCCCCCAGGCAGAGGAGTGTGCACCATCTCTGATGTTTGGTCGACTCAGCCATTCCAGCCTGTGGTCTTTGGAGAGTCCAAACTTGGGACGAGGAAGGGTCCCCCCAGCAGCACAGCACAGTGGCTTTGCCAGATCATGGCCAGACCATTTCTTTAAGTGGGACCCCGATCCATTCTTCTTCACTGAGTGGGACCTCCCAGCCAGGCTTTCCAGCAATGCCAGCCTGCACGGTTAATGGACAGGGCTCCGATTTCTCTCTAGGAAGAAGTGCCCAGGAGAGGGGAGGGCCACTACCTGGGTTGGTTGGATGACTCAGCCATTGCAGCCTGTGGACTTTGAAGAGTCTAAGCTGACCAGGGCAGAAGTGGTTCTCTACCACAATACAGATGTTTTGTCAAGGCATGGCCAGACTTCTTTAAGAGGGTCCCTAATCCTGTTCCTCCTGATTGGGTGAGACCTCCCAATTGGGGTCTAAAGCTACCTCCTACAGGTGCATGCAGGCCAGCAATAGGTCAATGTCTTCCCTGGGATGGAGCCTCCAGCAGACAGGGCAGGCTGCCAAACTTGCTGTTTTGCAGCCTTCACTGGTGATACCTCCAGGTGCAGGAAAAGTCGAAGCAACCAAGGTCTAGAGTGGACCTCCAGCAACCCACAGCAGCCATACAGAAGACTGGCCAGACTGTTAAAAGAAAAACAAGCAGAGAACAACAACAAAAAAACCCACAAAAACCCCATCCACAGGTCAGCAACCTCGAAGATTGAAGGTAGATAAACCCATAAAGATGAGCAAGAATTGACACAAAAATGCTGAAAACTCAAGAAGCCAGAGTGCCCTTTTTCCTCCAAATGATTGCAACCCCTCTCCAGCAAGGGCTCAAAACTGGGTTGAGACTCCAATGGCTAAAATGACAGAAGTAGACTTCAGAAGGTGGGTAATAAGTGGACTTCTCTTAGCTAAAGAAGCATGTTGTAATCCAATGCCAAGAAGTTAAGAATCATGATACAACAATACAGGAGCTGAAAGCCAAAATGGCCAGTTTAGAGAGGAACATAACTGAACTTCTAGAGCTGAAAAAGAAAACACTACAAGAATTTCACAATGCAGTAACAAGTTTTAATAGCAGAATCAACCAAGAAGAGAAAAGAATCTCAGAGCTTGAAGACTTTTTGGAATAAGACATACAGACAAGAATACAGAGAAAAGAATGAAAAGAAATGAATAAAACCTATGAAAAATATGGGATTATGTAAAAAGACTGAATCTATGATCGATTAGGGTGCTTGAAAGAGATGGAGAGAATGAAATCAAGTTGGAAAACATACTTCAAGATATCATCCAGGAGACTTCCCCCAAACTAGCAAGACTGTTCAACATTCAAAATCAGGAAACTCGGAGAACCCCAGTAAGGTACTCCATGAGACGATTATCCCAAAGATATATAATCATCAGATTCTCCAAGGTCAAAATGAAAGAAAAACTGTTAAGGAAAGCTGGAGAAAAAGGCCAGGTCACCTAAAAAGGAAAGTCCATCAGACTAACAGTGAACCTCTCAGTGGAAACCCTACAAGTCAGAAGAGATTGGGGGCCAATATTCAACACTGTTAAAGAAAAAAAAATTCCAACCCAGAATCTCCTACCCATCCAAACTAAGCTTCAAAAGCAAAAGAGAAACAAGATCCCTTTCAGACAAGCAAATGATGAGGGAATTTGTTACAACCAGACTTGCCTTGCAAGTGCTCCTGAAGGAAGCATTAAGTATGGAAAGAAAGAACCATTACCAGCCACGACAAAAACACACTGATGTACACAGACCAGTGACACTATGAAGCAACCACATAAACAAGTCTTCAAAGAAACACCTAGAACCATGATGACAAGATCAAGTCTACATATAAGAATACTATCCTTAAATTGAAATGGGCTAAATTACCCAATTAAAAAGGCAAAGAATGGTAAACTGGACAAAGAAGAAAGACCCATCTGTATGCTGTCTTCCAGAGTCCCATCTCACATGTGAAGACACACATAGGCTAGAAACTAAGGGATGGAGAAAATTTACCAAGCAAATGGAAAACAGAAAAAAAGTAGGCATTGCAATCCTAGTCTGACAAAACAGATTTTAAAACAACAAAGATAAAAAAAAAGACAAAGAAGGACATTACATAATGGTAAAGTGTTCAATTCAACAAAAAGAGCTAAATATCTTAAATATATGTGCACCCAATACAGGAGCACTTAGATTCATAAAGCAAGCTCTTAGAGACCTTCAAAGAGACATAGACTCCCATGCAATAATAGTGGAATACTTTAACACATCACCGACAATATTAGACAGATCATCAAGACAGAAAATTAACTCAGCTCTGGATCAAGTGGGCCTCATAGACATATGCCAAACTCTCCACCCCAAAACAACAAAATATACATTCTCATTGTCACATGGCAGTTACTTTAAAAGTGATCACATAATTGAAAGTAAATAACTCCTTGGCAAATGCAAAAGAACTGAAACTATAACATACAATCTCAGACAACAGTACAATCTAATTAGGACACAAGATTAAGAAATTCACTCAAAACCACAAACTACATGGAAAACTGAACAATCCATTCCTGAATGACGCTTGGGTAAATAATATTAAAGCAGAAATCAAGAAGATCTTTTAAACTAATGAGAATGAAGACACAATGTAACAGAATCTCTGGGATGGACCTAAAGCAGTGTTAAGAAGGAAGTTTATAGCACTAAATGCCTATATCAAAAAGGTAAGAAGATCTCAAGTTAAAAACCTAACATAAAAACTACAAGAACTAGAGAATCAAGAGCAAACAAACCACATAGCCAGCAGAAGACAGGAAATAACCAAGATGAGAGCAGAAATCAAGGAGATAGAGACACAAAATCTCCTTCAAAAAATTAATGAATCCAGGCGATGTTTTTCTGAAAAACAAACAAACAAACAAACAGACTGCTAGCTAGACTAATAAAGAAGAAAAGAGAGTAGATTCAAACAAAGAAATGATGAGAGGACTATCACCACTGGACTCACAGAAATACAAACAAACATCAGAGAATACTGTAAACACTTCTATGCACATTAACTAGAAAATCTAGAAGAAATGAATAAATTCCTGGACACATATACCCCCCCAAGACTGAACCAGGAAGAAACTGAATCTCTAAATAGACCAATAATGAGAACTGAAATTGAGGCAGTAAAACATAACCTGCCAACCAAAAAGCCCAGGACCAGACAGATTCACAGCTGAATTCTACTAGAGGTACAAAGAAGAGCTGGTACCATTTCCACTGAATCTATTCAAAAAAATTGAAAAGGAGGTACTCCTCCCTAACTCATTTTATGAGACCAGCATCATCCTGATACCAAAATCTGACAGACACACACACAAAAAAGAAAACTTCAAGCTAATATTTATGATAAACATCTATGCAAAAATCCTCAACAAAATATTGCAAACTGACTCCAACAGCAAACCAAAAAGCTAATCCACCATGATCAAGTAGACTTCATCTCTGGGATGCAAGATTCGTTCAACATATGCAAATCAATAAATGTAATCAATCACATAAACAGAACTAAAGACAAAACCACGTGATTATCTCAATAGATGCAGAAAAGGCATTTGATAAAATTCAACATCCCTTCATGATTAAAAAATTCTCAATGAACTAAGTATTGAAAGAACATACCTCAAAATATAAGAACCATATATGACAAACCCACAGCCAATATAATACTGAATGAGGAAAAGCTGGAAGCATTCTCCATGAAAACTGGCACAAGACAAGGATACCCTCTCTCACCACTCCTATTCAACATAGTATTGGAAATTCTGGCTCAAAGAAACCACTGCTCAAATAAATCAGGGATGACACAAACAAATGGAAAAACATTCCATGCTCTTGGATAGGAAGAATCAGTATCATGAAAATTTCCATACTGCTCAAAGCAATTTATAGATTAAATGCTATTACCATTAAATTACCATTGACCTAGAAAAAAAAAAAAACTATTTTAAAAGTCATATGGAACCAAAACAGAGCCTGAATAGCCAAGACAATCCTTAGCAATAAGAACAAAGCTGGAGGCATCATGCTATTCAATTTCAAACTATACTACAAGGCTACAGTAACCAAAACTGCATGGCACAGGTACCAAAACAGACATATAGACCAATAGAACAGAACAGAGACCTCAGAAATAACACCACACATCTACAACCATGTGATCTTCAAGAAACTTGACAAAAACAAACAATGAGGAAAGTATTCCTGATATGGTTTGACTGTGTCCCCACCCAAATCTCATCTTGAATTTTAGCTCCCACAATTCCCATGTGTCATAGAAGGAACCTGGTGGGAGGTAATTGAATCCTAGAGGCAGGTCTTTCCTGTGCTGTTCACATGATAGTGAATAAGTCTCATGAGAGCTAATGGTTTTTATAGTGGAAGTTTCCCTGCACAAATTCTCTCTTGCCTGCCACCATGTAAGACAAGACTTTGCTTCTCCTTTGCCTTCCACCATGATTGTGAGGCCTCCCCAGCCACATGGAATGGTGAGTCTATTAAACCTCTTTCCTTCATAAATTACCCAGTCTCAGATATTTCTTCATAGCAGTGTGAAAATGAACTAATGCAATTTCTTATTAAATAAATGGTGCTGAGATAACTGGTTAGCCATATGCAGAAAATTGAAACTGAACCCCTTCCTTACCTCACAAACAAAAATCAACTCAATATTGATTAAAGTCTTACATGTAAAACCCAAAACTATAAAAACCATAAAAGAAAACCTAGGCAATACCATTCAGAACATAGGAACGGGCAAACATTTCATGATGAAGACACCAAAAGCAATTGCAACAGAAGCAAAAATTGACAAATGAGATCTAATTAAACTAAAGAGCTTCTGCACAGCAAAATAAACTATCATCAGAGTAAACAGACAACAAACAGAATGAGAGAAATTTTTTTTTCAATTTACCCATCTAACAAAGGTCTAATATCCACCATCTACAAGGAACTTACATAATGGTAAAGGGATCAATTCAACAAGAAGAGCTAACTGTCCTAAATATATATGCACGCAGTACAGGAGCACCCACATTCATAGCACAAGTCCTTAGACACCTACAAAGAGACTTAGACTCCCACACAATAATAATGAGAGACTTTAACACCCCACTGTCAATATTAGACAGATAAACAAGACAGAAAATTAATAAGCATATCCAGGACTTGAACTCAGCTCTGGACCAAGGAGACCTAATAGATATCTATAGAATTCTTGACCTCAAATCAAGAGAATATACATTCTTCTCAGCACCACATAGCACTTATTCTAAAATTGACCACATAATTGGAAGTAAAACACTCCTCAGCAAATGCAAAAAACGGAACTCGTAACAGTCTCTCAGACCACCGTACAAGCAAATTACAATTCAGGATTAAGAAACTCACTGAAAACCGTACAACTACATGGAAACTGGACAACCTGCTCCTGAATGACTACTGGATAAATAACGAAATTAAGGCAGAAGTAAATAAGTTCTTTGAAACCAATGAGAACAAAGATGCAACGTACCAGAATCTCTGGGACACATCTAAAGAGATGTTTAGAGGGAAATTTATAGTACTAAATGCCCACAGGAGAAAAAAAGGAAAGATCTAAAATCAACACCCTAACATCACAATTAAAAGAACTAGTAAAACAAGAGCAAACCAATCCAAAAGCTAGCAGAAAACAAGAAATAACTAGGATCAGAGCAAAACTGAAGGAGATAGAGACAAGAAAAACCCTTCAAAAACCAATGAATCCAGCCGCTGGGATTTTTTAAAGATCAACAAAATAGATAGACTGCTAGCCAGACTAATAAAGAAAAGAAAGAAGAGTCAAATAGACACATTAAAAAATGATAAAGGGGAGATCACCACTGATGCCACAGAAATACAAACTACCATCAGAGAATACTATAAACACTTCTATGCAAATAAACTAGAAAATCTAGAAGAAATAAATACATTCCTGGACACACACACCACTCCAAAACCAAACCAGGAAGAAGTCGAATCCCTGAATAGACCAATAACAAGTTCTGAAATTGAGACAGTAATTAATAGCCTACCAACCCAAAAAAGCCCAGGACTATACAGATTCAAACCTGAATTCTACCAGAGGTACAAAGAGTAGCTGGTAGCAGTCCTTCTGAAATTTTTCCAAGCAATAGAAAAAGAGGGACTCCTCCCTAACTCATTCTATGAGGCCCAGCATCATGCTGATACCAAAACCTGGCAGACACACACACACACACACACACACACACACACACACACACAAAGAAAATTTCAGGCAAATATCCCTGATGAACACTGATGTGAAAATCCTCAAAATACTGGCAAACCAAATCCAGCAGCACATCAAAAAGCTCATCCACCATGATCAAGTTGGCTTCATCCCTGGGATGTAAGGCTGGTTCAACATATGCAAATCAATAAATGTAATCCATCACATAAACAGAACCAATGACAAAAGCCACATGATTAACTCAATAAACGCAGAAAAGGTCTTCAATAAAATTCAACACCCCTTCACGCTAAAAACATTCAATAAACTAGGTATTGATGGAATGTATCTCAAAATAATAAGAGCTATTTATGACAAATCCACAGCCAATATCATACTGAATGGGCAAAAGCTGGAAGCATTCCCTTTGAAAACCAGTACAAGACAAGAATACCCTCTGTCACCACTCCTATTCAACATAGTATTGGAAGTTCTGGCCACAGCAATCAGGCAAGAAAAAAAAAATAAATGGCATTCAAATAGGAAGAGAGGAAGTCAGATTGTCTCTGTTTGCAGATGACATGATTGTATATTGAGAAAACCCCATTGTCTCAGCCCAAAATCTCCTTAAGCTGATAAGCAACTTCAGCAAAATCTCAGGACACAAAATCAATGTGCAAAAATCACAAGCATTCCTATTCACCAATAATAGAAAAACAGAGAACCAAATCATGAGTAAACTCCCGTTCACAATTGCTACAAGGAGAATAAAATACCTAGGAATACAATGAACAAGGGATGTGAACGACCTCTTCAAGGAGAACTACAAACCACTTCTCAAGGAAATAAGAGAGGACACAAACAAATGGAAAAACATTCCATGCTCAGGGATGGAAAGAATCAGTATCACGAAAATGGCCATACTGCTGAAAGCAATTTACAGATTCAATGCTATTCCCATCAAGATACCATTTACTCTCTTCACAGAATTAGGAAAAACTACTTTAAATTTCATACAGAACCAGAAAAGAACCCATATAGCCAAGACAATCCTAAGCAAAAACGACAAAGCCAGAGGCATCATGCTACCTAATTTTGAACTATACTACAAGGCTACAGTAATCAAAACAGCATGGTAGTGGTACCAAAACAGAGATATAGACCGATAGAACAGAACAGAGCACTCAGAAATAACGCCACACATCTACAACCATCTGATCTTCAACAAACCTGACAAAAACAAGCAACGGGGAAAGGATTCCCTATTTAATAAAGGGTGTTGGGAAAACTGGCTAGCCATATGCAGAACACTAAAACTGAACCTCTTCCTTATACCTTATATGAAAATTAACTCAAGATGGATTAAAGACTTAAACATAAGACCTAAAACCATAACAACCCTGGAAGAAAACCTAGGCAATACCATTCAGGACATAGGCATGGGCCAAGACTTCATGACTAAACCACCAAAAGCAATGACAGCAAAAGTCAAAATTCACAAAAGTGATCTAAATAAACTAAAGAGTTTCTGCACAGCAAAAGGAACTATCATCAAAGTGAACAGGCAACCTATATAATGGGAGAAAAATTTTGCAATTTATCCATCTGACAAAAGGCTAATATCCAGAATCTACAAGGAAATTAAACAAATTTACAAGAAAAAAACAAAACAACCCTATCAAAAAGTGGGTGAAGGATATGAACAGACACTTCTCAAAAGAAGACATTTATGCAGACAAGAAACAGATGAAAAAAAGCTCATCATCACTGGTCATTAGAGAAATGCGAATCAAAACCACAATGAGATACCATCTTACACCAGTTATAATGGAGATCATTAAAAAGTCAGGAAGCAACAGATGCTGGAGAGGATGTGGAGAAAGAGGAATGCTTTTACACTGTTGGTGGGAGGATAAATTAGTTCAACCATCATGGAAGACAGTATGGTGATTCCTCAAGGTTCTAGAACCAGAAATACCATTTGACCCAGCAATCCCATTACTGGGTATATACCCAAAGAATTGTAAATCATTCTACTATAAAGATACATGCACGCATATGTTTGTTGCAGCACTATTCACAGTAGCAAAGACTTGGAACCAACCCAAATGCCCATCAATGATAGACTGGATAAAGAAAATGTGGCACATATACAACATGGAATGCTATGCAGTCATAAACGAGGATGAGTTCATGTTCTTTGCACGGACATGGATGAAGCTGGAAACCATCATTCTCAGCAAACTAACACAGGAACAGAAAACCAAACACCACATGTTCTCACTCATAAGTGGGAGTTGAACAGTGAGAACATATGGACACAAGGAGGGGAACATCACACACTGGGGCCTTTCAGAGGGGTGGGTGGCTAAGGGAGTGATAGCATTAGGAAAAATAGCTAATGTAGATAACGGGTTGATGGGTGCAGCAAGCCATCATGGCACGTGTATACCTATGTAACAAACCTGCAAGTTCTCCACCTGTATCCTAGAACTTAAAGTATAATAAAAAAATTGACCCCTTTATCATTACATAGTGACCATTTTTGTCTCTTCTTATAGATTTGTCTTGAAATCTATTTTTTCTTATATAAGTATAGTGACTTCTGCATGTGTTTGTTTCCATTGGCCTCAAGTATCTTTTCTAGCCCTTTATTTTCAATCTATATTGTTTTAGTTAAGCTTCTATTGTCAAAATTGTTTCAGAAGCACTTTTACTATATAAATTTTTGTTCCTCAATTTTCCCTTCATACCCCTGACATCTTAATCAGTCTTTAATTAATGAGATAAATAAAATGTTTAACTTTTATTTATTTATGACTTGTATGACAGTCATGCTTTTACCTTTTTAAAAATTATATTTTAGTAGGAATTTTTACATCAAAAACTCATCATATCCTTTAATCAAAACTGCTTTACCATTTACTTTTTATGCTTTGTAATACTTTTTTGCCTTATTAAATTGCTTTGAACTCTTGTACAATAAAATATTCTGTCTCTATATTTTTTCTAGTACTTTTTGAACGTGTTGGGGATTGGTGCTGTATATGTTCAAGTGAGATGGAACCGCATGATTTGTTTTTTAAAAATCTTCATAACTTGTCCTTTTAGTTGAAAACCCAAGCTATCCCTGCCTTGCCCACAGATCCTTTCTCACAGAATAATCTAAGAGTTTTGAGAAACAGAGAAATTTATTTCTGTACATTGCAGAGCAAAAGAAATCTGGGATTTGTTACCAGGATCTTGATAGTGAATTTATTAGTTCATTTTGTATTGCTATAACAGAATACCACAAACTGAGTAATTTATAAATACATATATATATATATGTATTTCTTACAATTCTGAAGCTGGGAAGTCCAATCTCAAGGGACTCATATGTGGTGAAGGCCTTCTTGCCATGTCATCTGCAGAATAACAATACAGCACTTGTAAGAGAGCAAAAGAACAAGAGGGGGCTGACCTTGCTTTTATAACAAGACTACTTTGTTGAAAACTAATCCACTCCTGCAATAACCCACTCCTGTAATAACCCACTCCTAAAATAGCATTAATCCATTCATGGAGGCAGATCCCTCATTACCTAATCACTTCTTATTTGGCTTCACCTACCAACACTGTTGCATTGGGATTAAGGCAACTAAAACAAAAATAGACCAGTGCCATTTCATCATGATAAAAAGCCTCTGAACAGCAAAGAAAACAATCAACAGAGTGAAGAGACAACCTACAGAATGGAAAAAAATATTTGAAAACTATATATCTGAGGAGCAGTTAATATCCAAAGTATATAAAGAACACATACAAATAAATAGCAAAAACCAAGTGACCTTATTTTTAAAATATGGGCAACAGACTTGAATAACCATTTCTCCAAAAAGTGCCTATTGATTAACAGGTAAATAAAAAGATAATCAACATTACTAATAATCAGATAAATGCAAATCAAAACTACAATGAGTTGTCACCTCACACCTGTTAGGATGGTATCATTATTTGGCTCTCAGTCCCCACCCAAATCTCACTTTGCATTGTAATAATCCACACGTGTTAAGGGTGGGACCAGGTGAAGGTAATTGGATCATGGGGGTGGTTTCTCCCATGATGTTCTCATGATAATGAGTGAGTCTCACGAGATCTGATGGTTTTATAAGCATCTGGCATTTCCCCTGCTTGCACTCACTCCTTCCTGCCACCCTCTGAAGAAGGTGCTTGCTTCTCCTTTGCCTTCCACCATGATTGTAAGTTTCCTCAGGCATCCCCAGCATTGTGGAATTGTGAGTCAATTAAACCTCTTTCCTTCATAAGTTACCCAGTCTCAGGTATTTCTTCATAGCAGTGTGAGAATGGACTAATATGGATGGCCATTATTTAAAAAATTACAACTATTGGCAAGGATGTAATTGGTGAAAACGTAAAATGATTCAGCCACTATGGAAAACAGTATGGAGCTTCCTCAAAAAATTGTAAATGAAGTACCACATGATCCAGTAATTCCACTTCTGGGTATATATCCAAAAGTGTTGAAATCAGGATCTCAAAGAGATACATGCAATCCGATGTAGACTGCAGTATTATTTACAATAAAGATATGGAAATTACTTAAACATTCATAGATGCATGAATGGATAAAAAAAATTGTATATACATACAATGGAATACTATTCAGCTATAAAAAGAAGGAAATCCTACTATATGAACTTGGAGAACATTATGCTAAGTGAAAAAAGCCAAAGACAGAAGAATTAACACTGTATACTTCCACTTCTATGAGGTACCTCAAATAGTCAACCTCATAGAAACAAAGACTAGTGTGGTGGTTGCCAAGCGCTGAGGAGAGGAGGAATTAGGGAATATCTGTTCAGTTAGTATAAAGCTTCAGTTATATAAGACAAATAAGTTTTAGGATCCTGCTGTACTGCACTGTGCTTATAGTTAACAATATTACATTGTGCACTTAAAATTCTGATAAGAGTGTGTATCACATGTTAAGTCCTCTTATGACATTAAGCACACACACACATGCACACACACACACACACACACACACACACACACCCCTCAACAAAGCCCAGGACTAAATGATAGAACTGGAGAATTTTCTCAAACATTTAAAATAAAAGTCAACACCAATCCTCCCAAAACTCTTCCAAAAAGTTGATAAGAAGGGAATACTTTCAAATTGATTCTACTAATCCAGTATTATCCATAATATAAAAGCCAGAAAAAGACACTACAAGAAAAGAAAACTTTTCAGACCAATATTCCTGATGGAGACTGACAAAAAATATTCAACAAAGTATTAGAAAATTGAATTATACAATGCTTCAAAAGCATTATACACCATGACCAAGCAAGATTAATTCCTGGAATGCAAAGATGTTGTAATATGCAAAAATTAAAAAATGTAATACACCATGTTTACAGAATGAAGGACAAAAACCAAAACCACATGGTCATCTCAACTGATGCAGAACAAAAGTATTTGACAAGATTCTACACCCTTAATAAAATCACTTCATAAACAAGCAATAGAAAAAAAGATCTCAATATAATACTCTCTATGAAAAGCCCAAAGATTTTTACTTTTTTTGGATAATACTCGATGATGAAGACTGAAAGCTTTTCCTCTAAGATGAGAAACAAGGCAAAGATGACTGCTATCAAAACTTCTATGCCACATAGTCTTGGAAGTCCTAGAATGAAAAAATTAGGCAATAAAAATAAACAAAAGCCACCAAAACTGGAGAGGAGAAAGTAAAATTATCTTTGGTCACAGATGACATGATCTCATATGTAGAAAATCTTAAAGATTCCACAGAAAGCCTGAATTCAGCAAAGTTACAGGGTACAAAATCAACATGCAAAAATCAATTTTGTTTCTATACACTAACAATGAATAATCTGAAAAGAAAATTAATAAAACAATTCCATTTGTAATACCATCAAGAAGAATAAAATACTTAGGAATAAACTTAACCAAGGTAGTGAAAGATGTGTACACTGAAAACAATAAAACATCGATGAAAAAGAAATCAAAGAAATGGAAAGACAAATAAATCCATGTTCATGAATTGGATCTTATTGTTTTTCAAATGTGCATAATACCCAAAATGATCTACAGATTTAACACAATTCCTGTCAAAATCCAACTGTCATTTTTCAGAAATAGAAAAATTCCTCCTAAAATTCATATGAAATCTCAATAGACTTAAAATAACCAAAACAATTTTTCAAAAGAACAAAATTGAAGGGCTTACACTTCCTGATTTCAAACCATATTAAACATATTATAAAGCAACAGTAATCAAAACAGTGTGGCACTGGTATAAAGACAGACAAATAGATGAATAAAATAGAACAGAGATCCCATTAAAACAAACAAAAAAAACCCCTTGCATATACAATGATGGGATCTGGTGCATTCTGAGTAGTATGGCCATAGTCCTTTTTTTTTTTTTTTTTTTTTCTGAGATAAGGCCTTACTGTGTTGCCCAGGCTGGTCTCAAACTTCTAGGCTCAACTGATACTCCTACTTCAGCCTTCTGAATATCTAGGCTTACAGGAACACAACACTGCAGCAGCTTAGATGACCAAACGATCTTCAACAAGTGTGCCAATACCACTCAATGGGAAAAGAACAGTCTCTTCCACAAATAGTTAGAGAAAACACTTTCAGTCCCATCCAGTTAGGAAAACTGTAACTCCACATGCAAAAGAATGAAGCTGAACCCTTATCTTACAGAATGTACAAAAATTAACTTTAAAATGGATTAAAGACATAAGCATAAGACCTAAAACTATAAAATTCCTAGAGGAAAACAAGCGAAAAGCTGTATGGCATTGGACTTGGTGATGATATCATTGATATGACACCAAAAGCATACACAGCAAAAGCAAAATTAGACTAATAGGACTATATAAAACTTAAAATATTTTGTACAGCAGTGGACACAATCAGCCAAGTGTGGTGGCACGCGTCTATAGTCCCAACTACTCGTGAGGCTGAGGCAAAAGGCTGAGTCAGGAAGATCAGGCTGTAGTGAACTGTGCCAATCAGGTGTCCACACTAACTTCAGCATTAATCTGGTGAAATCCTGGGAGCAGGGTATCACCAGGTTAGCTAAAAAGGAGGGAATTTGCCCAATTTGGAAACTAAGTATGTCAAAACTCCCATCCTGATCAGTAGTGGGATTGTGCCTGCATATAGCCACTGCACTCCAACCTAGGCAACACAGCAAGACCTGGTCTATTGCAAAATAAACAAAGAAGATACAATCAACAGGGTGGAAAGGCAACCTACAGAATGGGAGAATAGAATACATTATTCATGAACCATGTATCCAATTAGGGGTTAATATCCAGAATATATTTTAAAAACTCACTCCTACAACTTAACAAAAAGTCAAATAACCTGATTTAAAACAGGTAAAAAACTTCAATAAATATATCTTCAAAGATGACATACAAAGGGCCAATAAGCATATGAGAAGATGCTCAACATCACTAATCAGAAAAATGCAAATCAAAACCACAATGAGATATTACCTCACACTGCTTAGAATAGCTACTATCAAAAAGACAAAAGATATCAAGTGTTGACAAGGTTGTGGAAAAATTGGTACCCTTTTTCACTGTTTGTGGGATTGTAAAATGATGCAATTGCTATGGAAAACTGTATGGAGTTTCCTCATAAAATTATAAATACAAGTACCATATGATCCAGCAATCCAACTTGTAGGTACATACTCAAAAAAATTTAAAGAAGAATCTCAAAAAGATATTTGCATACCCATGTTTATAGCAGCACTATTCATAGTAGCTGAGTTAGAAGCAATCCAAATGTCCATCAAGGGATGGATAAACAAAACATGATATATATCTAGAATAGAATATTACTCAGCCTTAGAAAGGAAGGAAATTATGTTGCATGATATATCATGGATGAACCATGAGTATATTATGCTAGGCGAAGTAAGTCATTCACAAAAAGACAAATACTGTATAATTCCACGTACATGAGGTATTTAAAGTAATCAAATTTATATGAACAAAAAGTAGAATGGTGGTTACCAGGGCTGGGGAAAAAGCAAAAAGGGGAGTTGTTTAATGGGTGCAGAATCTCAGATTTGCTAGATGAAAAAGTTATGGGGATCTGTTTTATATCAATGTGAATATACTTAATACTACTGAAGTATACAGTTAAACATGGTTAATTTCGCTAATTTTGTTTTTACCATAATAAAAAAAGTATAAAGTCCTGCATGGGATGAATATATGACAACTCCAGGGTAGCTTTTTCAGTGGATGATAGGAGGTGAATGAAATTAGGGCAGGGCAACACTTTATTTATTATAAATACATCTGAATCAAATAATAAAAACGTTAATATTTGTCAAACATGGATGAAGAGTACATAAGCATTTACTATATTATATCCTACACTTTTTGTTTGAAATATAACTATACAAACATTCTTTTCAATTTCAAAATTTATGAAAATGTATTGTCCAAGTTTTCACAAATAGTAAAATAAAGATTTGAATTTGTCTGCCTAATTTTAAATTGCTTAAAAGAAATTCCTATTCTGAACTAATGATTGACTAAATTACTGAGAACACCTAAAAAGGTAGTCTGATTTTTCTTCTCTGTTCTTCTATTAAGAGCAGCACTTTCCACCATGCCTCCAACCCAGAGAGTTGATTACCAGCTAAATGAATTGTTTGTTGGATATCCTGAGTTTCCAAACTAATTTCTTGCCAGTTCCTACTTGCACACACTATATCGTTTTTATATTTGCTCTATACTTACTATTTAGCTATCTATTATGATATATTAAATGCCTAGAAGTTTTCCCTGTATTTTTCATTCCTCAGATATAGATCCATACAAATCTCAAGCTTGATTGAATATATACACAGAATAGTCAAGTTAGGCAATCATGTTGACATAGGAACATGCCCAGGAGTTGGGAGTGAAAGCCACTCTTCATCTTCTGTGCACTATATGCTTTGATTCCACTGAATAGTGATCTACTTTTCAGTGCTGATTTTGAGTAATCATCATTATTTCTAGATTTTATTGCTTATCACTTGCCATTGGCCATACTATTATGTCAGATCATTTATCAACCACACTAAAGTTATAGAGTTACTGACTACACAGTTTAATTTTGGCTTAATTATTTTACTAAATATTTAATAAATTCCTCTTTTAGAGACAAAAATTCAGTTCTTCAAAATAATCGATGTTTATTATGTACCAAATAAGAGAATTCTATTTGGCTCCATTGACTTAAATAAATCTAATATAAGTCTATTTGTTTTGTTTTGTTTTGTTTTGTTTTGAGACAGAGTCTCGCTCTGTCGCCCAGGCTGGAGTGCAGTGGCATGATCTCGGCTCACAGCAAGCTCCCCCTTGGGAGGCAGCTCACACTGTTCTCCTGCCTCAGTCTCCCGAGTAACTGGGACTACAGGCGCCCACCACCACTCCTGGCTAATTTTTTGTATTTTTAGTAGAGACGGAGTTTCACCATGTTAGCCAGGATGGTCTTGATCTCGACCTCATGATCTGCCCACCTCGGCCTCCCAAAGTGCTAGGATTACAGGCATGAGCCAATGCTCCAGGCCTATTGTAAGTCTTTATCTAACATTAACAGTGATCTCATTTTCCATGGTCCATAACTGGAAATAATTTTTACTGGTAAAGAACATTGGGATTTCTGTGAAACTAATTCAATCTTTGTCATTATCATTAATTTATTTGTATTGCCTAAGTTTAACTGTGTCAATACTCCCTAAATGTTTTTCTTAGAATTTCACCTAGGTCCTACACTTTCCTTATTAAATATATGTGTGTGTGTGTGTGTGTGTGTGTGTGTGTGTGTATATATATATATATCTGTGTGTATACATATATATAGAATGAAGTCCAGATAAAACAGTGAATTTTATTCTCCTATATCATTTTAATATTTTATATTTTTCTCATCACTACAAATAAAAATTATTTATGTATCAATTTTCTAATTAATTTATTCAGCATCTGTTTTCTACTTATTTTAGAAGATGATCTCTCATTTTTTATGATTAAGGTTTCCTGAATTGTTTAGCATGAATATAATCACTTTCTTTGAGATTTAGGTGTACCACACAAGTGTATGTTTTCTCAATCTTAAAATGTTTTCAGTTTTCTAGTGTATTTATCCAAATGCCTCTTATGTTACTATCATGCATTAATTTGGATAACTTGGTCATTGATATGATTATACCTCAGCTTGGTGAAAGAGCTTCATTATTATTCAACAAGTAGAAAATTTTACTGTATTTACATTTTTATGTTTAGTTACGGCTATTTTAGTGTTTAGATGGGACTGTTATTGACACATATTACATTACATTTAAAACAAACATCTTTTATATGTAAAAGTGATATCACACATGAAATGTAATATTTTTGCAAAATTAGACAACCTTCTTCAGAAACAAAAAATGAGTTAAAGGAAAAGTTAACTCTGAAACGCTGTTTAATATTCCAGTGCAAGCAACCAAGAACTAATCATTTTTATAATTATATATCTTCAATACGTATTTTTATATGGGTCACTAGGGAAGTAGAAGTGCACAGCAACAAGGAGATCAATGGAAGTAAAAAGGAGAAAAAGAAAGGGCAGAAAACTTTGTTAGAAGTAAAAATAAATTAGATGTAGAATTAAAGCACATAGATGGACAATGCAGGTAAAAAAAATCATTTGCCTTGATTTATTCTAGAAGTTAAGGAAGAAGTAGGTTATTTAGAGTTGTACTACCTAATTATCTTAATATTCATTTAAGTTCATCTCCTCACTTTGATATAAGGTTTTTAAAGGATGATACAACAGATGTAAGGAGCCCATTCCAGAAACAAGCTGCAGTAGGCCCGTGTCTTCAGAGCCCTATAATACTATTATCTGACCCTGACACCAGGTCAATCCACAAAAGTCAAATTACAACACAGATTTCAGGGAAAAGATATAATTATGTTCTGTTATGCCAACTTGGCCTTGAAAAATAGCTAAAGTATTGGGAAGGAAGGCAGAGGTCAAAAGTGAGCTGTTAAGAGAACAAAATTAGGCATTTACTAAAAAGCTATTCACTAACTCTAAAGTAGGAGCGGGAACCACTTGCAGGCATGCATGTGTGCAACATCCAATACCTTTTTTTTTTTTTTTTTTTTTATCAAATGGACTCTGAAAAATTTACCCAATTATCTAAATCCTGGCATTCACAGAGTTTTCCCACTGGCCTCTAGCAATGCAGTTTTGTTTTGACATGATGCAGCCTGGAGAAAAATGTGTTCCCATGACACGGGTGTTGATTGCAGCTGTTTGATGATTGTTACAAGTGCATCTCAATGTTCTCTCACAAATGTATGTGATACTGCCAGTTCTGCAGCTCTAGTGTTCAACATACCCGAATGGTGTTTAAATGTTTCTCCATCTGACAGAGTGGTGCTGATGAAATCTGCTAAAAATTGTGACTACTCTGCCAAGTATTTGACAGATTTCTCTGAGAAACCTCCAGGATATCCATCTAGCCTCAATTGACATCCAAGGCTGTCTTGTTGCCAGTGCCTTCATCAAGTGGCATGGATTTTTGACAGCACAATGATCCATAGCAGATTTCTTCTGACTGGAGAAGAAACCCCTCAAATAGAGATAATCACGGCATTTTGTTAAATTAGCCTAACTCAACAACATAGGAAGAGAATCAAGGCAAGAGCATAATTTGAAAAGAAGCTTTAGTGATTCTTTCCATGTCTGAGACCTAGTTATTCTAAAATAAATGATACTCAAAATTCTTAAATGGAAAACATGTAAACCAAATAACGTTTTTGCTTTCGGAAGTTATTTTGATATAAGCATTTAAAATAAAATGAATTTTCATTCTTATTGCACAAAACCTAATTCAGAAAACCCCCTTTATTACTGTCATTTTATAAACACACTTCTATATACAATTCTGTGTGTATATCCATGTAACTTTCACATGTAAGCCTTTTTCAAACAGATGGTTCTTGCTGTTAAAGTGTATAAATTATGAATTTGACAAAGCAGAGCGTTTAAAAATGCTACTATAGGAAGGAATCAAATCTTTAGAAAATTAACAAAAATGACATGGAAATAACCCTTTTTTCATTAACTGATCAATCTAAATATTCAGACCCCAGTCACCTAAACAAGAACCATGACTGATGTCTCTTATCTTTGCTTCCTGGCTTTATAGCAAATCCCATGTTTTTGAGTTTTAATTGTTCATCAATGATATGTTTCCAAATTTAATCTACTTCTTGGCAGTAGAATCAGCAAAACATTTGTTCCCTTTCTTCTGGAAACAGCTGCAATCAATTGGATGCACAAATGGCATAAAGGATGCTATAGGGAATATCTGCCCCTTCATGAAATGGGATAGATGTTTGGATGACGGTAGTTTTAAAAGAAACAAAACAGAACAGTCAGAGCAAACAAGTTAATCAAGCCAACACTCTTCAAGTATACAACTGAAAATACATATTTGTCCCAATTCTTAATGCTTTAAATATTCCCACATATTCATAAACTCTGTTAAAGGCCATGCCAAAGTTAAAGTCACTGGTAATATAATAACCATTTGTTAAATGGGTAGGTGAGTAGGAACACACAGAATGATTATACATTGTCATTTATCCATTAAAAGCATTTACAAAATCTGTAAGTCATTAGGATGATAGCTCAGCACTAATGCTGAGAGAATAATTTTGCTTAAAATTCAGATATGTAGGTTTGTGATAGTTCAGACTTACTAACTATCCCAAATACTATTTTCACATCAAACTCCTTAAGGTGATAAAAAAATATATGAAAAGTGAGAATACAAAAAATACAAGAAAATTAGAAATAGTTCCCAGAAAAGTAATTGTTTAGTACAACTATAGAAGGAACTCGATAGCTACAGTTGAAAAACAGCAACAACCAAAGATGAGGAATTGTATATCTAGGTGTGAGGAATAAAACAATGAAGTTTCTAGATGACAAACATATGAGGTTATCGGCATGACCTTGGGATGGGAGAGAATTTCTTAAATGGGAATCATAAATCATTAACCATATGTGGTAAGAAGGATAATTGGATTACAGTATAATTAAGAAATTCTATTCAACAAAAGAACCCATTAAGAGAGTAAAAGGTAAACCAAGAGTGGAAAAGATATTTGCAACATGTATGACTAACAAGAGGCTCATATTCAAGATATATCAAAACACTTACCAATTAGAAAAAAAAAAAAAAAGACAACCCAACAGAAAAACGGGTAAGAGTTATGAACAGGCACTTTTCAAGAAATGATACTGAAATGACCAATAAACATTGGAAAAGGTGTTCAACCTTATTGGTCATCAGGGAAATGCCAATTTATACCACAAATTCAAGTCATAACAAACTCACTTGCTCAGCAAAACTTATAATGACTCCAAAAAGATTCCAAGCATTGCTGCAGACTTTTCATACACTGCTAATGAGAGTATGAAAAACATTTTAAAATCTAGATTGGCATTATCTACTACAGTTGAAGATACTGTGTGTTCTGTGACTCATCAATTCCACTCATGCACCAAATACATGTATTAGGTTGGTGCAAAAGTAATTGCATTTATTGCAATTAGACTATTCCTGATTTTCTTCTATTTTTTTTGTAAGTGGTTAATGCCACTTTTAATGGTTAAAGCCACAGTTACTTTTGTACCAACCTAATAAAATAAAGAGTAGCATTGTTTGAAATAGCTAAAGATGGAAAACAATCCAAGTGTTCACTACTAGTAAAATGGATAAATAACCTGTGGAGTATTCATCCAATTGAATACTATTGAGCAATGAAAATAAACTACAGCTATTTGCAACAACATAGATGAGTCTTATAAACATAATGTGGAACAAAAAAGGAGCAAGACCAAAAAAAAAGCACATACAATATAACTTTCATGTAAATTTTTTTAAGACAGGGTCTCACCTTGTTGCCCAGGCTGGAGTACAGTGGCGTGGTCACAGCTCACTGCAACCTCAACCTCCCAGGCTCAAGAAATCCTCACACCTCTGCATCCCAAGTAGCTGGGAATACTTTGGATGCATGCCATTCCAAGGTGCGTGCCATCATGACCACCTAATTTATTTTATTTAATTTATTTTATATATTTTTGTAGAGACAGGGGCCTCACCATGTAACCCAGGCTGGTTTTGAACTCTTGGGCTCAAATGACCTTCCCACCTGAGACTCCCAAAATGCTAAGATTACAGATGTGAGTTTCTGTGCCCCGCCCATATAAAGTTTAATACAGGCAAATCTAAACTATAAAACTCTAGGGAGACATGTATTAGTGGCAAATCTATAAAGAAAAGCAAAGAAATATCAGAAAAACCATAATAGCAATTATTTCTTGGTGGGAGGGAAGGAGTTATAATCAGAATGGGGCACATAGGGATTTTCTGTGGGGCTGAATGTTCTATTTCCTGACTTTGGTGGCAGTTACATTGAAATTCACTTTATGATTACTCATCTAACTTCATTTATGTTTTATGGAATTTTAATGTATATTTCATATTTCACAATAAAATATGTTTAAAAGGTAAAAGGCTGAAGTTCAGTAAAAGTTGGAAAACAGTGGAGGTTATAAATATACTTCTACAAGATTATTTTCAGTTGTGTTAATGGTACTTGTTTTGGAAAAATTGATAGTGGCATACATAGATTTGGAAAGTGGGATCTCAAACTACTTAGCAGAACAGAAGAAGAAATGCTTTAGAAAACCTTGTTAAATGACAAAAACGTGGCTGTAATGATGTTAGACTGATATCAAAGATGCATATGCAGAATTACAATAACGTTATTTCACGAAGTAAAAAGCATTTTAATATCTTATATATGAAACGTGACTTTAACAGTCATGTCTAATCAAATCAATAAATTAAATGTATGTTTAAAAAAACCTGATCAAAGATTAAGAAGCCAGCAAGTGGAATTCTATTTTTCACCCGTCTCTCTAGTCTGATCTGTTTAAACTTCACTGAAGTAAAAGCCTACTGCTCTTGTTTCATTTTCAGGCCATCACAGCTCTTACTTTTCCTTGCCTGGAAATCATCATTTCCCTTCCTGCCCCCCCAACTCCTCCTTCTCCACCTTTTTCAACTTCAACTCAGACCGTGCATCCTCCACTTACTCTACTTACTTATTTTAGCCTTTGCTTTATATTTACACATATTTTCGCCTTTATATTTGGTGTTGATCTCACATCACCAACTAGGCTGCTAGATTTATTTTATATAATTTACTCATACCATACAGAAGTTCTTCTCAACCCAGTAACAGTTCTGAAAGAAGTACCTGGGGAGTTTTGTTTGTTTAAAATATAGATCCCACAGAATGACACCCAGATTTTCTTATTCAGAAGTATAGACTAGAGCTCCAGAATCTTCATTTTTGTAACTGTTCACCATTGATTCTGATATGCAGTCAAGATTGAGAATGGCACCATAGTTCCTAGCATGTGAACAGACTGAATCATTATATAGGAGGCTAAATGTTTATTACTCGAGTGATGAAACACAGAGTATAATCTGTAGAAGTTTTATTCCTTACCAAATAAAGTTTCATAGAATGAATTTATGTGTCATCTTACAGATGAGCAAACTAATTCATGGAAAGGTGAAGTATTTGGTCCAATGTCATAAAATTAGTGAACTAGTGTCAAATATCAAGTTATAAAAGATTTTCTTAATCCTGCTCAAACGCTCTTTCTACTACACTAGATTTTCAATGCCAATGGTGGAATTCCAATGAAATACAGTACCACACAAAATAATTAATTCAAAAATATACTCTAAAAGTTCCATCACTTATCAGGCACATCAAATGCTGCTGCATTTGGTTAGAATGGTCTGTATTTACCCTGCCTCTGCCATCTATTAATCATTTTTGCTATCATTTAGTGAGATTTGCCCTTGGAAAAAAAAAATTTTTTCTAGTCAAGTGAAGCAGTGGGAATAGAGAAGCCTTGGAAAATTTAATTATTAAAACTGATCATAGAATCCTCCTAAACTTGTTATAAAGAACTAGATACATAATATATTTTACAATGATACCAAAGGTTCCAATATTTAATACAGGTTTGATTAAATTTTTAAAATATTTTTTTAAAAACAGTATTTTATACTTTAAGCCTTTCCTTCTTGCTGATTACTTTTTTAAAAAGGCATTTTGAATAGGGAATTTTTATTTCTCTATTCATTATTTCTAATTGCTCTGATATTTTTGCAATCATGTTCTATTTCCTATCCAAAATATTCATTAATAGTAACTGCAATTCTGATATAACCATTCTTCAATTGAAGAAGATGATGCCACAACAATTTAGATTACAATCTAAAGTAAATTATCATTTTATAAATGGAATATCCACCTGTCCTTCTTTACCTACTCTCCTTTAATTAGCTTATTCCTCACTTTTAATTCATTCTTCTCAATATCATCACCTTTAATAAATACATGCCTCACCTACTTCAGGATGACCACCAAGGCAATCTCGTCCTTATAATGCCAAGAGAGTGATGCTATAATGTTATGGGCATGGGTAATAATTTCAAGTATTCTGTGATTACTAACAAATTAATTGGCTGAGTAAAACCAACTAAAAATAAATGCTTAACTTATATAGACAAACACACTCAACCATATTTTCATTGCATATAGAAATTAAATAAGATTTTGATTTAAAAACATTTAATTTGTGAGAAACCCATGTGCTAGAAAATTTTAAAACACACATCATATTATATTTAAGAAGTCAGGATTGGAACGTTTAAATAAAAGATTTCCTCCAGACTTAACTAGGCTCTCAATTCATTAAGCAGCACATGTTTTACGAATTGTAAAATCAAGCAAATTGATTTTCTGTTAAGAATAAGCAATAATAGGTAGTTGATTAGTATATGCAAAGAAATAATCAACCAGTATATACAAGGTATTATGCTAAGTACTATGAGGGATACATAGCCACTTGCCTCCAAGTGGCTAAATAATTACGGGAAAAACAACAAATGTATAATGGGATGGATGCTGCTAAGAGATTTTTATTATTATGCAGCCTCCTTTATATCTAGAGCACTGGTTCTCAACCAGGGCCAGTTTTAACACTCCGGGGACCTTTGGCAATGTCTACAGACACTTTTAGTTGTCACAACTGGAGAGTGGTCAGGCATTGCTATACAATGCAGTAGGTAGACACCAGAAATGTTGTTAAACATTCTATAATGCACCGAGCAGCCTCACCAACAAACAATTAACAAGCACAAAATGTCAATAGTGTCAAAGTTGAAAAACTCAGATCTAGAGGCAGAGACAGAAAATTATTTTGGGATCAAATTCTTGTTATTAAGGGAAAACTCAGTTGAGCTACCAACTTTAGTCATATAAATATAAGGCCAGTAGGTCCATCAGTAGGCTGAGTATGTCATGTTGCTACATCTGGAATTGCCTTTGGACCTAGTCACTACCATAGAATGACACGCTTTGAGAACAATGAGGAAACGCACAGGGGAGGCTAAAAGAGATGTTAGCACTAGCAAACATATGACTGAGCAAGCGCATCACTGCAGTAGTGGATATTCAATTGGTTGGCAGGACCAACGGGTTATGCAGACTGACAATATGTAGACAGTACTAAAACAGCAAGGCTAGTAAATTTTCTAGTTCTTTATAGCTACAGTTATGTATTGCTTAATGACAGGGATACATTCTGAGATGCATCATTAGGTGATGCAGGAACATCATAGAAATGCATTGCTGGGAAATTTTGTCATTGTGCAACCATCATAGAAAGTACTTATAAAAATCTAGATAGTATAGACTACTTTGCACCTAGGTTATATTGCATAGCCTCTTGCTCCTAGTATAGACTACTACACATCTAGGTTATATTGTATAGCCTGTTGCTCCTGGGCTACAAACCTGTACAGAATGTCACCTACTGAATACTGTAGCCAACTGTAACATAATGGTAAGTATTTATATGTCTAAACATATCTAAACATAGAAAAGAAAAAGTAAAAATACAGTATTATAATCTTATGGGACCACTGTTGTATATGTGGTCTGTTATTGACCAAAACGTCATTATGCAGTGCAAGACTATTTGGCTTTCAGAAGCAGGAGTGCTTTGATTAGTCGATAGTCTTCATGGATGAATCCCTGGAGAAAGAGGCTTCTTGAAGGAGATAATAAACTTTGTATAAATTCAAGTGAGCAATTATAAAAAAAGAAATGTATGGGCCAGGCGTGGTGGCTCACGCCTGTAATCCCAGCACTTTGGGAAGCCGAGGCAGGAGGATCACGAGGTCACGAGTTCGAGGCCAGCCTGGCCAACATAGTGAAACCCCATCTCTACTGAAAATACAAACAAATTAGCCGGGTGTGGTGGCGGGTGCCTGTAATCCCAGCTACTTGGGAGGCTGAGGCAAGGAGAATCACCTGAACCTAGGAGGCAGAGGTTGCAGTGAGCCGAGATCATGCCACTGCACTCCAGCCCGGGCAACAGTACTAGAATCTGTATCAAAAAAAAAAAAAGAAAGAAAGAAAGAAAGAAATGTATGAAGCATACTGTATTGGTGCACCAAGCTGGCAAAGCAGGTCATATGTTATTGCAAACGTTGTTGTTGACCCATTAAGAGACTTGGCCATTATACCTATTCACCACCATTCTGTGAGTGTTGGCTGCTAATAGCTCATAGCTACCTCTGTTCTTGAGATAATTGCCCTTGGCTGACAGAAACTGTGCCACCTGGGATGTTATGCACTCTGTCTCACTAGGTTATTGGCATAGGGTGCATAACCTCCCAGGGGTACAAAAGATCTGGGACCCTTGTCTCAGAGAGAGACAATTCTATGCTGAGATTTATGCTCCGGACCTTTTGTATCCCACCAAAGTCCACCCCTCAAGACCCTCTCCTGAGGATCAAGTGAAAGCTAGACTTTACCTGAGACCACATCCTTGTTTGTTTTTTTCCCCTTCCCTATCCTGCTTCCCTTTCTTTCTTCAGGTTTTTCATTAAGAGCTTTTGCTCAATAAATTATTGTCATGCCAAATTCCTGTTTGAGACTCTGCTTTAGGAAAGCTGACCTACAACACACATGAAATCAAGAAACTAAAATAGAACGTAGAACATGACAGTCTGTAGAGAAAGATTCATGTTCTGATTGTTCAGCTCCCACTTATGAATGAGACATGGACACGGGGAGGGGAACATCACACTGGGGCCTGCCAGGGGGTGGGGGGCTAAGGGAGGGATAGCATTAGGAGAAATACCTAATGTAGATGACAGGTTGATGGGTGCAGCAAACCACCATGGCACGTGTATACCTATGTAACAAATCTTCACGTTCTGCACATGTACCCCAGAACTTAAAGTATAATAATAATAATAAAGTTTTTGCAGGAAAGGAGACAACCAGCCTTGTAGAGGAGCTGTTCCCAGAACTTACTGTAAAATGCAAGGACATCCAAGTGGTACAAAGGGCGAATGACAGTGGATGCTCTGGAGCACCAGCCTGATCCCCTTTAAGAACTGAAGCACTACTTTCCCCAGCTGCTGGAAGTGCTGGTAGCTGATGGCCCTCAGCTGAAGAATGTTGACTCACACAAGCTTGTAGCCTCTCCCTGATGGAAACCAGCAGCCAATGGGTGGCCGAATTGAGAGTATAAAAGCCAGCACCTGCCCCCTAATACTTGCCTCAAAGAAGGGCAATGATGGAGGGTTATCTCAATTGCAGGTTTCCCGGAGCTATGGACTGAAGCATCCGTTGCAACTCCTTCACCATTCTATTTCTTCCTCTGTGTAATCATGTTTTTTTTTTTTCAATCCTCACAAGTGTTATTATTGAGAGCAATTTCCAATAAAGTTTCTGCCTACAAAAAAAAAAATGATTCATGTTCTGTCATCCTTATGGAGACAGGGCTTGGGGCCCATGCAAGACAGGGAGTTAAACGTGAGATACTAGTACAAAGCTGGGACCCTTTAAAGGCCACTTCCTCAGAGAATAGGTAGACTAGACAAACCCTACCCACCAACAGAAGGAGACAATGGGAAGCCTGCCCTTTGGGTAACAAAAAAGAGTTTCTACTAGCAAATCCAAACCCCTAGAATTCTACCGCACATGAATTTAGAATCCAAATTCATGTTACCTGCATGGCTCAGGGACCTAACAGCTGAGAAATCAACATAACCTTTGTCTGGGTAATACGTGAAAGGTAATGATATATGGCAGATGAAAATGCATAATGCTCTCTGGGGAATTTTTCTCAAGGTATTCCTACAGAAAAAAATAAGTCCAAATAACAATGTGTTCATATGATAAAGAATGAGAAGGAGAAGGAAATTGCTTGACCAACTATCCAGCCTTATAAAGCTATACAAGGGATAGAAAAATATTATAGAACAAAATGGTATCATATAAGCAAAGAAAGAGACCTGAGACATCTGGCTCTTGACCAAAAATCTGATGTGTGATTTTTTTTTCTTTTTTTTTTTTTCTTTTTTTTTTTTTTTGTCCCAACTATCGGCAGTTAGAGGCTTTACCTGACAGGCCTTATGAGGAAAAACTGCCCTCCTTACCCCAGACTTAGAGGACAGCCAATGCATAGCAGTCTCTGAAGGAAGTTGCAGTAAAGGACTCAACTCAGCCTCCCCTGCACCCCCTTTTCAGGAGCCTCTGCCAAAACCTCTTTACTGGGGGAAAGGGAGGATTTTTCTCCACTCTCACTTAATTTTCAGTACTTTGTCACTCCTAGTCCTTTTCTCTTGCCCTCCCCACAGTTCTTGGTTTCAGAAAGCTGCAGGAGCCTTTTGTTTATGGCTCACTTAACAGTGAGAGGAGCCCCATGTCTGTGCAGATCCATCTGAACCTTGACTAGCACACTATCACAAGCGGAAAAACAGAACAGGGTGCTTTCTCAAGTTTAGCCTCTTGCTTATCTAGTCTTGACTGTTAACTTTTGTTTTGGGCCGGGCGCGGTGGCTCACGCCTGTAATCCCAGCACTTTGGGAGGCCGAGACGGGCGGATCACGAGGTCAGGAGATCGAGACCATCCTGGCTAACACGGTGAAACCCAGTCTCCACTAAAAAATACAAAAAAAAACTAGCCGGGCGAGGTGGCGGGCGCCGGTAGTCCCAGCTACTCGGGAGGCTGAGGCAGGAGAATGGCGTGAACCCGGGAGGCGGAGCTTGCAGTGAGCTGAGATCCGGCCACCGCACTCCAGCCTGGGTGACAGAGCGAGACTCCGTCTCAAAAAAAAAAAAAAAAACTTTTGTTTTGGCAGGGTTTTAATCAGCTACTCCAAGACTTGACAACTCAGCTTTCTCCAGCTCAGCTGAGGTCCTGACAAGACCTAGATAAGTGTATAATACCTATCTTCGTATATAACTAAAGTGACATTACAACTCAGTGAGGAAAGGATGAATTAGTCATTAAAATATGCTGTAACAATTGGTTCTCCATAGGAGAAATGAGACAAACTTAGATCCCTACTTCAAGTGATGGGCCGAGAAATGTTTAACAACCAGCTTCCTGGGACAGGATTGGAAACCTTATTTGTAGCACTTGCCAATTTCTGTGGTGTAAAGACTCTCACCATGGGTAATCAAGTTACCTATGTGATGTCATGGAATGCAGAGTTGGGAACAGATGCATTTAATTATCTCTAGCAAGCTGATTCTAGTACAACACTACTACCCTCCACAATACACAAACATCAGTTGCAGATAGAGTGTATATTTAAATGTGAAAAGTGAAATTTTAAAACTTATAGAAATAAATAGATAAGTCTATATGATAAGGGGATAAGGAAGAAATTCATAGTAAGACAAAAATAAGTACAAACTTCTTTCACACTATTAGGACACATTGATAACAGTAAAAATGTACTTATGTTTTCCAACTTGAAGTGTTCTATATTATTTTAGATCATCAAGAGAAACATAGTATTTATATAACATGAATGAATGAAGACAGATTTTTTTGAATGCACAGCTTTAGCTTCACACACAGAACAGATAGGTAGGCTATTGTTTAGAAGATGATCTTCAAAAACAAGAGAAACACCTCACTGGAAAAGCCTTATTCTTGCTGCATTTTACTCAAGCTCATTTCTCACTACATTCACAAGAACCGGAATTCATGCCCATCCTGCAATCAGTAAATGTCTCTCTTAAATTTCAGTCAATGGCAGAAGGGTATAGAATAAGAAAAAAATATCGGTTTCTGTAACTGAGAAGATAATTTTTAGTGTAGAGTGATAATATTGTAAAAATTATTCAATAATTAGTATACTTTATACATAAAAAGTATTATTCATTAAACTCATTTTATTATCACATTAGGTGACTTTTATACCTAAATGATGAAATGTATTAATAGTTAATTATCAACATTGATCATAATAAACAACACTAACAACTAAAGTAACCAATAAACATAGTAAGTCCTATGAACAAAGCAGTTGGGTTCCAAACTTCCCCAAAAGGTTCCTCCTTTTGCTTATTATTTAATTATATGATTATTGGCATACATAAAGTATTTCATGGTAAGTCAGCTAGTAGTGTCAAAAGTAAGTGAAAGAATGGAGAAAAGTGTTGAGTTTGCTGTAAAAGGAAATAAAAAATTATAAATAAGGCCACATTTTAGATGCACTCTCGTTTTTAGTTCTATTTGATTCTCTCCTCACAGTTACATAGAGCAGAGCCATAATTGAGAGAAACCATTTTATCTTTCTCTTCATTCTTGATTGAAGAAGAAAATCATTGAAACATAACCAATGCCTTTTGCAAGTTCACGAGCTAGGACATTTTTCTGTCTTCCTTTTGCAGACACATATTAAATGGATATAAAGGGTCCTGGGTCAGTCTAGAGTTTGCCACCATGGTTCACAAACCTGTCTATGCATAAATATCTTAGGTACTTATTTAAAATATAGGCTCCTGGGCCTCACACAAGTCATACTGATTTTGTATACAGTATCTAGAAATCGGTATTTTCAGTACTTGCCACCCTCCAAGATTATTCTGATTTAGCCCATCTATAGATAGGCTAGCATTCTGAAATTACTCCTAGAATTTCCCGGGAAATATATTTATGTGTTTTAGGTAGGGGATTAAGGGCTGGACATGTTTATGTATTCATCTCAAAAAGTGGGAGCAAAGGGATATATGGTAGATATGTGGTTTCCATGTATAAACTCAAAAGTGTCTTTGTTGTAATTGGGCTTATGGGCCAAAGAATAAAATTGAAGATTAGTATGCTTATGGGTTTACAATATTCCATATACCGTTGTCCAAGTGAATGTCATGGGCATTCCAGCCATTCAACCATCTATATATCCACTAAGTATTATCTATTTTACCTTATAAATAATCTGTTATGTCTGTTCATGTTTCTTTTTGTTTATTGATACCTAATAGTTGTACCTATTTTGGGGCTACATGTGGTATTTTGATACATGCATAGAGTGTGTAATGATCAAACCAGGGCAATAATGAACATCCATCACACCAAACGTTCACTTCTTCTTTATGTTGGGATATTTTAATTCCTCTCCTCTAGCAATTTTTAACTATACAACAAATTATTGTTAACTATAGTCACCCTATTATATTATCAAACACTAGATCTTATTCCTTCTGTATAACAGTATCTTCGTACCCTTTAACCAATCTCTTTAATTCCTTTCATCCACTCAACCCTTCCCAGCCTCTGGTAACCACCAATCAAATGTCTACCTCCATGAGAGCCACTTTTTTAGCTCCCACATATGATTTGAGAACATGAGGTATTTGTCTTTCAGAGCCTGGCTTATTTCACATAATACAATGACCTAGGTTGGAAAGTTTTCTGTTATTACGTCTTTGAACAAGCTTCCTACTCTATGCTCTTCCTCAACTCCCTCTTGAACACCTTTTGATTTGCTCTTTTGTAGTTATTCCCTATATTGTGTTGGCATTCTTTGTACTTTTTCGTTCTTTTTCTTTTTTCTCCTCTGACTGTGTATTTTCAAATACAAAGTCTCTCTTCAGGCTTACTGATTCTTTCTTCTGCTTAATTCATTCTACTGTTGAAAACCACCCATGTATTGTTCATTTCAGTAAATGTATTTTGTAGCTCCAGGATTTCCATCTGATATTTTAAATTATTATTTCAATCTCTTTGTTAAATTCTTCTGACAAATTTGTGAATTATTCTTCTATGTTGCCTTGAAGTTCAGAGTTTCGTTAGAACTGCTATTTGAAATTCTTGATCTAAGAGTTCACATATCACCGTCTCATTAGGTCATGGTTTCTTGTTTGCTGTCATTTCTTTTTGATGTGTCTATTATTTTGTATTAAAGGACTATTTATTTATGCCAGTCTTCACTTTCTGGCTTGTTTTGATCTTCCTAGGCTATGTTTGTTTGGATGTTCTTTGCAGTTGCCTATTGAGGTCCCTTAATTCTTGATTACTGCCTCCTTTATGTGCTGGCTCGGCAATTGATCCTGATTATCAGTGAGAAATAGAGGTGCTTCTCCTCAAAATAGAGAAAACACCTGGAAACCAGAGGACTTTACAAAGTGCCTGTTAGTACTTCTATATTCATTGGCTAAAATTAGTTGAAAATAACTAAAAGCCAATGCCAGCACCACCACTAAGAGCTGATATTCTTCAGGAATGAAGCCATGTCTTACCATACCAGCAAATAACCATGGTCAGCAGAAGGTATCCTTCATGGTAAATGAATATGAAATGAAGAGTAAAGAAAGTTCTAAATTCCAACTATTAGTTGCAGAAATGAGGACTGCAGTAGACATATTCCCATCCTTGCTTTCTTTGTATATATTTGTGTAATGAACAAATATCTTTTTTAAAATGTTGCCTCCCTCTTTCCCCTATTATATGAAGACATATTAGTGGTCATTAATCTTATAGTCTTTAGGCTATAGGATATATAAAGTAGCATGTGGCTACACTAGAAGAAAAATTAATATCCTCCAGAGATAGACACAGTGACAGATAGGACTTTGGGTCTCCCTTTATTTGCATTAAAGACAGTTGCAAAAGGTTAGGTATAATACATGTTTGCTGTTGTTGCAGAAGTGTGTATGTGGATTCTATTTGCCAATCAAGAGGACTTAATGAATGTTTTATGTTGACTTTTGGCAACCGTTACATTACCTTCTATGTTTTCCTCTCTACTGTAAGAGCTAGAAACATTGGAACTACATTTTCCAGATGATCAAGCCTCTATCTTTTTACGTATGCATTTTATATTTTAAAAATGAGATGCTTTCACATATAATTTGGACAAAGAGAGGCAAAATCCATCTTCTTCCTCTGACAGTGGTGGTAGACAGAGGTCTGGGCATCCCAGATATGGGAGTTTTTTAAAGTCTTTTCTGTATTCTCCTGCTATTCACTCTTCTTGGGATTGAAGAAGAGCTACGAAGTCTTTTAGAAGATTCCTTTTATTTCCTAATTCCGTATGGTACCAACTCTGATTCTTTGTGGCAGTGAGCTTGAAAGCTGGTGATGTGACCTGAGACACTCAATCCTCCACCTTTCCAACAATTTTGTATGTATTAATTATGTCAAAAATTTTTGGCTACATAATGGCCTGATAAGTAAAAAACTGGGTCCCAGGAAAATCTTTTGTATCCACTACAGTTTTCCAATAGTTATATAGTGACAAGACATAGTCTCTGAGTGTCTCCTTTCCTTCCACTAGACTTGAATCAATACTATGATTTTGTACATTGTCTTCTTGGGTCCCAAGTTCTTTATCTTCCTCTGTTAAGAAAACTCATCAATCTTTAGGGTGAATTCAGGGATAGTAAACAGGCAGTATTGGCATTTTTAAAAAGTTAAAAATAATTCAGAAACACTGCACTGAGCATAATACTATTTAGTTCTCATTTTAGATGTTTTCAAGTTTTCAGGTAGGAGGTGAAAAGTTATTGTGGCATATTATTTATTTTGTCTAACATCACATTTCTATTTAATCATCTAATTTTGTAATTAAGATTCTCTGGGATATAATTATGCAATTAATGATAGTTATAGTATTAAAAATATTAGAGTAAATCTAACTGTATAACTTTACCTGGAATCTGTAGACCATTATTATACTGATGCTTACACATTTATTTAATTGATCGTTGCCCCATCCAGAGTCCTCTTACTTCAGGTGTGAGTACTATTGTGCCTTGTCAACGACATATACATAATGCACAGCTATGACCTTTTCCCTTATTTCGTTTTTCACATAATTTCTATTTCAGGATAAATATTAATCATGTCAGGCAGTATGTTTTTAAAGATGACTATCCTACTCTCAGGAGGATTAAGACACTGAACCTTTGGCTTTTCTTCTATTATACAACCTATCTGGATCTCAAAGGACTAAAGTTATTGGTTTATGATTGCTATACCAACCGTCCCCCAGTTGATCATTTTCCACAATCATCCTAATCAAACAAATAATAGGCCTTATTTTTAATTAAATGTAAAAAATTACATAATGAATTCAAATAATGAGAGCTACTATTTACTAGCTTCTACTTCAAATAAAATTCTGTGTAAAATGTTTTGTATACCTTTACATTTTTCACAAAAGGCCTTTGAAGAAGACATAATTATTTATAATTTGTATGCTAATAAATTCATGTAAAATTATGTTAAATTACTGCTTAAGTAATTGGGTTAGAATCCAGGTCCAACTTAAATCACTGCCGTTTACAAAATATGATACTATACTGCTTAAAAAAGTTGATTTATAGTATTATAAGCCATGCTGATGAAGTGAAGACCTAATATAATCAGTTTCACAACTGATTTAAATGAGACTATAAATAACAATTGGATAACTTCACATGATTTGAAATACTACATTATTAGAGTCAACATTGTCTAATTTTCAGTATCTGAATCCATGAAAATATACAGTGAGAGTCGCTTACTTACGTTTGCTTTTCGCACGTGAAATGACCACCTGCATCAGATATGAAGTGATTCTTAATAACATTTGAAAACATTCTTACTAACATATGAAAATATTTGCTCAAGATGCATATCTTCAGCTGCTTATGTGCCATTTCTACGTTCCTTATTTGTTATATAACTTATAACTATTTGTTACTGCTCAATTTCACAAAATACAGAACTCAAAGGATGGAAAACAAAATCCAGGAAATGGATATAGCTGTAGGTGGACTGCCATAGCAGGTGGAGGGCTCCAGAAAGAGCGAACATTTTCTATTGGGGAGGAGAGATTCTCATTTTAAGATATGGTTGCGGGGGGTGCGAGCAAGATGGCCGAATAGGAACAGCTCCAGCCTCCAGCTCCCAGCGCGAGTGACACGACACAGAAGATGGGTGCTTTCTGCATTTTCAACCGAGCTACCGGGTTCATCTCACTGGGGAGTGCCAGACAATCAGTGATGGTCAGCTGGTGCAGCCCGACCAGCGAGAGCTGAAGCAGGGCAAGGCATCGCCTCACCTGGGAAGTGCAAGGGGGAAGGGAATCCCTCTAGAAACTGAGACACACAACATCTGGAAAATCGGTAACTCCCACCCTAATACTGCGCTTTAGCAAAGGGTACACCAGGAGATTATATCCCACACCTGGCCAAGAGGGTCCCACGCCCATGGAGCCTCCCTCATTGCTAGCAGAGCAGTCTGAGATCCAACTGCCAGGCAGCAGCCAGGCTGGGGGAGGGGTGCTCGCCATTGCTGAGACTTAAGTAGGTAAACAAACCCTCCAGGAAGCTCGAACTGGGTGGAGCCCACCACAGCTCAAGGAGGCCTGCCTGTCTCTGTAGACTCCACCTCTGGAGACAGGCAAAGCAAAAAAAAAAAAAAAAAAAACCAGCAGAAACCTCTGCAGATGTTAATGGCCATGTCTGACACATTTGAAGAGAGCAGTGGATCTCCCAGCACAGCGGTTGAGATCTGAGAACGGACAGTCTGCCTGCTGAAGTGGGTCAGTAGCCTAACTGGGAGACATCCCCCACTAGGTATAGACTGACACCTCACACCTCACATGGCAGGGTACAAGCCTGAGATGAAGCTTCCAGAGCAATAATCAGACAGCAGCACTCGCTGTACAGCAATATTCTATCTTCTGCAGTCTCCGCTGCTGATACCCAGGCAAACAGGGTCTGGAGTGGACCTCAAGCAATCTCCAACAGACCTACAGCTGAGGGTCCTGACTGTTAGAAGGAAAACTAACAAACAGGAAGGACACCCACACCAAAACCCCATCAGTACATCACCAGCATCAAAGACCAAAGGCAGATAAAACCACAAAGATGGGGAAAAAGCAGGGCAGAAAAGCTGGAAATTCAAAAAATCAGAGCGCATCTCCCCCTCCAAAGGAACGCAGCTCATCGTCAGCAACGGATCAAAGCTGGATGGAGAATGACTTTGACGAGTTGAGAGAAGAAGGCTTCAGTCAAACAAACTTCTCAGAGCTAAAGGAGGAATTACGTACCCAGCGTAAAGAAACTAAAAATCTTGAAAAAAGAATGGAAGAATGGATAACTAGAATAATCAATGCAGAGAAGGCCATAAACGAACTGACAGAGATAAAAACCATGACACGACAAATACGTGACAAATGCACAAGCTTCAGTAACTGACTTGATCAACTGGAAGAAAGAGTATCAATGATTGAAGATCAAATGAATGAAATGAAGTGAGAAGAGAAGTCTAGAGAATAAAAAGGAAAAAGAAATGAACAAAGCCTCCAAGAAATATAGGATTATGTGAAAAGACCAAATCTATATCTCATTGGTGTGCCTGAAAGTGAGGGGGAAAATGGAACCAAGTTGGAAAACACTCTTCAGGATATCATCCAGGAGAACTTCCCCAACCTAGTAAGGCAGGCCGACATTCAAATTCAGGAAATACGAAAAATGCCACAAAAATACTGCTCGAGAAGAGCAACTACAAGACACATAATTGTCAGATTCACTAAAGTTGAAATGAAGAAAAAAATGTTAAGGGCAGCCAGAGAGAAAGGTCGGGTTACACACAAAGTGAAGCTCATCAGACTAACAGCAGATCTCTCGGCAGAAACTCTACAAGCCAGAAGAGAGTGGGGGCCAATATTCAACATTCTTAAAGAAAAGCATTTTCAACCCAGAATTTCATATCCAGCCAAACTAAGTTTCATCAGTGAAGGAGAAATAAAATCCTTTACAGACAAGCAAATGCTTAGAGATTTTGTCACCACCAGGCCTGCCCTACAAGAGATCCTGAAGGAAGCACTAAACATGGAAAGGAACAACCAGTACCAGCCATTGCAAAAACATGGCAAAATGTAAAGACCATTGATGCTAAGAAGAAACTGCATCAACTAACAAGCAAAATAACCAGCTAATATCACAATGACAGGTCAAGTTCACACATAACAATATTAACCTTAAATGTAAATGGACTACATGGTCCAATTAAAAGACACAGACTGGCAAATTGGATAAAGAGTCAAGACCCATCAGTTTGCTGTATTCAGGAGACCCATCTCACATGCAGAGATACACATAGGCTCAAAATAAAGGGATGGAGGAAGATCTACCAAGCAAATAGAGAACAAAAAAAAGCAGGGGTTGCAATCCTAGTCTCTGATAAAACAGACTTTAAACCATCAAGGATCAAAAGAGACAAAGGAGGCCATAATGGTATAGAGATATAATGGTAAAGAGATCAATTCAACAGGAAGAGCTAACTATCCTAAATATATATGCACCCAATACAGGAGCACCCAGATTCATAAAGCAAATCCTTAGAGACTTACAAAGAGATTTAGTCTCCCATACAATAATAATGGGAGACTTCAACACCCCACTGTCAACATTAGACAGATCAACAAGACAGAAAGTTAACAAGGATATCCAGGAATTGTACTCATCTCTGCAGCAAGCAGACCTAATAGACATCTATAGAACTCTCCACCCCAAATCAACAGAATATACATTCTTCTCAGCACCACATCGTACTTACTCCAAAATCGACCACATAATTGGAAGTAAAGCACTCCTCAGCAAATGTACAAGAACAGAAATTATAACAAACTGTCTCTCAGACCACAGTGCAATCAAACGAGAACTCAGGACTAAGAAACTCAATCAAAACTGCTCAACTACATGGAAACTGAAAAACCTGCTCCTGAATGACTATTGGGTACATAATGAAATGAAGGCAGAAATAAAGATGTTCTTTGAAACCAATGAGAACAAAGATACAACATACCAGAATCTCTGGGACACATTTAAAGCAGCGTGTACAGGGAAATTTATAGCACTAAATGCCCACAAGAGAAAGCAGGAAAGATCTAAAATGGACTCCCTAACATCACAATTAAAAGAACTAGAGAAGCAAGAGCAAACACATTCAAAAGCTAGCAGAAGGCAAGAAATAACTAAGATCAGAGCAGAACTGAAGGAGATAGAGACACAAAAAACCCTCCAAAAAAATCAATGAATCCAGGAGTTGGTTTTTTGAAAAGATCAACAAAATTGATAGACCGCTAGCAAGACTAATAAAGAAGAAAAGAGAGAAGAATCCAATAGATGCAATAAAAAATGATAAAGGGGATATCACCACCGACCCCACAGAAATACAAACTACCATCAGAGAATACTATAAACACCTCTACGCAAATAAACTAGAAAACCTAGAAGAAATGGATAATTTCCTGGACACTTACACTCTCCCAAGACTAAACCAGGAAGAAGTTGAATCCCCAAAGAGACCAATAACAGGCTCTGAAATTGAGGCAATAATTAATAGCCTACCAACCAAAAAAAGTCCAGGACCAGACGGATTCACAGCCAAATTCTACCAGAGGTACAAGGAGGAGCTGGTACCATTCCTTCTGAAACTATTCCAATCAATAGAAAAAGAGGGAATCCTCCCTAACTCATTTTGAGGCCAACATCATCCTGATACCAAAGCCTGGCAGAGACACAACAAAAAAAGAGAATTTTAGACCAATATCCCTGATGAACATCGATGCAAAAATCCTCAATAAAATATTGGCAAACCAAATCCAGCAGCACATCAAAGAGCTTATGCACCATGATCAAGTGGGCTTCATCCCTGGGATGCAAGGCTGGTTCAACATATGCAAATCAATAAACGTAATCCAGCATATAAACAGAACCAAAGACAAGAAACACATGATTATCTCAATAGATGCAGAAAAGGCCTTTGACAAAATTCAACAGCCCTTCATGCTAAAAAAGCTCAATAAATTCGGTATTGATGGAATGTATCTCAAAATAATAAGAGCTATTTATGACAAACCCACAGCCAATATCATACTGAATGGGCAAAAAAATGGAAGCATTCCCTTTGAAAACTGGCACAAGACAGGGATGCCCTCTCTCACCACTCCTATTCAACATAGTGTTGGAAGTTCTGGCTAGGGCAATCAGGCAAGAGAAAGAAATCAAGGGTATTCAGTTAGGAAAAGAAGAAGTCAAATTGTCCCTCTTTGCAGATGACAAGATTGTATATTTAGAGAACTCCATCTTCTCAGCCCAAAATCTCCTTAAGCTGATAAGCAACTTCAGCAAAGTCTCAGGATACAAAATCAATGTTCAAAAATCACAAGCATTCTTATACACCAGTAACAGACAAACAGAGCCAAATCATGAATGAACTTCCATTCACAATTGCTTCAAAGAGAATAAAATACCTAGGAATCCAACTTACAAGGGATGTAAAGGACCTCTTCAAGGAGAACTACAAACCACTGCTCAGTGAAATAAAAGAGGACCCAAAAACTGGAAGAATATTCCATGCTCATGGAGAGGAAGAATCAATATCGTGAAAATGGCCATACTGCCCAAGGTGATCTACAGATTCAATGCCATCCCCATTAAGCTACTAACAACTTTCTTCACAGAATTGGAAAAAACTGCTTTAAAGTTCATATGGAACCAAAAAAGACCCCGCATTGGCAAGACAATCCTAAGTCAAAAGAACAAAGCTGGAGGCATCAATGCTGCCTGACTTCAAACTATACTACAAGGCTACAGTAACCAAAACAGCATGGTACTGGTACCAAAACAGAGATATACACCAGTGGAACACAACGGAGCCCTCAGAAATAATACCACACATCTACAGCCATCTGATCTTTGACAAACCTAAGAAAAACAAGAAATGAGGAAAGAATTACTTATTTAATAAATGGTGCTGGGAAAATTGGCTAGCCATAAGTAGAAAGCTGAAAGTGGATCCTTTCCTTACTCCTTATATGAAAATTAATTCAAGATGGATTAGAGACTTAAATGTTAGACCTAATACCATAAAAATCCTAGAAGAAAACCTAGGTAATACCATTCAGGACATAGGCATGTGCAAGGATTTCATGTCTAAAACACAAAAAGCAATGGCAACAAAAGCCATAATTGACAAATGGGATCTAATTAAACTAAAGAGCTTCTGCACAGCAAAAGAAGCTACCATCAGAGTGAACAGGCAACCTACAGAATGGGAGAAAATTTTTGCAATCTACTCATCTGACAAAGGGCTAATATCCAGAACCTACAAAGAACTCAAACAAATTTACAAGAAAAAAACAAACAACCCCATCAAAAAGTGGGCAAAGGATATGAATAGACAGTTCTCAAAAGAAGACATGCATATAGCCAACAGGCACAGGAAAAAATGCTCGTCATCACTGGCCATCAGAGAAATGCAAATCGAAACCACAGTGAGATACCATCTCACACCAGTTAGAATGGCAATCATTAAAAAGTCAGGAAACAACAGGTGCTGGAGAGGATGTGGAGAAATAGGAACACTTTTACACTGGTGGTGGGACTGTAAACTCGTTCAACCATTGTGGAAAACAGTATGGCGATTCCTCAAGGATCTAGAACTAGAAATACCATATGACCCAGCCATCGCATTACTGGGTGTATTCCCAAAGGATTATAAATCATGCTGCTATAAAGACACATGCACATGTATGTTCATTGCGGCACTATTCACAATAGCAAAGACTTGGAATCAACCCAAATGTCCATCAGTGACAGACTGGATTAAGAAAATGTGGCACATATACACCATGGAATACTATGCAGCCATAAAAAAGGATGAGTTTGTGTCCTTTGTAGGGACATGGATGCAGCTGGAAACCATCATTCTCAGCAAACTATCGCAAGAACAGAAAACCAAACACTGCATGTTCTCACTTATAGGTGGGAATTGAACAATGAGATCACTTGGACTTGGGAAGGGGAACATCACACACTGGGGCCTATTATAGGGAGGGGGTGGGGGGAGGGATTGCATTGGGAGTTATACCTGATGTAAATGACGACTTGATGGGTGCTGACAAGTTGATGGGTGCAGCACAGCAACATGGCACAAGTATACATATGTAACAAACCTGCACGTTATGCACATGTACCCTAGAACTTAAAGTATAAAAAAAAAAAAAAAAAAGATATGGTTGCTCAGAGCGAGGATCACTGAGGAAAAAAGAAAAATAAATAATAAAAATAAATGAAACATGGTTGCATAATTCAGAAGCATTTCTAGTTTTTTGTTCCTCTTTTTCCTCTAATTTATCCCTCCAGTCATTTGTGGTAATGGTGATGTTGCTTTAATGATGTGTAAATGGCCCCAGAGGGCTTCCTTTTGAAATGACAATGAAGTTTTTCTTAAATCTAGACTTCCTTTGGCTTCAGGTTTTCCCATATCCAATCATCAGAAAAATCATCATTTACCAACTTCAGAAGGTGTGTGAAGTACACACCTTCTGAATCAGGTAGGACTTTTACTGTTGTAAGCAACAGAAAACAATTCAAATTCTTTAAACAACGACAACAAAAATTATTGGTTTATGCAAAAGGAAACTCTAAAGGTAGGATGAGCTGCAGCTGTGATTTGGTCAGTGACGCTCTCAGCTCTGCCCCTTTTGGTGTGCTGCCTTTGTCCTCAGGCTGGCTTACTTTGGTGGTGAGATGACTACTGCAATTTCAGGTTTCACAATGCATAGCATGCTTTCCAGAACAACAACAACAAAAATACTCTTCTGTCACAGCATTTTACACTGATTGAGCCAGCTTAGGTTACATGCCCCGAACCAAGCAATCTAGACTACAGGGTAGAAAAACTGTGATTGACTTAAACTGAAGATGAGATCTGCTTTACTGAAAGCAGAAAAACTTCATGAGGAATGAGTTTTGGTCCAGAAATCTGTATTCTGAGTCCTGTTTTACTGATTCAAACTGAATGTCTACGTATTTCCTAGTAATGCATTCAACCATACTCGAGCCATCTGGTATGATAGTCAACCTCATATAGGATTCTAGTTTTATGTAAGTTTACTTGTTGATTACATTCTTATCCAGGTTAATTTTTCATTGAAAATTTCCCTCAAACTTTATAGACTGTCATCATTTGAGGCACCAAACATCCAATGACTTCAATCAAAACCATCATACAAAACCATTCAGTCAAAACTGCAACAAGATGACCCTCTTTCTTTTTTTACTCTCACTCTTTCTTGGGATCTATCTTCTGTTATAATGACCTTTCTCAAAAACCAAACATCCTCCAGCACCCAACAGCAAAGTCAGAGTTGCAACACCAATTTTTGTCTTTAGGAATAATTGTTTTCTGGATCCTTTCTGCAATAACAATGACAAAAAAAAATGTTTTGATTGCAAGGTAATCACATATGTTATGGTTGCTTTAAAAATGACATGAAAGATAGCTTTTGTGAGAGTCCTTCATAAAGATATTGCCTTTTCTATTTATTTTGAAATAATATTGGTTGTTTATAATTGAATTTTAGCATGATCAGAATGGTGTAAATAAGGTAATATGCATCTATAACCTTCTTTTTAACTGCAATATTGTAATCCACTTAAAAACTGGGCTGCTTTATTTTACAGTATTTAAAAAGTGATTGTAGTACAGGCAGCAAGATCATCTAATATAAATTCAACACTCCAGTTTAGGGATATAGAATGACAAATTTGTGTCATACAAGGGGCCTTAAAGAATAACTAGTCATGATGAAAATAAACGAGAAGGATAAGTAAACAAGAGCATTATTATGCAGACATTTATGAACCATTAAGCATAATCATAGCTAAGGAAATAGCTTTCTGTTTGCTAGAGATAACCACTCTGAACTAGGATACATAATACTTTCAATGACTAATACAAGAATATTTATATTGCAAGCAGAGTGAAATGCAGTGTCTACGTACTATATGATATGAGAAGCAAATAATAATGCCTTTTACTAATGGACTTCTGATTAATCAAAAAAATGATTGAATAATAATCTTTAAAGATATATTCTAAGAATACATATTTCAGAAATATATTTTACAAAATGTGTTTCTTTCATTGAAAAATCTCAAAGTTTACAGACAGTCATCATTTAATGCACCAAATACCCAATGACTTCAATCAGAATCATCATAGTCAAAACTATAGCAGGTTGACTCTCATTCTTTTTTTTCTTGACGTTAAATTTAATGACTATCAACTCAAAGGCAATAAATAAACATACTGTATGTAGCTATAAAATGTAGACAATATGTAAAGATATACTAATTTTGAAATCATTTTGCATATTTATTATGTCTATATAAAATGTGCAAATATGTTTAAAATGCAACATTAAATATAGCCATGAATGGATTTATTTTTGAGAACAACAGTGAGCTTAGTAGCACTATCCTTTAAGAGAAAAACATGCTAAAAAAACTATATGTAGATTTAAAAATATAACAATCATAATAACTTTACATTACTTTTGTTTTTTAAAAAGTAATGAGCCATTTCTAGACAGTAAAGAGTTTTTCATAGTATTTCTTAATTAAAATTCTTCCCACCAAAGGCATCCTGAATAAACTTTACTTAATGGGAATTTAACCAAGTAAATGATGACAAAATATAACTCATTATTCAGAAATGGAATTATTATTTAAGTTCACAAAAAGTACATAATGATCATTTCCACTCTTATCTCCTAGTCACCCAAATAAACAAGAATCCATTTAAAGGTAGTCACCTTGTTAATTTGGTGTCAGAGAAAATTTTTCCATTTTTCTTGTACAAATGATGTCTGCTTTGGGCTGAATGCTGTACATTGACACAAATAAAACATTTTAATTGATGAAACTATGTTTTAACACTACAGTTTCACCTGGTATATTTATTAAATACATAACCTCTCAAGAGAAACAGTCTGAGGTTTTTTAGAATACTTTTAGTTTACTGCATCTTTCAAAATATTTGTTCTAAAACCTAAACCTGAACCTGACACTTACGTCAGAATACTTACCAGAACTTGTGATATGAGACAATGATGGAAAATAGATATCTTAAATAAAGAGGGACTTTTAAACTTAATCATTGGTTGAATGGTATTTCTGGATTCCTTGATAGATACCAAGCTGTATTAATGATACAGAACTATCATCATCATCGTCATCATCATCATCATAGCTAACATTTATTGTGTCTTTATATATACAAGTACTCTGCTGTAGGTTGTTATTATTTATGTTTGGTTTTTGTTATTTCATTTTTTTATTTTCTCCCATATCTGTATAAAAGATAATAATAATACCTAGATTATTAATAGGTATTATTATAGAAAATTCAGAAATAACTTGTTCATGGCTATATAGTAAATCCTGAAGCCTATATTTAAATCCAAGAAATGTTATTCCAAAGCATGATATTTTAACTACAAAACAATAGTTGCTTATTACCAAGAATCCTACAATCTATATGGGAGACAGTATACACATACCTGCTTGCTTGAATTTAAGGGTTTTTTTTTTCCAGTCTATAATACACTTACCCAAGTAGTTGCTGATACCTAGAATATATATCTCAAATCTTTCTGCTTCTCTGTATGTCCACCACCATCATTCTGACCGAATGATCTCTATCTGATCTACTGACATAGACTTATAACTAGTCTCTTTGTTTCTACCTGTGTCTTTTTAGCCCAAAAGTCAGCATCTTATTTAATGAGAAAACACTAGAGCCATTTCAACTAAAATAAAAAATAATGCAAAGATGCTGATATCGTTAGGCTGTTTCCCCACCCAAATCTCATCTTGAATTGTAGTTCCCATGATCCCCATGTGTCATGGGAGGGCCCTAGTAGGAGGTAATTGAATCATGGGGGCACTTACCCCCATGCTGCAGTTCTCATGATAGTGAGTGAGCTCTCAGATGATCTGATGGTTTTATAAGGGGCGTTTCCCCCTTTTTGCTCTGCACTTCTCTCTCCTGCTGCCGTGTGAAGGACATGTTTGCTTTCCCTTCCGCCATGATTGTAAGTTTCCTGAGGCCTCCACAGCCATGCGGAACTGTGAGCCAATTAAAACTGTTTTCTTTATGAATTACCCAGTCTCGGGTATATATTCATTAGTAGCATGAGAAGAGACTAATACAGATCTCCACTGTCTCCTCTATTATTCAATATTGGACAGAGATATCACTCAATGCAATTAGAAAAGATAAATTAATTCAAGGTAATGAGAAATACAAGAATAAAAACTATGATATTATAGTATATCTGGAAAAAATAGAGATTCAAAACTAAAAATAACAAAATAATTCAGTAAGGTAGTAAGATGTGAAATCATTATACAGAAATCAATAGGCTTTACAAATAAAAACAAGAGTAGCTAGGAAATGTAATGGTAGAAAAATCCCCATTTACAGAAAAAAGCAAAAAGATGAAACACTTAAGAATGGGATTAATAGAAAATGTGGAAAGCCTTTATGAGGAAAATGTTAAAATACTCTTGAAAGATACAATGAAATTCCTCAAACAAAGAGATAAAGATCCCTTTTTCTTGGATAAGTTGACACTATATGATAAACTGTCAGTTCTCTCTATAAGTTACTTTATACATTTAGAACAATCTCAATAAAAATATCAGCATTTTTTCCTGGATCCAATCATGTTGATACTAAAGTTTATGTGGAAAAACAACATCCAAATATAAACAGTAAACACTGAAAATAGAAACTTACAAGGTAAGATCAGCCTACCATACATTAAGACATACCATAGATTTCTATTATTAAACCCATAGAGTATTCATGCATGAATAGACCAACAATCCAGTGTAACAGAATAGGGTGTCCAGAAACAGACCAAGGTACACATGGAAATTTAGTATATAATAATGTAGGCATCTCAAATCACTGGGATAAAGACAAACTTATTTTTTTAATGGTGTGGGAACAACCAGTTAGTCATTTTAGAAGAAGACAAAAAGTCTATTTCCCAACAACAAATTCTGAATGGATCAGGGGGTTTAAATAAAATAAAACTATACAGGTACGAGAATAAAATCTGAATATAGGGAAAAAATGTCTACCTATGACTCAAATCCAGACTAAATGAAAGAAAAGATCAATAAATTTGTTAATACAAAAATTTTAAAGCCATCAAGAAAACTCCAGGCCCAGAATCAAAGGATAACTCACAAACTAGGAGAAAATTTTCAACATATATCACAATTAAAGGGCTAATAGCTCTATCTTTATAACAACCCCTAAAAGTTGAAGAAAAAAATCCAAAAACCCAATTGAAAATGAGCAAAAGTCATGAATAGACAAGTCACTATATCTATATCTATAACCATCTCTCTATATATATACATATACACATATATACACACATCCCTTAAACATGTGAACAGAAGTTCAATCTTATTCATCATTATAGAAATGCAGATTATGAGTACATTATTATATTTCACCTACGTGACTGGCAAAAATTATAAATTACAGCAATACATTTTATTGGTGAACTGTAGGAAAACCATCATTCTCATATATTGTGGGTGGGAATGAAAACTCTTGCAACATCAATGGAAGGGAACTCAGTAATGTCTAACGAGCGCTACATATGCATTTACCTTTTGATCCAAACCCAACATATAGAACTTTACCCTAAAGATACAATTCCAGAAGCAGGAAAATACATATTCATAAGGTTCTTCCTTGCAGTGTTATATGCAACTGTGAAATACTGGAAACAATCTAAATGGCTATACCTAGAAAACTATGGTAGAGCCACATAATAAAATATTATGTAATGTGCAAAGGTATGCTAGGTTTTGCTTAAGAAAAAGGGGGAAATAGGCCGGGCGCGGTGGCTCAAGCCTGTAATCCCAGCACTTTGGGAGGCCGAGACGGGCGAATCACGAGGTCAGGAGATCGAGACCATCCTGGCTAACACGATGAAACCCCGTCTCTACTAAAAAATACAAAAAACTAGCCGGGCGCGGTGGCGGGCGCCTATAGTCCCAGCTACTCGGGAGGCTGAGGCAGGAGAATGGCGTAAACCCGGGAGGCGGAGCTTGCAGTGAGCTGAGATCCGGCCACTGCACTCCAGCCTGGGCGACAGAGCGAGACTCTGTCTCAAAAAAAAAAAAAAAAAAAAAGAAAAAGGGGGAAATAAAACAATGTATATCTACTCAGTTACACCAAAAGAAACATAAGAAGGGCAAATCGGATAGAAAAGAGATTTGTTACCTCTAAATAGTGCATGAGAATGAAGTGGAAAGGGTGGCAGAGTGAGAATGGGATAGAAGATAACACTTCTCTCCCATATAGTTTTGCTTACAGCTCTGGAATCATATCAACATTTCACATATTTAAAAAGTAAAACAAATCAGGATGAGGAAAATAAAAACAAAGAGAAATATAAACAAACAGAATAAAAAAACTTACTGGTATTTCAAAAAAAAAACTAACCCAATTAACCTATTAACATAGTATTTTGGCTGTACACCTCTGGGCTGTAGACAGACAGACAGACACACACACACACACACACACACACACACACAAAGAGAGAACACTAAACTCTGGTTAAAAGGGTTGTTGTTTTTCCCAGTGCTATGGGTTAACAATTCTGAAACAGTGTGTGTGTGTGTGTGTGTGTCTTGTAGGATTGAGCAACAAGTGGAATATATTGCAGAGAAATGGAGATAGATTTCTTACTTTTGGAGAAGTGAGTTACAAATCTGGAAAGAATGGAGGTTAGAATGAGTTTTGTAGTTTTATGTCAGAATTGGAGATAACAGTATGAACTCATGGTTTTTCAGATAGATAGATAGGCACATATGCATATATGTGTGTGCACACACACGCACGCACACACACTTTCTAGATCTATCAGAAGGACCTAAAGCAATGGCACCCCAGAAGCAATGAGTACCTAGTGTCCAAATGTTGGTCTCTAAATATTAGTTTCCAAGACTTCTGACTACAGGACAATTTGAGCATTAAATAAATAATGACAACAATGATTAATAACCTGTAGGTTAAAATAAGAATACTGATATACAAAAACAAATAAATGGATGTTTAGGGAAAGCTGTTATTGAAACAATAAATGACAATTAGTAAATGCAAAAGGAATTATAGATTTATAAAATTATTAATAGCATTTGTCATCCATCTTTGGAAGTAATAATTCAGACAAGAATCATCAATGGATTATAAATCTAGTGGGTGCATGTTTCATGAAAACCAGCATATTAAATCATCTCAAAATATCTCTCCAAAATATTGATTACAAAGAATATAGTAACTTCAGAATTGGGAAATTTGCCTGATACCATCTTATCCAAGTTACCAAAGTTAACATCATTTCTAATGGTGCCATCTGATAGGATGCATTGAAACAGACACAATAACACCTCTCTCGTATTCCTGCCAAAGATGCATAAACTGAATATAATCATGAGGAAACAACAAACACACCCAAACTGAGAAACAAAATGACTAACATTCTTCAAAAATATCAAGATGATGGAAAACCTGGGACAAAATGTCTTCACCATGACTGAAGAGCACTTTTGGAGTAAAGAGAACTAGAGAGACAATTAAATGCAATGTATGATGCTGGATTGGTGAGGGATTTTTCTGCTACTGTGAATAGCACTGGCAAAATTTTAATAAAGTGTAAAGATTAGATACCAACATTGTATCATTATTAATTTCCTGATTTTGGCAATTCTACTGTGGTTATATAAGTGAATGTCTTTCTTTTTACAAAATAAACACTGTAGTATTTAGGAGTCAGAGGGCATCCTGTCCATTTATCATCAAACAAATTTTAAAAAGACAGTATGTATCCATAGAGAGGATGATCAAGTAAAATTTGGTATTATGTTAACGTTCGAAAAATTTGGGTGAATGAGTATTCAGACATCTTCGGTACTATTCTCACAACTTTTCTGTGAATATAAAATATTTAAAAGTTGAAAGTTAAAAAGAAAAATATATTGTATTTAAAATGGAGGAATAGATTTTTAAAATGGCAAAATATTGGCATTTGATGACAGCTGATAGCTTCATGTGTATCATTAGATTTTTCCCTTTTGTGTATATTTGAAGTTTTCAATAATAAAATATTATAAAAGCCTATAATTAATTGGATTCAGAAGTCTCAACTCACTAAAGTATGAAAAAACATGTGGAACTTTTTTTTCCAGAAATTGTTACCTATTTTTCTCTGCAGCATCCACTGCCTTTTGGGTATTGGGGGATAACTCACTCTAATTTCGTAACTTCTCAGTCACTTTTATTATCAAACGACTCTAATTTCAGGCTAATGTCTAATAACTTTAGGTATCATCATCTATCATCAACTACATCAACTTCCTCTTCCTCAGATCTCTCTACAACTGCATTAGTCATCCCATCAGGGATGTTGAAAGCATGTAACCTGTTTTTCCTCCTCTCTTTCTTCCTCCTCATTCCTCCCCTATACTTTGTCCACCTTGCAAGCAATGGCTGTGGAAAAGGTATATAATTGCTTAGGAGATTATCTGTATCCAGTGATCACATAAGCTATTTCAAAATACAATTAACACTTGTGGGAATTTGTTTTCAATTTTTAATTTTTTGGGTACATAGTAGGTGTATGTATTTACGGAGTGCATGAGAAGTTTTGATACGTGCCTGCAATTTGAAACAATCATGTCATGGAAAATGGGGTATCTGTCTCCTCAATCACTTATAACATATTGAGTTACAAACAATCCAATTACATTCTTTTAGTTGTTTTTAAATGTACAATTAAGTTATTTTTGACTATAGTCACCCTGTTGTGCTATCAAATAGTAGGAGTTATTCATTTTATCTAGCTTTTTTCCATAACCATTAACCATCTCCACCTGTCCCCCAGTCCCCTAATATGCTTCCCAGCCTCTGGTAACCATCTTTCTACCCTATCTCCACGAGTTCAATTGTTTTGATTTTTAGAACCCACAGATAAGTGAGAACAAGGAATGTTTGTCTTACTGTGCCTGGCTTATTTCACTTAACATAATGACCTCCATTTCTATCCATGTTATTGCGAGTGAATGGGTTTAATTCTTTTTTATGGCTGAATAATACTCCATTGTGTATATGTACCACATTTTCCTTATCCATTTATCTGCTGGTGGACACTTAGGTTGCTTCCAAATCTTAGCTGTTGTAAACAGTGCTGGAAAAAAACATAGAAGTACAGATACATCTTTGATATACTGATTTCCTTTCTTTGGGGTATATACCTAGTGGTAGGATTACTGGATCATATGGTAGCTCAATTTTTTGCTTTTTTGAAGAACCCTCAAACTGTTCTCCATAGTGATTGTACTAATTTACACTCCCACCAACAGTGCATGAGCATTCCTCTTTCTCCACATCCTCACCAGCATTTGTTATTTCCTGTCTTTTGGATATAAGTAATTTTAATTGGGGTGAGATGATATCTCATTGTAGTTTTGATTTGCATTTCTCTGATGATAAATGATGTTGAGCACCTTTTCATATGCTTGTCACTTGTATGTGTTCTTTTGAGAAATGTCTATCAAATCTTTTGCCCATTCTTTGGTAAGATTATTAGATATTTTCCAATAGAATTGTTTGATCTCCTTGTCAGATGAGTAGGGTCCAAACATTTTCTCACATTCTGAGGGGCTGTCTTTTCACTTGGTTGATGTTTCCTTTGCTGTGCAGAAGCTTTTTAACTTGCTGTGATCCCATTCGTGCATTTTTGCTGTGGTGTCCTGCATTGGTTGGGTATTGCTCAAGAAATCTTTACCCAGACGAATGTCCTGGAGAATTTCCCCAATGTTTTCTTGTAGCAGTTTCATAGTTTGAGGTCTGAGATTTAAGTCTTTAACCATTTTGATTTAATTTTTGTACATGGCAAGAGATAGGGGTCTACTTTCATTCTGCCGCATACGGATATCCAGTTTTCCCCGCACCATTTATTGAAGAGATCGTCTTTTCCCCAGTGTATGTTCTTGGCACTTTTGTCAAAAATGAGTTTACTATGAGTGTGTGGATTTGTTTCTGGGTTCTCTATTCTGTTCCATTGGTGTATGTGTCTGCTTTTGTGCCAGTACCATGCTGTTTCACTTACTATGGCTCTGCACTATAATTTGAAGTCAGGTGATGTGATTCCTCCAGTTTTGTCCTTTTGTCTTAGGATAGCTTTGTCTCTTCTGGGTATTCTGTGGCTCCATATAAATTGTAAGATTGTTTTTTCTATTCCTGTGAAGAATAGCATTGGTATCTTGATAGGGATTGCATTGTATTGGCAGATTGCTTTGAATAGTATGGACATTTTGACAATATTTATTCTTCCAATCCATCAACATGAAATGTTTTTCCATTATATGGTGTCCTCTTCAATTTCTTTCAATAGTGTTTTATAGTTTTCATTATAGAGATTTTTTACTTCTTTGGTTAAGTTACTTTCTAAGTATTTAATTTTATGTGTGGCTATTGTAAATCATAATTCTTATTTCTTTTTCACATTGCACACCATTAGCATATACAAATTCTACTAATTTTTGCATGTTTATTTTGTATCCTACAACTTTAATGAATTTTTTAGTTCTAACAGGATTTTTTTGTGTGTATGGAGTCTTTAGGTTTTTTTCAAACATAAGATTATATCATCTGCAAACAAAGATAATTTGACTTCTTCCATTCCAATCTGAACACCGTTTATTTCTTTCTCTTGTCTGATTGTTTTAGCTGGGACTTCCAGTACTATTTTGAACAACAGTGGTGACAGCGGGCATCCTTGTCATGTTCCAGATCTTAGAGGAAAGGATTTCCGGGTTTGTTTGTTTGTTTTTTTCCATTTAGTATAATATTAGCTGTAGGTCTCTCATATACAGCTTTTATTATTTTCAAGTATGGTTCTTCTATACCCAGTTTTTTAGGGTTTTTATCAGAATGAGATATTGAATTTTATTAAATGATTTCCAGCATCAATTAAAATAATCACATGCTTTTTATTCATCATTCTGTTGATATGATGTACCACATTGATTGAGTATTTTGAACCATGTTTGCATCACAGTGATGAATCTCACTTGGTCATAATGAATGATTTTTATAATGTATCATTGAATTCGGTTTGCTAGTATTCGGTTGAAGATATTTGCATCAATATTCATCAGACATATTGGCCTTTTTCTTTTTCTGATGTGTCTTTCTGTGTTTTTGGTATCAGGGTAATATTGGCCTTGTAGAATGAGTTTGAAAGTACTCCTTCCTCCTGTATTTTTTGAAATAGTTTGAGTAGCATTGGTATTAGTTCTTCTTCGTATGTTTGGTAGAATTCAGCAGTGAAGCCAATGGGTCCCAGGCTTTTCTTTACTGGGAGACCTTTTGCTATTGCTTTGATCTCATTTGTTGGTATTGGTTTATTCAGGTTTTGGACTTCTTCCTGGTTAAATCTGTGTAGGTTATACGTGTCTGGGAATTTGTCCATTTCTTCCAGAGTATCTAATTTATTGGCCTCTAGTTGCTCACAGTAGCCAGTAAAGATCCTTTGAATTTCTACAGTATAAGTTGTAATGTCTCCTTTTTCATTTCTGAGTTTATTTATTTTTATCTTCTCACTTTCTTTCTTAGTTATTCTAGCTAAAGGTTTGTCATTTTGTTTAATTTTTCAATAAAACAACTTTTTGATTCATTGATCTTTGTAATATTTCCATTTTATTTATTTCTTCTCTGATCTTTATTATTTCTTTTCTACTAATTTTGGATTTGGTTTGCTCTTGCTTTTCTAGTTCTTTAAGATGCATCATTAGAGTGTATATTTGAAGTTTTTCCTTTTTTATATATATAGGCACTTATAGCTATAAGCTTCCATATCAGTACTGCTTTTGCAATATCCCATAGATCTTCGTATGTTGTATTTCCATTATTATTTGTTTCAAAAATATTTTTCAATTTCTTTCTTAATTTCTTCCCTAACCCACTGGCTAATCAGTTCATTCAGGTCAAACGGACATATTGTTTAATTTCCATGTGTTTGTATAGATTTAAAAATTCCTCTTGCTATTAATTTCTAGTTTTATTCCATTGTGCTCAGAAAAGATACTTGATATTCTTTCAATTTTTTGAACATTTTAAAACTAGCTTTGTGACCTAACATATGGTTTGACCTTGAGAATGAACTATGTGCTGAGGAAAAGAATGTGTATTCTGAAGCTCTTTGATGAAATGCTCTGTAAATATTAGATCCATTTGGTCTATAGTGCAGATTAAGTCCAATGTTTCTTTGTTGATTTTCTGCATGGAAGGTCTTTCCCATGCTAAAAGTGGAGTGTTGAAGTCTCCAGCTCTGATTGTACTGGTGCCTATCTCTCTCTTTAACTCTAATAATATTTGCTTTATATATCTGGGTGCTCCCATGTTGGGTGCATATATATTTAAATTGTTGCATCCTCTTGCTGAATTGACTCCTTTTTCATTATAGAGTGACCTTGTTTGTCTCTTCTTGTAGTTTTTCTCTTGAAATCTATTTTGCCTAGGTATTGCCACTAAGACTTGTTAAAACTAAAAACACAGAAGACAATGTAAAGGCTATAATCTTTAACAACATAAAAATAATAACCATTTAAATAACAAATTAGGTAACAGGAGGCAAGCTCACAGGTAGACAAGAGAAGTGGCCTAAGATTAAAACTCATGGAATTATTTAAAATGATATAAAGAAAAACTTCAAAATCTCAAGTTCCTCCAAACTTCTTATTCAAAAGGGAAGATCATTGCAACACTCTCTTCCAAATGTATGGCTGTTACTAACATTATGCATCAGCCAGATTGCCATGGAAAGGTAAAAGACCTCGGGCCTCTGGGAAGGACTGTTTCCTTGATCATTCATAAGTAAGTTATTGACTGGCCTCTCAGAAACAAAGACATGCTAATTGTAAGTTTAGATCTAAGTGTAGCTCTTAAAACTAAAGTCTGTTCCATTCCACACTGATAATGTCATTACAGATTTGTCTTCCCAGGTACAGAACAAAGTTAGAACTCATTCCTCTGACTACCAGAGACATCTACATAATTGACTTTCTTTACTCCCCTTTTCTTTTATTTATTTATTTATTTATTTATTATACTTTAAGTTATAGGGTACATGTGCACAACGTGCAGGTTTGTTACATATGTATACATGTGCCATGTTGGTGTGCTGCACCCATTAACTCGTCATTTACATTAGGTATATCTCCTAATGTTACCCCTCTGCACTACCCCCTCCCCATGACAGGCCCCAGTGTGTGATGTTCCCCTTCCTGTGTCCAAGTGTTCTCATTGTTCATTTCCCACCTACGAGTGAGAACATGTGGTGTTTGTTTTTTTGTTCTTGTGATAGTTTGCTGACAATGATGGTTTCCAGTTGCATCCATGTACCTAGAAAGGACATGAACTCACCCTTTCTTATGGCTGCATAGTATTCCATGGTGTATATATGCCACATTATCTTAATCCAGTCTGTCATTGATGGACACCTGGGTTGGCCCCAAGTCTTTGCTATTGTGAATAGTGCTGCAATAAACATACGTGTGCATGTGTCTTTATAGCAGCATGATTTATAATCCTTTGGGTATATACCCAGTAATGGGATGGCTGGGTCAAATGGTATTTCTGGTTCTAGATCTTTGAGGAATTACCACACTGTCTTCCACAATAGTTGAACTAGTTTACAGTCCCACCACCAGTGTAAAAGTGTTCCTATTTCTCCACATCCTCTCCAGCACCTGTTGTTTCCTGACTTTTTAATGATCGCCATTCTAACTGGTGTGAGATGCTATCTCATTGTGGTTTTGATTTGAATTTCTCTGATGGCTAGTGATGATGAGCATTTTTTCATGTGTCTGTTGGCTGCATAAATGTCTTCTTTCGAGAAGTGTCTGTTTATATCCTTTACCCACTTTTTGATGGGGTTTTTTTTTCTTGTAAATTTGTTTGAGTTCTTTGTAAGTTCTGGATATTAGCCCTTTGTCAGATGGGTAGATTGCAAAAGTTGTCTCCCATTCTGTAAGTTGCCTGTTCACTCTGATGGTAGTTTCTTTTGCTGTGCAGAAGCTCTTTAGTTTAATTAGATCCCATTTGTCAATTTTGGCTTTTGTTGCCATTACTTTTGGTGTTTTAGACATGAAATCCTTGCCCATGCCTATGTCCTGAATGGTATTGCCTACGTTTTCTTCTAGGGGTTTTATGGTTTTATGTCTAACATTTAAGTCTCTAATCCATCTTGAATTAATTTTCATATAAGGTGTAAGGAAGGGATACAGTTTCAGCTTCCTACATATGGCTAGCCAATTTTCCCAGCACCATTTATTAAATAGGGAATAATTTCCCCATTTCTTGTTTTTGTCAGGTTGGTCAAAGATCAGATGGTTGTAGATGTGTGGTATTATTTCTGAGGGCTCTGTTCTGTTCCACTGGTCTATATCTCTGTTTTGGTACCAGTACCATGCTGTTTTGGTTATTGTAGCCTTGTAGTATAGTTTGAAGTCAGGTAGCGTGATGCCTCCAGCTTTGTTCTTTTGGCTTAGGATTGTCTTGGCAATGTGGGCCCTTTTTTGGCTCCATATGAACTTTAAAGTAATTTTTTCCAATTCTGTGAAGAAAGTCATTGGTAGCTTAATGGGCATGGCATTGAATCTATACATTACCTTGGGCAGTATGGCCATTTTCACGATGTTGATTCTTCTATCCGTAAGCATGGAATGTTCTTCCATTTGTTTGTGTTCTCTTTTATTTCATTGAGCAGTGGTTTGTAGTTCTCCTTGAAGAGGTCCTTCACATCCCTTGTAAGTTGGATTCCTAGGTATTTTATTCTATTTGAAGCAATTGTGAATGGCAGTTCACTCATGATTTGGCTCTCTGTCTGTTATTTGTGTATAAGAATGCTTGTGATTTTGCACATTGATTATGTATCCTGAGACTTTGCTGAAGTTGCTTATCAGCTTAAGGAGATTTTGGGCTGAGAAGATGGAGTTTTCTAAATACACAATCATGTCATCTGCAAAGAGGGACAATTTGACTTCCTCTTTTCCTAATTGAATACCCTTTATTACTTTCTCCTGCCTGATTGCCCTAGCCAGAACTTCCAACACTATGTTGAATAGGAGTGGTGAGAGAGGGCATCCCTGTCTTGTGCCAGTTTTCAAAGGGAATGCTTCCATTTTTTGCCCATTCAGTATGATATTGGCTGTGGGTTTGTCATAAATAGCTCTTATTATTTTGAGATACATTCCATCAATACCGAATTTATTGAGTTTTTAGCATGAAGGGCTGTTGAATTTTGTCAAAGGCCTTTTCTGCATCTATTGAGATAATCATGTGGTTTTTGTCTTTGCCCCTTTTCTTATCAGACATTCTTAAGTAAAATGTAGATTTAGTGGGCACTAAGTAAACTCTCACAAGAATGTAAGTATTTACCTAACTGGCTACCTGTCCCTATTTCTACATGCCGCCCCCCATCCCTTTAATGAAATGTGTAAATACTAAACCTCCTGAAAACCTCTTTGGGAAAACAGCCACAGATGTATCTGTGGCTCATGTTTTCCCCAGTTGTGCCCTAAAACTAGCTTAATAAACCTTGATGATTAAGAATTAAGCTTCAGTCACTCATTTTGTTTGTCAACGACAAAACCCCAGTGAAATTGCCTTTGAAAAATTCTAATAGTCAGAAAATTATGACAGTGAAAGAGAACTGACCTAACCAACTCCATCTTGCCTTTAACCCTAAACTGCCCTTGTTCATTGCTGGTCTTGGACTAAGTTAACTATAGAAAGAATTTAGTTTTCAGTTTAACTTTGAAACAAAGATGACAACAGCCCTTTCTTGAAACAAACTGCCTTCTTGCCTAGGGACCAGACAACCTTTGTAAGACTTACAAATTAGCCACAAGATTAGAAATTATGGTTTAGGAGTTATACAACCAGAGACCATAAGATTCTGAACCTCCCCAATTATTCCTAGTGATAACATCACTATGGTAAAACCTAAGATTGGTGTTCAAGATATTTTCCTGACCCTGCATTCTGATGCATCACCTGGTGCCACCCAGATCTGTAATGTGGTTAAGTTAGTTCTGCGATTCTACCAAGGAACAGAAGCCAGCAAGATGAACCAGCTCTGACCCCCTATGATGTCATCTCTGACCTGACCAATCAGGTCACTGAAGTCCTAACTGACTAACCCCTTCTCGGTCTTTAACACACTCAGTCTCTGAACTTTCGGGCAGACTGATTTGAGCAGTAAAACTCCTCCTATTTAGCCACCCTCACATGCATTAAACTGGTTCTCTATTCCAATTCCCCTGTCTTGATAAATTGACTCTGTCTGGGCCACGGACAAGATGAACCTGTCAGATAGTTACACAAATTTAAAGGCTTTCAAAATCATTTCTCTTAAATTTAGAATATGTTTTAAATACTAATCTCATTTGCAATAAAGAAACATTTATCTTAAGTAAATCTATTTCTTCAGCTGCATTTATGTTCCTCTTTGTTAAACTCAAGCAAAAGAAGCTTAAAATTGTTAAAATTAATATTATATAGAGAGATTACTTGCATACTATAGTTTATAAACTACTTATGGTTTGTTTATGTATATATAAATATTATAAATATATATAAAAATACATTTTTGGAAAAACATATATTTCCATTTATCTATTCATCAATCCATTCACCCATTCTTTTATCCATTCATATCTAGATTTACTTTTATTTGCTTTTCTATCTGTATATTTACATAGATGAGATGTATGCCTGAAATATTTCTCACCAACTATTAATGATAGTTATTTCTAGATGATGAAATTCTGTGCAAAATGTTTATATTTCCCTCTTCATACTCTTCTGTATTGATTGAATGTTTAAATTCTACCTATATATCATTTTCAAAAAACGAAGTCATTATTCCTTTAAAAAAAAAGTGTATTGTATAACGTCATAATACTTTCCAGGTACCATGAACCTCACTTTAAATCATAATCCCAATTCTGTGGCAGCTTCCACTCAAAGTCATAGAATAAAGGTATCAGCTCTTTAGAACAAAGCAATACGCCATTATAATATCCTTAATTTAAGGAACCTAAAATATTGAGTGTAGTATAGTTAACTGTATAACTCCAATGCAGTTAAATTAGAATTCTGATTAAATTCTAAATGGTTGTGCCAAATTCTTAGCTGAGAGAACTGAAATATATCCCTATCACAGGCAATTCCTTTCCAGGAAACTTAAATGAAAAGGGGAGATAGAGGAGTCTTTGAATTAAAAAGCTCCAGTAAGGAATGCTTTGCTGTGAATGCAATAATATAACAAGCTAGAACTAGAATCACTAATGAGAAAGTGCATACCAAAACAAGCAGTACCACTAGCTGAGAGGAAATAATCTCAAACAGCTGAGTAGAAAGCAAAAATCAAGTATCTGGGGATACCTGTAAAACAAAGTGTATACATGTGCATATATGATACTAAAAAGCACTATATCAAGTATATGTTAATTCACTTATTCAGAATTCAAAATGTGCACTACCATTCTAGGGTAAAAATGGTGATTAACAGTGATGACATGAAGTCTAACACTTGAAATAATAAACACAATTTATTATCTCCAAATTATGTTACTCATGCATGTTAGACAATCTTAAGCATTTTGCTTAAGATCATAGTGGCCTGGAATAGAGTTAACGAAATGTGGTAATGCCACCATAGGCCATCATATAATAATGTCATTAAAATTACACTAAAAAAGAAACAAAGAAAAACATGTGTTTTCTTCATGTGACCAGATTTCAATTTTGAGAAATAAACTCTGAAAGCATTTTAAGCCATAAGTTAGTCTCAAATGAATAGGAAAATAACAATTTTTGCTTACATCATGCAGAGATAGGCATTCATTTGTTATTCAGAAGAAAATTTCATGTGGTGTGTTTATAGTTAAACATCTTGAAGCAAATCTTCACTTAAATTCACAGTGTCTCCATTGGCCTTTCATCAAAAGAGAAATATACTTCAAAAGTTTACTTCAATTTGCTCATTAACTATGATTTCGCCTTTTCTACCCTATAACATTTGATAACTAGATTTAAAAGAATATCACACAAACCTTCCTAAAATATTGATAAACATGTTTAGATAAGATGTTTTTCTTATCAAACAACCATATCAGAAAAGAAGAGATAAACTGTTAGACTTTCTTTCTTGCCCCAAATTATGTGTCAGAAAGGAAAATGAGGCCGGGTGCAGTGGCTCACACCTGTAATCCCAGCACTTTGTGAGGTCAAGGCAGGCGGATGACCTGAGGTCGGGAGTTCGAGACCAGCCTAACCAACACGGAGAAGCCCCGTCTCTACTAAAAATATAAAATTAGCCAGGCGTGGTGGCACACGCCTGTAATCCCAGCTACTCGGGAGGCTGAGGCAAGAGAATCGCTTGAACCCAGGAGGTGGAGGTTGTGGTGAGCCGAGACTGTGCCATTGCACTCCAGCCTGGGCAACAAGAGTGAGACTCTTGTCTCAAAAAAAAAAAAAAAAAAAAAAAAAAGAAAGAAAGAAAGAAAAAAGGAAGAAAGGAAAATGAATCACACCTTTCTCCTTCTGCAAGTCACAAGATTCTTTTCCGTTAAATGTGGTGGTGCAAAAAAAGTAAAGCTGGATAAAAGAAAAACAATGATTCTATGGCACCCTTAGTACAGGAAATTTCAAAATAAACACATTTCTAGTTGGCTGCTTTACAACTTAGTTTAACTTTTTTTGGTAAGAATCACTTTGACATAGGTTAACAACATAAACAGGTTGACTTCTTTTCCCAGAGTAACATAAACATGTTGTTTCCAACTAGTTTACCAGTTTTGCCTCCATACCCAAAAGTTCAGGCCAGCCCAGATAATCTTGTCTTAGCCACCAGACAGGATATATGCGGAAATGAGAAAAACGAGTTTAATTAGGAAACAATACTTTGTTACAGCTGAGATGATTTTAAATGAAGCAAATGGTTGTAAACCATGAATGACAAAGCATCTATTTTGGGACATTATGGCTTATTAACAGAATGCTATTTACTTTTAACTTCACAAATAAACACAGCTGTATTGTTCTGAAACATGATGAAAGGCATGTACCTCTACTAGCAGATTTAGCACTTCTGACCATCAAAAACACCAACGTCCTTAAAAATGTGATTCATGCACTGTATTAGATTTCATTAAGACATAAATTTTAATGCTTTATTTATTTTTTGAACTTGAATGGGAACCAGAATGGGATGATCCAGATGACCTGTGGTGCTTGGGTAAAGTAATCGTGTTCTGTAAGGGTTGGCCCTGGGCTCAGGGTTGTTTAGTGAGCCCCTCTGGGACCTGGAGCTGGATCTTGATTTCAACCTAGAAGATCTTAAATGTTCTCTGGAACTGGAACAAGATCTTGACTGCGAACTAGAACTTCTTGAAGGGAACCTAGACCTAGAGGTTGAACTTGAAAGGGAGAATGAACATGATGAAGATAGTGAATGTGAAGATTGAGGCACTGAGTGACTTTTTCTATTGGATTTCTTTTTATTACTATCATCTTCTTCACTGACATCATTATTATATTTTGAGAGATCAGCATCATCTTCATCTAATTTATATTTAGAAAGATCTTCATCCTCATCCTCTTCTTCTCCCTCTGATCAACCTCCTTTCATATAGATGCAGGACCAACAGGTTTCCCTCTGCATTTTTTCTTTTTATATCCAAACTCATCATATTTACCTTCAGATTCTTCTCATTCTATATATTCAACATTATTTTGTTATTGTTGTTGTTTTTGGACAGAGTTTTGCTCTTGTCACCCAGGCTGGAGTGCAGCGGCACGATCTCGGCTCACTGCAACCTCCACCTCCTGGGTTCAAACAATTCTCCTGCCTCAGCCTCCTGAGTAGCTGGGATTTCAGGTGTATACCACCACGCTCGGCTAATTTGCGTATTTTTAGTAGAAGCGGGGTTTCAACGTGTTGGTCAGGATAGTCTCGATCTCTTGACCTTGTGATCTGCCTGCCTTGGCCTCCCAAAGTGCTGGGGTTACAGGCATGAGCAACTGCGCTCAGCCAACATTATCTTTTATTAAAGCCACCAACATATCTGTTCTTTCTTCTAACTTAGCATACTTTGGAGTATTATATGTTACACTCTGATCTTCTGGTCCAATTCACATTACTGCAAGTTTTACCTTGCCAGTCATTATTAGCATTAAATAGGCATCAGCTATTTTCTGTAAGCATTTTTCCTATTTCAGTGCCCTCAGCTTTCATCATCGTGGCCTGTTGTTTTCTTTTTAAGTATTACTACTATTAATATTATTAATACTTGCTTTTACAAATTATGTTTTTGTTTTTATGAAATGATATTCATAAAATTTGGTCAAGCTGTATTTTTCTATTTTCAGTGCTCACCCTCACACAATGATACCTTAACTTCCTCTTTCTGGAGATAATTTTGATTGTCTTTTTATTTTCCTTATGATCTCCAGGTAATGTACTTTTGTGGTTTTCTATTGCAGACTTTCAAATTCTGATTTTGAATGAAACAATTTACTGTCCTATCTCTTTGCTCTGCTTAGATCCTGTTTTGGATTTTTGCTAACAATATAATCTTATAGTTTGTGATAGACCTCTTCTGATTGAATCAATGGTATATTTACAACAACTAGATCATATCTAAAGTTTTGGCACTAAATTGACCATATGCACTTTGAAATATACATCTGACACAATTTTCTCCATGAAAAAATTAGTTCCCATTAGGATATATTAAATTCACTTGATAAGTTAGGTACAATATTGCTGCTTGATTAGACTATTTCACTGTCTTCCTACCATCAATAGTCGGTGCTCTTCCCCTTAAAAGGTGGAACATAAGGTGGTAACCCTCTGTTAGTTTTATATATTCCATATGCAGAATTGAAATATATATGGTGGAAATATTTGATGATATCTATACAGTAAGTCATTAAATTGATGTTTTTAAATAATGAGAGTCAACCATTTTAAGTCCTCTTATAAACAGCAGCATTTTTTAGGGAATTAGTCAGTACAAATTTAATATAGTCTTTTTGATTAATTTTATGTATTTTTTCTAATGAAGGGAAATTAGATACAATTCTTTGATTATGTTCACATACTATTTAATATATAGTTTTTCCTGGAATTTTAATTGTCTTTGTGGGAGACTTTCAGAGATTAGATTTGGTAATCCAAGGGTCCTAGTTGATATTTTAAAAATAAATAAAATTTGCAAATTAATAAGTAGTGTAGATTCCCATTATCTGATTACATTAGGTCCAATTAAGTAATTTACACAAGGAAAAATAGTCTAGAAGTAACCTGATCAGGAATAAAACAGAGGTAGTCCGGTTTGACATTATGTTACTTTATTTATTTTATTTTATTTTATTTTATTTTATTTTATTTTATTTTTTTGAGATGGAGCCTCACCCTGTTGCCCATGCTGGAGTGCAACAACATGATCTGGGCTCACTGCAAACTCCACCTCCCGGGTTCAAACAGTTCTCTTGCTTCAGCCTCCTGAATTAGCTAGGATTACAGGCACCTGCCACCACACCCAGTTACTTTTTGTATTTTTAGTAGAGACGGGATTTCATCATCTTGGCCAGGCTGGTCTCGAACTCCTGATCTCATGATTCACCCGCCTCAGCCACCCAAAGTGCCGGGATTACAGGCATGAGCCACCACATCTGGCCTGACATTATGTTGTTAGCCACTGCAAAATACCACCTTACATTCTTTGTGTGTTTATTAAAATCTTCTCCAATACTCATTGCAAATACTTGAAAATAAAAGAAGACAAACCTTTAACTTCTCTTTCTTCCCAAGAACATGCTAAATTTACTTTATTTTACTCCATAATAGAATGAGAAATATCACAGTCCATGTGTAATTTATAAATTACTAATCAATATTTATAGAAAGTAGATAAAATCAACTTGAATTAATTCATATTTCCTTAACCCCTTCTCTAGAATAAAGAATAAATTCTTTGGTTATTTGTTTTTAACCTCTAACACACAAGAGAATATAGATATTTTTAAAATATGAAATTTTTTATACATCATAATCACTTCGCTATAAGTGCTACACAGTTTTCAAAAAGGGGGCAAAAACCTTATGCAGTGTTTTACAGTATGACAACCCAGAAAGATCAAGATTGGAAATTCATAAATGTACCATAGCAATATTTGTTATTTTTATTAGGTTTATATTTAAATACTTTCACACTAAATATTGGGCTAATTTTTAATCCTTCTACAACTCTAATAATTTTGATTAGAGGCAAAATAAAAATCTACCATAAAAGAAAAATAGAACATAATTATAGGAGAGCATGAACAACTTTATACAAAAATTCTTTTAAAATACACAGACTCACACTTGTAATCCCAGCACTTTGCCAAGGCAGGTAGATTGCTTGAGCTCAGGAGTTCGAGACCAGAGTGGGCAACATAGTGAAACCTTGTCTCTACCAAAAATAAAAAAAAATAGTTGGGTGTGGTGGTGGCCCTCTGTGGTCCCAGGTACTCGGGAGGCTGAAGTAGGAGGATCACTTGAGCCTGGGAGGCAAAGGTTGCAGTGAGCCAAGACTGTGCCACTGCACTCCAGCCTGGGTGACAGAGTGAGATTCCATCTCAAATTTTTTTTTAAATTAATAAAATAAAAAACCAATTTTCGAAAGTATGTAATTTTCCAAAACCAACAGAAAAGAAGCTATGATTGGACAAAAAGCTACTTAAAAATCTTGTATTTGTACTTTGAAATCCACCCAAAAACAAACTAACCAACAACCCACCACACTTCTTTAGGCAGGCGTTTTTATAGGTGAATTACATAAAAACTCAAGGATCATCAAAAAATGATGGCATAGATGTAAGCTGGCTTCACTATCCCCCCACAGAAAAGCAAAAATGAATATACAGTGCTGAGATTATCACCAGCAATATCCCAAAACTCAAATATGAGTATGGTCAGTTCCTGAAGTCACAGAGAAATAAAAAAAAAAAATTCCAAGCAGACAATAAAATAATCACATTTCCACATCTTCAGTGCCCCTCCCTCCAATCTTCCCAACACCAAGTACATGGAAAATTTCCTCTGACTCACAGTTTCTCCACTGGAAAAAGTGAGATCAAGGTGGACAACCAGCTTCCTCACCATCTTGAATATGCTGGAAGGAGAACTATCCCTGCCTCAAACCACAAGAAGCATTTGGGAGTACCAGAATTGAGAAATATCCTCGAGGATAGCCAGAGACAAAGAGGGAAGGCAGGACTACCATCCCCAATCTTGGAATTTCTGCTCTATAACTTGGCCAGAGGAGATAGTAAATTACAGTAGCTATTCAGCAGTACCATGTTGTAGGAGGATTGTTCCACAGGTCCCCTGGGCAGGAACCCCCAAGCCAGCCTTTAAATTCTGGGGTACATGTGCAGAATGTGCAGGTTTGTTACATAGGTATACACATGCCGTGGTGGTTTGCTGCACCCATCAACCCGGCATCCACCTTAGGTATTTCTCCTAATGCTATCCCTCCCCCAGGCCTCCATGCCCCCGACAGGCCCAGGTGTGTGATGCACCCCAACCCCTGTGTCCATGTGATCTCATTGTTCAACTCCCACTTATGAGTGAGAACATGCAGTGTTTGGTTTTCTGTTCTTGTGTTAGTTTGCTGAGAATGACGGTTTCCAACTTCATCCATGTCCCAGCAAAGGACATGAACTCATTCTTTTTTATGGCTGCACAGTATTCCATAGTGTATATGTGACACATTTTCTTTATCCAGTCTATCATTGATGGGCATTTGGGTTGGTTCCAAGTCTTTGCTATTGTAAACAGTGCCATAATAAACATACGTGTGCATGTGTCTTTACAGAAGAATGATTTATAATCCTTTGGGTAAGAAATGCTTTTACACTGTTGGTGTGAGTGTAAATTAGTTCAACCATTGTGGATGACAGTGTAGCAATTCCTCAAGGATCTAGAGCTAGAAATACCATTTGACCCAGCAATCTCATTATTGGGTATACACCCAAAAAAAATAGCAGTTTTAAGGAAACTCACTGATTTCCAAGATAACACAAAAAAGTAATTCAGAAATTTATCGAAGAAATTTAACAGAGATAAAAATAATTTTTAAAAGAGCAAACAGAAATCTAGGAAATTAGATATGCATTTGTTGAACTGAAAATTAGAGGCTTTCAACAGCAGAATGAACCAGGAAAAATCAGTGAACTTGAAGATAGAACATTTGAAAATACAGAGTCAGAGAAGAAAAAGAAAAAAATAATGAAGAACTATGAAGAGTTGTTAGCTCTTTAAAATAACTTTGTGTGTTTTTTGTTTTTGAGACAAGATCTCACTCTGTTGCCCAGGCTGGAGTGCAGTGGCATGAACATGGCTCACTGCAGCCTCCACTTCCTGGACTCAAATGATCCTCCTTCCCAGTAGCTGGGAGTACAAACATGTGCCCCCACACTTGGCAATTTTTTTTTTCTGTAGAGATGGGGTCTTGTTGCGTTGCCCAACCTGGTCTCAAACTCCAGGGCTCAAGCAGTCATCCCACCTCAGTCTCGCAAAGTGCTGGGATTATGGGAGTGAGCCACCACACTCAGCAAAATAACTTGTTATATTAATAAGATGTTCTTGTAAGTTTCATGGCAAGCAAAATACAAAATCTATGACAGATTTAATAAAAATTAAAATCTACTACCAGAAAAAATCACCTAACCCCAAAGGAAGACAATATAAAAAAGAAAGAAGAAAAAGAAGAATTATAAAACAACCAGAAAACAAGTAACAAAATGGCAGTAGTAAGTCCTTAGTTATCAATAACAACATTGAATGTAAATTTATTTAAGTCTCCAATTAAAAGGCCTAGAGTGGAAGAATGGGTAAAGAAAAAAGACCACATGGTATGCTTCCTACAAGAAACCCACTTGCTCTATAAAGAAACACATAGACTGAAAATGAACAGCTAGAAAAAGATATTCCACGCAATAGGAAACCAAAAAAGAGCAGGAGTAGCTATATTATATCAGAAAAAAAAAAAAGACTAAAACTCAAAAATTGTAAAAGAGATAAAGACAGTCATTATATAAAGATAAAGGGTTCAATTCATCAAGAGGATATAACAACTATAAATGTGCATTCAAAACTGGAGATTCTAGGTATATAAAGCAAACATAAATAGGTCTAAATCAGAGAGATAGACTGCAATGCAATAATACTGTGGCCTTCGATACTCCACTCTCAGTAATAGACAGATCATTCAGACAGAAAATCAACAAAGAAACATTAAAATTAAACTATGCACTAGACCAAATAGTACAAACTGACATTTACAGAACATTTCTCCCAATTGCTGCAGAACACACATTCTTTTTATCAGCACATGGGACATTCTGTAGAATAAACCATACCTTAGGCCACAAAACAAGTCTCAACAAATTCAAAAAAGTTGGAATCATATCAAATATATTTTCTGACCACAATAGAATAAAATTAGAAGTCAATAATAAGAGGAACTTTGAAACAATGCCAACACATAAAAATTGAACGACATGCCCTGAAATGACCAACAGGTCAATGAACAAACCAAGAAGAAAATTTTAAAATGTCTCGAAACAAATAAAAATGGAAATACAACATACCAAAATCTGTGAGGTACAGCAAAAGCAGGACTAAAAGGGATGTATACAGCAATAAATGCCTATGTTAAAACAGTAGAACGACTTCAAATAAACAACCTAACAATGTATCTCAAGGAACTAGAAAACCAAGAAAAAAAAAAAATAAGACCCAAAATTAGCAGAAGAAAAGAAACATTAAAGATCAAAGCAGAAATAAATAAAATTGGAGACTAAAAACATACAAAAGAATGAAATAAAAAGTTGGTTTTTTGAAAAGATAAAGAAATTCACAGACTTTTAGCTAGATTAATTTAGAAAAAATAGAGAAGACCCAAATAAATAAAATCAGAAACAAAAACGGAGACATAACAACTGAGACCATGTTAGCAAGTACAAAGAATCATTAGAGACTATTATGAACAACTATATCCCAACAAACTCAAAAATCTAGAAGAAATGTATAAATTCCTGGACACACGCAGCCTACCAATATTGAACCATTAAGAAATAGAGAACCTGAACAAATCAAAGATGAGTAATATTATCAAAGCCATAATAAAAAGTCTCCCATCAAAGAAAAGCTCAGGACCTGATGTTTTCACTGCTGAATTCACCAAATATTTAAAGAACAACTAATGCCAATTCTACTGAAACTCTTCAAAAGAAATTGAAGAGTGGGGAATAATTCCAAACTCACCAGCATTACACTCATACACAGGACGAGGACACACACACACACACACACACACACACACACACGAAACCTATTGGCCAATACCCCTGATTAACATTGATGCAAAAATCCTCAACAAAATACTAGCCAACCAAATTCAACAGCACATTAAAAACATCATTCACCACAATCGACTGTGATTTATCCCAGGGATATAAGAACGGTTCAACATATGCAAAACAGTAAACGTGATACCTCACATTAACAGAATCAAGAACAAAAACCATGTGCTTATTCTAATAGATGCTGAAAAAGCATTTGATAAAATTCAACATCTCTTTATGATAAAAGCCCTCAACAAACTGGGGTAGAGAAGGAAGATACCCCAAAACAATAAAGGCATATATATATATATATATATACACACACACACACACACACACACACACACACACACACGACAAACTCCTAGTTAACATCATACTGAATGGGGAAAAATTGAAAGCCTTCCCTCTAAGATCTAGAAAAAGATAAAGGTTCCCACTTTAACCACTTTTGTTCAACAGAATACTTGGAGTCTTACCCAGAGAAATTAGGCAAGAACAAGAAATAGAGGGCATGCAAATTAAAAAGAAAGAAGTCAAAATAGCCTTGTTTGCAGATGGCATTATCTTATATTTAGAAAAACCTAAAGATTCCACCAAAAAAACGGTTATAACTTATAAGCAAATTCAATCAAGTTTTAGGATACGAAATCAACCTACAAAAATCAGTAGTATTTGTATATATCAACACAAACAATCTGAACAGGAAATCACAAAAGCAATCCCATCTACAATAGCTACAAAGAATACAAAATAAATATACAGGAATCAATTAACCAAACATGTGAAAGTTCTACACAAGGAAAATTGTAAAACAGTGGTGCAAGAAATTGAAGAGGAAACAAAAACAATGGAAATATATTCCATGATCATTAATTGAAAGCAATAATATAGTTAAAATGACAATACTATCCAAGGCAGTTTACAAATTAAATGAAATCGTTATCAATATTAATGACACTTTTCACAGAATTTCTTTTAAAAGCAATTTCAAAATTTATGTGGGACCACAAAAGATCTCCAAATACCTAAAGTCATCCTGAGCAAAAGGAACGGATCTGGAGGCACCACACTGCTTCAAGATATACTACAAAATTATTTTAAACAAATCAGCATGGTACTGGCATAAAAGCAGACACATAAGCCACGGGAACAGAATAGAGAACCCAAATATAAATTCATGCATTTACAGCTAACTCATTTTTAACAAAGTTGCCAAGAACATACAATAAGTAAAGGACAGTCTCTTCAACAAATTGTGCTGGGAAAACTGAATGACCATATACAGAAGAATGATACTAGGCTCTTAACTCTCACCATATACAAATATCAAATAAAAATGGATTAAAGGCTTAAACGTAAGACCTAAAACTATGAAAGTATTCAACAAAAGGATTGGGGAAATGCTTCAGGACATAGATCTATGCAAATATTTGGGGCTAAGATGTCTAATGCACAGGCAACAAAAGCAAAAGGAGAACAGTGAGATTACATCAAGCTAAACAGCTTCTGCACGAAAAGGAAGCAATTAACAAAGTGAAAAGGCAACTCTCAGAATGGGAGAAAATAGTAACAAATTATTCATCTGAAAAAGGATTAATATCCAAAATATACAAGGACCTCAAACAACTCAAATGCAAAAAATAAATAAATAAATGAATAATCTAATTTTTAAAATGGGCAAAAGAGCTGAGTAGACATTTATCAAAAGAAGTTATACAAATGGCCAACAGGTATATGAAAACATGCTCAATATCACTAATTATCAGAGATATGTAAATCAAAATCACAGTGGGATATCATGTCACCCAAGTAAACGTAGGTTTTATAAAATGATAGGGAGTTGGACATGGTAGTTAATGCCTATAATCCAACATTTTGGGAGGCTGAGGTGGGAGAATCACTTGAGTCCAGGAGTTTGAGACCATCCTGGGCAACATAGTGAGATTTTATGCACAAAAAATTTTTAAAATTAGCCAGGCACGATGGCATGTGCCTGTAGTCTTAACTCCTTGGGAGGCTGAGGTGGGAGGATTGCTTGAGCCCAGGAGGTCAAGCTGAAGTGAGCTATGATCACATTATTGAACTCCAGCCTAGGAAACAGATTGAAACTTTATCTCAATGTGTGTGTGTGTGTGTGTGTATATATATATATATATATATATATATATATATATATCATATATATGTAATATATATATATCATATATTTTTTTAAGTAAAAAGACAGGGAATAAAGGATGCTGGAAAGTGTGTGGAGAAAGGGGAATGCTCAGCTGAACACAGTGGTGTGCATCTGTAGTCCCAGTTACTGGAGAAACTGAGATGAAAGAATTACTTGAACCCAGGACTTCAAGATGAGCCTAGCCAAAATAGCAAGATCCTGTTTCAAAAAATATATATTTTTAAATAGGGAAATGTTCATATGTTGTTTGTGGAAATGTAAATTACCACAGTCGGTATGGAAAGCTATATGGAGGTTCCTCAAAAAATTAAAAATAGAACTATCATATGATCCAGCAATTCCACTACTGGGTATATATCCAAAAGAAGGAAATTCGGTATACTGAAGAGATATCTGCACTGCCATGTTTATTGCAGCACTATTCACAGTAGCCAAAATGTTGAATTAACCTTGGGGCCCATCAATGAATGAGTGGATAAGGAAATCATGGTATATATACACAACGAATTTTTATTCAGCCATAAAAACATAAAATCCTGTCATTTGCAGCAACATAGATTGAACTGGAAGCCATTATGTTAAGTGAAATAAGCCAAGCACAGAAAGACAAATATCACATATTCTCACTCATATGTGGGAGCTACAAAAGTGAATCTAATGAAGATAGAGAATAGATTGGTTGCTACCAGAGGCCAGGAAGGATAGGAGAGAAGGAGGTATGAGAGAGTTCAATTAATGTGTACAAATACATAGTTTAATAAAAGAAATCAAACCCAGTGTTTGATATATCAGTAGGTAGACTATTATATATAATAATCTATTGTATATTTCAAAATAACTAGAAGAGAACAATTCAAATGGTTCCAGCATAAAGAAAAGGCAAATATTTAAGCTGATGGATGTCCCAATTATACTTATTTAATCTGTACAAAATTATATGAATGTATTAAATTATCACATATACCCTGAAATATGAACACATTATGTACAATATTTTCAAATGTAAAAACTTTTTAACTCAAAGATTATATAATTATTATGCAAACTTTTCCAGAAAATAAGACAAAAGGGAATATTGCCCCTATTCATTTAATACATCTAGTGTAAGCCTATTACCAAAACCAGTGAAGGAGACGGTCTCACTTCTGAGCATAGACGAAAAAATCTAAAAGGAAACACAGTAGATTCTCATTATTCATGGGTTCTATATCTGCAAATTTGCTTATTCCCTAAAATTTATCTGTAACATCCAATTCAATATTTAGGGCATTTTCAAGATCACTGATGGACATTCACAGAGCTGTGAAAAATTTGCATCATCCAACATGCATATTCCCAGAGTGTTCTGGCTTCTTGCTTCAGCTCTCTTACTGCAAATAAATGTTCTTTGAGTGCTCTGTATACTGCCACATTTTTCACATGTTTGTGCTTTTTATTGGTGAGTTTACTGTTTAAATTGACCTCCAAGCATAAAGCTGAAGTATAGTCTAGTGTTTCCAAGTATAAGAAAGCTTTGGCCGGGCACGGTGGCTCAAGCCTGTAATCCCAGCACTTTGAAAGGCCGAGGCAGGCGGATCACAAGGTTAGTAGATCGAGACCATCCTGGCTAACACAGTGAAACCCCATCTCTACTAAAAATACAAAAAAATTAGCCGGGCATGGTGGTGTGTGCCTGTAGTCCCAGCTACTCGGGAGGCAGAGGCAGGAGAATGGCGTGAACTCAGGAGGCGGAGCTTGCAGTGAGCCAAGATCATGCCACTGCACTCCAGCCTGGGCGACAGAGCAAGACTCCATCTCAACAAAAAACAAAAAAAATAATAATAATAAAAGAAAGCTTTGATGTGCTTTAAGAAGTAAATATAGATAAGCTTTTTCAGGCATGATTTACAGTCCTGTTGGCCTTAAACTCAATGTTAGTGAATCACCAATATATAGACAATAAAGTGTCTTTAAACAGAAACATGCATAAAATAAGGTTATGTGTTGATTGAGTCACAAAAATATTGCCAGAGACTCACAGGAACCTAACCTTGTATTTCCGCTAGGAGCAATGATTCAGTTTTTGCTTAATTTGATGCTCATGGTGACTTTATAGAAAATAACTACTGTGAATAACAAGAATCGGCTGTGTTCTAAATACTAAGATGCATTAAAAATGTTTTGAAGAATCATATCAAATTCAGTTAATTCTAAATGCAAAGACTGATTATTTAATATTTGAAAATTTATAAATGTAATACATGACATTCACTATATAATCTTATTATTTAATACAGAAACATATTTCATGGTATCCAATACTTGTTTACTATAAAACCATCTAGCAAACTATGAATACACGGTAACTTCACTAACCCGATAAAAGGCATCTAGCAAAAAGCTAGAAGCAAACACAATCATTAATGTTAAAACATTAGAAACAGTTATTTAAAATCCAATATGAGAGAAGCATGCCTACTCTCAATGCTTCTATTCAATATGGCATCAGACATCCAAACCAGTGCATTAAGACAAAAACAAGGAAAATACAGTAAGATAATGAAAATAAAAGAAATGAAATTATAAAGACTTGCATGCAAAATGATTCTCTAATTAGGAAATGCAAGAAAATCTATACAAAATTTATTGGAATTAATAAAACAATTCAGTAAGGCTACTGGATCAATAAATACATCAGCGAATTCCCAACAGGAACAAAAATATCAAAGTGTTATTTTAAAATAATATTTACCAATAAAAACACTTAAGAATAAAGATTTTTAAAACATTTAAGATCTTTATACAGAAATATAATAATACTTTATTATAACTTTTATGTCTTTATTATAAGGTGTAAAAGAAGAACTAAATATAAGGGGAGATATGGCATGTACATGCATGCAAAGATTCAATATGGTAAAGATGGCAATTCCTGCACATCAATTTTAGATGACTTCCCATTACGTATGCAAGAGTAATAGAATTCAAAACTCCTGTTTGGTAAAGTTTCATAACACTACTTATAGGTAAAATCAAAAGCCTGTAACCAGCATTTACAACATTAGAATTGTGTAATTACCATCCAACTGTAGGGCCACTGCATTCTCATCCCATGATACCTTTTGTTCACATTTCTTGCTTGAGTCAACTGTCTCTTGGATACCTTATCTTGCTTCTTTTTAAATTTTACTTGGGTACAACCTCAAGTCAGTCTTTTATAAATGGTGTGTTACTGATATATTTTCTGATTTTTGTATGTCTTAAAATATCTTCATTATCCCTGTATATAAATGCTAGTTTATCTAAGTATCAAATTTCAAGTACAAAATCATTTTCCTTCAGAACCTCAATACATTGTTTTATTCTCTTCTAGCTTCCATTGTAACTACTGAGAATTCTGATGCAAATCTGATTTATATTTCTTTGTAAATTATATATATTTTATCTTGGCATATATAGAACCATCTTTGCAAAAATTATGACAGTGTGAGAAATTTGACATAGAAAAATTATGACAGTGAAAGACAGCTGACCTAACCAACTCCATTTTGCTTCTAACCTCCAAGCTGCCCTTCTTCATTCCTGGACATAGGTCAAGCTGACTATGGGAGGAATTTATAGTTTATCTTTAAAACAAAAATGATAACAGCCCTTTCCCAAAGCAAACCTCCTCCTTACTTGGGGATCAAACCTCCTTTGCAAAACTAACAAATTGGCCACAAGATTAGAATTTATAACTTTGGAGTCATGCAGCCAGAAGCCACAGGATTCCTAACCTTCCCTTCCCAATTGCTGCTATAGATAAGATCAATATTAGGAAATCTAAGATTGGTGTTTGAGGTGTTTTCCAGACCCTGCATTTTGATAGACCAGCCGGTGCCACCCAGACCAATAAACTGGCTCATCTGGTCCTGTGTCTCCCTTCCAGGAACTGACTCAGTACAAGAAGACAAGCTCCAACTCCCTATGATTTCATCCCCAACCCCAAAAATCTGCATTTCCCATACTCTATCCCCCTGCCCACCAAACTATCCTTAAAAAATCCTTGCCTCTGAATTTTCAGGAAGGCTGATTCGAATAATGGCAAACTCCTGTCCTTCCACTTAGCTGGCTCTGCATTTATTAAACTCTTTCTCTATTACAAAGACCTGATGTTCTCAGTATGTTGGTTTTTCTGGGCAGTGGGCAAGATAAACCTGTCAGGTGATTACATACTTCTAAGATATTCTCTTCTTGGTGTTTGAGTTTTATCCCTGTTTTGTAGTCCCTTTCAATCCGCAAACATATGTTTTTCTTTAATTCTAGGAGGATCCCTTTCTAGAGAAAACTTTCTTCTATTATTAGTTTGATTGTTACCCTCTGTTTTATTAACATCTGTTTTTTATTCATCCAAATTTACAAACAAATATTGGAATACTTGCATTGATTTTATAAATTTGTATTTTCTATCTCGGATATTTTGTTCCATTATTTTTGCCTGTGCCTCAATTTTTTCTTCTAACTCCTTGATTGACATTTCTTAGTTTGGTATTTAAAATTTTTAATTTCCAAGATACCTTTTTTCTATATTTGCTTCTTTTTCATAGCAGCCTACTCTCATTTTATCAGTTGTATTATTTCTTAAATGTTTCTGAGGATAGAATTTTTATCTTTTGTTCTTTAGATTTTATGTGATTCTTCTAAGAATAATTATTCCATTTGTTCATGTTGGTCCTACCAAAAAGAAAAAAAAAAAGTTTTTTTCTCAAATACCTACAGATTCTTAGTTGCTCATTCATATACATGAATTAATGACTAAGTAGCATAGGTTTCCTGTGTGTTTACATATATATGTTTCCTCAGTGGTTTCCTTCTCTGAATGAAAGAGATCACCATCAGCTCTGTGTATGCAGGGAGAGTATATCATTGACAGATTGCCTTTGCTTTATAGTTTGTAGCTGAAAAGTGAGCAGGCACTCCCACCCCTCATTCCAAAATGAGGAGGGTTTTACTGTGAAGTTCCATTCCTGTTAAAAATAAGTGGATATTTTTAGGATTCCTGTCTCTTTTTTTGTAATTTAGATCTCTTATTATAACTGAAGGTTATATTTCATATCTGCACATAAAGAGGGCCTGACTGGTTAAAGTGCCCCAAAACAATCATTTTAATAATCATTCCACTTGCTACTCCTTGTACCTGCTTACTCTGAATTTGCAGCCTTTTTATGAAATTCCATCTATTCTGTAGCTTTCTCCTGTGTCTGTACTTGGAAGTAACTTTTGATATAGTTTATCCACCAATAAAATGTATGTGCCTTTACAAATCCAGAAATGCACACATATTTAAATGTGGTAAGGCCTATTCCTCTCATCTTTGGTGGTGTGACAAATTCATTACAATTTGTATTCCTTTACTGACATTTTAAATGGGGCATTTGTAAGGAGGGGAGAAAAACACATATGTTCAGCAAAAGTCAATATACATTATTTTTAGTTTTTATTTGTTTTCCTGTTACTTTCCTTTTTAACTTTTATCTTAAGTTCAGGGGTACATGTGCAGGATATGCAGGTTTGTTACATAGGTAAAGTTGTGTCATGGGGGTTTGTTGTACAGATGATTTCATCACCCAGATATTAAGCCTAGTACCCATTAGTTATTTTTCCTGATCTTCTCCCTTGTTCCATCCTCCACCTTCCAAAAGGCCCCAGTGTGTGTTGTTGTCTTCTATGTGTTCATGTGTTCTCATCACTTAGCTCCCACTTGTAATTAAGAACATGAATTTGATGTTCTGCTCCTGCATTAGTTTGCTAAGGATAATGGCCTCCAGCTCCATCTATGTCCCTGAAAAGACATGATCTTGTTCTTTTTTATGGCTGAATAGTATTCCATGGTTTATATGTGCCACATTTTCTTTATCCAGTCTATTATTCACGGACATTTAGGTTAATTCCATGTCTTTGCTATTGTAAATAGTGCTGCAATGAACATATGCATGCATGTGTCTCAAAATATAATTATTTATATTTGGGGGGGGGAGTCTATACCCAGTAATGGGATTGCTGGATTGAATGGTATTTCTGTCTTTAGGTCTTTGAGGAATTACCATATTCAATTTCTAGTTATCTACCCATTTTCTTAGAAGACCTATATTATTGAAGATACTGCTAGGTACTTACTGTGTAAGCTAGTGAGTGCACTGAAACCTGGCTGATATCTCAAGGATAAAGACAAAGGCAACCAAGTTGAAAGATGTTTTATGTTACCTTATGCATGTATGTATAATTTCATATTCCTATGAAGAAGATAAATATCTCCATATTTGGACTATAAATTTTATTAAGTATAAATAAGATGTGCTATTTTCCAAGATGTGGATTGGAAGCAGTGTTAGCATGCCTCTCCCACTGGGAAAGATAAAATAGTGTGTAGAGATTCACACTGCAAACTTTTTTCCAAGAAACAACACAGGAACTTAACAGGAAGACTGAAAGAAACCACAGGCCCCTTGAAAAAAGCATCAGACTGCAGCCTACACCATGAACCAGGTGAAAAACTGTAAGTCCCCAGAGTGTGAGATGTGGATAAACAGCTTCTGGCATATACACTCTCACTGGGGAACTTGGCAATGCAGGCCATAAGGGAAGGTCTCAACCCTACCTAGCACTGGAGCTAACTTAGTGAGCAGTGGGGAGTATATGAGAAGAAGTGGCATCTGGATATGCTTTGCATGCACTCCCAGTCTCTAGCAGGATGGGGGGAGGCCACTCCTGATTCTACCTCACAGAGGACCACCTAGAAGTCTTCCAACTAATTTGGGCAGTGGTCATTGGTTGAGAGAAGCTCTCAACTGAGATTTGCAATATAATCTTGAGTGCGGATGAACTCCCTTGTGCAAAACTGAGGGGTGGGTGGAAAATGTGCCACAGGCATGGGCACAGGAGCTGGGTGCCCCTGCCTCATGGGCAGACCAAGTAGGGCATGGCTCAGTTTCTGTTTCCATGGGGAAGCCTTATGGCCTGGGGTGTTTTGAGTTCTGAATATAGACTGCCTGGAGCCTGGCTAACTGCTGCTAGTGGAACACAGCTGGTGTGAGACCTGCCTTGCAATGTGTGTGGGAGCTGGATGGGGCTTACTGTTGCCTGCTACTTCCCATTCCCAATGTGGACTCTTCTGTACAGCAGAGGAAGCTGCACTCTTCCCTATAACATTACCCCAGCAGCCAGAGAACTGCCCTCCAATGCTCACTGGGGCTGCTGCTTGCCCTGCACATGGAGAGTCCTGACACATAGACTTTCCTGATCCAGCCCCTACCTGGCTTTACCCCTCAACAGGCCCTGGTAGCTTAACACAAAAGACAGAAACTTTTGGGACCTCTCTGGCCCCACCCATTGCCTGAAACACCAGAAAACCTCCCCAGGTAACATAAGGCAAGCACAGATCCCACCACTACCACCACAGCTGGGCTTTTTGTAAGCACCAACTCCTGGCTGGAGGCCAACCAACACAGTCCATGACAGCATCTGCAGGTAGAATAATACAGTGCCCAGAAAGGAGAAAACTTGTGTGTGACCTCAGCTATCACCATTGCCTGCATCACCCTGGCTAATACAGAGGTCCTGAGTGTGCACATTTGACTAGATCATTAATACTACAACCAGTATTTGAGAAATTCAAAACTCTAATGCTATTTATAACTAAGAAATTTCACAGTCTCCATCACTGCCCTGCCATCCCCATAAGAGCTTGTGCTGGTACATACTGCTATGAGACTTGAGGACAGGTCACATCACTGGATCCCTTTCAGACATCCCCCAACATCAGCCTGGTGTGTGGCAGCCCCACTGGGTGGCTAGACCCAGAAAAGCAGCAGTATTCATAGTAGTTTGCTTCTCAGGGTTCTGCTACTCCTAGGAAAAGGGAGAGTGCACCACATAAAGAGAACACTCTGTATGACAAAATAATTCAAATAGGCCTGCAGTTCCAGAACTTTCCACTTGCAGAAAGTTTCCTTCAGCAGAGCTACAGGTACAGTATTGGGCTCAGCAAGGAGTCTGTAGCTCTTCAACAGTCAGGCAGCCCTGGTGCTCATGAATGGTCTTAGAAAAGGGGAATTCTCTTCCCCATCATCTACTACTGCATACACAGCTGGGGCTTCCCCCACGGGAGCTCGGCATGGGTGCACCTGTAGATAGCCTTTCTGGAACACTTCATGGTGACTGGATCCCGGAGGAGGGCCCTCCCGATTCAGGTTTGTATGAGGGGTAGAATCACAATCCCACCCACCCTCCATGATACATCAGCATTTCTACAGAAGAAAAGAGGTGCCTGTATGATCTGAGTAGCTGGAACACTGGGTCAGGAGGGTGACTGGGAGGAGGATCACTTTCCTGCTAGTCTGGCAGGGAAACTGAGGTGGCTCCCTCCCTTACCCCTGAAAAGATCTCAGTGCATTTCACTAAGAGCTCCCAAAACATCTTTGACAAGGCTGGAACTGCTGCCAACTGTTGGGTATTTGCATTTACCCATTTGCTTTAGCAACAACCAGTTTTTACCTGTGGAAACCTCCACTACTGGCCTGAAGCATGAAGTGTTCAAACCAATAAATAAAAAACTGGATGATAAATAAATAAACAAGCAAATAAATGAATAAATAAGTGCACATCACTGGAGAATGAGATAAGCTTCAAGAAACCTCTGTCATTCCAACCCCACAGGAGACAGTGAATCTGTTCACACAAGGAGCACATTGCTACTAAAACCAGCATCTGAGAAAGCCATTATACAAAGACTCTCTATAAACAAGCAACTTATATAGAGTCTTCACCCATGAAAGCAACAAATGCTGAATTAGGTTACAATAAACTATAAATATTAAAGCCACATCCTTAAGGGAGAAAAAAGAAATTAAAAAACACAGTCAAATCAAAAACAAAGTTAAGAGTAATTAGAATATACAGTCTACCCAAATGAGAAGGAACCAGAAAAACAATTCTAGCAATGTGACAAAACAGGGTTCTATAACACCCCCAAACGATCACACTAGCTACCCAGCAATGGGTCAAAACCAAGATTAAACCTTTGAAATGCTAGATAAGGAATTCAAAAGGTTGATTATTAAGCTACCTGATAAGATACAAGAGAAAGTTGAAAGCCAACATAAAAAATCTTAAAAAACAATTCAAAATATGAATTTAAAAAATTAGAGATCTGGATATTATAAAGAAAAAACAATCAGAATTTCTGGAAATGAAAAGCACATTTGGGGAATTACAAAATTCAGTGGAATGTTTTAGCAATAGACTAGACCAAGTAGAAGAAAGAATTTCAGAGCCTGAGGACAAGGCTTTTGAATTAACACAATCAGATGAGAACGAAGAAAAAAGAATGAAAAGAAATGAACAAAGTCTCCAAGAAATATGGTATCATGTATAATGGCCAAACCTAAGAATCACTGGTGTTCCTGAGAGAGAAAAGAAAGTAAAATTTTGGAAAACTTATTTGAGGGAATAATTTAGAAAAAATTCCCTGGCCTTGCTAGACATTTAAACATCCCAAATAGAAGAAGCTAAAATAACTCCTTGCAGATTCATTGCAAAAATGACATCACCAAGGCATATAGTCATCAGTCTATCTAAAGTCAATGTGAAGGAAAGAATTCTAAGAGCAGGAAGACAAAAGCATCAGGTAACCTATAAAGGAAAAACTGTCAGACTAACAGCAGACTTCTCAGCAGAAACCTCACAAGCCAGAAGGGATTTGGGTCCTATCTTTAGCCTCCTTAAACAGAAGAACTGTCAGCCAGAATTTTGTATCCAGCAAAACTAAGTTTCATAAACGAAGAAGAAATTGTCTTTTTCAGATAAGCAGATGCTGAGGGAATTTTCCACTATCCTATGGGCCTTACAAGAAACACTAAAAGGAGTTCTCAATCTTGAAACAAAAGGTTGACATGCAACAGAACAGAACCCCTTGAAAGCATAAAACTCGCATGACGTAAAGAACAAAACACAATGAAGAAAACAAAGTATCTAGTAACAATCAACATGATTAATGGACCAGTACCTCACATCTCAATATTAACATTGAATGCAAATGGTCTAAATGTTCCACTTAAAAGATACACATTGGGAGAATGGATAAAAAGTCAGAAACCAAATATCTGCTGTCTTCAAAATACTCACCTAACATGTGAAGCTTCTTATAGGCTCAAGGTACAGGGATGGAAAAAATAAATTCTACGCAAAAGGAAATGAAAAGTGGGCAGGAGTAGCTGTTCCTGGATAAAATAGACTTTAAAGTAACAACAGTAAAAAAGGAAAAAGCAAGTCATTGTATGGTGAAAAGCTCAATCCAACAAGAAGATATTACAATCATGAATACATATATACCTAACCCTAGAGCTCCCAGGTTCATGAATAAATTACTAGTAGACCTAAGAAAGGAGATAGACATCAACATAATAATAGTGGGGGACTTCAACACCCCATTGACAGCACTAGAAAGATCATCAACACAGAAAGTCCAGAAAGAAACACTGGAGTTAATCTACACTCTAGAACAAATGGACATAACAGATATTTACAGAACATTCTACCCCAAAAGTGCAGAATATACATTCTTTTCATCTGTACATGGAACATTCTCCAAGATAGGCCATACGATAGGCCACAAAACTAGTCACAATAAATTTAAGAAAATCAAAATCATATCAAACATTTTCTCAGACCACAGTGGAATAAAACTGAAAATCAACTCCAAAAGGAACTCTCAAAACTATACAAATACATGGAAATTACACAATCTGCTCCTGAGTGACTTTGGGTTAAAAATGAAATCAAGATAGAAATTTAAAAATCCTTTGAAATGAATGATAATAATGACACAACTTATCAAAACCTTGGGGGTCCAGCAAAAGCAGTGCCAACAGGAAAGTTTATAGCACTAAATGTTGAAATCAAAAAGTCTGAAAAATCACAAATTATTAATAACAACCTAATGTCACACCTCAAGGAACTAGAGAAACAAGAACAGATCAAATCCAAAGCTAGCAGAAGAAAATAAATATCAAAAATCAGAGATGATCTAAATAAAATTAGAAACAAAAACTTCAAAAGATTGATGACAAAAAAAAGTTTTGTTATTTGAAAAGATAAACCAAATTGATAGATCATAGCTAGATTAAATAACAAAGAGAAGAGAGAAGATTCAAATAAGCTCAGTTAGAAATGAAAATGGGGACTTTATACAGTCAAGACCAAAGAAAAATAAAAGATCATTTGAGACTACTATAAACACCTCTATGCATACAAACTAGAAAATTTAGAAAAAATAGATCAATTTTTGGAAATAAATAAACCTCCTAGCTGGAATCAGGAAGGAATACAAATCCTGAAAAGACCAACAACAAAGCAGTAAGATTGATTCAGTAATTTAAAAAATGTCCAACAACAACAACAAATGTCCAAAGCCAGATGGATTCACAGTCGAATTCTACCAGACATTCAAAGAATTGGTACCAATCCTACTAAATCTATTCCAAAAAATTAAGAAAGGGAATCCTTCCTAAATCATTCTATGATGCCAGTATCACTCTGATACCACAACCAGGAAAGGACATAAAAAAAAGAAGACTACTGACCAATATCCCTGAGGAACACAGATGCAAAAATCCTCAACAAAACACTAGCAAACAAAATCCAAAAGCACATCAAAAAGATAACATGCCATGATAAAGTGGGTTTCATCCTAGGGATGTAGAGATATTTTAACATAAGCAAGTCAATAAATGTGATACACCACACAAACAGAATGAAAACACAAAACATCATCATCTCAATAGATGCAGAAAAAGCATTCAATAAAATCCAGAATTTCTTTGAGATAACGCTCAACAAACTAGGCATAGAAGGAACATACCTCAAAATAATAAAAGCTATATATGACAAACCCACAGCCAACAACATACTGAATGGGGAAAAGTTGAAACTATTCCCCCTAAGAATTGGAACAAGACAAGAGTGCCCACTTTTACCACTTCTATTCAACATAATACTGGAACTTCTAGCCAGAAAAATCAGGCAAGAGAAAGAAATAAAGTGCATCCAAATTGGAAAAGAGGAAGTCAAATTATCTTTCCTGTCCAGTGATATGATTGTATACCTAGAAAATCCTAAAGACTCCTTCAAAAGACTTCTAGATTTGATAAATGAGTACAGTATAGTCTCAGGTTACAAAATCAATGTAAAAAATCAGTAGCACTGCTATATAGCAACAACAACCAAGCTGAGAGTCAAATTAAGAAATCAATCCTTTTTAGATAGCTTTAAAAAAAATACATAGGAATATATGTATTTCACCAAAGAGGTGAAAGGTCTCTACAAGGAGAACTACAAAACACTGCTGAAAGAAAACAGAGATGATACAAACGGAAATACAACCCATGCCCATGGATTGGAAGAATTAATATTGTGAAAATGACCATACTGTCCAAAGAAATCTACAAATTCAATGTAATGCCCATCAAAATACCATTATCATTCTTCACAGAACTAGAAAAAACAATCCTAAAATTCACATGGAACCAAAAGAGTCCACATATTCAAAGCAATACCAAGCAAAAAAAACAAATCTGGAGGCATCACATTACCTGACTTCAAATTATACTACAATCCTATAGTTACCAAAACAGCATGGTACTGATATGAAAGTCCATACATAGACTAATGGAGCAAAATAGAGAACCCAGGAATAAAGCCAAATACTTACAGCCAACTGATGTTCAACAAAGCATACAAAAACAAAAATTGAGAAAAGGACACCCTATTCAATAAATGGTTCTGGAAAAATTCACAAGCTATATGTAGGAGAATGAAACTAGATCCCTATCTCTCACCTAATACAAAAATCAACTCAAGATGGATCAAAGACTTAAATCTCAGACCTGAAACCATAAACATTCTGGAAAAAAAACTAGGAAAAACTTTTCTGGACATTGGCCTATACAAAGAATTTATTACTAAGACCCCAAAACCAAACATAATAAAAATAAATAAATGGGTCTTCATTAAACTAAAAAGCTTCTGCCCAGCAAAATAACTAATCATCGGAGTAAACAGACAACCCACAGAATGGGAGAAAATATTTGCAAACTATGCATCTGACAAAGGACAAGTATCCAGAATCTACAAGGAACTCAACCAAATCAGCAAGAAATAAGCAAATAATTCCATCAAAAAATGGGCCAATAACATGAATAGACATTTATCAAAAGAAGATATACAAATGGCCAACAAATACATGAAAAATGCTCAACATCATTAATCATGCAAATTAAAACCACAATGAGATCACTCTACCCCAGTGATCGTAGCCACTAATAAAAAGTTTAAAAAAAACAGTAGATGTTGGTGTAGATGTGATGAAAAGAGAACACTTCTACACTGCTGGTGGGAATGCAAATTAGTACAACCTCTGAAAAACAGTATGGAGATTAAGAATTCAAGGTAGATCTACCATTCAAACCAGCAATCCCATTATTGGGTATCTACCCAAAGGAAAAGAAATCTTTATATGAAAAAGACACCTGCATGCATATCTTTATCGCAGTAAAATTCACAATTGCAAAGATATGGAACCAACCTAAGTGCCCATCAACCAATGAGTAGATAAAGGAAATATCACATATATACACCATGGAATACTACACAGCCATAAAAAAGAATGAAATAATGTCTTTTGCAGCAACTTGGATGGAACTGGAGGCCATTATTCTAAGTGAAGTAACTCAGGAATGGAAAACCAAATACCATATGTTCTCACTTATAAGTGGGAGCTAAGTTATGGGTATGCAAAGATATACAGAATGGTATAATGGACTTTGGAGACTCAGAAGGGAGAGGGTAGGAAACATCTGAGGGAAAAAAAAACTACATATTAGATACAATGTACACTACTTGGGTGATGGGTGCACTAAAATCTCAGATTTTATCACTATACAATTTATCTACATGACCAAAAACCACTTGCATTCCAAAAGCTTCTAATATATATATATGTAATTAATAAATACATAAAAATAAGACAAATGTAACTGTGTATCCATATTTATACACTAGCTGTATTTCTGTCATTGACAATCTTTCGCTTTTGCTCTTGTAGCTTATATCCATGATTCACTCATTCAACAAGAATACAACAGTGAACAAGAGAGATCTCTGATTTTACGAACTTTACAAACTGTGATAAAGATACACCATAAACATGTAAGCCAACAAACCACCAAATAATGATAAATTGTATGAGTGTATATGAACAAAACAAGTTACATATGAAGACAGCAAATAGGTTTCTGAGATTGAAAATATAGACTGTTATAAAAGCAAAAATGATTCAATTTCCTACCACCCATAGTAGTAGAAACTGAGGAATTGAGAAACATTACTGACCTCTTCAACTTCCTGGAAGTCATTGGCCAGGCTTTATGTACCAGGCTTTATATACCATGTCACAACTCAACATATGGCATCCACAAAGATACTAAGATTGCATCTATTTCTTTATTCTGAAGCTAATATTCAATCTATACATCTCTCATAAAAATAAATATGTAAACTGGTGAATAAAACAATGTTCACTTACCAGAAATGTGCCAGATTAAATGATGGAGGGAAGGAAAGAATCTGCAAAAATATATTAATATGGAGATACTAATGAGCTTTAAAATGATGCACTGTGAACTTACTAGGTGAAATTGGCTATCTGCCAGTCACAGTAATAATATTCTATGTACCAAATGGCATATTTGAGGTCAGAACAAAGTTTATTCCAAAGCAGTCAAGTATTTCATTATTCCTTTTGCTTTTATCCCTTAATTTTTCAAAGGTTTTTTTAAGCATGTTCTCATCAGACTTAAGGTGTCTTGCTAGAATGTGTAAAGATAACAAACTGATCATAAATTACAATTCTATAACACTAACTGTCTGGCTTTAAAATGTTCTCAGCTTAAAAGCAAATTGAGTGCAAATTCATTCCTCCCTTTCCTTCCTGCTCCTCCCACCCCACCCCACTCATTAGCACTAACTCTAAAACCGTGACATTTATAGGCGCACACAAGGAATCTTACATATTCTAAATCTATGAAGAACTGATTTTGATAATTTCTTAGCGTATATTTTCCTTCATGACATTTTATATAGATCATGACTGTGACAAAAGGGTCAGTTTGTTTCTTCATATTGTTATCTACTTGGAAGGAAAATCTCTGAGAATATAAAGCTTTTACATAGCTTTGTGATCATCATTTTAAAATACTCATATTTTTCACCATGTAAGAAGCAAGGGGAGGTAGGAAGATGACTGTAAAATTCAGCTTTTCCTTTACAAATTTAATCTACAGCAAATTATTTAACTACACTGGAGTTTGATATATATTTATCTGTTGTCTTTCAAATTTCACGTTATTATTAAAATGTCTCAAAATGGTTGCATTAAAATTTGATTCTAGTATATTAATTTTTAAAATGTAAGCCAGCTACTTGTTTTAGATCTTTTATTTTTTCCAGCCGGTGTGCCATAAGAATTTATTAAAATTGCAATATATACTTCTCTAACATATATATACTAAATATTATCCATTCAAAGCACAATAAAATTTTAATTCATATTTATATTTTGTCTGATACATATAAAATTCACATTTTTAAAATAGAAAAGATGTGCATATTCAAGAAATTGCTATGTCTAATGGTGAAATTTCTCCTTGCTGTGGTTTCATTTAAACAAACCTGTAAAAAACGCCTTTTAATTTTGTAATAGCAGCCTAAAATAAAAACTAAAATAAAGACTAAAGTAAAAACTAAAATAAAGAAAAATAAAAATTTTTTATATAACATTAAACTTACACTCAAAACTATGTTTATTCAAAACCTTTTGAAATTTCTGAGACATTCTGCTCAGTAAATTTGCATCTGAGAACCTTCTTTTTATTCAAAATTCTCATAATGTTCTGCAAAACTAAATCAATTTACATCTGAATGAAATGTAAGTACCAAAGATGTATGTAATTGACATGACAGTTGAAGAAAATTGTATTCTAACATATTCTAAAAATTAGGGGCTGTGATTTCAGAGAACTACCAATCCAATTGTATCTGAGTTCATTTTTTGTTGTGGAAATTTTGCAAGAAATGTTTATTTATAAACAGAAGCCTGGTTTTCAAATTACTGATGTAAATAAAAGATTACTCAATTTATTATCCTTGGAAAATGTAATTAATTTTAGTAATACTCCTGGTGCAAGAATACTAAAAGGGTTTCTATCAGTGACTCTTATTTGTTCACCAAGATGAGACTTGAGGGTTTTCACAGAGCTGTTCCTGCAATAATTATATCATAACCAAATCAGCAGGAGTCTAACATGCCTAGACTTCTTACAAGGAGGATGTAGCAATTGAAATATTGATAGCTGTACTTTCTTCCACAGCATTACCCAGATGCTGGTCTATTTATATTTTAATTGTCATGAGAAAATTTTATATTACACAGTATGCTCCATCAGAAGTTGTATTTAAGTTCATAAAAATAATAGAATATGAGGCAATAAATAAAAGTGCTTTAGAACACTAGCCTTAGAATGAGACTGCTCTGGTTTTTTAATCCTATTTGAGAACTCCCCATGCTTGTGAACTTGGGTAAGTTAACCCAGATCTTATTTGGGTGAGTTAATCTCTCTTATTTTTCATTTGTCTCATCTCTAAAATGGGTATGAGAATTTCGGTGTCACTAGATGTGAGAATTACATAAAATAATGCATTCAATGTGCTTAGAACAATGCCTGCTGCATAGTATATTCTTAATAGATGTTATTGATATTAGCTACCTAACAAAAGCATATTAGTATGTAGTGTGACAGTGAAAAATGAGAATTGTTGCACAAGAAAGATTGTTCTGTCAGTTACAATTTCTGTGATCTTGAGCAACATATTGAAATTTTATGTGCCTTAGTTTTTTCACACATAAAATGCAAATAATAGTACCAATTATCTCATAGGATTGTTGTGAGGATTTGAATGAGATAATTCATGTAAACTGTTTAATATAGTGGCTGAGACATAATTAGCATTCAGTAATTTGTTCGTGTGTATGTGTGCGTGTGTGTGTGTTTAATTCTTAGTATCTTTCAGACTCCACCTAGCCTAATAACATGGAAAAATTATCACTGTGACAAATCAAACTGTTAACAACATTTTTAAGAAAACTAAAAATGTGTGTACCTTATAGAGATCATTTTCTATAGAAAGTCTTCCAGCTAAAGTTTAATGAGTGGAAAGAGAATAAACAAAGAACAAGATCAAAGAGTAGTGACATTTGCCAGGTTCTAACATCTTTATTATTCGATTCCTTGGGGTATATTTTAATAGTCCAATTTTACCTATAAGCTCAAATAATTTCTAATATTATTTTATTAAAAATGTACAAATGCATATATACAGATGTAACCATAAACTTTTAAATACATGTACAAAATACCATCGCATCAAAGGCTCTGACAGACATTTTCCACCAGAAACACCCTTTTATTCACACTCGTCTAAAAAAAAAAACAAAAACCCCAGTTCATCCATTCTTTAAGGCTCACATCAAAAACCAAATCCTCACTGAAGCCTTCCCAGATTCCATCACAAAAAAAGTCACTTTTATAAATTTTCATGGCTCTTTCATTATTCATATTTTAATCACTCATAAAATCTACCTCTTTCACTTTTTTTGTATGCATGTGTTTCCCTTATTTCCCAATTTAGGTTATAATCTGATGGAAGGCACAGACTGAGTATTTTTATTTATCTTACAAATCATCTAGTCCAGTATCTTGGACATAATGAGCACTTTGATTATTTCAGGTAATCATCAAATATTATAAATAGAAAATGCCAGAGGTAATCATATAATTCAAGAATTCTAATGATAACGTTATGGAAGATAAGAAACAAAACTAGCTATATTTTAAAATATCCATAAATATAAAAACTCAATTCAAGTTTAATTCTACCTCTTATATAACAGAATCAGTTTCACCCTCCATTGGAAATTATGATATTTTGGGTTGAAATGTCTGCACACTTTGTTCTTTACTTTTTAATGCTTTCTCCAAAAATTATTTCTTTTTCACTTTCACTGTTGACTACAATGATACAGTTAGTATTTCTTATAGAGGCAACTTTCCTTTCCAGGTAGTCTTATCAATAGTTGTGAAAAGAAAGTTTAATACACAGGCGTAAGTTTCAGCTTTGAAAGATAATGTTTTTCTCTGTTTCATGTAGCTCCAACACAAATCAAAAGCATATAAGAAAAATCTGCTTCAAGTCATAATGGAATAACTGAAACCACACTTGCCCTCCTAACATAAACAAATGGAAAACTGACCAAAACATATGAAACCATTTTTAGAAACTGATCAAACAGCAGCATAGGACTAGGATTCAAGAGACAAGGGAAACAAAAGAGATAATACCTACAATCACTTTGGTTCTACACCAGTGAGATACTTTCCAGATCGGGATATACAAAGGGAAATCCCAGGCAGAGCATAGCCGAGATTCACTGATTTGAGGAGACAGACGTCAGGGCCTGGGAGATTGCTGGAGCTAAAACTTACAGATCTCCATACTGGAAAGGAAGGGTATTCACCGAAAAGAACTATAAATATCTGCATAGGGATCTATGTCTGTTTGTTGCTAAACATTATGCATAGAATGAAACAATATGAGGTGAAGCAAATAATGACTGAGGAGCTATAAGGTGGAGATTATACATTGGAGAGTTGCAATTGAACAGTCATGTCATTCAGTAGAGACCAAGGGAATGTCTTGCTCTAGTAGGGAGGCTAAATTAGCAGTAAAATAAAAGGCTATGCTAGAACCACTCTAGTAAGCTTAAAAGGAAAACTCAAAAGGATCAGGCTGTTGCACTAGTAACATAATTGCCTGCCATAAAATATAACAGCATTTTAAGACAACATAACAAAAGCTATCACTCAACAAAGTAAAATTACAATGTCCTTGAAAAAGAATAGACATGAAGAAGAAAAACACGACCCATAAGCAGTAGAAAGACCAGTCAATAACAACAGAACCTGAAAACACAGACATGATGGGATAAAAAAATAGAAACTTTAAAACGGCTATTATAAATATGCTCAATGATAAAAGAGAAAAAATAAACACCATTAAAAGAGAAATGGAATATAGAAAAAGAACCAAATGGGACTTTATAGATGAAAAACACAATGTCTAAAATAAAGGTATATTGAATGGGTTTAAATAAAGACAATATAGGAGAAAAGCTCAATGAATTTGAAGACAAAGCAATAGAAACTTTTCAAATTGAAGTACAGAGAGGAAAAAAAAACTGAAAAATCTGAACTGAGCCTTAGTGACACATGGAAAAATATTCAGCAACCAAACATACACGTAATTGGAACTTGCTTTGACATTTTTGTAGAAAAGATCTGTCCAGAGGGACAAAGGTAAAAATAATGCCAGATTGTTGTTCAGAATATCTGCAATCCAGAAGACAGTGAATAATATCATCACAGTGTTGAAAGAGAGAACACTCTCCAACAAGAGTCTATATTCAGTGAAAAATATGATGATGAAATACTCTGTCAAAGAAAAATACGCTAAAAGAATTTGTAGCTATCAAATCTTTACTACCAAAACGTTAAAAGAAGTTCTTCAAGCAGAAGGAAATGATACCTGAAGGAAATTTGTTTTCTATAGCAAGGAATGAAGAGCTACAGCAATAACAAATGCATGGGTAAATGTAAAAGACTATTTTCTCACTTTAAATTTCTTTACAAGATAATTAATTGTTCAAAATAAAAATAATATCAAACTCTTGTGCCATTTATAACGTATACTGAAGCAGGAAGCATAATCTTATAATAATCTTATGTATTGTTATATAATGGTATTTGTAGGTAGACTATGAAAATGTAAATGTACATATCATACACTCTAGAGTAAAATATATGGAATATACTGAAAAATACACAGTGGTAGTTTTAAACCCAACTGTATCAATAATTGCATTAAAGGTAGTCTAAACACTCTAATTAAAAGGTAGTCAGAATTGATTTTTAAAAAGACTTAATGATATGACCTGAAACATGTACTTTAAAGATAAAAATATAGTTCCAATATAAAAACATGAAAAAGATAATATAATGCAAACATTATTCATAAAATGAATAGAGTAGCTATATTAATATCAGACAAAGTACATTTCAGGAAAAAAATATCCTCAGGTAAAAGAATAATATTTCCTAATAATTATAAGTTAATTCATCCAGAGTATATAATAATCCTAAATGTATAAGCACCTAGTTATAGTGCTTGAAATATATATAGAGAAACTGATATAACTGCATGGATAAATAGACGCATCCCAAATTGTCATTGGAAATTTCAAAATTCATTTCTTTGTAATCAATAAAACAAGTAACAAGAAAATAAGGACGACTCTAGAAGACTTAAACAATACAACAAATCAACTTGACTGAATTGAAAATGTATAGAATACCTAGCCAACAAAAAAACAAACATTTGTTTCAAGTTCACATGAAGTAGCCATAAATTGAGCCAGAAAACTTCAATTCATTACAAAGTAGTGAAATCATAGAGACAATGTTTCTGACCATACTAGAATTAAATTATAGATCAATAGCAGAAATACATTCCCAGTCAACCCAGCAGCAGATAGCTAAATTTGTATGGGCTTCACGTGTCAGAGGACAGAGCTGGAGATGAGCAGAGTGGCTGCAAATTAGGAGTTAATCTTAAAAACAAGGAAATTGCAGAGAGAAAGAGCTAAAACTCTGCCCAAATCAAGAAATGACTGCAAAATTATCCATGTACAAAAGACAAGTTGGAGGGGCAAAGCAGAAAAGAAGTAACCATGGAAGGCTTTAAGAATAGAGCAACAGTGTTTTCTACATATTTTGTTTTGAGAGTGAATATTCTTACCTTCTTTCTCACCATAGAGGAAAATAATCCAAATATTAGCTGTAGATTTGTCCATAGTTGTCCTTTACAGCTTGAGGAAGTTCTCTTCTTTTTCTATTTTTTCATCATGAGCAGATATTGAGTCGTTTTTTTACTGTATTTGTTTTGCTTTGTTTTTGTTTTGCCTGTTTTTAAATTGCCAACTTTTGCTCACCCATAGTATACAGCGGTTGATATCTCTGCTCCATTATTAAACAAAAAGTTAACTGTAAAACGGCCTCAGACAGGTCCTTTAGGAGGATTCCAAAAGGAAGCATTGTTATCATAGGAGATGACACACAGCTCTATGTGTGTTATTTTGCCTCTAAAGGTCCTCCAGTGGGACAAGATGTGGAGGTATAAGTCAGAGATATTGGTAATCCTGACCTCAGCTAATATGTGTGTCTGTGTCTTAGTTTTTAGAAAGTTTTAAAAGTAAAAATAAAATTAAAACAAAAAAAGCTTATATAATAAAGATATTAAACATATTTTGTATAGTTGTACAACGTTTTTATGTTTTAAGCAAAAGTATTATTACAAAAAAGTCAAACAGTTAAAAATGTATTCGTTCATAAAGTAAAAGGGTTATAGTAAGCTAATGTTAATTTATTATTGAAGAAAGAGGATTTTTATAAATTTAGTGCAGCTTAAGAGTACAGTGTTTATGAAGTCTACAGTACTATACAGTAATGTCCTAGGCCTTTACATTTACTCACCATTTACTCTGACTCACCCAGAACAACTTCTTGTCCTGAAACTTTCATTTCCGGTAAATTTTCCTTATATAGATATACTATTTTAAATCTTTTATATTGTATTTTTATTATACCTTTACTATGTTTGCCATACTGAATACTGTAGGCAATTGTAGCAATACAACTGTAGTAGGCTATGCCATCTAGGTTTGTGAGAGCACACTCTATGATGTTCATACAACAAGCAAATCACCTAAAGACACATTTCTCAGAGCACAGTCCCATCATTAAGGGACACATGTCTGCATATATAGAATAAAAAAATGAACACTAAATCTTACCTCACACCATACACAAAAATTAACATGAAATGGCTCATAGGGCTAAAGATAAAAGCTAAAGTTATAAATCTTTAGGAACAGGGGTAGATAACCAAACATGGCCCCTAGACCACATGTGGCCTACTGTCGGTATTGGCAGGTACTTAAGCTAAGGAATTTTTTAAATGTTTTTAAAAGAAAAGAGGAGAGGAAAATATGCAACAGAGACCATATGTAAACCTCAAAGCCTAAAATATTTGTTATCTGGTCCTTCACAGAAAAATTTTTCTGACCAAATTACAGAAGGCAACAAAGGAGGACTTCTTCCCAACCTATAGATGGTCAAAGGGTTCATACATAATACATAAAAAGCACAAATCGTAAATGAAAACATCAATAAAGTGTGTATCATACAAATTGAAAACTAACTTCAGCTCTTTGAAATACTGTTAATAATATGAAAAAGCAAGTAATTGATTGGGAGAAAAGATTCACAATTCACATACCTGTTGTGGAACTTGTATTCAGAGTATTTAAATACTTCTTACAATTCAATAATTTAAAAAGCACAACAAGTACATTGGGAAGAGTTTTGAGAAGACACTTCACAATAGAAGATATGTGTGTGGACAATAAGCCCATGAAAAGATGTAAACCATCATTAGTCACTCAGGAAATAAAAATTAAATGCACAAGGTTGAAATTTATCATGGCTAAGATATTTTAAAGATTTAAAATGCCAAGTCATGGAGATGATGTGGTACAATCAAAACCCTTGTACCCCGCTGTTGGGGATGTAAAATGGTATATAACTTTGAAAAAAATTTTGGTTGCCTGTGGACAGGTTTGGAGAGAACTGACTAGAAAGGGAACTTAAGGGAATATTTTGAGTTATGGAAATACTGTATATTTTTATTATTGTGATGGTTACACAAGTATACACATGTCAAAACTCACTGAACTGTCATTTAAAACAGATATACTTTATTGCATATAAATTTTAACTCAATAATTCTTTTAACTTAAGTGCATATGAGCAAAGCAAGTAAAGTAGTATGGGTGAAATAAAGACAAAATTTCAGGGTCTTGTTTTAGGCCTACTTTTGAAGTGAGATATTTCCCTGATCCCTTCGCAGGACTCACAACAAGCGTGCCTCATTTACTCAGCCTGCCACTCTAAGCTCCTCATGGGAGGGAGCACATGAGTAAAGGAGGAGGGAACTGGCGTGCACAAGCACTGGAACTGGCGAGCCGCTTTGGCACTGGCAGGCGCGAACTCTGTGTGGGCCCCACGGCAGCATCCAGACGGTAGTGCCTGCAACCCCCACATCCCCAGAGGACATACTACAGTGCTTTTTTTAACTCTGCCATCCAGGGACAGCATAAGTGTTAACAGCTCAGTGGGCCCTTTGCCTTTTCGTGTGAAAGTGGCTCTCAGCGGGAAGGGGAGGAAAAAGGGGGATAGGGAGGTAGGTAATCTTCCCCTAAAGTCCAGCCATCTCCAGCCATCAAGCTGTCCCTCTGAAGTTAAGCCACTTCTCTCCAACAACCAGCCATAGTCCCTGACGTTCAGCGGCTTATCCTCTCTTCTGACTGAGTCTGGAGCTTTTATAGGCACAGGACTGGGGGTGGGACAGGCCATGGATAGTTTAGGAAAAGGCAAACATTCGAGTGGGAAAACAGGGACAGAAGTTCTCACTTTGCGTCGTGGGTTTCAGGCTTTTTGGCTTGAAGGTGGGGTTTTGTTGGGGACCCACCCTCTTCTGCCTAAACTTTCTTGGCCCCCTGTTCCTATCACCTTCAAAAGTAATATAGGAAATTCTTAAAGGAGACTCCATTAGCAAAAATTAAGTGAAGAAGCTGCCAGGAATATCTTCATGGAAATTTCTCAGGAAGAAGTCTAGAGGAAGCTAGTTCCTAAATAAAGGAGACACTGTTGACCGTCTACCTAGTAGTTATTAATCCCTTATTACTTGGTGCTTAAACCACAATTTATTCAGGAGTCCGATCTCTCCACCATGGACTCAGGGGTAATTCCTGAGTATTTTAATATAATCATGGTAATCTCTTAAATATGGCCAATGCTTGGTTTATAAGTGGGCATGTGATTCATTTTTGGCCAGTGAGGCATAAACAGAGGTCTACTGGAGGTTTGTGGTAAAGAAATTTTTCTTCTTATACAGACATAAAGAAGAAAAAAAATCCCTCTTGTTCCATTGGGCATTGTCCTTTCTGGGCAGCCATCTCGTGGCCACGAGGGAAAATAGCCCAAGGCCAATATTGTCACACTGAAGGTATCAGACCAGAAAAATGGAAAAGAATCTGGATCTTTCATGATGTTATTGAGTCAATTAAATGACCTACACAGGATATGCCTATTCTCAATTTCTTATAATGGGGGAAATAAATTTCTTCACTGTTTATACCACTTTTGTCTAGGTTTTTTGGGGCTTGAAGAAGATGAAGACATTGCAACTAATAATGGCACTGCTACTACGGCTTTGGGAAGGAACTCACTAAGGAATAACCAGGCAGCTCAGTGGCCGGAACAATCCATATAGCAAACAACATTTCAAAAAAATGTATTGACATCAAGTTAAGAATGGAAGATTAACTGCTGTAAAGATCTAGAGTAGACTCAACCTAAATAGGCTCCATTTCACAAAATCACAGCTTAAATGAAAAGAAAAACAATACTTTGTCTTAAGTATTTGTGTACCCAGGCTGAGATGGAAAATTGAGATAATTATAAAAACAATTTTCCTTTTCTTAAATTACTTGGGCCTTTTTTGAAAAATCTGTGAGTTGTATATAAGTACATTTTGAGAGTGAAAATAAGGGTACATGTGAAATGCATACATTAATGAAATTATTTTTATGTGAAATGGATTTCTCAATTATAAGTGCCACATTTAACTTTCTAAGGTATTTAAATGAACTTACTCGGTCACTTGATTTTGCATATGTAGACAGAGATATAAAGTTTTACAAACTTTAAAAATTATAAGTAATACAAACAACAAGTACCTCCTCTAGCACTTGTAAAATTTAGCTGTGCTAAATAATGATAATCCTCACTATGTTTCAAATACTCCCTGAGGTACATATACAGTAACATTATTCTACCTGCTTTGCAGGGAGAGTAAACAGAGAAGGTCACAAAAAAGAACAATTAAGTGATTCACCCTAGATTATTTAACAGAAATGACCAGATGGAATTGGGAACAGAATTAGAATCAGAATTCAGTCAGATTGATCTTCAGTCCTTTTAGCAAGAATACCAAACTTCATACTTTCCAGAAAAGAAAGAAATGACAACATGCAATACATTGAAAAGCAGGGTTAGTTTATTTGCAACTGTGAAAAATACATCAGTTTGTTTTCCAACATACATCTCCAAAGCAAAGAAAATGAGGCCAGAAACGCAGGAGGGCATTGTACTTCTTCAGTTGTAGGAAAAAAATGGTTGAATATATCAGCCTTTGAACATTGAAGTGTCCCCTGAACAATACATTAAAAAAAGAAGAAAGTAAGGTATTCTAAGCAATGGGCTAAGTAAGCAGCTGATATAAGGAAGGGTTACGATTCATAATTAAACAATTGCATTTGACTTATTTATGTGGGACATATGGCAAACTAATTTTATTTGCAGAAACGGATGAAGAAGACGATACAGAGCCACACTGCAGGATTATTTTGATAAACAATGAAAAAAGCAAACATAATGAAAAGCAATGTTTTATTAAAAGAAAATAAGAAGTAAAGAATTTAAGGTCCTAAACTCTTTGTGGTAAGGACAGGACAGACAAATTTAGAGTTCTACCCAGGAAGACAGCACATGTAAATAAATAGTCTATCCTCTCTGAAAGATAATTCCAAAAACAAAATACACTATTCAAGATACACATGCACATTTACAGAATACATATTTCTGTCATGTTTATACACAACTGAAGTTTATTTAAATGACTGAAACAGACTAAAATAAAATGTCTATTCCTAATTAAAAGTTATTTTCTAAGCTAGAAAAATATCCTAGGATACTAACTATATTTAATCAACATTTATTCCTTAATGTCCTTAGTGTCTATTTCATACTCTGAGTTAACATTTTTTCTATTATTTGAATCTGTTCCTCAAACCCTGTTTCCTCACACATAAAAAGTTTCATAACTCAGGCCCTTGCTCTGTCCTATAGTAATTCATCCTATAGTTTTCTGCTACTAATGGGATACTTTGTTACTCTTCTCTTCCTCTCTATTCTCCATACAGGAGTCCAATTTGAATAGATGTTTCTAGGTGCACTTAACATTTGACAAAGCTTAGAAACCATGAAAAGTGCACTTAACATTAGCCTGTCAAAGCCTCAGCTTGTTCATGACTAATATGCCCTTAGATGGGTAAATAAACCTCACTGAGCATTCATTTTCTCTAGCTATGAAAGCTGTGTAACAGTACCTCCAGGTTGTTAGAATTCCATGAGAGGATGTATACACAAGCATTATACTTTGAAAATGGTAATGTACTACCATTAGTATAGATGTAGGGCACTATTGTTCCTCTACGAGACAGGAAGACTAACTCCAATTAGGGGTGAGAATTCAAAGCTCTGAATTGTAGCCAGTGGGACAAACAGGAGTGAGACACCTCTCACATTATACTACACATGGGGTCAGCAGGCATTGCATCAGGCCTAATAAATCCTATCCCACAATGCAGATTGTAGAAGAACATGTTTATGGGAATTTAAAAAATGGCTTTTTAGCTCTCTATCCTATTTGTATTGAAAATAATCTCAACTAAATATATCTTGCAGAGAAGTTATTCACATGAGTTTCAGATATCACCTGCATGCATGAAAAATGCATAGGTCTGTGTGGGTGTATGTATGTCGATGTATTAGGACTGGAATTTTGGTGCTGCCATAGTATTTCGATAATGCCTGAAGTGGCTGTTTAATATCCTAGAAATATGTGATAGAAATGGCATAGAACTATTTTCTATTCTTAGTTACGTATATTTTTCAGATTGTATTAGTTCTACTTTTTACATTTTAGTGAACAGTTGTATTTTTTTTAAATTTATTTATTATTATTATACTTTAAGTTGTAGGGTACATGTGCATAACGTGCAGGTTTGTTACATATGTATACTTGTGCCATGTTGGTGTGCTGCACCCATCAACTCATCATTTACATCAGGTATAACTCTCAGTGCAATCCCTCCCCCCGCCCCCCTCCCCATGATAGGCCCCGGTGTGTGATGTTCCCCTTTCTGAGTCCAAGTGATCTCATTGTTCAGTTCCCACCTATGAGTGAGAACATGCGGTGTTTGGTTTTCTGTTCTTGTGATAGTTTGCTAAGAATGATGGTTTCCAGCTGCATCCATGTCTCTACAAAGGACACAAACTCATCCTTTTTTATGGCTGCATAGTATTCCATGGTGTATATGTGCCACATTTTCTTAATCCAATCTGTCACTGATGGACATTTGGGTTGATTCCAAGGGCTAATATCCAGAACCTACAAAGAACTCAAACAAATTTACAAGAAAAAAACAAACCACCCCATCAAAAAGTGGGCAAAGGATATGAACAGACATTTCTCAAAAGAAGACATTCATACAGCCAACAGACACATGAAAAAATGCTCATCATCACTGGCCATCAGAGAAATGCAAATCAAAACCACAATCAGATACCATCTCACACCAGTTAGAATGGCGATCATTAAAAAGTCAGGAAACAACAGGTGCTGGAGAGGATGTGGAGAAATAGGAACACTTTTACACTGTTGGTGGGATTGTAAACTACTTCAACCATTATGGAAAACAGTATGGCGATTCCTCAAGGATCTAGAACTAGATGTACCATATGACCCAGCCATCCCATTACTGGGTATATACCCAAAGGATTATAAATTATGCTGCTATAAAGACACATGCACACGTATGTTTATTGCGGCACTATTCACAATAGCAAAGACTTGGAATCAACCCAAATGTCCATCAGTGAACAGTTGTATTTTTGATGTTAATTACTAGCTTTCAATTGAGACCTCAAATTCACAAATTTGATATATTTACTGACAGTGATCCCCTGAAAGTATTGTGTTCCATTTTTAAAAAGCTTTGTTGACATATAATTCACATACTTTTAAACTGTACATTTCAGTGGTTTATAGTATATTCATAGTTGTGTAATCATCATCACAATCTAATTTTAGAAGATTTTCTTTTTCTTTCTTTCTTTTTTTTTTTTTTTTTTTTTTGAGACAGAATCTCACTCTGTTGCTCAGGCTAGAGTGCAGTGGCGTGATCATGGCTCACTGTCGCCTCAACCTTCCAGGCTCAAGTGATCCTCCACTGCAGCCTCCCAAGTAGCTGGGACTACAGACACACCACCATACCTAGCTAATTTTTATGTTTTTAGTAGAGACAGGGTCTCATCATGTTAGCCAGGCTGTTCTCGAACTCCTAACCTCAGGTGATCCACCCACCTCAGCCTCCCAAAGTGCTGGGATTACAGACGTCAGCCACTGTGCCTGAACACTTCCATCATCCACAAAAAACGCTGTACTCATTAGTAGACACTCTACATTCCCTCACAGCATTCCAGCACTCGGTCCTAGGCAACCAATACATGAATATCTGTCTCTATAGCTTTGCCTAATCTGAGCATTTACTATAGATGGAACCACATAATATACATTCTTTTGTCACTGTCTTCTTTCACTTAGCATAGTACTTTCACAGATTTTCCATGTCATTTCATATATCCTTACTTCATTTCATTGTCCATTAAGATTCCATTATAGGGATATACCACACTTAGTTTATACATTTATCTACTTATCAGTTTATGGATATTTGGATTTTTTCCTACGTTGGGGCCATTATAAATTATGCTGCCATGAATATTTGTGTGCGTGTTCTTGTGTGGTCATGGTTTTCATTTCTCTTGGGTATATATCTATTAAAAGTAATGGCAAAAACCACAATTACTTTTGCACCAACCTTATGGACAGAGAATTGCTGAGTCATATGATAATTTTATGTCAACTGTTTGAGGAACCACCAAACTGTTTTCCACAGTGGCTGCACCATTTTACATTCCCAGCAGCAATGTGTGAGGGTTCTAATTCTTTTACATCCTCAGCAACATTTGGTATTGTCTTTCTTTCTGATTATAGCCATCCTAGTGGTTGCGAATTGGTATCTCATTGGGATTTGCAATTGGAAACTGGATTTGCAACTGATAGCATTTCCCTGATGGCTTATAGTGTTGAGCATCTTGTGTTTATTGGCCATCTGTTTATCTTCTTTAGAAAAAAATGTCTATTCAGATGCTTTGCCCATTTTTACAACTGGGTTATTTGTCTTGTTATCATTTCATTGTAAGATTTCTTTATATATTCTGGATACTAGACGATTTTAAGATGCATAACTTGTAAATACTTTCCCCCATTCTGTGGGTTTTCTTTTCATTTTTTGATCATTTCCATTGTGCAAAAGTTGTTAATTTTGATGAAGTCTAATTTATCTATTTTTGTTCTGTTTCTGTGCTTAAATATCATATTTAAGAAACCATTCCCTACCTATATAACAAAACCACTCATCCTGCACATGTACCCCTGAACTTAAAATAAAAGTTGAAGAAGGAAAAATAAATTTTTGATGGAGAATCTTGTAGTCACTACTTTATACAATGTGAAGTTTAGGATTATTGAATGTTACCATCTGCTGTTTGTTTGACAATTTATAAAAAATAAAGTGTTCATTGCAGTTTAAAAAAAAAAAAAAAGAAACCATTGCCTAACCCAATATCACAGCTCCCACTCATGTCTCTTAAACTTTGCTTTTTTAAAAAATGTAACAGCTTTATTGATATATTTCACATACCACACATTTCACAATTTAAAGTGTACAATTCAATGGTTTTAAGTCTATTTAACTTTTTTCCCATTTTTAAAATTGGGTTTTCTTTTTGTTGGTGGGTTTTAAGAGTTCACTGTATTGTCTAGATACTAGATCCTTATCAGTTTTGTGATTTATAAATCTTTCTCTAATTTTATAGGTTGTCTTTTCACTTTCCTGATAATGTACTTTGAGTCACAAAAGTTTTTAATTCTGATGAAGTCCAAATTCTCATCTAAATATTTAAATCAATAATAGGTGAGACTCATGGTATGGTCCATCCTGGGGCAAAATTCTTCCCTTCATCTGTGAAACTGTGAAGCCAGAAAACAAGTTATCTTATTTCAAAATACAATGGTTGGATAATCATGAGATAGATATTTCTGTTTCAAAAGAATAGGGAGAAAGAGGAAGAAAAGAAATATCCACAGGTCCGAAGCAAGTCCACAACCCAATAGGAATAATTTCATTCGATTTCAAGGCCTGAGAATATTCCTCTGTGGCTTGATGCTCTATGATCTGCATCTATGGCTCTGCCTTAAGAGTAACTTTTCTTCACTTTGTCCTATTTCTTTCTCATTCAGTCCAGGCTGGCAACATTTTTTGTTAATATAAAATAAATTTAAAATGTATTGGTCTCCTGTCCAACTTACGGTGATTCAAGCCATTAGAAAAGAGGGTTCCCCACATATACTTCCCGAATAAATACATCTCTATTCATGATTTCTACTGAAATTGTTGATTAAATCCATAAGACACCTAATCTCTTAGTAAGTGGTTGTCCAACCATACACGATTTCTAGAGCCACTATCTGGATGGGCTGAGAATTTTCCAAATGATCAGGTGCTAGTGAAGTAGTCTCATTGTGTGGGGTAATACCCAAGGTTTGCTGTCTCACAGCCATGGAGATCAAGGATGTGGCTGCACAAAGAGTGAGGTTAAGAGTAGAAGTTTAATAGGTGAAAGAAACAGAATAGCTCTTTGCTATAGAGAGGGGTCCAGGAAAAATGGGTTGCCAGATCCCCAGTGAAATGCAGGGTGTTTTATAGATGAGCTGGTGGGAAGGCAGCGTCTGATCTTCACAGGGTGCAAAAAACTGGTTAGGACCACGTGTGCCATTTGCATAGGGTGGGAATCTCTGGCATCCCCCACCCTAATCTTCTTTTTTTTTTTTTTTTTTTTTTTTTTTCAGTTACGTTAAATATATTTATTCAAAGAACCAAAAGAAAGCATTCATAAAGAAATAAAGTGTTAGAATTATGTCTCATAAAATATAAAATTTCAATCAAGAGTTATAAACTATTTTTTAAATAACCAAATAAAAATTCTGAAGTTGACAAGTACATATTCAGAAATGAAAAATTTATTAGAAGGACTCATTAGCACCCTACGAGCAGGCAGAAGAAAATATTATTGGACTTGAAAACAAGTCAAATGAGATAATTCAGTGTGAGGAACAGAATGAAGAATAAAAATAATGAACACATATGGATTTGTGGGATACCATTAAGCATGCCAACATATCTGTAATAAGAATTTCAGAAAAAGAGGGAGAAAGGAAGGGACAAAAGGAATATTTGGAGAAATAATGGTCCTTGCCAAATTGAAGAAAATTATTTTTTTTTTAATTTATTTATTTTTATTATACTTTAAGTTGTAGGGTACATGTGCATAACGTGCAGGTTTGTTACATATGTATACTTGTGCCATGTTGCTGTGCTGCACCCATCAACTCGTCATTTACATCAGGTATAACTCCCAATGCAATCCCTTCCCCCCTCCCCCCTCCCCATGATAGGCCCCAGTGTGTGATGTTCCCCTTCCTGAGTCCGAGTGATCTCATTGTTCAGTTCCCACCTATGAGTGAGAACATGCGGTGTTTGGTTTTCCATCTTCTATTATGCAGGCAGTTTCTCTACCTGAGCTGTGCTGTGTTGCCCATTTATTTCTTACTGTTCATGTGCTAACAAAAAGGGAAGATGGAATCTCCATGTTGAGCATGCCTGGTGCCCAGGTACCCCTTTTCTGTTGGCACAGTTGCCAGCATTCCCCCGTGTAAGCTTCCAGCTTGCTTATATATGTTTGCAGCTCAATTTCAAGCTGCTCTTTGTTAGGAAAAAAAAATAATTTCTTGGGCTGTTTTTTTGTTAGAAGGGAAGCTCTGTTGAGGGCTCTTTTGCCCTCACTACCTGCCTAAATAATTTCTTTCTGCCTCCTGTATTACTGGTTCCATTGTGCTTAACAGTTCATTCACCAATTTATATCTTTCCTTTGCATTTTACTATAAGCAGTGAAAAGAAACTGAGTGGCACCTTCCACATTTTGCTTAGAAATCTCCTTGGCTAAATATCCAAGCTCATTGCTTACAAATTTCACTTTCCTCCCAGTGATAGAATGTAAGTCAGTTTAAGACTCTGTCACCTTATAATAAGAATCACCTTTCCTCCAGTGTCCAATAACATGGTCATTATTTCAAGTCCTCACCAGAAGTACATTTAATGCTTATGTTTCTACCAGTTCTTCAAAGCAATCGATGAATTTTCTATTAAACACTTCAAACTTCTTCCAGGCTCTATCCATACCCAATTAAAAAGTCAACTCCACATTTTTAGCATATGTTACAGCAACATCCTACTCTCTAATACCAAAATCTGCATTAGATGCCTATGTCTGTCAAAACAAATTACCACTAACTGTGTGGCTTAGAACAATAGAGATTTATTCTGTCATAGTTCTGGAGTCTAGAAGTCTGAAACTATGGTGTTGGCAGGGCTATGCTTTCTACACAGGTCCTAGGGAAGAGTTCTTCCTTGCCCCTTCCAGCTTCTGGTAGTTCCTGGCAAAATTTGGCATTCTTTTCCTTATATATGCATCTTCAATCTGTGTGCCCATTGTCATATGACATTCTGTTGTGTATCTGTATCACTTTACCTCCTTTTAAAGGGCATCAGGCATATTGTATTAATGGCCAACCCTACTCCAGTATGACCTCATCTTAACCAATTACATTTGCAATGGTCCTGTTTCAAAAAAAAAAAAGTTATGTTCTGAAGTACTTATGGGGGACGTAATTCAATCCATAACATATATGGAGCTCTAACATATATATAGCTAAATATTATTTTAGCTATGAGTTTTTCATAATTGCTGTTTATCATATTGAAGAAGTCCCCTTCTATTCTTAGTGTGTTGAGTGTCCCTCATGAAAGGGTATTGAATTATGTGAGATGTTTTTATTGCATCAATTAATTAAGGTATTTTTTCTTCATTCTATTAATGTGGTATATTGCATTGATTGCTTTTCTCATGTTGAACTACCCTTACATTACTGAGATAAGTCTCACTTGGTCATGGTGTATAAGCCTTTCACTATCTGGTGGATTCTGTTCGAAAGTAGTTTGTTGAGAATTTGGCACCTATATTCATAAGGCACATTTGCTTATGGTTTTCTTATAGTGTCTGTCTGACCTTGGCATAAGGGTAATGTTGGCTTTAAAAAATAAGTTGGAAAATGTTTCTTATGCTTTTATTTTTTGGAAGTGATTGAAAGATTGGTATTAGTAATAACTTAAATGTTTGGTATAAATAAATTAAATTCACCAGTGAAGTCATCTGGTCCCAGGTTTCTCTCTGTTGAAAGGTTTTTGGTTGTTGATTCAATATTTTTATTATATATAGGTATGTTTAGATTTTCTATTCCATCTTGGTTCAATTTTGATAAATTATATGTTTCTACAAATTTTTCTGCTTCATCTAGGCTTTATAATTTTTTTCAGGTACAATTGCTCTAGTACTCTCTAATAATCATTTTTAATTGTTTAGGTCAGTGGCAATATTTCCATTTCATTTCAAATTTTAGTTATTTGCATCTTTTCTTTTTTCCCTTGTAAGTTTAGCTAATGGCATGACAATTTTTTGGTCTTTTCAAAGAATCAACTTTTGGTCACTGAATTTCCCTCCTATTTTTTTACTCTCTATTTCATTTATCGCAGCTCTAATTTGTATTGTTTTCTTCTTTCAATTAGATTTGGGTTTGCATTGCTCTTCCTTTTCTAGTTCATTAAAGTGTAAAGTTAAATTATTGACTTGAGACTTTTTTCTTTTTTAATGTAGGCAACTTTAAATTTCCCACTGGTCACTGCTGTTACTGCACTCCTTAAGTTTTGGTATATTTAGGCATGTTTTGTTGTTTAGTTTTGTTCCTCAACAAAATACTAGCAAGCTGAATTCAACAGCATATTAAAAGGATCATTAACTGCCACAAAATGGAATTTCTTTCTGCAGTGCAAGGATGGTTCAACACACAAAAATCAATAAATGTTATATACCACATTAACAGACTGAAGGATAAAAATCATATGATTGTCTCAACAGATGCAGATACGGCATTTGACATAATTAAATATCCTTTCATAATAAAAAATCTTCAACAAATTAGGTAGGAAAGGAATATACCTCAAGACAGTAAACACCATATATGAGAAGTCCACTGCTCACATTACACTCAATGGTCAAAAGCTGAAAGCTTTTCCTCTAAGATCAGAGAACACAATTATGCCTACCCTTGCCATGTATATTCAACATACTACTGGGAGTCCTAACCAAAGCAATTAGGCAAGTAAAAGAAATGAAAAGCATGTAAATTGGAAAGGAAGAAGTGACAGTCTCTATTTGTGGATGACATAATCTTATTTACACAAAACCCTGAAGACTCCACCAAAAAACTGTTAGAAATAATAAGCAAAATCAGTAAAGTTGTAGGCAGGCTACATAGGTAACATGCAAATATCAGTTGTGTTTCTAGCCAAAAAAAATTATTAAATTAATCCCATTTACGATAGCATAAAAAATAAACTGCACAGAAATAAATTTAGATAAGGAGGCAAAACATCTATACATTTTAAACTACAGAACACTGTTGAAAGAAATTGAAGAAAACACAAATAAATGGAACAATATCCTGCGTTCATGGATTGAAAGAATTAATATTGCTAAAGTGTCCATAACACCCTTAGTGATCTACAGATTCAACACATGTCTATCAAAGTTCCAGTGGCATTTTTTACAGAAATAGAAAAAATAATATTAAAATTTATATGGAACCACTTAAGACCCTAAGTAGCCAGTGTAATTTTGAGAAAGAAGAGCAAAGCTGGAGTTATCAATCTTCCTGATTTTAAATTCAATTACAAAGCTATAGTAATTAAAATAGGATGGTACTACCATAAAAACAGACACATGACCAATGGAACAGAATAGAAAGCCCCAAAATAAAACTAAGGAAAAAGCTATCCACTAATCTTTGACAAGGGTACTAAGAATATACAATGGGAAGAGGATAGCTACTTCAATAAATAGTGTTGAGAAAACTGGATATCCACATGCAGAAGAATGAAACTGGACCCTTGTTTTACACTATACACAAAATTCAACTTAAAATGGATTATAGGCCTAAATATTAGACCTAAAACCATAAAATTCATAAAAGTAAATATAGGGAAGAAACTTCTTGGCATTGGTCTTAGCAATGACTTCTTGGATAAGACACCAAAAGAATGGCATTAAAAGCAAAAATAAGTAAGTGAGACTACATCAAACTATAAAGCTTCTGCACAACAATCAACAACAACAAAAAGGGTAGCCTATGTAACTGGAGAAAGTCTTTACAAATCATTTCCCTGATAAGGGCTCAATATCAAAAAAATATATAAGGAACTTACACAACTCCATAGCAAAAAAAAAAAAAAAAAAAAAAAATCCAAGCCAATTAAAATGTAGACAAAAGACTTGTATAGACATTTCTACAAAGAAAACGTACAAATAGCCAAGAGGTATAAAAAAAGGTGCATGACCTCATTAGTCACCAGGGAAATGCAAATCAAAACCACAATGAAATATCACCTTACATCTGTTAGGATGGCTATTATTTTTTAAAAAAATAGATAATAAGTGTTCATGAGGATATTGAGAAAAGGGAACCCCTGTACACTGTTAGTAAGAATGTAAACTGGTACAACCATTATGTAGAATAGTATGGAGGTTCTTCAAAAAATTAAAAATAGAATTATCATATGACCCAGAAATCCCTCAGCTGGGCATATACACAAAGAAATTGAAATCAGTATCTTGAGATATCTGCCCTCCCTTGTTTACTGTAGCATTATTCACAATAGCAAAGCTAGGAAAACAACCTACATGTCTACTGATGCATTAATAAATAAATGAAATGTAAGACAGAGAGATAGAGACATAGATAGAGATACAGATAAAATGGAATACTACTTAGCCTTAAAAAATGAAATCCTAGGCCTGGTATGGTGGCTCATGCCTATAATCCTAGCACTTTGGGAAGCCAAGGCAGGAGGTTTGCTTGAGGCCAGGAGTTTGAGACCAACCTGGGCAACATAGCGAGATCTTATCTCTATGCAAAATAGAAATTAGCAAGGCCTGGTGGTGTCTGCTTGTGGTCCCAACTACTCCAGATGCTAAGGTGGGAGGGTTGCTTAAGCCTGGAGGTTTGAGGTCGCAGTGAACTGTGATTACATCACTGGACTCTAGCCAGGGTGACAAAGTGAGACCCTGTGTCAAAACATAAAAATAAAAAATTGAAATCCTACCGTTTGTGACAAAACGTATGAAGCTGGGGGGCATTATACTTAGTAAAATATTCCAGACACAGAAAGACAGTTATGATCTCACTTATATGTTAAATCTAAAATTGTCAAACTCATAGAAGCAGAGAGTAAAATTGTGGTTGCCATGGGCTGAGGAAAGGGAGAAATAGGGAGGTGATGGTTAAAGGAGAGAAAGTTTCAATTATGCAAGATAAAAAAGTTTTAGAGATCCACTATACAGCACAGTGCCTATAGCAATACTGGGCTGTATACTTGAAATTTGCTAAAAGCATCGATCTTAATCTTGCTACAAACATAATAATAATAAAGGGGCAGGAAAAACCACTGGGATGTGATGATGTGTTTATGGTCTCAATGGTGGTAATGGTTTCACAGGTGCATACTTACCCCAAACTCATCAAGCTGTATGCATTAAATATGTACTGCTATTTATATTTTAATCATACCTCAATAAAATGATTTTTAAGAATAAAATAAAATATTGAAAAAGAAAAATGCCTGGCACAGAGTATATATCAATAAATATTCATTGAATAAAAAAGTAATTTTAATGAGTTTTAATTACATAATGATAAGCTATCTTTAAAACTCAGTACATTAGCCTTATTTATGATTTATCACTGTCACCAGCAGAAAATACCATGGCCTATGTAGGAGTGTCCTATCTTGGAGGTCAGTAGGTAAATATTTATAATATACTGATTTTCACTTACTTTTATCTCATATCTTTTTGAGAATTAAATAAATGCTAAAGATAAAATGTAACAACTTAAAAACGGGTAAAATGCCAAAAGTTATTAAGTATTAACAAAGAACAGATAAGCCATAAACTAGATAATGAGATACTCAACAAAAGGTAATAGGATACTGTCAAACATTCAGAATAGAAATGGAGCTTATAAGAGGGAAACAGGGCAAACTAAGGGGAAAAGTGATATCTAAAGAAGTCTAGAACTCTCCAAGCATGGGATATATATATATATATATATATACACACACATAAAATATAAATATTTTAATTTTGGGGGGTACATAGTAAGTGTATATTAATGGGGTACATAGATATTTTGATACAGGCATGCAATACATAATAATCACATCAGGGTAAATAGGGTATCAATCACCTCAAGCATTTATCCTTTTTGTTTCAAACAATAAAATTATACTCATTGAGATTTTTTTAAATGAAAATTAACATTAGTTTTTACTATAGTCACCCTATTGTGCTAGCAAATACTAGGTCTTATTTATTATCCCTAACTATTTTTTGCACTCATTAACCATTGCCCCTTTCCACTCAAACTTACCCCCTGACTACCCTTCCCAGACTCTGGTAACCATCTTTCTACTCTCTGTCTCCATGAATTCAACTGTTTTAATTTTTAGCTCCCACAAATAAGTGGGAACATGCAATGTTTGTCTTTTGGTGCCTAGCTTATTTCACTTAACATAATGACCTCCAGTTCTATCACGGTTGTTGCAAATGACAAGATTTCATTCTTTTTTATGGCTGAATAGCACTCCATTGTGTATATGTACCACATTTTCTTTATCTATTCATCTGTTGATGGACACTTAGGTCACTTCGCAATCTTGGCTGTTGTGAATAGTGCTGCAATAAACACAGGACTGAGAGTTATCCCTTTGATATACGTATTTCCTTTCTTTTGGATATATAACTAGGAGTGAGATTGCTGGATGAAATAGTATCTCTATTTTTCATTTCTTTTAGGAACCTCCAAACTGTTCTCCATAGTGGTTGTACTATTAATAATTTACACTCCCACCAACAGTGTATGAGCATTCCCTTTTCTCCACATCCTTGCCAGCATTTGTTATTGCCTGTTTTTTGGATAAAACCCATTTTTAACTGGGGTAAGATGATATCACATTGTAGTTTTGATTTGCATTTCTCTGATGATCCATGATGTTGAGCACCTTTTCAAATGTCTTTTTACCACTTGTATGTCTTTTTTGATAAATGTCTATTGAAATCTTTAGCCAACTTTTAAATCAGATTATTAGATTTTTTTCCCAAAGAGTTGTTTTAACTCTTTATATATTCTGGTTATTAATGCCTTGTCAGATTGTAGTTTGCAAATATTTTCTGCTATTCTGTGGGTTGTCTCTTCACTTTGTTGATTGTTTCCTTTCTTGTGCAGAAGCTTTTTAACTTGCTGTGATCCTATTTGTCCATTTTTGCTTTGGTTACCTGTGCTTGCGTAGTATTATTGCTCAAGAAATCTTTGTTAGGCCAATGTCCTGGAGAGTTTCCCCAATATTTTCTTGTAGTAGTTTCATATTTTGAGGTCTAAAATGTAATCTTATTCCATTTTTATTTGATTTTTGTTTATGGTGAGAGATAGGGGTCTAGTTTCATTCTTCTGAATATGGATATCCAGTTTTGGGATAGATATCTTGATACTCTACAATAGAGGGAGATTTTGATACAAGTCTGTCTTGGATGAGTTGGGTGAGGGGAATGATCTAGGCATGTATAGGCAGATAATTTTTTTAGATAGCAAATTTGATCTCATTGCTCCAATTGTTTATTTAAGATTAAATCAAAGTGCTTCTTGGAATATATTCTTTCAAACACACCTTATTATGAAAAGGTCTAGTTTTCTAATCTTATATCAGTATAACATCCAGATGAATCATAAAGCAGAAATAGTGGGAGAAATGGTTTACAAAAGTAAAAGAAACCTTTCTGGGCTTCATGTCTATGGTTTATTCTAAGATCATTAAATATTACTTATGAAAACTATTCCTTTTTAAAAATAAGTATAGGGATATGCATCCAAATTGAACCTCCTTGACACACAAATCCCACAAGGCCTATAAAACAATAACACAATGTAAAAAACAAAGTATCTAGGTAACAACTAACATGATGAATAGAACAGTACTTCATGTCTCAATAATAATGTTGAATGTAAATGGCCTACATGCTCCATTTAAAAGACACAGAATGACAGAATGGATGGAAAAAAAATGAACCAAATATCTGCTGCCTTCAAGAGACTCACCTGACACATAAGGACTCATATAAACTTAAGGTAAAGGGATAGAAAAATATACTTCATGCAAATGGAAACCAAAAGCAAGCAGGAATACCTACTGTTATATCAAAGAAAACAGAATTTAAAGCAACAACAGTAAAAAAAAAAAAAAAAAAAAAAAAAAAAAAAAAAAAAAAAGACTAAGAAAGGCATTATATAATAATAAAAGCATCATTCCAAAAATAAGATATTACAATCCTACATTTATATGCACCTAACACTAGAGCTTACAGATTTATGAAATAATTACTACTAGACCCAAGAAATGAGATAGACAGCAATACCATTAGAGTGGGAGACATCAGTACTCCACTGACAGCACTAGATGTATCATCAAGACAAAAAGTTAACAGTCAAAAAAAGAAAAATGGGTTTAAACTATACCCTAGAACAAATGGAATTAACAAATACTTACAGAATATTTTTCCCCACAACTGCAGAATATACATTCTTCTCATCAGTCCATGGAACATTCTCCAAGATAGGCCATATAGTAGGCCACAAAACAAGTTTCAATAAATTCAAGAAAATCGAAATTATATCAACTATCTTTTCAGATCACAGTGGAATAAAACTGGAAATCAACTCCAAAAGGAAACCTCAAACTATACAAACACATGAAAATTAAACAATGTGCTCTTGAATGATTTGGGGATTAATAATAAAATCAAGATAGACATTTAAAAATTATTTCAAATGAATGATAATAGTGACATAACTTATCAAAACCTCTGGGATACAACAGAAGCAGTACTAAGAGGAAAGTTACAGCCTTAAATGTCTACATCAAAAAGTCTGAAAGAGCAAAAATTGACAATATGATGTCACACCTCAAGGAACTAGAGAAATAAGAAGAAATGAAACTTAAAGCCAGTAGAAGATAATAACAAAGATCAGAGCAGAACTAAATGAAATTGAAAGAAAAAAATATAAAAGATAAATGAAACAGAAAGCTGGTTCTTTCAAAAGATAAACAAAATTGATAAAACATTAGTGAGATTAACCAAGAAAAGAAGAGAGATCTAAATAAACTAAATTACAAATGAAACCAGATATATTATAACCGAGACCACAGAAATACAAAAGATCATGAAAGGCCACTATAAACACCTTTATATGCACAAACTAGAAAATCTAGAGAAAATGGATAAATTGCTGGAAATATACACCCTCCTAGATTAAATCAGGATGCAATAGAAACCCTAAACTGACCAATAACAAACAGTGTGATTGAAATGGTAATTAAAAAGTTACCAACAAAAAAAAAGTCCAGGACCAGATAGATTCACAGATGAATTATATCAGACATTCAAAGAATAATTGGTACAAATCCTATTGACACTATTCCAAAAGATAAAGAGGGAATCCTCCCGAAATTATTCTATGAAACCAGTATCAACTAATATCAAAACCAAGAAAGGTTTCGTTATGACAAAAAAAAAAAGGTTGTGACAAACAAAGGTTTTGTTATGACAAAAAAAAAAAAAGAAAACTACAGACCAATGTCCTTGATGAACATAGATGCAAAAATCCTCAAAAAATACTAGTGAATTGAATGAAATAGCACATGAAAAAGATAATATACCATCATAGAGTGGGTTTCATCCCTGGGATGCAGGGATGGTTTAACATACACAAGTCAATAAATGGGATACATCACAAAAACAGACTTGCAAACAAAAATCATATGATCATCTCAATAGATGCAGAAAAAAGCATTTGACAAAATCCAGCATTGCTTTGTGATAAAAACCCTCAATAAAATAAGCATAAAAATGACTTACTTCAAAGTAATAAAAGCCATATATTAGTTTGCTGAGAATGATAGTTTCCAGCTTCATCCATGTCCCTGCAAAGGACGTGAACTCATCCTTTTTATGGCTGCATAGTATTCCATGGTGTATATGTGCCGCATTTTCTTTATCCAGTCTATCACTGATGGGCATTTGAGTTGGTTCCAAGTATTTGCTATTGTGAAGAGTGCTGCAATAAAAATACGTGTACATGTGTCTTTATAGTAGAATGATTTATAATCCTTTGGGTATATACCCAGTAATGGGATTGCTGGGTCAAATGGTATTTCTAGTTCTAGATCCTTGAGGAATCGCCACACTGTCTTTCACAATGGTTAAACTAAATTACACTCCCACCAACAATGTAAAAGCTTTCCTATTTCTCCACAACCTCTCCAGCATCTGTTGTTTCCTGACTTTTTAATGATCACCATTCTAACTGGCATGAGATGGTATCTCACTGTGGTTTTGATTTGCATTTCTCTAATGACCAGTGATGATGAGCTTTTTTTTATATGTTGGTTTGCCGCATAAATGTCTTCTTTTGAAAAGTGTCTGTTCATATACTTTGTCCACTATTTGCTGGGGTTGTTTGTTTTTTCCTGTAAATTTGTTTAAGTTCCTTCTAGATTCTGGATATTAGCCTTTCGTCAGATGGATAGAATGCAAAAATTTTTTCCCATTCTGTAGGTTGCCTATTCACTCTGATGGTAGTTTCCTTTGCTGTGCAGAAGCTCTTTAGTTTTATTAGATCCCATTTGTCAATTTTGGCTTTTTCTGCCATTGCTTTTCATGCTTTAGTCATGAAGTCTTTGCCCATGCCTATGTCCTGAAAGATATTTCCTAGGAAACCATCATTCTCAGCAAACTAACACAGGAACAGAAAACCAAACACCACATGTTCTCACTCGTAAGTGGAAGTTGAACAATGAGAACACATGGACACAGGGAGAGGAACATCACACACTGGGGCCTGTTGCAGGTTAGGGGCCTGGCAGGGGGATAGTTTTAGGAGAAACTATCCTAATTTCTCCTATCCTATTGGGAGAAAGACCTAATGTAGATGACAGGTTGATGGGTGCAGCAAACCACCATGGCACATATATACCTATGTAACAAACCTACACATTCAGCACATGTATCCCAGAACTTAAAGTATAATAATAATTTTTTAAAAGCTATATATTACACACCCATAGACAACATCATAGAGAATGGGATAAAGTTTAAAGAATTCCCCCTAACAACTGGAACAAAACAAGGATGCCTATCTTCACCACTCCTATTCAACACAGTTCTGTATGTCCTAGCCAGAGCAATCAGACAAGAGAAAGAAATAAACGGCATCCAAATTGGAAAACAGGAAAACTGTCTCTTTGCCAATATGATTGTATATCTTAAAAAAACCCTAAAGTCACATTCAAAAAAGCTCCTAGATTTAATGAACAAGTTCAGTAATGTCTCAGGATACAAAATCAATGTAAAAAATTAGTAGCACTGCTATACACCAACAATGACCAAACTAAGAATGAAATCAAGAACATAATCCCTTTTAAAACATCTAGAAAAAGTAAAATAAAATAATTAGGAACATGCTTAACCAAGGAGGTGAAAGATCTCTACAAGGAAAACTACAAAACACTGCTGAAAGAAATCATAGATGACAAAAACAAATGGAAACACATCCCATAGTCATGGATGGGTAGAATCAATATCGTGAAAAAAAAACATACTGCCCAAAGCAATCTACAAATTCAATGCAATTCCCTTCAAAATACCATTATCATTCTTCAAGAAAAAGAAAAAAAATCCTAAAATTCATATGGAACAAAAGTAGTGCCCAGATATTCAAAGCAACACTAAGCAAAAAGAACAAATCTGGATGTGTCACATTACCTGACTTCAAATTATCCTACAAGGCTATACCTACCTAAAGGGCATAGTACTGTTATAAAAAAATAGGCATGTAGGCCCATGTAACAGAATAGAGAACCCAGAAATAAAGCTAAATATTTATACCCAACTGCTGTTTGACAAAGCATATAAAAACATAAACTGGGGAAAGGACACGCTATTCACTAAATAGTGCTAGGAAAACTGGCCGGCCAGACGTAGAAGAGTGAAACTGGAACCCCATCTCTCACCTTATAGTAAAATCAACTCAAGATGGATCAAATAATTAAATATAAGATCTGAAACCATAACCATTCTATAACAAAACCTAGGAAAACTCCTCTGGACATTGGCTTAGGCCAAGAACTCATAACTAAGACCCCATAAGCAAATGCAATGAAAACAAAAATAAAAAAATAAATGAGACCTAATTAAATTTAAAAGCTTCTGCATAACAAAAGAAATAATAAGTCAACTAAACAGACAACTTACAGAGTGGGAAAAAATATTTGCAAACTATGCATCCAACAAAGAACTAGTATCCAGAATCTATAAGGAACTCAAATGAATCTGCAAGAAAAAACAAATAATCCCATCAAAAAGTGGGCAAAAAACATGAATAGACATTTCTCAGTAGAATACATACAAACAGCCAACAAACATAAGAAAAAATTCTTAACATCAGTTATCATTAATGCAAATTAAAACCACAATGAGATACCACCTTACTCCTGCAAGAATGCCTATTATTAAAAAGTCAAAAAACAGTAAATGGTGGCATGGATGTAGGGAAAAGAGAACACTTTTACACTGCCGGTGGGAATGTAAGTTCATACAACCACTATGGAAAACAGTATGGAGATTCCTTAAAGAACTACAAGTTGAACTACCATTCAATCCAGCAATCCCACTACTGGGTATCTACCCAAAGGAAAAGAAGTCATTATATGAAAAAGACACATGCATATGCATGTTTATAGCAGCACAATTCACAACTGCAAAGATATGTTACCAACCTAAGTGCCCATCAACCAACAAGTGGATAAAGAAAATGTGGCGTGTATACACCATGGAATACTACTCAGCCATAAAAAGGAATGAAATCATGGCATTCACAGCAACCTGGATAGAGTTAGAAACAATTATCCTAAGTGAAGTAACTCAGGAACGGAAAACCAAATATTGTATGCTCTCACTTATAAGTGGGAGCTAGGCTATGAGTACACAAAGGCATAAGAATGATGTAATGGACCTTGGGGACTCGGGGAAAAGTTGGGAGTGGGTGAGGAATAAAAGACTACATATTGGATACAGTTTACACTGCTTGGGCAATGGATTTATTAAAATCTCAGAAATCACCACTAAAGAACATATCCGTGTAAACAAAAACCACCTGTACCTCAAAAACTATTGAAATTTTTAAAAAAACATTCAAAAAATAAAAATGAAAAAATAAGTATAGGCATATGTGTGTCATTCTGACCTTCATATTCTTTGCAATCTTAGTTTATAGATAAAACAAAAGGGCTTTTTAGTTCAGGAATATGTCATGGAATTTTTAATACAGGCCCCAAAACTCAGGACAAATTTACATATTATCTGAAAGGTATTTTTTTCTTTTGTTTTGTTTTGTTAACAAATGAGAATAGCAATGTCTAAAATCCACTAGAGCTTCCATAGAAAGTGTAGTTTGATAAGCCAAAGGGGTCAAATTGATTTTTTTCTAAATTATGAAAAAGCTAAAAAAATCCCCTTTGTGCAGGTAGAGATAGTCTGTGTAGTATACTTAGGTTCTAAAACCCACTGCAAATCAGGATATTCTGAAAATTTCTGACACAACTTAAACTAACTGAACATCAATGCTCATTATTAATATAAATTCATTTTCTTTCCTTCATCTACGGATGACTCAGTTTCACTGTGCCCTTCCTTTTACCTATGTCTCTTTGTATCATTTTCATCCAAACTTACATTTAAAAGCAACTCCTCCCCTTTGATCAATTTTGACATTGCATTTATTTCTATGTCATTCTTATTCTGAGAATTATTTTTCTTTTTCCTTTTTCATTTTGTAGAGCTCCTGGTTTATAGCAATCTGATGAAACAGAGCTCAATCTTTTTTGTTTCAGTTATATAAATACTCATGGCTTATCTTATTAAAACACTGCTTTCCACTACAAGGTAAGGCATTTCATGAGAAAATGGTGATAAAAAGCAACAAGAGCTCAGGCAAATAAACTACTGTATTATGCTAAATATTTATCAAATTCTGAAGCTCTAACATCCTATTTTTGACATTCAAATGCTTTTAGCATTTCATTGTTAGTACAGTCTATTCATGCAAAAGACATTACACTCAAAATGTCTTTAATTTTGTTGTGCCTAGCCTTACAGTCCTTTGTTTCTTTCATTTCTTATTCATTTCAATCTACATGTATTCAGTGAAAACTTAAAACTCTGCTCCATTTTTTGTCTCTCCACTCTAGAATAACCCACTTTTATCATAAATTGATCAAAACCAAGATGATTACTTTTCTCACTACTTCCTTATGAAAGACTAGAGTGATTGTTTTTGACCGATATTCTACATTTTAATTCATTCAGTATTGTTTGCTTCTTTATACTGATGTTAAGTATTCTTTCAAACTTTTAAGAGTTTTACCCCCCAACACTAACTAAATTATTTTTCTGATAATGTGCTTGGTATTCCATGACTTGAAATGCAAATTTCACTTCCTCATTTCATTCATTCATTTATATCTTTGTTATTCTAAAACTGTATTCCATTCACCATTTTCATCCCTATTTATCATTTACAGCAACATCTTTTTCTGTAAAGCACATGCTGCATTTCCAGGCCTGGTGCTTACACTGATTGACTTTAGTAATATTACATCTTAAGCTGAAAATACAAATGAAACCAGAGGATATTCATATTAGTATACATATTAGCACAAATACTAATAATCAGTGTATTAAGTTCAGCTATTAGCACAAATACTAATAATCAGTGTATTAAGTTCAGCTAAATTTGTTTAGGCAGCACCGCCTATATTAAATTTTTCTCCAAAAGGACACAAAAGGACCCTGACCTAAATATGATCTAAACTTTTGTGTCCATTTATGCATGGTCTTCTTTGCCATATCAATTGTTAACACAGAAAATGTTATTTGGAATGTCTGTTGCCAAAATTGGAATAGTCTCAAAATTTATTGCCTCTGGCAATATCCAAAGAAAAATAAGCGAATCAATATAAAAAAAGTCTCAAAAATTCAACTCTTTAGAGAAATCTGTATGCTCAGAACCATAGTAAAAAACACCTTATTAATTGATTGCATCCTTCCCTTTCCATTAAATTGCATGATGTGCAGACATATGTAGCAGTCTGATGTATAACCAGCTTGACACACTTTTGTGTACAAATGCAGTCTCATATTCATATTTGACTCCAGATCTTTCCTAATAACAAGACAACTCATATATTGACTACCACACACTTTGCCTGTCTGCTGCTGATATTTTTCAGACAACTGTACTCATACTTCACTGTTGCAAGTTGTGATTCAGTTAAATCCAAGCAAAAGTTAATTCCTCTAGCTTCCCTTGCTTTCTGTTGCCAGCTGCATACTCTGGAATTCATTCACTGTCACAACTACCCCTTGAGTTTCAAGAAACATGGCACAGTTTCTGTGCCCATTTCAAAGCCTTTTGGAAATCCTCAGTTGCAAATAAAGTCCAAGTGTAACATTGTTTTTTGTGTTTTTCTACAGTGAAAACTTGCAGTGTGCTGAACTCATGTACTTTTGAAGAGACTGCTCTCCCATATTGTTTTGTTTTGTTTTACTTTTACCTTCCTAAAAGATGTAGTATCCTCCCTGTTTGTGCCAATTCAGGTTACATCTAAGTCTTATCCTTTCCTGATTATTCACAAATAAATCATCCTCAAAATAAAGGAAGAAGTCACACAATCCTTCCTACAGCATTAAATTTGTAATCACACAAGACAAGTCATGAAATTCAGGATTATGGTTCCCACGGTAACCCTGCTCTTTTCTTACTGTGTATGCTCTACAACACTCTCTTTACATTTAAAATGTTTTTTTTTTTACACTGTATTCTAACTCTCAGCATCAGAATCTTGCAAGAGGTATCTGATTAAGTATTCATCTTGCAATATGAACAATGATTTATTAATTTTTGAAATCCAACTAAAATTAATCAAAATAGCTAATAGGCATTCTGGCTAGAAGAGAAAATAAGATTTCACATTACAACCAGTTCTATAAATCTAACTTGTATTTCCTAATTTAGCCACTAGTTGTCATCTACTCTTTGAGGAATCATCTCCCGAGGGAGGTGGAAACTCATATCCCAATTGGAAATGAAATTAGATTATCCTTTATGCTTCAAATATTTTGTGACATCATAAAATAGATATTAAGTGTTCATAACTTTTCCCTTTTCCCAGAACAGAATATGTATACAGCATTTTGCAATTTTTCGTTTTGATTGTAAATTATCATGCTTGATTGTACAATTATCTTAACTGAATTATTAAATACCAGAAATATTCTTTATTTACATAGGAGTATGATGATATAATGTCAAAAGACTAACAGTTTCTCTTTAGTATGGTATCACTGGTTTTTAGATATTCAATAGAAATCTAACTGACCTTGTGATTTCTGTGTAATGACCTAAAATAACATTTAAGGTGTGTTTAATCCCCTAAGCCTTATTTGACATTCAAGACTCAAGTTATTCTCTAGTCTGATTACTTTATGTAACCTGCTTGCTCTCAAAAACTGAACCAAAGTCCCTGAGTTTCTATCCTTAGTCTTTTATAATGACTTTTGCTGTGTAACACATAACCTTGAACTTCTATTCAAGACACCTGGGATCTCTTTCAACAACATTGTTCAAAAGCCCCTTCAAAAGTAAGCAATCACCATATTTTGATTCTTCTTCCATTGTCTGCATGGATTTGTCCTTCAGAGCATTTCTCTATAGCGGCCACCTTTCCTTCATGTTTTCATCACCTCATAATTGGATCACTATAATATACTCATAATTAACATTTTCTTCTGGTCTACAGATAATTAAAATCCACTTGGAGTTTAGTTATCTAATAAAATACAAGTTGTCCAGTTAAATCTGAATTTAAGAGAAATGAAAAATAAGTTCTGTATAAGTATGCCCTAAATATTACATGGAATACATTTATATTAAAAAGTATTTATTCTATGAAATTCAAATTTGCATTGGAGTCATGAATTTATATTTGCTAAACCTGGCAACTCAGTGAGCCAGGAATTAATCTTTATTGTATCACAAATGGTAAGAATCCATCCTTTCCACAGAAATCCAGAGAGCAGTAATAAATTCAGTGTGAAGAGAAGAGGTAGGAGCCTCTGAAGTAATATGAAAACTATCCAATTTCTTATGACCTTTGCATCTGGTAAGGAAGTGCTGATAGCACCATAAAGCTAGGCTGTCCATAAAGGTAGGGGAAGTATGTAATTATGTACCTTTTTGCGATTTGAGAAGCTCTTAGAAATCTTACCTACTCTATAATATTCTCCCAATCTCCTCTCCATGCATCCTCTTTGAAAAATGCAAATATTTCTGGGAAGGTTAATATTTTATATACCTGAAAAAAAGACTTCTGAGAGGAATAACATAATATACACCTCAGAGAATATATTTCATCAGATGCTTTTTTATTAGACTAAAAGTACAGGGAAGCAGTAAAGCATGGGATACTGGGCTGGGCAAGTGGGGTGAGAACATCTAGGAAAGGTAAGAAATGGTAGGGCAAGATAAGATAAAACTGAGAAGGGTATAAACTTAGATAAGCCCAAGCTGTGCTCCTGTCATCAAACCAAGTTAAAAAAAGCACATAGCTTTGTTTTATGAGAGGCAGTACCTCAGTAATAAAGAGTGTAGACTCTGAAACCACACTACCTAGGATTGAATCTCAAATCTGCCTCTACTGTAAAATAAGAATAATATTAGTATCCATCATATGTGGTTTTGTGACTGTGAGATAAGATGATAAATGCAAAGTACTTCTAGGAGTGCGTGGCACATAGGACTTACTCTATGAATTAGTAGTTTCATTGCTGTTATCATTGCCAAGTAAATTTTTAAAACTCATTGTATCTATTCTTTTTATTTATTTTTTCTAATTATTGATTTCATGAGGGTACATATCTATTCTATTCTATTCTATTTATTTATTTATTTATTTTATTTTATTTTATTTTTTGATGTGCAGTTGCGCTCTTGTTGCCCAGGCAAGAGTGCAGTGGCGCGATCTTGGCTCACTGCAACCTCCACCTGCCAGGTTCAAGCGATTCTCATGCCTCAGCCTCCAGAGTAGCTGGGATTACAGGCATGCACCACCACGCCCAGCTAATTTTGTATTTTTAGTAGAGATGGGGTTTCACCATGTTGGTCAGGCTGGTCTCAAACTCCTGACCTTAGGTGATCCGCCCGCCTCTGTCTCCCAAACTGCTGGGATTACAGGCATGAGCCACCGTACCCAGCTATTCAATTAATTTAATGGACTAAAATACCTTATAGCCACTTTGCTGAGAGAAAAGAAGAGCAGCAAGGAAAATATTTGCCTGCAGTATCATCTTCCCCAGCCTGAAGATCTCCAGAGTTTAGCAGAGACAGTTAAGTGAAGTGAACACTCATACTGGTCACAGTCTCCCAAATTGGTCTCTTTCAATAATCTTAAAAGATACAATGTTGGCATGGCCATTGTTAAAACTACAGTGAAAAGCCCTTAGAGCAATCCATTGGGAAGGACATCCTTTAGATATATAGGGGAGGTAATGAAAAGAGTTTCTTTTCTATGTGCTAGTTTCCTCACCAAACAAAAGTGCATACTCTGGTTCCCTTTGATGAGAGAATCCTGCTTTCCGCTCATGCAAAATATTCTGGTCCTGTCCACATTGCCCAGTGTATTCTCTGCTAGTCATCAACATTTCCATCTAGTGTTTTCAGTAGTTAGACCTACATGAGCATCTACCTCCAGGAGACAAATTCAAAGTCACCACACAAATATGGATATATATGAAAATTAAATGCAAAGACAACAAAGGAAAGACAAACATATCATTATATGTTCTCTTGAGTTTAGCCTTTCTTGGTAAACTGGTCACAGTTTACATTCCTGGTTGTATGAGATAATGCTTAACGCATTAAAAGAAAAAATAGAGAAAGATAAATAGGATATCATGTTTTTAAAACTTAAAAACACTTGACTTATATCCGTATCACTTTTTTTTTCTTTTGGAGTCATCTTGAAATTTTTATCTTTAGGACAGAACCTGGGATTCTAAAGCATGGTTAGAATATGTACCACCGCTTTTTTTTTCTTAGAAAAGAAAGATTGTGTCAGAAAACAATAATCTTTTTGACAAACAACAAAGAATTCAGATAAGCACTGCTAACTGCTCTGGGGTGTAGCTATACTATACACAGGGTACGTCAAGCAGTCTGTTCTTTACAATCACCTGCACTTCTGTCTGCATTGTCATTGATATGGCAATAGTCCATGAAGAGTTCCCAGAGAAATAAAAATTTAATATCTTAACCTGCCACTATCTCAGGACAAGGGCCCTGAGAATGACAGCTGTAATATTTCAGGAAAAATTCTCACCAGATTTTACTTCCTAATTCCCTCCTGCTTTCATATAGAACCTCATGTTTGAGATAGAACTGTCTCTGGTTAAATAAAGAGTTGAGAAGCAAGGCTCAAATTTATTTTCTGCTCAATGTGTATCTTCTTGTACATCTTTGGTCTACTTACATAGTTTCACCATATTTCATCAGTTTACTGATCTGTAAAAAAGCCATAACAGTGCCTATTCCTCAGTTGTATTTGGAGGTTAATTTCCTGGAGTGCTTATGTGGGGAAAAAGTATTATGATTTCCATCTTCCAAACTATACAATGACACTTTCTGGTATGTGTCAACTCTCCGATTCAGTCATGATAATATGTCTCCCAAGTTGGTACTAGAGAGATATGAAAACTGAAAAGGATTCAAAATCACAACACATACCATGCTTGTATAAAACATAATTTCATCCTATTTTATAACCCACCTACCTTTTATCTAAGTCTCATTATCTTTCCATTCCCCCAAAGACTGAATTTTCTGCATCTGATCTCCATGCTGCACTAGTCATTCTCTGCAACCTACCAAAATACAAAGCATGTTATACATTTACTATGTAATTCTGCAGTTGATGTCTCCTACACCATTTGTCACCTCTCCCAGGTCTCTGCATCCTCATCCTTTATGTACGGTTTTCATCTGCTGCTCCTCCTTACACCTCATCAATAAAGATCCATGATTTTGGAAGTTATAGGTTCTAGAAATTCCCCATCCCATAAACTCCGCTTTGGTTAAAAAAGAAAGACAATTTGCACACACTGTTCATTGAAGGTCAATTATTTTTTATTGAAAATCTACTTTTTGCACAACTGTGTTGCCTGAAAGGCACACAAAAAGCTTATAAGAGAACAGTGGTAGATAATCACAGTTGCCCAGGTTATCAAATGATTGTAAGTTTTGTGCACATTGTAATGAAATTATACAAATATATATGTGTCATTTGCTTTTATAGTATCAAAAAACTTTTGAAAAATACATAATTTGTACTCCATGACTGTGGCCTAAAAGAAGAGAAATGGGTTTTGTAAAGGGATTTGGGGTCTTACTACATATCCAGACTTTTAACCAATCTTCTTGTTTCTATTTACCCCAAACCAGTAAAATCTGCCTTCAGCGTTCCTTAGTCCCTTCAGTTTCTAAACATAAGCCTTCCTAAGCCTTTCTATTGTCTTATAGGAATTTACTTCTCCCTCTGCAGGTATTTAAGTTTTATCTTTTCCTCCTCTGTTACATAAATTACTATACATCCATTTACTTTCTATCTTCTAAAATGCATAGATATGTCTAGGCTTCTGGGTTTCCTTTCCCATTCTCTTTGTCCTTGTGGTTTATACCTTTTTAGTTGCTTGTATTGTCATACTCATGAGCTTCAAGAAGTGGCTTGGATAAACACATGTGTTTACCTAAAAGTCCCATTGCAGTACTTTAGTTAGGGAAGCTATATGATCAGATATACATTCCATAAAAGATAACTCAGGCAGTGTTATGGACAGAATGATTTTCAGGAAGGCAAGACTGGAGATAAGCAGAACAGCTGGAAGAGATGAGTAAAGACCGAACTAAAGTTGTAGCAGTGAGTATATGGAGGAGGTGCCATATCTTAAAAATGCTAAAGTGGTAGAACCACTAGGAAGTGATTCTGAAATGAATGTAAAAGTGTATATATCCATCACAATGGAACTAGCAAAGGGAAAACAGGCTTAGGTATGCAGTTAGAAACACCCAGTAGACAGCTGAGTATACAAAACAAATTCTGTGGAGAGGTATAGGCTGGAAATATAGATTTGGGATCCATCCAAATAGATATACTATAACTTGTCAGAAACACACTTCCTCCAAATTAATACTAAAAATAGTTATTAACTAGAGATAAGATCTTTGTTATATTTAGTAACTTTAGATCTTTCTGAAATGTGACACACACAAACATACACACACACACACACACACACACACACATATATATATAATGTGCATATTGCCATCATTTTAGGAAAGTATTCTCAAATGCACATAAAATTATTATGCCTATCACACAGAATTTTGTATATAAATAACATTATCTGATACTACTCTCAACATATTTTATAATTAGGTGGGTTGGACTGAATCTGGCTGTCATGACATTGATCACCAGGTTTGATTCTGGGCATATAACTTGCCAGTATAGTTCACCTCCTTCCTCATTTCTCGAAATATGTCTCTCCCAAAGATAAGTCCTCACTCAAATAAATAATCAGGTTGAAATTTAATTACGATTATATGCCAATCTTTTTATGGCAGTAAAATAATTGCATAGTCCTACTGGTCTTTGCTCTAATATTGTTTAGAAAGATTGTGAAAAAAGCACATCTTTCATGCTGTATAAATTCTCATTTCTCCCATGCTTATGAAAACATTTTTTTTCTTCAAGCAGAAACAATAAACAAATTCCACATTTTTCCGACGGGGGTGGATTCTTCCATTTTACTTATTATTGTTATAAAGCATAAAGCATTTTCATGTGCTCAGAAAAAGCTTTTATTTTGTTATAAATAATATGCCATCTTTGAGAGTGAAGAAGTATAAATTATACCATTAGAAAATAGTGTAGGCCAGGAGTGGTGGCTCCTGCCTTAATCCCAGCACTTTGGGAGGCTGAGGTGGGAGGATGGCTTGATCCTAGGAGTTCAAGACCAGACTGGGCAAACCACATTTCCACAAAATATACAAAAATTAGCTAGGTGTGGTGGTGGTGCTCACCTCCAATCCCAGCTACTCTGGAGGCTGAGGCAGAATGTTCCCTTGAACCCAGGAAGTTGAGGTTGCAGTGAGCCGTGATCACACCCCTGCACTGCAGCCTGGGTGACAGAGCACAACCTAGTATAGAACCTCCATTAATCTCCAAATTATAAATTTTTATCTCTGAACAGAAATTACCTTCCGGCAAAATTCAGTAACATACACTCATCTCCTATTATTGTCTTTCTTCTCTCAAATAGTCTTTTAAGAAAAAGATCTTTTAATATAAACTGATTCAGTTAAATTATATTAAAATCTGCCTGAAGAAAAGCATGCTTATTCGCTTTTGATTATAGTCATCGTTAAGTTTTCATGTTGGTGCTTTTGTTTTGGCAAGTTCACTGTCAGGAGTCCCCAGGTTCAGCAGTGCAACAAGCAGCTTCACAACTCACTGTCTCCCACAGAGATTCTACGCAGTAGAGAAAACTAATGGTGATTTGTTATCTTTACAGGCTCAAGAGTAGATGCTTGTGTCAAAGTCTTAGATTCTTGTCTCTGTCAATATTTCATGATAAAAATAAAGGTGATACTGAGTGTTTCTACAGGGTTAGGATCAAAGTTGTCTCCTGATGATCATTGTTTTCCTGTATATTTTGGCCTCCAAAACATCATTTCCCCAATTTCCAGCATACTAGCACATGATAGTAAGTGACTGTTTATACATAAAATACCCAATAAGCATTTTTATCAGGATTACACATTTTTATCCCTCTGGGGGTCTTTTGCTTTTTTCTCCAAGCATGTACTTCAAAGATGACAACTATTACACCACACTAGGAAGCTTTCCTTTCCTTTTTCCTTCATTTCCTTCCTTCCTCTTTCTTTTCACCTCACGATTTGCCTGTTTGCAATGTTCTATTTGTCCAGCTAATGGAGATTTTAATTGCACAAAAGTACAATTTCAACTATGAGTTCCAATTAAAATTATGAGTTCCAAACTAACCATGATTCACCAAGTTCATTAACCTGATTGATTTGAAAATAAATGTTTAAAATCATTTCCAAATGGTGCTATGCACGACAAACATAGTCATACTTGGTTGAAATGAATTTGGCGGCATATACAATTCTTGGTACCAACATATTTACTCCCCCAGCCCCCTATTCACTGAAGAACAACAAAATATTCTTTTGCTGCTAAAGGCACTTATTATCTTTCACATATCAAACTGATGTCATAGTTAAGTACTGAGGTATGAATATGAGTATAGTTTACTTACAAGTATGCATAGCTAACATGTCTTGTGTTAAGTGCACACTTTACTGTGTTTTCTCTATAAATTTTCTGTAAACTCATATATGCAGATCCTAATTAATCCAGAGACTTGCGGATACGTGAATTCACAGTATACTACCATCACAATTCATAGAAAAGGCACAGGTGAGAAAACACAGCCCAGAAAGCTGAAATTCTTTGACTAAAGTCCCACTCTCTTGCATATAAAACTAAATCATTCTCTTTATATATGTTTATTTACTGGGGTGTTATGCTTTAGAGAAAGAAGAAAATAAAATGAAAATCACTTGTTCTGAGTGCAGTGTTGATCATTAAAGTACTAAGATTAAAAGAAGCCTATACCCACAATAGGATCTGCCATTTGTTCATTTTACAAAACCAAATATTATTCCTTTCTTGTTTCTCTAACACCAAACACACAAACACAGGTTGAAAGAGTAGGATTAGTATTTCTGCTGTAAGCACTCATTACCAAACCTGAATTTTCACTAAAATGTATGCCTAGGCTGCAGTGTAACACCCATCATTATCTTCATCCCTTTGCAGATAAGTCAGGAGGATTTGAAGGGTTTGAAAAATATCTTTTTTAAAATAGCCAGAAAAAAATTACAGTGAAATGCTTCTCTTTCATCAGGGTATAACTGATCAAATATTTTCTAATCCATTTCCTAAAGGAAAGCTACTGCTGCTCATTAGAGAATGTGATCTTATTTTTTACTCATCCTTATAGTTGAAAAGTCAAAGACAAGAACTATGAATAGAATTTGAATTAAGACTTACAGATACAAGTAAACCAACTCTTAAAATAATAGCTAGAGCTATATACATAGCTGGCCCAAGGCAAAATTGTGAAGTAAGTGAAGCCTAATTGCACATAGCAATCACTTGCTAAAATTTCCCCCAGGCTCTTTATTCCTATTCTTTCAGTGTTTTTTGTTTGTTTGTTTGTTTGTTTGTTTTGATTCACAGATATCTTTGTACCATCATCCAGGTATCTCCATAGTATCTCTTTTTTTTTTTTTTTTTTTATACTTTAAGTTCTAGGGTACATGTGCATAACGTGCAGGTTTGTTACATATGTATACTTGTGTCATGTTGCTGTGCTGCACCCATTAACTCGTCAGCACCCATCAACTCGTCATTTACATCAGGTATAACTCCCAATGCAATGCCTTCCCCCTCCCCCCTCCCCATGATAGGCCCCGGTGTGTGATGCTCTCCTTCCCGAGTCCAAGTGATCTCATAGTATCTTTATGCTGAATGCCCTTACCATTCTCCGGCTAATCAAACTCATTCCCACCAGATAATGTCCTGTATTCTTTCTTGGAAAACCTGTTTCCAACAGGTATTTTGCTTTGTAGGGACATGGATGCAGCTGGAAACCATCATTCTTAGCAAACTATCACAAGAACAGAAAACCAAACACCGCATTTTCTCACTCATAGGTGGGAACTGAACAATGAGATCACTTGGACTCGGGAAGGGGGACATCACACACCGGGGCCTATCATGGGGAGGGGGGAGGGGGGAGGGATTGCATTGGGAGTTATACCTGATGTAAATGACGAGTTGATGGGTGCTGACGAGTTGATGGGTGCAGCACACCAACATGGCACAAGTATACATATGTAACAAACCTGCACGTTATGTACATGTACCCTAGAACTTAAAGTATAATAATAATAATAAATAAATAAATAAATAAATAAATAAAAGATCTGATCAATTAATTCTCACTTAAGGATTAATAACACTTCATTACTTAATACATTACTCCTCCCAGAGCTATTAGCATCTTTAAGGGTATCATCAAATTTCTACATCAGAAGAGTGATTAATGATTATTGCAAGCACCAGTAGGGAGCTCTTTGGGAGTATAATTGTGTTATTGTAAAGTACAGTATTTTAAGTTTCCTCTATCTATGCTCATGGACAGCAATACATTCCAGAGGGCCTTTAAAACATTAAATAAGCATCTTAGGATGTACACATATAGTATCCCTTATCCAAAATGCTTGGGACCAGAAGTGTTTTAGATTTCAGATTCTTTTCAAATTTGAGGATATTTGTATATACGTAATGAGGCATCTTGGGGATGGGGCCCAAGACTAAACACAAAACTCATTTATGTTCTATACTCACCCTATACACATAGACTGAAGGTAATTCTATAAAATATTTTTATTAATTTTGTGCACCCATCACACGAGGTCAGGTGTGGAATTTTCCACTTGTGGCATCATGTCGGTATTCAAAAAACATTGGATATGGAGCATTTTGGATTTTGGATTGTTGGATTAGAGATGCTCAACCTGTAATAAAAGACTAGACTAACACTGCACAGGTACATTCAAACAGTAAAATATGTCATATATTCCTTCTCCTCATCCTTTGGGGTAAGCAGAGGTAGACTTTAAGTGTTTCTATTCCCTGACTCCTCCCCCACTTCTGAAAGTGCTGTTAACAGTAATCCTGTTAATAGCTGCCTCTGTAGCCAATAAGCTTCCTTTTTTAAGATACGTGCAAAAATTTGCTAACTTCATGGTTTGAGGAATGCTCTCGAAGTTGCAGTAACTAAAGTTTCCATTGACCTCACTGATACATGAGACCCACTAGCTTCATACCACTCTAATTAACACCCACACTATTTCCTGAGAAAACTGATTGTACTTCCAACTTAATCAGGCTTCTGGCAATAGAAATGGTAAACATAAAAAGTAATGTCTAAAAACTGATTTTAAAAGAGTCTCTTTCTTTTTCTTGTGATTTGCCTGCATGAAACAGAAATTATTTGTAACTCTATTTTTTTTCCTGGTACAAGTGACTCCTTTTCATTATACCATTATACCCTTGCTTGGGCTGTTTCTTCCACTGTCAAGGCCTCCTCACTCCCACGACTTATTCAATTCAGCCTGTCAAAGCACCCAATAGCCATGAAGATAACTGCTTACCTGCACCAGCATATTTCATGCCATACAGATTCTGTGTTCTAAGATAAGCTAAAGCGCCCTTTTAATGCTCACTATATACCATGTTTCTCATTCTTTGTTACAGTATCCTGTGAGTTACATAATATTATCCTCATTTTACACAGATGGGACTCAAAGAGGTTAAGTCATATCAAGGTTATGCAACTAGTAACATATAGATCCCAGATTAAAATCCTGGATGCTCTAACTCTGTTTGTCTACATGACCTACACAAATGGTCGTTCTCCTACCAGTTGAATCCCCCTAGTCTTTGCTCCATCCTTGTCCAGATATTCGTCTTTCTCAAATGTTCTCATTCATTTAAATTAGCCAAATTCTGACCCAGCAGGATCTAGAGATAACATAATGAAGGTAATTTACTTTCCTCGCTGCCCCAAGTGACTTGTAGAGATTGTTGAAGAAGCACAGACTAAACAGAGGGACCTCAAGAGTTATAACAAAGAGTCTCATTCACTTGCTTTTTTGCTAAGGTGGGCAGTTGAAGTGATATCAGTATGGGCAACTGGTACTCCAATGTGCAAGCAGCCTAGAAGGTCAGGAGGATAACGGTGTGGAAGGCAGTGAAGCATTTCCCTGGTACTGTCAGATAGATAAATGTGGTGTTTCATGGACCAAACACTATGGCTAAACAGGCCAGAATTTTAACTTTTTATGCACATAACTTACTGTCACATAGATATGTCTCTCCACTGGATAAGCCCATGGGCAAGGAAAAAAAACTAAGATCCATTTGTTGAAAGTAGAAAGATAACACCTCAAAAATTTTATACCTTAATGAATAAACTAAAGCAGGAATCATCTTTATCACAGGCAATAAGATAAAAAGTGGTCTTCTCATTATCAATTTTTCCTTTTGTTCCTTCTTTTCCCTCATATCTTTTATTTTTCTGAAGATTACACTGAATGCAACAATATCATTCTCAGAATATGCTGTTTTCTATTTTTAGAGCACTTTTCCAGGAAACCTGTACAACACTGTTCTTGTGTGGCTAATGCATTCACTCTGATGAGGATCTCTCAGCAGCACTGTCTTCATGACCAGCTGAAAGTAATTTTTCACAAAGTTGGGTTCTAGTCGTGTCATTATGGAGAACCCCCTATGCAGTCTGATATGGCTTGAATTTGTGTCCTCACCCAAATATCGTGTCAAATTATAATCCCCAATGTCAGAGGAGGAGCCTGATGGTAGACAATTGGGCTATAAGGTAGTTTCTAATGGTTTAACACCATCCTCCTGGGTGCTGTTCTCAAGATAATGAGAGAGTTCTCATGAGATCTGCTTGTTTAAAAGTGTATAGCACTCCTCTCCCTCTCTCTCTTCCTCCTGTTCCAGCTATGTAAGATATGCCTGCTTCCCCTTCACCTTCCGCCATGATTGAAAGTTTCCTGAGGCCTCCCCAGAAGCGGTCATGCTTCCTATACAGCCTGTGAAACCATGAGCAAATTAAACCTCTTTTCTTTATAAATTACCAAGTTGCAGGTATTTATTTGCAGCAGTGTGAGAATGGACTAATACACAGATTATCTGTCCGAATATAGAAAAACAACCTAAAGTTTCTCCACCATTGAAAAACTTCTATATGGCACACTCTTCCTATACAATTTGTTAGACTAAGTAAGAAGAGGTACCAGGCAGCTTAATAAGCAAAAATTAGAGTAGATAATTTTTGCACTCTATTGGTCTCTGTACTTGCCTCCAAGTCTCCAGAATTGTCATCTGATGCCAGACATTCAACATACCATTGTAGACTCTTATAGAGTACTACTTCTGTTTTTTACTGAACTATCAACTCAGGTGTGGGGTCACTCATCCTCAATATTCACAAAAGGAGACAAAAGCCTAAGGGTATGGGGACGTGGAGAAAGTGCTCATTAAACAAAGTTTCTCTCTGTTTTGACATACGTGGTTAACATCGCTTATTTTGTCCCTCGATTTGACGTGTTACCTTTTCTTTTGGATTATAACTCTACTTCTGCATTCCCTGGTTCTAGATTTTTGAACGGTGTCTCTTCCTGGCATGCTCTTGACTCTGACCCATTCATTTCCATCAGAACGTTAGAACCTGGCCTGCAAGTCAGATTATTTACCCTTTTATGGTAAATCTTAAAAGTAGGTAGGGTATATTATTCCGAATTAAGGACAGAAAGAGAAGAAAAAAATTGTTAATAGTTAGAGGGTATGGGTAGGCATGTGGGCAGGTTAAAGCAGACAAGGAAAACTGCAATTCAATTTCTTGTGCTGTCAACATGGCAACCATTTTGGAGAAAGACAAATGAGAATCATGTTGTTTGTCTTTTAAATCAATGCCATGGCCAAAATGTTTAAGTGCCTTAACAACAGAATTTTCCTTCAACTATTTCAATAATTGCTTCATTGCTGAATTTACCTGTTCATGACTGTCTTCACAGATTGTCTTTTCAGTTCAAGGTGGGAACATAGTAAGATCTTTTCTACCTAGAGATGTCTTTTCTTCAGTAGACCACTTTATATGAATAACAAATAGTAGATATATGCTTTTTATTTGAGACAATTTTAGTATCAATTCTGAAAATATTATTGTCAATAATATTAATATTAATCAGTTATATAATTGTCTGATCACAGAATTATTTTTCTGTAAATGAAAATTCAACATAATAAGCATCTATTGAGTGCTTATTTATATGATAGATACTGTGCTACAGACACCATTGTTTCACTACATACACCAGTCAGATGGAGGTAATGTGCAGAGGCCATTTATATCCATTACATGGAGGCAGCTATTTTATATAGCTCAAGAGACAGAAGAGTGGCATATTGACTCTATCTTAATATATACTTTTATGATAATTGTACTATAAATATCTCAGGGGAATTATAATTAAAGTAGTGTAGCTACCTCCTTTTATCATGTGTAGAGTAAGATAATTAGTTTGGAAAATGAAAACTTTAAAAAGCAGATGCTTATAGATATGTGAGTTGAACGAGTTCATATGACCTGCACAAGGTCATGAGAAAAGCTTGACTGAATGAAAATTAGGGAAGTTATATATGCTTCTCACATATCCTAAAGCACAAGACTAGAATGTCTCAAAATTCTGTCATCACTTTAACAATTTACTTACCCTTTTATAACTCCATTTCTTTTGGGGAAACATATGTGCCTTAAATGTTGGACAAATGATTTAAGAGGTTAGTTTTTTGGGGTATTATGTTGTTTTTATTTTATTTTATTTTGAGACGAAATCTTGCTCTGTTGCCGGGCTGGAGTACAGTGGTGCAATCTCGGCTCACTGCAACCTCCGTCTCCGGGGTTCAAGTGATTCTCCTGCCTGAGTTTCCTGAGAAGATGGGACTACTGGCGCGTGCCACCACACCCAGCTAATTTATGTATTTTTAGCAGAGGCGGTGTTTCACCATGTTGGCCAGGATGGTCTCGATCTCTTGACCTCATAATCTGCCTGCCTTGGCCTCCCAAAGTGCTGGGATTATAGGTGTGAGCCAATATGCCTGGCCAAGAGGTTAGTTTTATTAAATGCAAACATAAATTAGTGAGGTTTTCTAAGTGAAAATCAACATAATACATTATTTCTTTACTTAACTTCATCATAATTCAGTTTTAGTATAATATTTAATGGAAATTATTAAACACAATAGCAGACCCATCTATCATAGGCTGCCTCGGAAAACATTTAGTTGTAATGGAGATCTGTAGGGGCTATTAAAATGCTCCACATCCTTTGCCCACTTTTTAATGGGGTTGTTTGTTTTTTTCTTGTACATTTGTTTGAGTTCTTTGTAGGTTCTGGATATTAGCCCTTTGTCAGATGAGTAGATTGCAAAAATTTTCTCCCATTCTGTAGATTACCTGTTCACTCTGATGGTAGTTTCTTTTGCTGTGCAGAAGCTCTTTAGTTTAATGAGATCCCATTTGTCAATTTTGGCTTTTGCTGCTGTTGCTTTTGGTGTTTTAGACATGAAGTCTTTGCCCATGCCTATGTCCTGAATGGTACTACCTAGGTTTTCCTCTAGGATTTTTATGGTATTAGGTCTAACATTTAAGTCTCTAATCCATCTTGAATTAATTTTCATATAAGGAGTAAGGAAAGGATCCAGTTTCAGCTTTCTACTTATGGCTAGCCAATTTTCCCAGCACCATTTATTAAACAGGGAATCCTTTCCCCATTTCTTGTTTCTCTCAGGTTTGTCAAAGATCAGATGGCTGTAGATGTGTGGTATTATTTCTGAGGACTCTGTTCTGTTCCATTGGTCTATATCTCTGTTTTGGTACCAGTACCATGCTGTTTTGGTTACTGTACCCTTGTAGTATAGTTTGAAGTCAGGTAGCGTGATGCCTCCAGCTTTGTTCTTTTGACTTAGGATTGTCTTGGAGATGCGGGCTCTTTTTTGGTTCCATATGAACTTTAAAGCAGTTTTTTCCAATTCTGTGAAGAAACTCATTGGTAGCTTGATGGGGATGGCATTGAATCTATAAATTACCTTGGGCAGTATGGCCATTTTCACGATATTGATTCTTCCTATCCATGAGCATGGTATGTTCTTCCATTTGTTTGTGTCCTCTTTTATTTCACTGAGCAGTGGTTTGTAGTTCTCCTTGAAGAGGTCCTTTACATCCCTTGTCAGTTGGATTCCTAGGTATTTGATTCTCTTTGAAGCAATTGTGAATGGAAGTTCATTCCTGATTTGGCTCTCTGTTTGTCTGTTACTGGTGTATAAGAATGCTTGTGATTTTTGCACATTAATTTTGTATCCTGAGACTTTGCTGAAGTTGCTTATCAGCTTAAGGAGATTTTGGGCTGAGACAATGGGGTTTTCTAAATATACAATCATGTCATCTGCAAACAGGGACAATTTGACTTCTTCTTTTCCTAACTGAATACCCTTGATTTCTTTCTCTTGCCTCACTGCCCTAGCCAGAACTTCCAACACTATGTTGAATAGGAGTGGTGAGAGAGGGCATCCCTGTCTTGTGCCAGTTTTCAAAGGGAATTTTTCCAGATTTTGCCCATTCAGTATAATATTGGCTGTGGGTTTGTCATAAATAGCTCTTATTATTTTGAGGTACGTTCCATCAATACCGAATTTATTGAGCGTTTTTAGCATGAAGGGCTGTTGAATTTTGTCAAAAGCCTTTTCTGTATCTATTGAGATAATCATGTGGTTCTTGTCTTTGGTTCTGTTTATATGCTGGATTATGTTTATTGATTTGCGAATGTTGAACCAGCCTTGCATCCCAGGGATGAAGCCCACTTGATCATGGTGGATAAGCTTTTTGATGTGTTGCTGAATCCGGTTTGCCAGTATTTTATTGAGGATTTTTGCATCGATGTTCATCAGGGATATTGGTCTAAAATTCTCTTTTTTTGTTGTGTCTCTGCCAGGCTTTGGTATCAGGATGATGTTGGCCTCATAAAATGAGTTAGGGAGGATTCCCTCTTTTTCTATTGATTGGAATAGTTTCAGAAGGAATGGTACCAGCTCCTCCTTGTACCTCTGGTAGAATTCAGCTGTGAATCCATCTGGTCCTGGACTTTTTTTGGTTGGTAGGCTATTAATTATTGCCTCAATTTCAGAGCCTGCTATTGGTCTATTCAGGGATTCAACTTCTTCCTGGTTTAGTCTTGGAATAGTGTAAGTTTCCAGGAAATTATCCATTTCTTCTAGATTTTCCAGTTTATTTGCGTAGAGGTGTTTATAGTATTCTCTGATGGTAGTTTGTATTTCTGTGGGGTCGGTGGTGATATCCCCTTTATCAGTTTTTATTGCGTCGATTTGATTCTTCTCTCTTTTCTTCTTTATTAGTCTGGCTAGCGGTCTGTCAATTTTGTTGATCTTTTCAAAAAACCAACTCCTGGATTCATTGATTTTTTGGAGGGTTTTTTGTGTCTCTATCTCCTTCAGTTCTGCTCTGATCTTAGTTATTTCTTGCCTTCTGCTAGCTTTTGAATGTGTTTGCTCTTGCTTCTCTAGTTCTTTTAATTGCGATGTTAGAGTGTCAATTTTAGATCTTTCCTGCTTTCTCTTGTGGGCATTTAGTGCTATAAATTTCCCTCTACACACTGCTTTAAATGTGTCCCAGAGATTCTGGTATGTTGTATCTTTGTTCTCATTGGTTTCAAAGAACATCTTTATTTCTGCCTTCATTTCGTTATGTACCCAGTAGTCATTCAGGAGCAGGTTGTTCAGTTTCCATGTAGTTGAGCGGTTTTGATTGAGTTTCTTAGTCCTGAGTTCTAGTTTGATTGCACTGTAGTCTGAGAGACAGTTTGTTATAATTTCTGTTCTTGTATATTTGCTGAGGAGTGCTTTACTTCCAATTATGTGGTCGATTTTGGAATAAGTACGATGTGGTGCTGAGAAGAATGTATATTCTGTTGATTTGGGGTGGAGAGTTCTATAGATGTCTATTAGGTCTGCTTGCTGCAGAGATGAGTTCAATTCCTGGATATCCTCGTTAACTTTCTGTCTCGTTGACCTGTCTAATGTTGACAGTGGAGTGTTGAAGTCTCCCATTATTATTGTATGGGAGTCTAAGTCTCTTTGTAAGTCTCTAAGGACTTGCTTTATGAATCTGGGTGCTCCTGTATTGGGTGCATATATATTTAGGATAGTTAGCTCTTCCTGTTGAATTGATCCCTTTACTATTATGTAATGGCCTTCTTTGTCTCTTTTTATCTTTGATGGTTTAAAGTCTGTTTTATCAGAGACTAGTATTGCAACCTCTGCTTTTTTTTGTTCTCCATTTGCTTGGTAAATCTTCCTCCATCCCTTTATTTTGAGCCTATGTATGTCTCTGCATGTGAGATGGGTCTCCTGAATACAGCAGACTGATGGGTCTTGACTCTTTATCCAGTTTGCCAGTCTGTGTCTTTTAATTGGAGGATTTAGTCCATTTACATTTAAGGTTAATATTGTTATGTGTGAACTTGATCCTGCCATTATGATATGAACAGACATTTCTCAAAAGAAGACATTCATACAGCCAACAGACACATGAAAAAATGCTCATCATCACTGGCCATCAGAGAAATGCAAATCAAAACCACAATCAGATACCATCTCACACCAGTTAGAATGGCGATCATTAAAAAGTCAGGAAACAACAGGTGCTGGAGAGGATGTGGAGAAATAGGATTGTAAACTAGTTCAACCATTATGGAAAATGTTGGTGGGATTGTAAACTAGTTCAACCATTATGGAAAACAGTATGGCGATTCCTCAAGGATCTAGAACTAGATGTACCATATGACCCAGCCATCCCATTACTGGGTATATACCCAAAGGATTATAAATCATGCTGCTATAAAGACACATGCACATGTATGTTTATTGCAGCACTATTCACAATAGCAAAGACTTGGAATCAACCCAAATGTCCAGCAGTGACAGATTGGATTAAGAAAATGTGGCACATATACACCATGGAATACTATGCAGCCATCAAAAAGGATGAGTTTGTGTCCTTTGTAGGGACATGGATGCAGCTGGAAACCATCATTCTTAGCAAACTATCACAAGAACAGAAAACCAAACACCGCATGTTCTCACTCATAGGTGGGAACTGAACAATGAGATCACTTGGACTTGGGAAGGGGAACATCACACACCGGGGCCTATCATGGGGAGGGGGAGAGGGGAGGGATTGCATTGGGAGTTATACCTGATGTAAATGACGAGTTGATGGGTGCCGACGAGTTGATGGGTGCAGCACACCAACATGGCACAAGTATACATATGTAACAAACCTGCACGTTATGCACATGTACCCTAGAACTTAAAGTATAATAATAATAAATAAAAATGATAATATCTTAAAAAAAAAGAAATGTGAGCTAAATAAATGCCATTAAGGTTTTTATGGTTGCTTACTATTCAGGAATAACTAACCAGTAGTTATTTTAATATATGATAGCATGTCAACTTGTTTTGTATATTTACTTTTGCAAAAGTATTTTGTAGCTATTCTTGGCCATTCATTCTGATTTGCTTAATTATACAATTATTCGTGTATATTTCTTATCTTTCACCTTGACCCAGTCTAACAATAAAAGATCTTTGAAAGCAGACACTAATTTGTTCATCTTTAGTAGTATCTGTCACAATATGTAGCTCAGGGCTTTTTGCTCATAGTGGTACTCAATACCTAGTCACTGTTTAATTAAATTGAGTAACTTCAAAACAAATTCTGGTAGCACAGTCAGAATCCCACCATTCCCATTTCCTTCATTACCTATAATGAAATTTAGAATGTCTGGTATTATATAGCTGTAGCCTTTTTTTAGATAGGTTTTCTTTTATTCTGTTATCTCTTATCTACTGTAGCAATGGTTATTGTAATTTATATCAAATGGCATATGATACCTTGGGTTTTGATAGTATCCAAAATGTAGGAGCCACATAATCATTTTTTGTATGTCTTTGTTTTTCAATTTTACTTTAGCTTACTCTCTTTCCAGCTTACTCTGAAATCTTCCTTAATTTTCTTATTTTTATTACAAGAAAAGGAAGTAGTATTTGAATATATATGAAGCTGTTTGAAGTAGGTGGACAACACTGATTCACCCAATTAATAGTGTTTGCAGATTTTTCTGGGGGGATTTTGTGACCTTATATGTAACACTTTTGAATAATTGCAAAGTAGATTCATTATACATAACTTAAGAATTTGAAGTCAAAATTGCCTGGCTTTTGATTTTGCTTTTAAGAAAAGGAGGGGGGAAGAATATCAGGGCCTAGTGAATATATCACCAACATAATACTGATTAATTTTCTTGAGTAGGAATGTATTTTTTAATTTTACTATCAGGATTTGCTGGAATCATCTTCCCCTCAATATTTATCCCACTGGAGATCTTATTAATGGTACTTTATCTTTCGGCTGCACCTTTTACTCTTTCCATCTGTTTGTGGAGCATTTTATTTTTTTATTTTTATTTTTATATTTATTTTTTGGCAATGTATGCATTTATTCCTTTTAAAAACAAAGCCTCCACTCCGTTATTATTATAATAATGTTCATTATAGGAAATTTGGAAAAGTATATAAAAGTTGAAGGCATAAATAATTCTTTTTTTTTCTTGTTAAACTTTTATTTTTATTTTATTTTTTTTATTTTTAATTTATTTATTATTATTATACTTTAAGTTCTAGGGTACATGTGCATAACGTGCAGGTTTGTTACATATGTATACTTGTGCCATGTTGCTGTGCTTCACCCATCAACTCGTCGGCACCCATCAACTCGTCATTTACATCAGGTATAACTCCCAATGCAATCCCTCCTCCCTCCCCCTCCCCATAATAGGCCCTGGTGTGTGATGTTCCCCTTCCCGAGTCCAAGTGATCTCATTGTTCAGTTCCCACCTATGAGTGAGAACATGTGGTGTTCGGTTTTCTGTTCTTGCGATAGTTTGCTGAGAATGATGGTTTCCAGCTTCATCCATGTCCCTACAAAGGACACAAACTCATCCTTTTTGATGGCTGCATAGTATTCCATGGTGTATATGTGCCACATTTCCAGTCTGTCACTGATGGACATTTGGGTTGATTCCAAGTCTTTGCTATTGTGAATAGTGCTGCAATAAACATATGTGTGCATGTGTCTTTATAGCAGCATGATTTATAATCCTTTGGGTACATACCCAGTAATGGGATGGCTGGGTCATATGGTATTTCTAGTTCTAGATCCTTGAGGAATCGCCATACTGTTTTCCATAATGGTTGAACTAGTTTACAATCCCACCAACAGTGTAAAAGTGTTCCTATTTCTCCACATCCTCTCCAGCACCTGTTGTTTCCTGACTTTTTAATGATTGCCATTCTAACTGGTGTGAGATGGTATCTCACTGTGGTTTTGATTTGCATTTCTCTGATGGCCAGTGATGACGAGCATTTTTTCATGTGTCTGTTGGCTGTATGCATGTCTTCTTTTGAGAAATGTCTGTTCATATCCTTTGCCCACTTTTTGAGGGGGTTGTTTGTTTTTTTCTTGTAAATTTGTTTGAGTTCTTTGTAGGTTCTGGATATTAGCCCTTTGTCAGATGAGTAGATTGCAAAAATTTTCTCCCATTCTGTAGGATGCCTGTTCACTCTGATGGTAGTTTCTTTTGCTGTGCAGAAGCTCTTTAGTTTAATTAGATCCCATTTGTCAATTTTGGCTTTTGTTGCCGTTGTTTAGCTCACATTTCTGTGAGACAGTTAGTGTTTATCTAATCTAGACTAGTCTAGGCTATTTTACCTTGTGAATATTGACTGGGATTTCTTAAACATTTGTGGGTTGACTAAGAGTCAGATAACCTAGGCTAAGCCTAGCTGGGGTGGCTTAGCTAAGATAGCTCTTCTCTATATGTCTTTCATCCTCCTCCTGGGTCTAGTAGGGTACTCTAGCCATGTTTTTCTTATGGCAATTGCTGAACTGAAAGAGAGTAAGCGCAACTCTGGAAGCACTTTTCAAATCTCTGTTTGCATCACATTTTGTAAAATCATGTTGGCCAAAGCAAGTCACATGGCCAGCTTAGATTTAAGTGGGAAGAGGGAACTGCAAAGTTCATGGCAAAAGATGTGAATAAAAAATCTTATTATTTGGGAGAGACTAAAGATTTGGAATATGCCTGTCTACCACAAGTTTAGTTTTAAAACACTATTGGATAGATGAAAAACTTGGCAAGAATATCATTAAAACAGTATGATAGGCCAGAATAAGACACTAAAATATTAACCAAATTTATGATAAAAGTTGTTATTCAGAACCAATATGTAAAGTGAGAGTTACTAAACGAAAAATGTTGGGAACTTTTTCTTACAGTGTATAAAGATATCAAGTTGGATATTTAACATGAAAATAATTCCACATGGTTTAAAAAATGAAATACAAAATTGAAACTATAACATTTAGAAGAAAAGACAGGTACATAGGTAGTTATATAATCGATCTTGAAATTGAAGGACTTTTTAATTCTCAAACCAAAAAAAAAAAAAAACAGATTTCAAAACATACATAAAATGTACATTAATTTGGGTGTGGTGTTTCAGGCCTATAATCTCAGCTACTCAAGAGACTAAGACAGGAGGTCACTTGCTGCCAGAAGTTCAAGATTAGCCTTGGAAACATAGTGAGACTCCCATCTCTAAAAGCAAAAAAAGAAAAAAATACAAATTCACCAGATGTGGTGGTATATGCCTATAGTCCCAGCTTCTTGGAAGACTGATGTGTGAGGATCACTTGAGCCCAGGAGTTTGACACTGCAGGAAGCTGTGATCGGGCCACTGCATTCCATCTTGGGCAACAAAGCAAGATCCTATCTTTTTTAAAAAAGAAAAAAGTATATTAATAGCAACAAAATTAACGAGCAAACAGAAAATAGGAAAATACTTTCTTAATACATTAAGAGAATGAAAGAAAAGAACTGCATAACTATCTCAACTGATGCAGAAAAAACACTTGACAAAATCCAACACATATTCATGATAAAATACTCAAAAAACTAGGAATAGAAGGAAACTTCCTTAACACAAGTAAAGACTATATGGAAAAACCCACAGTTATCTTCATACTAAATGGTGAAAGACTGAAAGGTTTTCCTCTAATATCAGAAACAAGAAAAAGTTGCCCACTTTTGCCACTTCTATTCAACATACTACAAGAAGTTCTAGCAAGAATTTAGGCAAGAAAAAAAAAATTTAAAGACATCTATATTGAAAAAAAAAGTAAAATCATCTCTGTTTACAGATAACATGATCTTATATGTAGAAAACCCTAAAAATTCCACACCAAAATATCTTTCAGAGCTAACAAACAAAAATCAGCAAAATTACAAGATACAAAATAAAAATGCAAATATCACCTGTATTTCTAACACTAACAATGAACAATCTGGAAAAATAAATTTTAAATATAATTTAAGATAAAATCAAAAGGAATAAAATATTTAGAAATTAATTTAACCAAGAAGGTAGAATAGTTCACTAAAAACTACAAAATATTACTGGAAGTACTTAAAGAAGATCTAAATAAATAGAAAGACAACTCATGTTGATGGATTAGAAGATGTAATACTGAGATGATGGTACTACCCAAAGTGATCCACAGAGTCAATGTAATTCCTATTAAAATCTCAACAACACTTTTTTGAAGAAATAGAAAAACCAATACTAAAATTCATGTAGAATTTCAAGGGACCCTAAATATCCAAAAGTATCCTGAAAAACAACAAGTTGGAAAGACTCTCAGTTCCATATTTTAAAACTTACTCCAAAGCTGCCATAATCAAAATAGTGTGGTACTGTTATAAGACATATAGATTGATGGACTAGAATAGAGAACCCAAAAATAAACTCAAATATTGATCTACAACCAAGGTGCCAAGACCACTCAGTAGAGAAAGTACAGTCTTTTCACGAAATAGTACTGGGAAAATTGTATATTCATATGCAAAACAATGAAGTTAAACCCTTATTTCACACCATATACAAATATTAACTCAAAATGGACCAGAAATTCAATTTTAAGAGCTACAACCATAAAATCTTTAGAAGAAAACTTAGGGAACATTTTCATGAAATTGGATCTGGCAATGATTTCTTGGACATGACATCAAAAACACAGGCAATAAAAGAATAAAGCAAATAAATGGGACTTTATCAAAAGTAAAGCCCTTTATTAATCAAAAGACACTGTCAAGAAAATGAAAAGACAACACACATAATGGGAGAAACGACTGAAACAATCACATATCCTAAAAATATTAATATCCAAAATCCATATTTTCTAAAAACTCCTACAACTCAACAACAAAAATGAACAACGCACTTCATAAATGGGCAAAACATTTGAATAGACATTCCTCCAAAGAAGATACACAAATGGCCAATAAGCACATAAAAAAGATACTCAACATTGTTAGTTATTAGGGAAATGAAAAATCAAAACCACAATCAGATACAACTTCACAACCATTAGGATGGCTATCATCAAAAAACAGAAAAAAACAAGTGTTGGTGAGGATGTAGAGAAATTTGAACACTCATTTATTGCTGGTGGGAATGTAAATGATGTAGCAGCTATAAAAAACTTTTTTGGTTCCTCAAAAAGCTAAGCAAAGAATTACCATGTAATCCAGCAATTCTACTCTTAGGTATATACCCAGTTCTGTATATAAAAGTTCTGAAAGCAGGGGTTTAGGATTAGTCACAATACCCAAAATGTGGAAACAAACAAAGGTCCATCAACAGTTGAATGGATAAGGAAAATGTAGTATATACATACGATGGAATATTATTCAGCCTTAAAAAGGAATGAAATTCTGATACATGCTATAACATGAATGAACCTCGAAAATGTTATGCTAAGTGATATAAGCAATACAAAAAAAGAACAAATATTTTATGATTCCAAATATATGAGGTACTTAAGATAGGAAAATCTACAAAGACAGAAAATAGATTAGAGGTAACTGGTGGCTGTGGGGAAGTGAGTTGGGGGAGAATGGGATATTATTGCTTAATGTTCAGAGTTTCCATTTGGGTGATGAAAAATATTTGCAAACAAATGCAGGATATTATAGTGGTGCTGGTGGTGTAACATGAATGTAATTAACGTAATTTAATTTAGCACTTAAAATAGGTAAAATGGTAAATTTTATGTTACATATAATTCAGCTTAATTTTTAAGATAATAATGTGATAGATATATCAACAAGCCATTGACTTGTACTCTTTGAACATGTTAATTTTATGGCATGTAAATTATATTTCAATAAAGCTATTAAAAAAATCAATTCACAGAATATATGTAAAGACCAATAAACATAGACTAACAGATTTATAATTTCTAGAAACCAATAAAAGGCAAATTAAAACAGAATATATATAAAGACCAATAAACATAGACTAACAGATTCATAATTTCTAGAAACCAATAACAGGTCAATTAAAACAAGAAATAATTTTACATTCATCAAATTGGTCAACAATTTTTTAACTTATTGCACTCAACATTGACAAGGGCTGAATGAATGCTCGCATAAACTACTACAAGGTGTATAAATTAGTGTAATGGCCTGTAAAGTAAGTACAACAATAAGAAGGAACGTAAAATGTCTCTCTTCACAGGAAGAGAAATCGTTTGACTTCCTCTTTTCCTCTCTTTGTATCCTTCAGGATACAAAATTGATGTACAAATATCAGCAGCATTATCTATACAGCAATAACACCTAAGTTGAGAGCTAAATCAGGAATGCTATCATATTCACAATAGTCACAAAAAGAAAAAAATACCAAGAAATACAGCTCACAAGGAAGGTAAAAGAGCATTACAAAAATTACAAAACACTGCTGAAAGAAACCAGAGATAATACAAACAAAATAACATTCAATGCTCATGAATAGGAAGAATCAATATTTTTAATATGGCCATATTGCCCAAAGCAATTTACAGATTCAATGTTATTCCTATTAAACTACCAACAACATTTTTCACAGAATTAGAAAAAAATTATTGTAAAATTAATATGGAATCAAAAAGAGACTGCATAGCCAAAGCTACCCTAAGCTAAAAGAACAAAGCTGAAGGCATCACATACCCAACTTCAAACTACGCTACAAGGCCACAGTAACCAAAACAGCATGGCACTGATACAAAAATAGACAGACCAATGCAACAGAACAGAGAACTCAGAAATAAAGTTGCACACCTACTAACATTTGATGCTCATGAATAAGAATAATCAATATTGTTAAAATGGCCAATTTGACCAATTTGATGAAATAAAGCTGCACACCTACTACCGTGTGATCTTCAACAAAGTTGATGAAAACAAACAATGGTGAAAGGACTCCCTATTCAATAAATGGGGCTGGGATAACCAGCTACCCAAATGCAGAACATTGAAACAGGACCCCTTCCTTTCATCATATTCAAAAATCAACTCAAGATGGATTGAGACTTAAATGTAAAACTTAAGACTATAAAAACTCTAGAAGATAACCTAGGAAATACCATTCTGGACATAGACCCTGGCAATGATTTCATGACCAAGACTAAAAGCAATTATAACAAAAATAAAAATTGACAAGTAGGACCTAATTAAACTAAAGAGCTTCTGCACAGCACACACACACACACACAAAAAGAAACCTATCAAGAGAGTGAACGGACAACCTACAGAGTGGGAGAAAATATTTGCAAACTATGCATCCCACAAAGGTCTAGTATCTAGAATCATAAGCAACTTAAATCAACAAGCAAAAAACAAACAACTACCCATATATGGGGAACTTCAGGCTCAGGTGAGGGAAAAAAATGAGCAAGTGACAGGAGCAGACACTTATCAAAAGAAGAAATACATGTGGACAACAAACATGTGAAAAAAAGTTCGACAGCACTAATCATTAGAGAAATGCAAATCAAAACTTCAGTGAAATACCATCTCCCACCAGTCGAAATGGCTATTACTAAGACGTCAAAAAATAACAGATGCTGGCAAGGTTGCAAACAAAGGAGAACACTTGTACACTGCTGGTGGGAATGCAAATTAGTTCAACTACCATGGAAAGCAGTTTGGCGATTTCTCAAAGAACTTAGAACTATCATCCCACTCAGCAATCCCATTACAGGAATATAAATCATTTTACCATAAAGACACATGCAAACATGTGTTCATCACAGCACTATTCACAATAGCAAAGACATGAATTCAACTCAGATGCCCATCAGTGGTGGACTGAATAAAGAAAATGTGGTACATATATGCCATAGAATACTACACAGCCATAGAAAAGAATGAAATCATATCCTTTGCAGCAATATGGATGGAGCTGGAGGCCATTATCCTAAGCAAATTAATGCAGTAACAGAAAACCAAATACAACCTGCTCTCACTTATAAGTAGGAGGTAAACATTGAACACACATGGACACAAAGAAGGGAACAATAGACACCAGGGCCTACCTCAGGATTGAGGGTGGGAGGAGAGTGAGGATCGAAAAACTATCTATCTGGTAGTATTATCACTACCTGGGTGATGAAATAATGTACATCAAACCACTGTGACATGCAATTTACCCATATAGCAAATCTGCACATGTACTCCTGAACCTAAAATAAACGTTGGAAAAATAAAAGCAAGAAAGTATTGTCTTGAAGAGAAATAAAGATATTTGATTAAGTATCCAAGTTACAGGTATTGTATTAAAACACTTTGCATTCTGGTGAAAATAAGAGTAAGAATCCCTGATGTTTAGTTGATTTAGTGGTAGTCGATTCTCTAAATTACTTGGATAATATCAGAAAGACACTTCTCAAAAATTAGATGGAGGAATTGCTTCTTCCTAGAATATGTACTTTATTTTGATCCTTGAGAATTTTCCCTCAGCTTATATCCTAGAATAAACTTTTCGAATATCCTTTGTCCCTGGACTTTTCATTTATTTTACGAGATTTCAAAAACTTTATTTCAAGTTTTTTTAACACTAAATTATATTTTCAATAAACAACTCAGAGTTCTCCAGAGAAACAGAACCAACAGGAGTGGTGTGTGAGTGTGTGTTTGTGTGTATGCATGCGGGTCAGCCTTTTTGTTCTATTCAGGCCCTCAAATGATTGGATGAAGCCTGGTCACATTAGAGAGGACAATCTGTTTTAATCGGTCTACCTATTCAAATTTTTTATCCAAAAATGCCTTTGCAGACACACACAAAATAATGTTTGACAATATATCTAAGCACTCTATGGCCCAGTCCAACTGAGACATAAAATTAACTACCATAGTCATAGAACATCATGTTGAGAATTAAAAAGAAGTATAGAATAAATAAAAAGGTTTTATCTTTATCAAATACTTTCTGTTTCAAAACTAGTTAAATATGGCTTGTTCTCTGTAATGCCAAACATTCCAATTTTTTTATTATTTTTGAAAGCATGACATATAATTTTTCATCAAGGCCAAAAGTTCCAATCTTCTGCCTGCCAAACATGCTGCTTTTTTAAAATGAGAAGCTTTTGCCAACAAAATTTTTGTTTATTTCTATCTCCTCTAACCCAACCACAGTCACTAAGCAACAAGGACAACAAATTAAAGGGTGAAGAAAAGGAGAAATGAGGAAGGAGAAAGATATGGGAATGAGGCCATAAACATAAAGAGGACAAATTTTTTTATCACAGAATTCATTTATTTTACTAGTGATTCAATTTCCTCCCAGAAAATTTACTCTGTGTCTTTCCAACACACTGTGCCAAGTTTGTTCTACAAATACTCAGCAGGTCATTCTAAAGGAAAGGGCACTTTAAAATAAGCAAGTCCCCTATTTTTTCAAAGGGAATAAAGCAAATAAACAAGGGAAAAAATGGAAGCCTACGTTTCAGTCATACTTCATCTATATCTACTTTTGAACTGCAGTTGCATGAGTGTGTCCTTATTTGTAGATTAGAACAATCTCTCCACAGGTGATTGCTGTAATGTCTAAGAGACTGCACAGAGTCACCTCTTGTGAAGAGATGAAGTTTTACCTCAGTCTGAATTGATTTAAATTACATTCAGTTGGGAATTGGGGACATGGAACTCCTAACCACATTGACAAAGTAAAGGATTGTTTCTTTTTCATTCTCCACAGTCACTCTTATATTTGTCAATGTTTACAACAACTATCTATATAATTGGCTCAGTACTCCCCTCTCTTTTAATCAGCATGCTGTACAGTCTTAAGTATAGACACTGATTCCCTGTTTTTTAATTGCTCATCCTAATAAAGAATGAGATATGCAAGCAATCTGTAAAGCTAAAGTGAGTAAAAGGGTCTTCCAGTAATGATAGTGCAGTGGATTCATGAAAATATGGTATCAATAGAAAAATAAGACAAAATCAGAAAAACATAGCTAGCATCAAATAGAAGATAAACATATTTATGCACCAGAAACAGAACTGGAATGCAATGAAGTGAGCAAAGCTTTAGGCATAGGACTTCAAGATTTCATGTCTAAAATCCAACATTGGTTTCCAGGAGTCAAGGCCATGAAGGAATAATGTGAATAAAATTGTTCTAGTCATTATAAAGTGAGAAATATAAAATATTTAGAACTTACTAATGGAAGTACTATTTGTCAAAACTTGTGGGATGCAGCTAAAATGGTATTTGGGGTATATTTAGAGCAGTAACGGCATGTATTAAAATCAATAATGATGTTTACAAAATAAGTTATAAAAATAAGGGAATAACCCTATAGGAAATTACAGAAAGGGGGCCAGGTGCAGTGGCTCACACCTGTAATCCCAGCACTTTGGGAGGCTGAGGCAAGAAGATAACTTGAGGCCAGGCGTTCAAGATCAGCCTGACCAACATGGCTAAACCCCAACTCTACTAAAAATACAAAAATTAGCTGGGCATGGTGGTGCTCACCTGTATTCCCAGCTACTTAGCAGGCTGAGGCATGAGAATTGCTTGAACCTGGGAGACAATGTTTGCAATGAGCTGAGATCATGCCACTGCACTCCAGCCTGGGCAACAGAGCAATATTCTGTCAAAAAAATAGAAGAAAGAAGAAAGAAGAAAGAAGAAGCAGAAGCAGAAGAAGAAGCAGCAGAAGCAGAAGCAGAAGCAGAAGAAGCAGAAGCAGAAGAAGAAGCAGAAGAAGCAACAGAAGAAGAAGCAGAAGCAGAAGAAGAAGCAGCAGAAGAAGCAGAAGCAGAAGCAGAAGAAGCAGCAGAAGAAGAAGCAGAAGCAGCAGAAGCAGAAGCAGAAGCAGAAGCAGAAGCAGAAGCAGAAGCAGAAGAAGAAGAAGAAGAAGAAGAAGAAGAAGAAGAAGAAGAAGAAGAAGAAGAAGAAGAAGAAGAAGCAGCAGAAGCAGAAGCAGAAGCAAAAGAAGAAGAAGCAGAAGAAGAAGCAGAAGCAGAAGCAGAAGAAGAAGCAGAAGCAGAAGCAGAAGCAGAAGCAGAAGCAGAAGAAGAAGAAGAAGAAGAAGAAGAAGAAGAAGAAGAAGAAGAAGAAGCAGCAGCAGAAGAAGAAGCAGCAGCAGAAGCAGCAGCAGCAGCAGCAGCAGCAGCAGCAGCAGCAGCAGCAGCAGCAGCAGCAGAAGAAGAAGAAGAAGAAGAAGAAGAAGAAGAAGAAGAAGAAGAAGAAGAAGAAGAAGAAGAAGAAGCAGAAGAAGCAAAAGAAGCAGAAGCAGAAGCAGAAGCAGAAGCAGAAGCAGAAGCAGAAGCAGAAGCAGAAGCAGAAGCAGAAGAAGAAGAAGAAGAAGAAGAAGAAGAAGAAGAAGAAGAAGAAGAAGAAGAAGAAGAAGAAGAAGAAGAAGAAGAAGCAGAAGCAGAAGAAGAAGCAAAAGAAGAAGAAGCAGAAGAAGAAGAAGAAGAAGAAGAAGAAGAAGAAGAAGAAGAAGAAGAAGAAGAAGAAGAAGAAGAAGAAGCAGAAGAAGAAGAAGAAAAAGAAGAAGAAGAAGCAGAAGAAGAAGAAGAAGAAGCAGAAGAAGCAGCAGAAGCAGCAGCAGCAGCAGCAGCAGCAGCAGCAGCAGCAGCAGCAGCAGAAGAAGAAGAAGAAGAAGAAGAAGAAGAAGAAGAAGAAGAAGAAGAAGAAGAAGAAGAAGAAGAAGAAGAAGCAGAAGACGAAGAAGCAAAAGAAGCAGAAGCAGAAGCAGAAGCAGAAGCAGAAGCAGAAGCAGAAGCAGAAGCAGAAGAAGAAGAAGAAGAAGAAGAAGAAGAAGAAGAAGAAGAAGAAGAAGAAGAAGAAGCAGAAGCAGAAGAAGAAGAAGCAAAAGAAGCAGAAGCAGAAGCGGAAGCAGCAGAAGCAGCAGAAGCAGAAGCAGAAGCAGGAGAAGGAAAAGGAGAAGGAGAAGAGGAAAGAAAAGAAGAGAAAAGAAAAGAAAAGAGAAAATTACAGAAAGGTTAAAAAAAAAAGTCACAGAAGCATTTAATTGAATAGAAAAAAATAATGTAGAGAAATAAAAAAGAAAACCAAAACTAATAAAAGTGTTTAGCAAGACTAATTAAGAAAGACACAGGTCATATATAAACAATATTAGAAACCAAAAATGGAATATAACTGCAGAGAAAATAGAGAGTTAAATAATAATAACATATTATGACTAATACCATACCAATAAATTTGAAACTTTTAATGAAATGAATAAACCTAGAAAACATAAATTACTAAAACTGACTGATGAAAATTAGAAAGCTTGAAGAAATCAATAACCATTAAATAAATTAAATCAGTAATTTAAAAAACCACTTTAAAAAAGACACTAGGCTCTAAAGATTTTAACAGGTGACTTTTATCAAAAATTCAAGGGAATAGGAATCTTTATTTTATGTGAAATGTTCAGAGAACAGTCAAGTAAGACAACTTTAAGTTACCACTTGTTGAAAAAGTTGTGGAGCAATTGGAACACTTATACTCTACTGATGGGAATATCAATAATTGCATGTACAGAAAGTTGGCAGTGTTGTCTACTCAATCTGAAGGTGCACATACCCTTTGATCCAACAATGCCAATCCTCGGTACAGAACAAGAGAAATTTTCACAAATTTATTTAATATCCCTATAATATTTTTTCTTTTCTCATAAAACTGTTAGTAGTACCTTAAAAAATAGACTGACTCTAAAAATACATCAGCAAGAGAATAGGCGCGTTAGCCCATTCTTGAATTGCTATGAAGAAATACCAGAGATTGGGTAATTTATAAAGAAAACAGGCTTAGTTGGCTCATGATTCTGCAGGCTGTACAGGAAGCATGATGCTGGCATCTTCTCTGCTTCTGGGGAGGCTTCAGAAAATGTACAGTCATGACAGAACGTGAATGAAAAGCAGGCATGTCTTACATGGCAGGAGCAGAAGCAAGAGAGAGAGAGTGATGGAGGAGGTGCTACACACTTTTAAATAGCCAGATCTCTCAAAAACTCACTCACAATCATGAGGACAGTACCAAGAGGGATGGTGCTAAACCATTCATGAAAAATCTGCCTCCATGATCCAGTCACCTCCCACTAGTCTCTACCTCCAACACTGGTGATTACAATTTGACATAAGATTTGGTGGGGACACAGATCCAAACCGTATCAACAGGCAAACTGTGGAATATTCAAATAATGAAATAGTATATAGAAATTAAAATGCAAGAAGTAGAGCTACTTGTATCAATATGGATTTAAGCTCAAAAACATTTTTGAGCAAAAAAAAATCAGGTTGCAGAATGATACAGTTAGAATAATACTATTTATATGCAATTTATATAGAATTTTAAAACATGCAAATCAGTCTTACAAATTGGTATAGATATATGCATATGTAGAAAATGGATGAAAATATATCAAGTGAAGGATGTCAATTGCCTCACGGGAATAAGTGAAGGCAATAGGAACAGGAAGGGTAACTCCAATATTTTATTTCTTTTTAAACATTTCTGAATCAAAGATTTAAAAATGATAAAGTTTAGTGGTTAGCACAAAGACGTCTGTTTAGTTATCTATTTCTCTCTAACAGCTTGATACATACCAGAAATTTTTAAAAGAAGGAGAACACGTTCATATGAGCTCAATACAGATCAAAGCATATTACCTGACTCATGGGTGTACCCAATGTATTTGACGAACAGATGAATAAATAAACGAATGAACAAATTAACCTATAAAACTCTGCCATATAAATTGAACTTCTTCCACTTACTTGTCTTACCTTTATCACCCAAAGGTTTAAACTTTAGGTTGTCCCAGTGCCAACTGGAATACACCCTATCTTTCAGAGGCACTCTAATTGAAGGAATCTGGAAACAAAAGTGAGAACGACAAATGAATGCTTTGCTTTTTGTGTTGAGATAAAGTATATCCACAATATCTCCTTTCCTTTAGATTAGGAATTTCCTTTTTTTAAAAAAAATTCCTTCTGTATTTTTACATATGTTCCTCCGATTTTGACTCACTCAACACAAGCATTAATGTCTGGAAAACATTCTAAACTTCTCACAAGAAGTGTGGCAAATAAAATGGATGGTCTTTATTGAAGGACATTAATGTTTTGCAGGAAAGAGGATGAATTCATATAAAGAATGAACTTAATTTTTATTAGTAAATTCTGTCAGCTTATTTATTACCATGCTGCTAAAGAGTTTCAAGTTAAAGGAAGATAGAGATATGATATTTCAATACTGGATGGTTTCCAGAACAGAGGACTTCAAAGTGGCTGCTATAATTCTGCAAATTAATTGAAAATATTTTTTCTAAAGAGGTCAAAAAACAGTACCTTATAATAAGTACTATTGCAGATAGAGGTAGTCCTAAAACAATAGATCACAGACATTTAAAGAAAAATGGGAAAATAAAGACTTCAAATCTCTTATTTTTTAAAGATAATATTAATTCAAGATGGATTAGAGACTTAAATGTTAGACCTAAAACCATAAAAACCTAGAAGAAAACCTAGGTAATACCATTCAGGACATAGGCACGGGCAAGGACTTCATGTCTAAAACACCAAAAGCAACGGCAACAAAAGCCAAAATTGACAAATGGGATCCAATTAAACTAAAGAGCACCTGCACAGCAAAAGAAGCTACCATCAGAGTGAACAGGCAACCTACAGAATGGGAGAAAATTTTTGCAATCTACTCATCTGACAAAGGGCTTATATCCAGAACCTACAAAGAACTCAAACAAATTTACAAGAAAAAACCAGCCCCATCAAAAAGTAGGTAAAGAATATGAACAGATACTTCTCAAAAGAAGACATTCATACAGCCAACAGACACATGAAAAAATGCTCATCATCACTAGCCATCAGAGAAATGCAAATCAAAACCACAACGAGATACCATCTCACACCAGTTAGAATGGCAATCGTTAAAAAATCAGGAAACAACAGGTGCTGGAGAGGATGTGGAGAAATAGGAACACTTTTACACTGTTGGTGGGACTGTAAACTAGTTCAACCATTGTGGAAAACAGTGTGGCGATTCCTCAAGGATCTAGAACTAGAAATGCCATTTGACCCAGCCATCCCATTAGTGGGGATATACCCAAAGGATTATAAATCATGCTGCTATAAAGACACATGCACACGTATGTTTACTGCAGCACTATTCACAATAGCAAAGACTTGGAATCAACCCAAATGTCCATCAGTGACAGACTGGATTAAGAAAATGTGGCACATATACACCATGGAATACTATGCAGCCATAAAAAAGGATGAGTTTGTGTCCTTTGTAGGGACATGGATGCAGCTGGAAACCATCATTCTCAGCAAACTATCACAAGAACAGAAAACCAAACACCGCATATTCTCACTCATAGGTGGGAATTGAACAATGAGATCACTTGGACACAGGAAGGGGAACATCACACACCGGGGCCTATTGTGGGGACGGGGGAGGGGGGACGGATAGCATTAGGAGATATACCTAATGTAAATGACGAGTTAATGGGTGCAGCACACCAACATGGTACATGTATACATATGGAACAAACCTGCACGTTGTACATATATACCCTAGAACTTAAAGTATAATAATAATAAAGAAAAATATATGGAGCCCACTGAGGGGAAGTGACTTGCGTTAAATCATCTATCTAGTCAGTGGCAAAGCCAAGGTCAGAGAATTAGTCTCTTGATCCCTGGTTTGGTGTACTTTTCACAAACGTCTTATGTGTCATTATAACCATTTATTACTATTTTGAAAATTCAGGAGGATGGGAGATAGGAAGAGGTTGATCAACGAATTCAAAATCACAGCTATATAAGAGGAATAATTTCTAGTGCTCTATAGCACTGTAGAGTGAACATAGTTAACAATTATGTATTGTATATGTTTGAAAGCTAGAACAAGGGATTTTTTAATGTTTCCAACACAAAGAAATGATCAATGTTTGAGGTGATGGATATCCTAATTAACCTTATTTGATCAATATAAATTGTATACACATATCGAAATATCACTCTGTATCCCATACATGTGTACAATTATTATGTCTCAAGTAAAAATAAAAAGAAAAAAAGATGAAAGCAGGAAAAAAGAAAAGAAATTTTAGTGAATGAAGAAGGAAGCCACACTGTATTTCTTTTTTTTTTTTTTTTTTTTTTTTTTTTTTTTGAGACTGAGTCTCACTTTGTCACCCAGGCTGGAGCGCAGTGGCACGATCTCGGCTCACTGCAAGCCCCGCCTCCCTGGTTCACGCCATTCTCCTGCCTCAGCCTCCCGAGTAGCAGGGACTACAAGGTCCCGCCACCACGCCTGGCTAATTTTCTTGTATTTTCAGTAGAGACGGGGTTTCACTGTGTTAGCCAGGATGGTCTCGATCTCCTGACCTCATGATCCGCCCGTCTCAGCCTCCCAAAGTGCTGGGATTACAGGCCTGAGCCACCGCGCCAGGCTGAGCACTGTATTTCATGTTTAGTTTCAACATAATCCAGGACTCAGTTCAGTTTACATCAAATGGAGTTTGAATATCAATTTTAAAAAACATAACCAGTTAGCTTGCAGAATACTAGAAACAAACCTGAGCAGTTTTGTAGGCATTTTATCAGAGAAAAAGTTTATTGAGACTATACGGCAGAGTGGAAAATTTAGCTTATTTCATATCTTTAGAAATACAGCCCATGGTTCATTTTGTTATCTGCTTACTGTTTTCTTATTGTAGCCAATCTACTTTAAAAATATAAAGAACCTTTCAGTCTTCTCAAGCCTGGGGCAGAAAACCACACACACACGCACAGAGAGAGAGAGAGAGAGAGAGAGAGAGAGAGAGAGAGAGAGAGAGAGAGAGAGAGAATTTTCCTATTGGTTGTCTGATATTATGCTGGTAATGATTAGAAAGATACAACTAAATAATCATACTACTAGAAGGCTGTTTCTTATTAGCTTTTGCTTAGTGGGTAAGTGTAGTATCATGCAAGAGGGCAATTATTATACCAAAAATAGGTGATAGACATGAATGAGAATCTTCATTGCAATGGTATTTGCCTCAGATAAAAATTGGAGAGGAAGAGTGTCGGAAATCCCATTACATTAGAGCACCAGAGCCTGGGTATCTTTGACCAATGCTGAGATGAAATGAGCCACCTAGTCATGCAGCTATATTATTCAGGAGCTTCTAATTAGGAAAAACCAAGTAAGGCTCAGTGATCAAACAGCAGCCACCTGAAGCCTCTGGCATCCAGTCACATCTCGTGTAGAAATCCAAGAATCCTTTTAAAAAAATCCTCTAGAAAATCAGAAAGCTCTACGGATTATTTTTAGCTAAATAGAAATATGAGAATTTAAGGCTATTTTTAGAAAATCCTTCCTGTAACATGCTCATTCATCATGCACCCTTCACCAAAGGAATGCACTATTCAATCTACCCTTAGAGTGACATCAACCTAGGAAGCAGAAATGCTTCAATGACTTTAAATAATGACTTATTGGAAAGACACTTGAGTGTGAGTTTTTCCATTAAGGATTCCTCAACATAATGAGATTTTTTTTCTAGTTCCAAAATACATGTAAAATTAATTGAGCAATACAAAATTTAGAGTGTTCCATCAGTGAAAGTATTATGAGGGCATAAGTAAACGTAATACAGAAGCTGTGACACTGAAAGTCTGGCAAAGTGGGTAAAAATTTCAAAATAGAATCCTGTGGTGTACATAAATATCAGCTACCATAAGTGCACTTCCAACTTCAACTTCCAAGTAGATGACCATGTCACTAGCAATCTCAGCCAAGACCCAGACAAACCACATGTAGTAAGAAGCCATCTAAGATGCAATTAATTTATTGCAAATACTTCATTCTGGGATTATCACCATTTCTTTGTATGTTTTAATATCATTGTGAAATCACAAGGGCAAAGGAAATTCATTGATATATAAGGGGATTGCTGAAGAAAAGGTTGGCTGTATTTGTTGGTAAGATACACGGATGTAAAGAAAAAAATGCAAAAATGAAGGGATTATTTAATTGATGCTTATCCATTAAGTCTGTATTTTTATCAGTTCTCAATTAACCCAAGTCTATCCATTACTGCCTACACACTTCTCAAATTTCCAACATTTTCAGTAACTCACATTTTTGTCACTGCTTTGAGGAGCTTTTACCATTATTCACTCTCAGCAAGAGTAGCATACTGTACTATATTTTCTTATATTATTAGCCACAAACAATGTATTAGAGTTCAGTGTAGAAGATATTTTGGCTAATCAAACTTTCTCACATATGTTATGCATTTACTAGATGTATGCTCTGTCTATAAGTAATAGAACCATCATAACTGATTAAGTTATGAGGTGTTATTTTTCTTACTGAATGGCAAACAGTCTTCAAAGTAGATATCCAGTAGATTTAACAAGACTATTATGCACAAAGCAAGTACATTATTTCAGTGTTAGGCTTGTATAAGAACACCTTAGAGAGTTTAAGACCTGGATTAAGGACTGGCAAGTAAATCCTTGGGTAAACTGTACATAAAAGAAGATAAAGTCATTCTCTCTAAGAAGACTCTTGGAGTAGTACTATGTGTGTAGTGATACAGTTACAACAAAAGTATTTTGTGTTCCTGACCTTACTGTTCATAACGAATGCCTTAAAATTTGTGTATTGCTGTACATTGTTTCTAGGTAGATGAAGATCTAGCACAAAGCAATTTTTACTTCTTCTCCAGCAACTCATTCTTCCCCTGATTTATTTTAATAATTAACCAAAACTTCCATTTTAATCCATATCCACATAAAAATAAAGAAGATATGAGATTTTAAAAATAGGTCACTACAGTTCACTTAAAATTGTTACACTTTTGCATGAACAATGAAACCAATGTTTCCAGATGTCCTAGTCTCCATTGAGTAGAATAGAGGTCCACAACATGAGGCTCCAGGGTGGGCTTCAGAGGATCCACAATTTTCTGGAAATTATATGCAGAGGTGTGTGTGTGTGTGTGTGTGTGTGTGTGTGTGTTTGCAGTTTTCTCAACAATAGGTCTATAAATTTCATCAAATTAAGAAAAAAGTTAGGTATGCCATTAATGCATAAAATATACGTAGATACTAGTCTATTTTATCATTTGCCATCATAAAACATACACAAATCTGTGGTAAAAAGTTAAAATATATTAAAACTTGTGCATACAAACACAGATGGTATATGGCACAATTTGTGATTGAGAGAAATGTAAACAAACATAAAGATACACTATTAAATCATAACTACAAACATTAACTCTATATACTGTACTACTGTAGTAATTTCATAGCCACCTCCTGTTGCTTTTGCTGTGAGCCCAAGTGTTATGAGTATCCACTTAAAATGCCCTGTGACGCTAATCATCTCCACATGAGCAATTGACCTCTCCAGTAAATTTAATATCACACTAAAAAGAGATCTCTCCTGGTTCTTATGTAGTTTTCATCGTGTTTAGTACAATACCATAAACTGAGTAACACCATGGCACCCATAAAACGTGCCACCAGTGAAGCTGAAAGTGCTTCCAAGAAGCAGAGAAAAGTTACGACACTACAAGAAAAAGTTGAATGTTTGATATGTACTGTAAACTGCAGCATGCAGCTGTGGTTGCCCACTTTTTCAAGAAAAATGAATGCAGAGTAAGAACCATTGTAAAAAAAAAATAAAATGAAAGGGGGGCAATTCATGAAGCTGTCACTGGAGCTATGCAAGCAGGCATGAAGACCCTACACTTTTTACAAAATACCTTTTTATATAGTATTAAAAATGAAGCTTTTATGTGGATGAAGGATTGCTATAAGAAAGCCATACCTATAGACTCCAATATGATTTGAGAAAAACTGTGGTCATTATACGACAATTTAAAGCAAAAGAAAGGTGAAGGATTTAAAGCTGGAGAGTTTAATGCCAGCAAAGGATGGTTTGATAACTTCGGAAAGAGGTTTGGCTTAAAAATGTCAAGATAACAGGAGAAGAAGCTTCTGCAGACCAAGAGGCTGCAGACAAGTTCCAAAACGCCATTGAGAAAATCATTGAGGAACAAGGATATATGTCTGAAAAAGCTTTTAATGCAGATGAAAGTACACCATTCTGGAAAAGAAAAATGCCACCATGGACATTTATTAGTGAAGAACAGAAGCAAACACCGGGATTTAATGCAGGAAGGGATCATCTAACTCCACTGCTCTGTGAAAATGCCATAGAGTTATAGTCAGGACTGCCTTTGTAGACAACCTGATAACCCCAGAGTCTTGAAGAGAAAAGATAAACACCATCTTCCACTCTCTTGCTTGTACAACAAGAAGGCCTAGACAATGAGAACTATTTTTCTGGATTATTTTCATTGATATTTTGTTCCTGAAGTCAGGAAGTGACTTGCCAGTGATGGGCTGCCTTTTAAAGTTTTCAAAATGTTGGATGATGACCCTGGCCACCCAAAACCTCATGTGTTCAATAATGAAGGCATCAACATAGTTCACTTGGCCCAAAATACAACATCTTTAATTTAGCTTCTAGATCAGGAGTTTGTAAGGACCTTTAAGGCTCATTACACATAGCATTCTACGGAAGGGATTGTCAACACTAGTGAAGAGAACCCCAGTAGAGAGGACAGCACAAAAGCCTGAAAGGGTTACAGCATTGAAGATGCCATCATTGCTATGGAAAAGCCATCAATCCCAAAACAATAAATTCCTGCTAGAGAAAACTGTGTCCAGATGTTGTTTATGATTTCACAGGATGTACAACAGAGCCAATCAAGGAAATTGCAAATGAGATTGTGGATATAAAGAAAAAAGGTGGTAGTGAAGGATTTCAAAATGTAGATCTTGGACAAATCAAGAGCTAAAAGACATCACATCGGAGTAATTAACAGAAGATGACTTGATGGAGATAAATGTTTTGAATCAGTACTAGATGATGAGAAAGAAAACGTGGAAGCAGCAGTGCCAGAAAGTAAGTTGACATTAGACAACCTGGCAGAGGGTTCCAATTATTCAAGACCACTTTTGAGTTCTTTTACAACATGAACCCTTCTATGATAGGGGCACTGAAACTAAACCAAATGGTGGAAGACAGATTGGTATCATATAGAAACATTTTTAAAGAAATAAAGAAGCAAAAATATCAGACAGAAGTTATGATGTACTTCTGTAAAGTTACACCAAGTGTGCCTGCCTCTCTTGCCTCCTCTTCTACCTCCTCCACCTCTTTTGCCTCTGTCACTCTTGAGACAACAGAACCAACTGATTTGGTTTGGCTGTGTCCCCACCCAAATCTCATCTTGAATTGTAGCTTTCATAATCCCCACGTGTCATGGGAGGGACCCGACTGGAGGTAATTTGACCAAGGGGGGTGGGTCTTTCTTGTCCTGTTCTTATGACAGTGAATAAGTCTCACAAGATTTGTTATTTTTATTAAAAAAAAAAAAAAAAAGTTCCCCTATACAAGCTCTGTCTTTCCTGCTGCCATGTAAGATGTGACTTTGCTCCTCATTCACCTTCAGCCAGGACTGTGAGGTCTCCCCAGCCATGTGGAACTGGGAGTCAAATAAACCTCTTTCCTTTATAAATTACACAGTCTCAGGTATGTCTTTATTAGCAGCATGAGAACAGACTAACTTCTCCCCTTCTTCTTCTTCCTCAGCCTACTCAATGTGAAGACAATGAGGATGTAGACCTTTATGATGAACCACTTCCACTTAATGATTAGTAAATTTATTTTCTCTTCCTTATGATTTTCTCAATAATGTTTTCTTTTCTCTAGCTTACTTTATTGGTAGAATACAGTATATAATACATATAACATACAAAATATGTGTTAATCAACTGTTGATATTCTTGGTGAGGCTTCTAGTCAACAACAGGCTATTAGTAGTTAGGTTTTTGGTAAGTTAAAAGTTATACATGGATTTTGGACTGTATAAGGGATCAGTGCCCTTAACCCCTCCATTCTTCAATGGTCAACTGTGATTTGCCCATTTTTCTTGGATTGTTTGCCTTTTATTTTTAATTTTTATTGAGGTCTCTGTTCATTAGGGATAACAGTCTACTAAAGTATTGCAAATATTTTGTCAGTTTGTTGTCTTTCAACCATATTTATGGCTTTCATTTTATTTTATTTTTACAGTACATGATTTTTCATGTTTCCCTAGAAAAATTTGTGAAAATTTTACTTATAACATCTATAGTTCCCCTCTTGCTTGAGATTTAAAAGTTAAACTTTCTGCTAATAATATTTTATTTTTGATATTTATATCATTCCATTTTGAATTTATTTTTGTACATAAAAATATTGGGAGATATATATATATATATTCCCCTATATTGATAGAAAATTATGCCAGCATCATTAAATTTTAAAAATGTCATTTTCACACAGAATTAAAGGGCAATATTTGTGAAATATTAGGTTCCTATATATATACATACTCAGGTCTATTACTATACTTAATTATGCCCTTGTTATATGTATCTATCTATCACCTACTGTATTTTCACAGATTTCTTAAATATTCTCAGGTATTAATCCTTCTATTCGAACTCAAACAATTTCACCTTGTTCTAATAAAATATTGAGGATGTTTCTTGAGATTTTCCTTTTAGTTGCTTACATTTGTATAGGATAGTAGGATAAATTGACATTTTTAGAATAGTGTTTAGAATAGAACAGAGACATGGTGCAGTTGCCCAACAGGTTCTTCCTACCTGCTGTACAGACAAAGTCTATTCACTGAGACTGTGGCATTGCAGCAGAGAAAGAGTTTAATTGATGCAAGACTTGTCATGCAGGAGAACTGAAGTTATCACTCAAATCAATGTCCCCAAAGGCTCAGAGGTTAGAGTTTTTATGGACGATTTGGTGGACGGGGGCTAGGTAATGGGTGCTGCTGATTGGTTGGAGATGAAATCATAGGTGTGTGGAAAACAGTCCTTGTACACTGAGTCCACTCCTGGGTGGTGTCACAGGACCAAGTGAGTCATGAGTCACGAGTGTGGATAGGGTCAGTCTGAAAAAGGTCTCAAAAGAACCAATCGTATGTTCTACAATAGTGATGTTATCTATAGGAGCAATTAGGGAGGTCTCAAATCTTGTGACCTCTGGTCACATGACTCCTGAGCAGTAAGGGACTAGAGGTGGGTGGATCACCTGAGGTCTGGAGTTTAAGACCAGCCTGACCAACATGGAGAAACCCCATCTCTATTAAAAATACAAAGTTAGCCAGACGTGATGACGCATGCCTGTAATCCCAGCTACTCCAGAGGCTGAGGCAGGAGAATGGCTTGAACCTGGGAGACGGAGGCTGCTGTGAGCCGAGATCACACCATTGCACTCCAGCCTGGACAACAAAAGCTAAATTCCATCTCAAAAAAAAAAGAAAAAGAAAAAGAAAAAGAAACAATGCTTACATCTTAGCAGAGTTCAGGCCCCTCCCATAATCTTGTTCTTGTGGCCTATCATTAGTCTTATGAAGGCAGTTTTTGGTCCTTGAGCAAGGAGGGGTAAGTTTTAGGGACAGAATATTATCATCTTTGCTTTGAAGTTAAACTATAAATTCCTCCCAAAGTTAGCTTGACCTGTACACCCAGGAATGACCAAGAATACCTTGGAGGTCAGAAGCAAGATGGAGTTAACTGAGTCAGATTTCTCTTACTGTCATAATTTTGCAAAGGTGGTTTCAATGGAATGGCTCCCCATTTTGAGAAACATATTTTACATTTTTAAAGAAAATGTCATAGCTGTCTTCACATAGGTCCTATATTCCCTTTACTACATTTAATTTCAGGTATTTCATATTTTGTATTTATTACAGATATATTTTCCATTTGGTTTTCTAATTGTTTACTCCTAGTTAAGGAAGGCTATTTATTTTCTATATTTACAGTTTATCCATTTACCTTATGAAATTATCTTACAAATGCTAATATTTATTATAGCCTTTTGGATTCTCTAGGTATACAGTTGCATGTGTCTTTGATTATATGTCTCTTTATTTCCAAAATGTATATATACCATTTGTCAATTCTTTTAGTGCATTACCCAGATCACCAAAATATTTACTTGACTTGATCCTGCCTTTAATGTAAATTTAATGATTTCATTATGTCTCACTTTATAATGTTTCTATAGTTTTTGATAAGTAATGTTATCATGGTAATTGGTTTCTAGTCCAAACTTATTCAGAGATTTTCCTAAAAATGCTTGCTAATAACATTTATGCATCTACTGATAAAACTATATGGTCTTTCTCCTTCCATTTTTTAGGGTAATGAATTATATTACTAAATTCCCTAATGGTGAACCATCTTTATAATCCTAGAATAAACTCTACTTAATTGTGGAGAATTATTCCTTTAATGAACTACTGGATTCAATTTGTTAGCATTTCATTTAGAATCTGGTATTATATGAATAAGTAACATTGGTCTATAGTACATTAGAAACAGGCCATATCCCAAATCAAATAAATCAGAAACTCTTGGATGAGGTTTAGGCATGAGCATTTTTCAAAAGCTCTTCAAATAGTTATATTGTGCACCCAGGATTGAGAACCACTGGTCTATTTTTCTTTTAGGTATGTTTATCAGATTTTGATAATATGATTATGCTATCTGCATTACATGAATTGGAGAAATTTTACCTTTTCAAAATAATGTAGGAATTATTTATAAAATAGGGAAACTCCTACCTTTATAAAATAACATAGGAATTGTTTCTAAAAACCATCTGGACCTGCTGCCTTTGGGCTACAGTTACAGACACTCTGTGATGGACCTACAGATAGATACCCCGCCATGGGGCTAGAGTTACGGGATGTCTCCCCAGGACTATTTCTCTATTTCAATTAAATACATACACATTGGGTCAGCAGCACCCCGCTGGTAGAGACAGTGCCAGAGCCAGACCCTAATCCAAGAGAACTAGGCAGCCACTTGAGCCGGCATCTGCATCTGTCACCGGAGAGGGGCTGTGAAACCATGGGCAGGTAGCCACAATAACAATCCCCAATGAGTCCCCAAATTTGTAACCGCCCAAAGGGTTCACCTTGCCCACTGCCTAGATAGCAGATTTCTCAAGACAGGGAAATTGCAATGGAGAAAGAGTAATTCACACAGAGCCAGCTGTGCGAGAGACCAGAATTTCATTATTACTCAAATAAGTTACCCCAAGCATTCTGGGACCAGAATTTTTAAGGATAATATTAAGGGGAGTGCTGACTGATCAGGTTTGAGATGGAGTCATAGGTTAGAAGCAAGATGAAGTCAGTTAGGTCTGATCTCTTTCACTGTCATAATTCCCTCAGTTATAATTTTTGCAAAGGTGGTTTCAGTGACCCTTATGATGGATGAGAAAAGGTATTTTTCCCATACTGACCGGGTTTGGCTGAATATTCTTGCAGCCCAATAACGAGATGCAGATGAACTGGGAAAGAAGAGAGTTTATTTCTGTAACTGGGTACAGGGAGAAGGCTGGAGATAATTCACCAGACAAACTCCGGATTCTAAAGTTTCTAAAAGCACTTGCCCTGGCTCCTGCGCCTGCTCACCTGCATCCTACTCCTCTTATAAAGGGTTTGAGTGCATGGTGGCAAAATAAAGAAGCCACACCCCTGCTGCACATCCTGCGAGGGGGTCAGGGAACTCTCCCATTTCATTATGATGTGTATGTTTACATATATATGGTATTAAGTTTATATAGTAATCTAATTAAATACAAGAGATGTCATTTCCTTACATACTTTTCATTCACTCTAGACCATGTTAAATCATTCATCAAAAGTACAAATAGTCGTTATTTTATTTTCATATATTACAAAAAGATTTTATTTTTACACAGCACACTTCATTTTATTTTTTAAAGTTATGTCATTGGCTCTTACCTGTTATGTTTGTTTAGACAAAATGACTTTCATTTCTTAGTGTATTTAATTTCCCAGCCACTAACATCAAGGTAGTGTATAACCTTCTTTGTTTAATCTTTTTAAATTAAAGAATTATCTATGTAACAAAACCAGGAACATTTCCATGGCAATCCTGGCCCTAATCAGCATAGTGCCTTGACAAAGGCACTACAAGCAAGAATAAATAAGGAAAAGTTTTGCAATTCACACTTTATTTTGCAGGTAATCTAGATTATAGCTATTCTTAATCAAATCAGGCAATTAGAGTAGTTCCTAGTCAAAATGAAGATCACATCATCAAATGATTTTATAAACCCTTAAAATTATTTTCCCATAAATTTCTTCTAATAAATTCTGTATGTAATAATAGTACCAGGCACAATATTTCCTTTCTCCCTTTATTCTATCTTCATCAAACCTGCTCTAATTCACAGGTATTATTTGTTAACAAGACACATTAAAATGTTGTACCAGTCATCTGTCTATGCAAACGGACGACTCAGAACAGGTGCTCTTGATTTGGGTGCTGTATCCAGATGGAACCAGAAACTGACCTAAGCTATAGACCCGTCTCATATCTATCATTTACAATCTCTTCTCTGGTTCTCAAATCAACTGTCCTCACAAGGCCACAGAGCCACACAGTATAGTGCCATTTCCATTATACTCTGCTGCTATAAAATATCAATAATTAGAACTGGCAACCAATTTCTTCTATTATCATTTAGTTTCATTACTTAGCAATGTATATGATAAGATTTTGGGCAAATGCCCTATTTTACTCCATTTGAGCACTAATAGTTTAAGCTTCTTAAGAGCACACACACCTGAAAGAAAGTGCCTGTGGGCAGAAGAAACCCGAACTCTACTTGCAAGTATCATGGCAACTTTTCGTCACTCTCTTTTTACGGGGTTAAGAAAAAGAGAAAAAATTTGTAACTTCTCTGTGCTTTAGATTCCTCTTCTAATCACAACAAAAAGACCTTATACACAAGATGGTTATGAGAATTAAATGAGCTATATCAGGTGCTTAGCATACAGCCTGCTACAATAAGTACTCAATAAATGTTACTGAGCATCATAGTTATTGAGGTCCTTTGGAATCCGCCGAAGATCTTGTTAATATGTAGAATTCCAACATTGCTCCAGACCTACTGGGTAAGAAACTTTGGGGTATATGTTAGTCAGGATTATCTAGAGGGACAGAACTAATAGGATATATATACACACACACACACACACATATATATATAAACTCATATATATATGTGTGTGTGTGTGTGTATATATATATATATGAGATTATTAAGTAGCATTAACTCACATGATTACAAGGTCCCACAATAGGCTGTCTGTAAGCTGAGGAGTAAGGAAGCCAGTCCAAGTCCCAAAGCTGAAGAACTTGGAGTCCGATGTTAAGGGCAGGAAGCATTGAGCACAGGAGAAAGATACAGGCTGGGAGGCTAAGCCAGTCTAGCCTTTTCACGTTTTTCTCCCTGCTTTATATTCTAGCCATGCTGACAGCTGATTAGATGGTGCCCACTCACATTAAGGGTGTGTCTGCCTTTCCCAACCCACTGACTCAAATGTTAATCTCCTTTGGCGACACCTTCACAGACAGACCCAGGATCAATACTTTGCATCCTTCAATCCAAGCAAGTTCACACTCAGTATTAACCATCACAGGGTATAAGCAGAAAATCTGCAGTTTTATTAACCATCCCAGGAGATTCTAATACAGATAGCCCAGGAAATCTACCCTTTGAGAAACACTGGAGCAGTCACTGCAAAGAGTAGTTTCAGTCACAAACTACACCTTTATATCTGTATAGCAGATCACATAGATTACATGTTGGCCCCAAGTTCAACACAATCAATTATTTAGCCGGGACTCATTGAGCATTTACTCTGAGCCCAACAAAGATAAAATCATGATAGAGGTGGTGTGCACAGAGCCACTTCATCTTGCTCATGACTGCATTCTGTTGGGGCTCAGAAAACAATACCCCAAAATGAAGGCCTCAGATGCAAAGTTATTCTCTCACCTTCTTCTGTCCTCGGGTCTCTCAGTCCCATTCTCCCCTAAGGCGAGCCATAGAAACTAGAATAACTCTTCCCCAAAGGGGTCATAGAAACCAGAGCTCCATTTCACTAAAGCCAGTCATAAAACCTAAAAATATTAGTCCAATTTTCCTTCCACCTTTCTGTGTAAAAACTGGCCATAAAGAAATTATCAGACCTACCTCACTTGACTGTAGCTTCTAAGACCTCCATGCCAGACAGGGCCCTACTCCACACCCAGAAGAAAGGAAGGAATTCTCAGAGATGCCAAGAAGAATCTAAACAGACAGGCCTTGCTGGGTTTCCTCACTTCATCTATTAGCATTAGATCATACCCTTTTTGTCCAATCATATTTCTACACAGGTGTCCATATGAAAACCAGAAATAAAATTCCAAGGTTGCCCAACCATCTGAATGGACCCCTTCTCTCATCCAAAGGCATTCCACAGTTAATCTGAAAAACTAGTTCAGGCCATGATGGAAGAGGGAATTGGACATGCTTCACTACACCCCTCCAGAATTAACATCAACACAGACCTTAAGTCTGATAAGAAACATTTACATTCTATTCTCCTCAACCTCTGTGGTAACCCAGACATTCCTTTCTACTGATAATAACTCTTCAACCAATTGCCAGTGAGAAAATTTTTAAATCTACCTATGACCTGGAAGCCACCCCCCTACTTCCCTCTTCAAATTGTCCTGCCCTTCCAGATTCAATCAATGTAAGAATTAAATGTATTGATTGATGTATTATGTCTCCCTAAAATATATGAAAGCAAGCTGTACTCCAACCACCTTGGACACATGTTCTCAGGATCTCCTGAGGCTGTGTCATGGGTGCATCCTTAACCTTGGCAAAATAAATATCCTAAATTGATTGAGACTTGTCTCAGATATTTTGGCTTTATACATACTTTGTTGAACCTAAGCATCAAAATAAACAATTCCCCCTGTATCTTTGGGTCTTCATTCTGAAGCCTCCTGTGTATGCGTGTTAAATAAATTTGTATGCCTTTTCTCCTATTAATCAATCTGCCTCATATCAGTTATTTTCAGAGAACCTCCAGGGGACCAAAGCCTCACACCCCATAATCTCTAACAGTGCCTGAAGCATAGGAATCAATAATGTATTGGGAAGTTTATATCCTACTTGCAAGGACGTACTGGTAGTGATCACCACTGGCAGAATTATCTAAGAAATATAGGGGTGTGTATAGGTGTTAATTCAGATATTTTTCCAGGAAAACCTCAAATTCTTCAGAGTGAAAAAAAATGTGACAACAAAAATTATTGCTGTAAAAATTTAAACAAGTGGTTAAATACAAACAATGCATGGCAGTTTATCATGCTGATACAATTAGAGAGTGGTGGTGAATGGAATGATAATTCCATAATAAAAGATATCTATGTATCCCCTACCTACATCCACTTACACATGTTGAACCATCATGAACAATTCTATAGTCAATAAAATAATCTTTGGATATTTCCATCATACAATACATCTAGTGGGCTGGGCACAGATCTATATGATAATATGGCTACTGTACTATCTTTTTCAAAGAAAATAAGGAATGAAATCAAAGCCTGATGAAAATAGAAATGTGCAGAATACAATGCCATTCATAAAAAGTTTTAATTCTAAAACTGAAATCGTATTCAGATGACTAATGACTACAACAATTCTTTAAGATACAGAACTTATAATAACATTACTTGCTATAGTTCTCCCTCTCACCCTCTGTCCCCACCCCACCCAATCCCATCTTCCCCTGCAAAAAGACTATAGCTACTATAGAGCTACCTTGACATTTCCCATTCAGGCTAAGATTGTTTTCATCCCTGTGCTTCAGAATTCTATTTTCAATAACTCCCAATCACAGTATCAGAATCACATTAATTATTTAAATCACAGCTCTAAAAAGAGAATTTCTTAGCAGATATAAACCGGCAAGTCAGGATGAGGAGGTTTTTTAATACCCCAGAAACACTCCACTTTATAATTGATTTGTCTCTCCTCTACCCTCCCAGCCTAAGCCTGAAGTATTCATGATGTTTCTCTTTCCCCTCCTGACTTTTTATTCTCTTACACTCTTATAAGGCTCATCAGCCTGACTCTGATCTATTGTGTTCCAGATCATGGTTTCAACATTTTGACAGTTCAAAATGCTGGTTAAGAGCAATGGCTTTGGTGTTGAGCAGATTTAGATTTGCATCTCACTGACACCAATTACTAGTTATGAGATTCGAGCAAATTATTTAACCTCTCTAATCCAATTTTGTCAGCTGTAAAAAAAATATAAGACACTGAAAATAAATATGATATGATATGTCAGAACTTAGGAAAATGCCCCTGTGAACAATGGATATTGTTCCCTCAATGCTCACTCTTGTTCTACCTAGAGCTTATTGCCTGACACCTGGAAACTCCTGGTACTTGATGATTTCCTTCAATCTTTCTCATTCTGAGCTCCTCCCTGATTCTGACCTCTTCTTCTGACAGTGACATGATAAGTAAGAAATAATCCTTTCAAGCACATTAGATGGTAATAAAGTATCATTACCTCAAAACACATATCTAACTCATGGTGAAGTTACCCAGCTAATCCAAGATATACAGCTAATTTATCCAGTTAATCCAAAATAGCTAACAAATCACTCAGTTGAGAACTTCAGAACTACTGCTTCTTAGTACATTTGGATTTGCTTAAAAATTTATCCAAAACTCTGTCCTATCAATAGGACATAATTTATTCCATGAGTCTAGACATTTATTAACTATTTGGAACTATGGTTCTTGCAAACCCTCTAGCAAGGCTGTGGCCTAAATTCAGGGATAAGTGTGTATTTTCATGGATCAATGACATTCGCAAAAGTTAGCATTCAAGAATCAGAGGAGTTTTCCTGTCATTGATATAGTAAGTGCTCTGAAACTGCAGGGCTCTGAACATAGTACACAATTCTGTTATATGTTTGCATAATTCCCTTCTGCAAGTATCTTCTTGAGATAAGACAAGCTTTGAAAGCATTTCTAAACTGAGGCAGAGAGTTCCTCCACTAAACTGTGAGTTCCCTGAGAACAGAAAGTGTGTCTGCTTTTATTTTTACCCCCAGGATTTCGCATGCTCAGTAAATATTTAATTCATTTAATTTATTTATTGGATTCTGGCTGAACTTGGAGATTGAATTTTTAGACATTCTCATCAAAAAGTAACAATAATTCCAAGAGGAGATCTTCCTGGCAGGCTGCAGCAAAAGTCTCTGTGAGCAATTCCTAAGAGCTAACCTGAGATTGTTTGCTTCTTTGTTTTCCTGCTTTCTTTCATAAAATAAGATACAGAATAATACTACTATGAAGGTCTTTGTATTTAAAATTGTATTTTAGTATTTTTGGCAGAAAGGAGCCCTAACAATCCGCAATTTTCTTGATATTTCTGGTCCCCATCTTATGATTACATTGTCACGTATTTTCAATAATTTTTTATAAATTAATTTATTCATATTAGTGGAGGGGAGCTTTTAACAAATCTTTTATACCTCACTATTGACAGAAAGGTTCAGAGGTTAGTTATTAAGTGTCTTGTGATAGGGTATGAGCAATTATTCCAAATGGTAAAGTCTCCTTTGACTTAGATCAACTCCTAAACAGGGTAGTTATCCATATGAACCTCACATGGGAGCAGAGAGCCTTACATGTTGAATTAAACCAGGTCATTCAATCCTAGTGATGCCTCATTTCCTGGTCCATATCTGCATCTTGCTTCATGTTTTTAATCTTCTGAACCTTGTGATTCCTAGTGTTTACTCTCAGCTTAAACTGATAAATTACATCTTGTGATGTCCACTGATAATCCAGTAAAAGGATCTTTCAATTGTCCAGGGAGTCTAATTGCATTCCAGGTCATTTTTATCCAATTCTCATCTGTCTATACAACCAGTATATTAAACTCAAGGTGCCCAGAGCAGGTCTCATCTTCCAGCTAAACTTTCTCCTCTCTTCATTCCATTTTTTCCTTATAGGTATCTACATCCTGTCATCATCTTGGCTTAAAATACCAGAGCCAGCTTTGACCTCTCTGTTTCTCTAAGTTCCTTCATTCAGTCAGTTACTAAGCCCTGTTTATTTTACCTCTTTCATATTCTTAGAATTGAAGTTTACTTTACATTCCTAATACTACTATAATCCACTCAATTAACTAATATAATAGGTACTTATTAGGTACCCACTTATGGCAGGCACCTTAGTAGGGGCTGAGGATACAAAGGTGAATGTAATCTCTCTCCACTCTCAATTATCTTCAAGTGTTGTGGATACTAGTATAGAAATCTGAGAGTAAAGCAACACATACTTGAGGGAATGGTCAAAACAGTCTTCATAAAGGTTGGTGAGAAAAGTCTTCATAAAGGACATAAAATACAACTGAATGTGTATAGTATTATTTGGTTAAAAGTTTAAATATAGAACTGAAGGTGGAAAAAGGTATTTAAAGCAGAGGGGAAAAAAGTAGAATAATGTGTGATAGAAAGGAAATGGTCAATTCAGTAGGCTATTCAGCAGAGATAAAGCTAGGGAGAGGTAGGCAGGATACAGATCATGGAAGGCTTTGCATGCTAAGAAGATTCTACTTCATCTACTTGGTAATGTAAAATCACTGAAGAATTTTAAATGAGATAGCATTCCTTTCAGAAATAAATAGATGTCCATTTCAGAAACATAACCATGGTGACAGATTAGTGGATGGATTAGATATGTAGCAAGATCTGAGGCAGATAGATTAGTTAGAAATAAATCAAGTTGTGCCAGAGGGCCTAAAGTGAAGCTTTAATAGTGAAGATTCAGAAGAGGGGACAGATAAAATTCAGGGGATAGCCCCATAACTCCTGTCTCTGGATAATATTCGCTGAGGTTAGAAACATAGGAAAGGAGTTAGTTAGAGAAAATTACTTCATCTTCGAGCATCTTCAAACACATTAAATTTGAGATATGCATGGGCATATGTGTGGGTAAGTTAGGTAGGAAATACTGAATCTCATGAAGTTTAAAAGAAAGAAAGAGATATAGATGACTCATTGTTATATAAGAAATGTTATAAGTTGTAAGAGCAGTTAACATCACCCAATATATTAACTGAGAGTAGGTTTAGCTAAAAATGACCAAAAGTACAAAATAGGAGTAGCTTTAACAAAGAAAAAATTTACTTCTTTTTTCAAAGACAAAGTTCAGGGCAGCTAGGTTGGCTTCTCAAAGTCACGAGGAATGCAGGCTTCTTCCATGTGCTGCTGCGTTTTTCTCAAGCTATGGCATTCACTTCATGGTCAAAGATAACTGCTTTCTGCTTCAGTCATCACTTGCATTTCAGAAAGTATGAAGAAACAAGGGTGAAAGAAATACTCCCTTTTCCTATATGAGTGCTTTTTGAAAATTTCCTATACTATTTCTTCCTAAATTCCATTGGCTAAGCAGTTTCAATGAAGTTATGAGTAAGGAAGTCTGGTTGCAGTGAGTTGACGAGTAAACATATGCGAGGAAAAATGGAGACAAGTGAAGAATACTCTGAATAAGACTAACTTTTAAAGAAAGAAAAGAAAGTGAAAGCCATAGACATAGGAATTTGTTTTAAGTTGGGTATATAAAGTACTCGGAATGAGCCATTAGAAAGAAAGAAACAGGAGTTTTGGTTTAGCTGATAGAACAAGGCCATGATTTCAGGGAGAGCAGAAAGAAATGGGAGGAAGATGACAAGTGGAAAAATCCAAACCTGAACAGAAAAAATCTCTCTTTCTAAGACTGGAGGGAAAATTGGGTTCATGTCTAGCATCACAGAGGTTGAAAGACAATTAGGCCACTATCTATGTTAGAGTCGTGGCATACTTTAAAAGTAAAGAAATGGCAAAATGCTATGAAATTGTAAGACTTATTTGTAAATACTTACTCAATGATTTACCGGTAAGACTATCTTACCTTTAGCCATGGATCCCGGTATATACCCTGTGTTTCCTCATCTATGTATCTTTGTTGACTTTACTCCCCATCTGGATTTCACCTCAACATCCACTCAAAGTCCAACATCAGACTCAAGTGCCATTTCCTCCATGCTTCCTCTCATCCCTTAGCTAGAGATTCTCTCTTCACCTTCTGAATTTCTTTAGCATTTATATATGCTTTTTTTTCATCACTTTTTTCTGTCTTAATATACAGTTAACTATGGATAGGATTTATCTTTTATATTAATTGATTTTTCAAATCTGGATCCTAGTTGAATTTATTCATTTATGTCCCACAATACAAGAACAGTTCTGGACTCCAAACTGGAAATAAAATGTATTCATAGTTATACATTTAATGAAGGAGCCATAGTGCTCCCTTCATGAATCTTAATCATTTTCAACCATGATTATTAAGTTCTCCAAAATATTATTCTCACCGCCAGGCTTCCCATGTGAATCTCTAAGGCAAATACCCAAAGTAATTATATATGTTTTCTCTTTGTTTAAATACAAACAGCTCTTTCTTTAAACAAAATCAAGCCAAAAGCCAAAAGTGTAGATAACCTTAAGCAAAGGAGTCCAATTTCATTACCAAACCAATTGCTGAATGTTTGGCCTACCGAAGAAATAGCACAAACACTAAGAACTCACTGATGCCCAAAGTCAAGCAACATAACGTTGCAGTCAACAGAAGAGAACCAGCAGCTGCCACTGTAAAAAGACCATGCTGTGATGTGACATTCTGAGACACAATGGCTCAGTTAGAATTTACAAGTTCATGCATCAGTGAAGCCAAAAAGGAGAATAACAACACAGTCCAATAAGTGACACCAAATAAGAACATCAATATACAGCCATTCAAGTATAAAGAAAGGGTTTGTGAGTCATAGATGGATCACGCCAATCACTCCCATCCTCATTAAATATACATGAAGAAACCATATGTACATACAAGAAATCAGGTGATATTTTATCCCTTTTTATACCACAAAAGTATGGGACATTATAACAATGCTGAACTCACAGACAGAATCAGTCAGGAGAGAATATTTGAGAATATGCCAGTATTTCTTTTCTACTCTGAGGTCAAAAACAAAACTGCCAAAAATAGGGTGTGGTATTAAAAGCTCTGTTTATAGTCACATGCTTATACTAATATCACAGTTTATTACAGTTAGATATTTTAAAACCATACATCTAATACATCGAACAGAAAAAGCTAATGTGCACTAGAGTCAAGACTTAGTCCTTGCCAAAGAGAAAACTGAAATAGTTTAATTACTTTTCATTCTCCTAAGAAAAAATGAATAAAAAAGTAAAGAGTCTATGCAATTAATATAAATATAATAACTAATTTTTACCTGGAATAAAATATAATTGAAAATTATAAAGATAAACTCAGGAAATAATTTAGCAATTCCTTTTTAATGCCTGTATCTAAAAATATATTTGAACAGTCTCAGAATTTTAAAGATTTAATGATTTGATAAATCACTCACTTTATTCATCTCAATCCTTTACATACACTAGCATTCCATAAAAGTTTGTTGAATGAAATGAATGGGTGAATAAATGTATGATCAAAGGAAACTAATAATACTGACATTTTATACATGAGGAAAAAAAATGAGTTCTGAAAGAGTTAAATGACTTGGTCAAAATCACAGAGCTAGTTAGTGAGAAATCTTGAACAAGAAACTATTTTTCCTGAGCACAATGCCTCCTTTAACATATAATTTTTCATAGGAGTATAGGGGAGGAGATACAATTCTTAATCACCTATCTATCAGATAGGTGATGCTAGAGGCTTTTGTGTAGGAAGAGAGTAAGCAAACACACTATACAATCCCAAGTTTATATATACCTTTGCCATACTACTGCTTTTATCTGTCCTTTAGAGCAAAATTGTTGAATAACAGGGTTGGAAAAAAGCCTTATTCATTCAATAAACATTTATTGAGCGTCTACATTGTGCCAGACACTGTTCTAGGTGCTGAAGATACATGAGAAGAGAAAAGAGACAAAATTTTTGTCCTCATGGAATTTATATCCCAGGGAGCTTAGAGATGAAAACTTCCTCAGTTTTTTACAGATGAAGAAACTGAACTCCAGACAGGTGAAGTGATTAACTTCTTTTATACAGTGAGCTTGCAAGAGAGCAGAACCTAGAACTCAGGTCTCCCAGTGTACTTCACTTTCCACTTTCCTCTAAGACGTGACCCCTTACAAGCTTTGAAAAAAATTGAATGTAAAATTAGGCTCATCTCTTTCCTCTCTTTCATGAATTACATTCATTCATTCATTCATTCTCTCTCTCTCTCTTCCCATCCCAACACCTCTCTCTTTCCATCTCTTTGTTTCTTAGTCTCTCTCATCATCCTAGGCCACTATGTATCAGCATCACACTGGCAACCAATTGCCAAGGTTTTGAATGCTTGATGGCAATAATAGAGAAAATATAGTTAATATAATCATAGCACCTAGATACTTTTTTATTATTAATTTTTATTTTTATTTTACATTCTGGGGTACATGCGCAGTATGTGAAGGTTTGTTACATATGTAAACATCTGCCATGGTTGTTTGCTGCACCTATCAACCCATCTACTTTAAGACTATGTCCTTTCATTTCCTTAAATCTGCAGTAAGGAAAGCATAAGGAAGAAAAGAGAGAAAGAAGAAAGGAAGGAAAGGAGAAAAGGAGAGAATCGGGTGGCAGAGAGGGAGGGAAAGAGGAAAAGCAAGCAAGCAATGGCTTAAGAATGCACATGAATTGCACATCAAGTTTCAAACACTGCCAAAATGTTGACTGCTGTAGTTTAAAGAGGAAAATTAGTCAGATACAAATTTCTTATATCTAACTTGAGAACAAAAGGCAGTTAAAATTGTAGAGACACTCAAAAACAAAACACTCTTTACCATTTGGATGCTTATAATCCTAGAAGCGTTATTTCAGTGATTTTCTTGTGCTTCTCAGCTAAAATATTTAGAAAAATAGAAATATGAATGATACAAATGTGGACTTTCCTTAGAACCTCATATTATACACAAATATATATTCTAAATGGCAGAACTGGAAATTGGCTCTTTGAACTCAAATCTGTTGATCAACAGTTTCAATTGGCTGCATTTCTTTTGTTTGAAACCACTGATGTTCTTACCATGGGGAATAAAATGGATTATATTAACAGAAGGGGTAATGTGTACAAAATTTGATACACCTTTTGAAATGTGAAAAGAGCTCTTCAATTTCATCCGGAATAATAGCATTGGGGGAAAAAAAATCCCAAATGGACTGATGTGATTAGGCACAATTAAACCAAACAGTCATTTAGAATAATATCCACTACAAAGAAAAAAAATCAGCTGACTGAATTCAAAAAAAAATGCTTTTGCTTTTGTTTTGCTTTTCTCTTTGTTTTATATCTGCTCAAATTATTTTGTGTTTAACAAGTGTGAATGATGCTGAATGTTTAAAAAACGTTTACTGGAAGTTTCAAAGTATCTTTCTTTTATAAGAATAAGTAATCAACAGACCATAACAGTGCATAAGATTCTTTAAAGTGGTGGCCACAAAGCCTAATGCTTTAATTTTTAAAAAATAATGAAAAACATGTTATTAAGCCTAATTCTTTTTTCCTGATTTAAAAAAAAAAAACATAGGAAAAAATAGTTTTTGTCACACAGGAAGTTTGAGACTCTAAAAAAGGATTTCTCAAATTTTATTCAGCATTCCAAACATAAGGATGGCTCACTTAGAACATTTCTATAAAAAAAATTGCTTCTCAATGGCAGCAAAAGCCAAAATTGACAAATGGGATCTCATTAAATTAAAGAGCTTCTGCACAGCAAAAGAAACTACCATCAGAGTGAACAGGCAACCTACAGAATGGGAGAAAATTTTTGCAATCTACTCATCTGACAAAGGGCTAATATCCAGAACCTACAAAGAACTCAAACAAATTGACAAGAAAAAAACAAACAACCCCATCAAAAAGTGGGCAAAGGATATGAACAGACATTTCTCAAAAGAAGACATTCATACAGCCAACAGACACATGAAAAAATGCTCATCATCACTGGCCATCAGAGAAATGCAAATCAAAACCACAATCAGATACCATCTCACACCAGTTAGAATGGCGATCATTAAAAAGTCAGGAAACAACAGGTGCTGGAGAGGATGTGGAGAAATAGGAACACTTTTACACTGTTGGTGGGATTGTAAACTAGTTCAACCATTATGGAAAACAGTATGGCGATTCCTCAAGGATCTAGAAATAGATGTACCATATGACCCAGCCATCCCATTACTGGGTATATACCCAAAGGATTATAAATTATGCTGCTATAAAGACACATGCACACGTATGTGTATTGCAGCACTATTCACAATAGCAAAGACTTGGAATCAACCCAAATGTCCATCAGTGACAGATTGGATTAAGAAAATGTGGCACATATACACCATGGAATACTATGCAGCCATCAAAAAGGATGAGTTTGTGTCCTTTGTAGGGACATGGATGCAGCTGGAAACCATCATTCTTAGCAAACTATCACAAGAACAGAAAACCAAACACCGCATGTTCTCACTCATAGGTGGGAACTGAACAATGAGATCACTTGGACTCGGGAAGGGGAACATCACACACCGGGGCCTATCATGGGGAGGGGGGAGGGGGGAGGGATTGCATTGGGAGTTATACCTGATGTAAATGATGAGTTGATGGGTGCAGCACACCAACATGGCACAAGTATACATATGCAACAAACCTGCACGTTATGCACATGTCCACTACAACTTAAAGTATAATAATAATAAATAAATTAAAAAAAAATTGCTTCTAATAAAGTGAAGCCTCTTTTTTCTCCTTTTTTTTAGTATCGAAAAGCTATGCCCTAGGCTTATAATTAAAACTTTCATATAATTAATATGTAACCTAAAAGGTTAGATATTAAAACTTAATGTTAAATTTCAACCTATTGAAAAATAGAAATAAAAGATGCCCATTATAACTACTGTTAATTAATATTGTTCTGAGAATGTTGTCCAATTAAGTAAGATAAGGAGAAAAGAGAAAACCTATTAAAAGAAAGAGGCAAGTTTACTATTATTCATAGATAGTATGATTTCCTACATAGAAAATTTATAAGATTCAACTGGACGAAACTGTTAAAATCAACATGAGAATTTAGAAAGTGACTTTACTCCAGCCACTGTCTATGTGTATACACATATACACTGAATAAAAGCATAATAAAAGGAAATATCCTATTGAAAACAGGAAAAACAAAACATGTAAAAGATTTAATATTGAAACTACTCAATATTAAAATGTCCAGGACAAAACATTCAATATTCTACTAACAGATATAAAAGAATAGGCACACAAACTCAAAGATAAACTAATCTCCTTAATATATAAGGGTCTCTCATAAATCAGTAAGGAAAAAAAACAAGAGTTCAAAAATGGAAAAAAGACAGATATTCAGATACCAATAAACATTTGAAAATTATTCACTAGTGATTGAAATAAAACATATCTTGATTATTAAATTACAAATAAAAATCACGTTAACACTCAGTGTGCTGAGGTTACACAGATGGTAGTGTAACCACCCAATAGATTCTTCCTGCCCACTGCACAAACAAAATCAGTTCACAGAGGCCATGGCATTGCAGTAAAGAAAAGTAAAGAAAGATTAATTGACATTAGGCCAACCATGCCACATGGGAGACAAATTTATTACTCAAATCAATCTCTCTGAGCATTTGGGGGCTAGGGTTTTTCAAAGGTAGTTTGGGGGAAGGGGTGGGGTTGTTAGGCAATGGGTGCATGCTGCTAATTGGTTGGGGGTGCAATCATAAGGGTGTGGAAATGGTCCTCTTGTGCTTCTGGGTGGGACCACAGGAGTGGTTGGTCAAGCTGGAGCCATAGGTCCTTGGGTCCAGTGGTTGAGTTTTGGGGAAAGGCTATTATCATTGAAACTATAAATTAATTGTCTCCCAAAGTTAGTTTGACCTAGTTTGAGTAGTAATTAAGGACAGCTTGAAGGCCAAAGGCAAGAAGGAGTTGGCAACATCAAATCTCCTTCACTGCCATAATTTTCTCATTGATACAATTTTTGAAAAGGTGGTTTCAGTAATACTATGACTGCAACTTTCTAGAGGATATTTTGGCAATGAAAACCAAAATTCTTGAAATTCTCCATTCCCTTTTATTCAAGCATTCCTCTTTTATGAGTTTCAAGGACATAAACTTATTTATTTGTAAATATATTTGTTTTCATACAGTTCTTCCTAACATTACTTGAAATTATGAAAAATTAAAACCATATGTTATTGGCTAAATAAATTATTGATTTATTTGATGAATACTATGCAGACATTAAAAATTATAAAAGGTGTTCATTCAATTAAGTGTACAAGTATAAAAAATTCCATTTTTATTCATGTATATGAACATTGCACTTTTTTCTTGTCTATTAAATAACGACATTGCACATAAATTTACATTTTCCCAATGCCTGAGTCAGTTTATGTTAATCAATCCACTAATCATTATCATTAGTGATCACATATTAATTAATGTATTATTAATTCTTAATTTGTTAATTACCATACTTGTCTGTAATAAATGACATCTAGGTGACCTTAAAGGTTACTAACGTGTGTAAGTTTATATGACCCCTCAGTGAGCGCCATCAGAGTGTTCTATCCCAACTTTCAAAGAATCAGAAAGGAGGGCAACAGAGGCTTAGTCTGGAAGCTAGTATCCCAAGCCCAGAGGTGGGCATTACTTACCCAAGGGACACAGTGGCAGGAGCCTATGGTGAAAATTTTTAAAATATCTTGGAAACAAGCTAAATCAATATGTCATGCAAAACCTCCAAATTCAAACAGAGAGAACTTCTGGGTGTAAAATCAAAACGAAGGAAACTGTGGGGTAAACATTCAATGTAAATGGTTGAAAACCAAGGCTATAGTGATTTCCTAAGCCAACCATTTGCAGCTGCAGTGGGGACTTTTTATGGTTTCTGTGGCTAAAGATAGGATATAAATTATGACCTAAAGTGTTCAGCTCAGAGACAAACATATATTGCTCTGCTTTGTAAATTCTTCGATTTTGCCACCTTTTTTCTCTCTTCTATTCCGCTGTAACCTGTCACCTCTGCTGTCAGCGTGTTTCTTTTTTTCTGAACACCCTTTCTAAACTGTGTATTATCTACCATGAACTAGAATGGCATGTAGCCAAGTATGAATGCTTTTTGTATAAAAACAAAGTGATGATAAAAATGACAGAGTTAGAAAATCACCACTTTGTAACCATCATATTAATAATGTATTTTAAGAATCATCAATAGGCACTAAAATTATTGGGCAATACATGAGGCACAATATACTATATTTACTGCATTTCTCCACAAATTATGTATTGATTACAGAGAGAGAAATAGTAATTTTACAGTGGAGAAAATTTGCAGACATTATCTTAAAAACTGATCAAAATTAATATCATTGATAATCAGACACATCAAAGTACTCATCTCCTCTTCAATATTCCTGCAAAAAACGCACAACCTAAATACAATCATGAGGAAACCTCAGACAAATACAAATTGAGGGACATTCTACAAAATACATGGACCATAATTCTCAGTAATATCAATATCATAGAAGAAAAAGACTGGCTGAAATAACATTCTAATTAAAGGAGACTAAAGTCACATGCTAGCTGAATGAAATGTGTGATCCTGCATTGCTAGAAAAAATATTATTGGGACATTATTGGGATAATCGGAAGAAAGTGAATATATACTATATGCTAGATAATAGGATTGTGCCTATTATTTGAGAATAATAATGATAAAGGACATGTGGCAAAATGTTAACTTGTGAATATGTGTAAAGGATAATGGGAGTTCTCTATACTACTACTACAATGTTTTTGTAAGTTTGAAATTATTTAAATTAAAGTTAAAAATAATAGTCAAAGTTAACTTATAAGTAGGAGCTAAACATTGAGCACACATAGACATAAACACGGGAACAACAGATACTGAGGACTACTAGAGCAGGGAGGGAAGGAGAGCGGCATGGATTGAAACGCTACCTATTGGGTACTTTACTCACTACCTGAGTGACAGGATTTCTACTCCACACTCCAGCATGATGTAATATACCCATGTAACAAACCTGCATATGTATCCCTTGTATCTAAAATAAAAGTTGAATTTTTTAAAATGGCGATGATAGAGTGCCTATTTTTATTTTCTTCTAAGCAAAGAACATGGGCAGCCAGGCGCAATGGCTCATGCCTGCAATCCCAGCACTTTGGGAAGCTGAGGTAGACAGATCATGAGGTCAGGAGTTCGAGACCAGCCTGGCCAATATGGTGAAACCCTGTCTGTACTAAAAAATACAAAAATTAGCCAGGCGTGGTGGCACGCACCTGTAGTCCCACCTACTCGGGAGGCTGAGGCAGAAGAATTGCTTGAACCCGAGAGGCAGAGATTGCAGTGAGCTGAGATTGTGCCACTGCACTCCAGCCTGGGTGACAGAGTGAGACTTCATCTCAAAAAAAAAAAAAAGTACATGGGCATTACTGATATATATTTTGGCTTCCCAGATACCTTCTTGGCTAAACACCCTTTTGCTGATTAAGACAAATATAGAGAAATTAAGTGTTAATAATTTACAAATTCTTTATTATTGTGCACTGGCTTGAATGCATTTATTTTACTAATATTAAATTACCTTTTATTTGTAATATGTACGGGGTACAAGTATAACTTTGTTACATGTATAGATTGTGTAGTGATTAAGTCATGCCATTTAGGTCATCCATCATGCAATTAACCTACATTGTATTGCTGGGGGACCATAGGCTCTTGACCCCTCAAAGGTTTGCTGAAATATTACTGACCTAAGGCAGATTGATTAATAGGAGAAAGGACATACAAATTAATTTAACATGCACACATAGGAGCCTTCATAATGAAGATCCATCCAACAGTAAGATACAGAAGCTCATATACTATTCCGAGGCCATAGTAAAGAATGCAGACTCAGAGCATGCTCAAAAATTGGTTATGTTGGTAAGTCAGGTTTAGTAGCAAGACCACTTGTGAGAGAGAGAAAAGAAGGAGCCTGGCTACCAAAAGTTGGCCTTGTTATGTAGATGAAGTCTCCCTCAGAAAGAATAGATAGTAAATATTTATTTCTAGGTTTTTAAAGGTGACAGTTTCTCAATTTCTCCCGGATCCCAGAAAAGCATAAAAAGTAGGAGTGAGTGCCACTACATTAATGAAGGTTCTCTAGTGATGCCATTTTTTCTCCACAAAAGACAGCTTAGCAAGGCCACTTCTTTTGCTGGCTCTGTGGCAGCCATTTCAAAATATGCAAAAGAAATATATTTGGGGGTAAAATATTCTATTTTCCTTTAGTACTCATTGAGTAATTTCTCATCATCCACCACACTCCCACCTCCTCAACCTTCCAAGGCTCTACTGTCTATCATTGTATTCTCCATGCTCATGTGTACACATTATTTAGCTCCTACTTACAAGTGAGAATATATTGGTATTTGTCTTTCTCTGTCTGACTTGTTTCACTTAAGATGATGGCTTCCGGTTCCATCTATGTTGCTACAAAGGACAAGTTTTTTTATATATCTTCCTAGCCATAATTCTCTATCTTTGCACCATTCATGATTATGTCCCAGTAATGAACTAAAGATTACCTGAAAGGAGAAAATCTGTAGACTATATAGAAACTCAGAAAAATATCTTAACCTAGGACTTCATGTACATAACTTTATCTATTTTGTACTGAATTATAGGGTTCAGTCACAATAAAATAATTGATACTGTTCTACGTATGGGGCCACAGTAGTTGCATTGTCTAGTGGTGGGAAGGTAGCAAGATTATAAAATTCTAAATTATCATAAAGAATAATCATGAAAATTATTTATCTAAAATTAAAAGGCTTGACCTAAAGAAATTATCAGCATTTTTACTGACAACTTAGAGCTACCAACAGTTCTACAAGTAGCCAATTCTATTCAAGCTAAATAAGAAGTGGCTACAGTGCTCTCCATCTCTACTATTGAACAACATCTTTCCAGTGAGGAGAGACAATTACCAATTCATTTTCATTATGATTCGGCCAGAAAATATGAAACATATCTAGACTAGAGAAAATGTGGCTCATATGGATCTGCTATTACTAGACAGAATCATCCAATTTGAATGAAAGTTTAACTAAAATTCTTGAGATTTAAATTATCTGCTTGATTTTATGTGATAAAAAAGATCTACCATCTAAATGGAAGTAATTTTATTACTTTATTTCTGACGCTTGCTGTTTTGTTCACACCAATTAATATCTATACGTGAATATCTATTTTAATTGTGCAGTGAACATCACAATTTCACTTTTGCTGACCAGACCACAAACTTAGCCACTATTTCTTTCAAATATAATTTTCACAGAACTTAGTTATCTATATTCATAATAATGATCATGTAATTTATTCATAATAATAATGATCATGTTAATTGAGCACTCACAACTACTACTAATAATAAACATTCATATAATACTTATGTGCTTGGAATACTTAAAAGTATTTTACATGTAATTAATTTAATCCTTCTAATGACCCTCTGAGATAAATGATATTATTAGCTCTATTTTTTAAAATACTTGCCCAAATTAGTATACCTAGTAAGTGGTAGATCTGAAATTTGAAATCAAGCAGCCTGGTTCTAGAGTTCATTCTTTTAACCATACAAAAATGTCCTCAATTTGTATGTTTATACACTGTGCTAACCACTCTACACACTTCGCTATTCAGTTGTTTATTATACGGACTAAGATTATTTTGGCTGCAAGTAGTAAAGAATACCATTTAAATTCACTTAACCAATAAGGACACAAGTGAATTCACATAATGGTTCAGAAATAAGACAAGTTTAGAGTAGCTGATTCAGTCTTTTACTGACTTCAATGAATTGATGTGTGGTCTGAAAGAGGCAGGAAGCAGACAAATGCCTAGGCAGAAAGGAAAGGGTCCCCGGTGAAACCTCACCTTCAAGCCTAAAACAGCCTGAAGGCTGAAAGACCAGACTGCTGGTACGGATGAAACACATGACCCAGAAAGTGAACTTCTGCCCCTGTTTGCCCTCCCTTTCCTGATTGATTCTTTCTGAATAATGCTTTTAACCAATTGAATGTTGCCCTTTCTGATAGTACCTATAGCTTGCCTGGGCATGCCCGTGTGCCCACTGTGGGAATGGGGTGGAGCCACCAAGAATTCATGCCTTATGCAGGGGAGAGGCCTGGCCTCTTCAGCTCATGTGGAGTGGCCCTGGTATTCAATTTTTGAGGTGAAAAGCTGCTTACAGGACCCCTCTCTTTGCTGAGAGTTTTCCTTTTGCTTAATAAATTCCATCCTCCTAACCCTTCAATGTGTCTGTGTGCCTAACTCTCCCTGGTTGTGAGACAAGAACCCAGATTAGCTGAGCTAAAGAGCAAAAAATTCCTGCATATGTCCCCGCAAAATTCCTATGCTGAAATCCTAACCCCCAAGGTGATGGTATTAGGAGGTGGAGCCTTTGAGATGTGATGAGGTCATGAGGGTAGAGATCTCATGAATGGAGTTTAGTACTCTTATGAAAGAGACCCCAGAGAGCCAGTTAGCCCTTTCCACCATGTGAAGACACAGGAGAAGATGCCATCTATGAACCAGAAAGCAGAACCTCACCAGATATCAAATCATCTGGCATCTTGATCTTGGGCTTCCCAGCCTCTAAAACTTCGAAAAACAAATTTCTATTGTTTATAAACTGTCTAGTTTATGATATTTTTCTAGAGCTACCCAAATAGACTCAGACACTGACATTGACTAGAAACCAGATCCTTTCTATTACTGCCCAATATGTCAGCATCAACCTATAGCTAGTTCTTTTGGGTTATATGAAGGCTTCTAATGGCAACTTAGATTGCATGCTTCTACATTCATGTCTGTGTCACTTTGGATCCTCTGAAAAGCAGAAAGCAAGATCTAATTTTACGTGCCAGAGATGTATTTAGAGGAATGTCTGTGAAGGAAAAAGGGGAAGAAGGAAGAGTCAGCAGGAAGATCCCTTCCCATGATGCAAGTCTGACACCTATTTCTGTCTTGGTCTGTTGTATGCTGTTAGCTGCAGACTAGGTAATTTATAAAGAACAGACATTTATCTTTTGAAGACTGGGAAGTCAAAGATCAAGGTACCAACAGGATGGTTGTCTGGTGAGGGCCGCATCTTCCAGAAGGAAGGAACGCAGTGTCCCCATGTGGCAGAAGGCAGAAGCGCAAGCCTGTCTTTCTGTGGTACATATTAAGCTCCACCAATTTCTGTCATGATAGGAGCTATGATGCACAAACCACTACAATTATATAGGATACTATATGCCTAAGACAGTGCCTCATAATACATCTGGAAATTTTCAAATGACTATCACTGAGGTGTTCTTTTCATGAAAATCAACTTGACCAAACAGTTTGTTGGGTTTTTAGTCTTTATCTTTATTAGTGCTTACATGAGGTATTCTAGATCAAAGATAAATTTCTAACTAATTACCTTTCTTTAAATAATAAGCACATTCCTCCTTGTGGTTATCCCCAACCTCATCCTTGAGGTAATACAATGAGAGCTATGCCAAATTCCCTGCTCAAGTAATGGGCATTTCATGAATGAATGTTGGACATTGAATTTTCTCCCATTATGCACAGAAGAAAGATGCCAATGGCAGGGAAAAAACTTTTGCTTCTTTGAGATGGAATGGAAATGATCCTAGATTCTCATCCTAACCTTTTGAAATGTAAATATGTCTCTCTAAGAGTCAGATAAACTCCAGATGTCTCCAGCTTCTAAGCTCTAAAGATGTCTCCAAGGTCTGGTAAGTGCCTAGGAAGATAAAGCTCCAGGCTTCCTGGCACCTTGGATCTTAACCTACGGACTTTTTTTGTAGCTATTTGTCCCTCTTGGGTCAGAGTAATTAACTAGAAAAGTGGTGACAGATCGAATTTTCATTGAATGTAAATAGTAAAATGTTCCTAGGGGAAATGTAAGCAAATATCCCCTATATTTAGATTGTATACATGTCTTTGTCCTAGAAGGCTAGAGATTTTTGCAGGAAAAATCTAGGGAAGTTTTATTTCCCCACAAGTCATTCATTTAAAATACAAATTAACCTGCCTACTCATTCTGATCCTAAAGGGCATGACTTTCCAGAATGCATTATTGTACAATAGTTCTATTTGTGTTAATAGCAAAATGAGGTGACTTACAAAATTTGCATCAATAATTCAAGGAATAATTTGTAGAATTTCTCTTTCTACAGACAGAAATGAGGTGAGACACACACAAACATATAAATGTATAGGGCACATCAGTTTCATTAATTTAGTTCCTTGTTATTCACTGGAGAAAGAGTGCTTAAATCCTATAGTCCACTGCTATTACTGAAGCCATTACAACAACTGTCTTGTTCATTTTCATTGCCTGGAAAGATAGACTTTTATTCCAATGATTTTTTGTCAGAGAGAGTGATGGGTTAGCAAAATAAGAGTCATGTTGCTTGAATTAACTACATAAGTGGCCAGGGACTTCTGGGTACCTTCAAGCCTTTTATAATAATAACACACTTTCACCCTAGTTGTTTGTGAATGAATGCACTCCATTATTTTATTTAACTCACTACATATCAATAAAGTACAGTAATCAAAACAATAGTTACCACAGCATGCAGCTGTGGACAGCAGATGGCACTATAAGAAACCCAAAAGTAGCATGCCCAAAAACTTCTAGGAATCCTCCCTCTCAGACTATTTCTTTAAGCTCCTCAAAATGTTTAAGAGGTGATGTTGATCTAGTATTTTCACATTCACTTCAACAGACTGCGATTCTATTTCCATACCTTTGTTTCACCTGGACACAGGGAATCTGCATCCACCTTCCTCATTCATTTTTATTCATTTGATTCTGATTGTCCATAAAATCTTTTCAATTGAATTATTTTCTATGACCTAAAATTAGACTCTTATCAGAATGTTTCCAGAACATCCCAAAATTCTTCATCACTGTCAGCATTATTACTGATACTGCCTAGGGGGAATCATTTTTGAAACCCCTATATTACGTCTACAAATTTCCTAGACCTACCACTGGTTTTACATTTTCACAGACAAGGCTCTAATCTAAACCCTAATCCATCCACCCTAAGGCAAATGCAATATCCTCCTTTATTCTAGTTTCTCCTCATCAGCTTGCTCTACCCATGTTTCTCTAGTCCTTTTGTTAGCGTCTTGAATTTTCTCTTACATCCTACAAATGTAAAAGTAAGACAGTATTGCCCAAATAGCAGGAAGTATATATTATCATTAAATAGACATCTTCCATTCTTCTTCCTTTCAGAGATCCTGGTGCTAGACAAACATAGAAGTATTTGTACAACTCAAGAAAAATTTCACAGCTGAATGTGTTCCTGTGATTGCCTTGCTGATAATCGTTCTATTATTTTCCAAAATTTGTGAATTCTCTTGTTGCATGATCCCAGGCAACCAAAGATAACACGAGGAAATTAGCATAATAAGAGTTCTATCCAAACATATCTATCAGTGGAGAAATGGGAAAGGTGTAGAACCAAATGCTTTTACTAATCTGCATCATGTTTCACAGTAACAAAGAAGCAATGAGACTGGTTGTTCAATCACTGCATGGTAGATATGCAAATTTAATTTTAAAATCTCATACTCATTCAAGAGACCTTGTTAATGGAATGTTGAAAATTAGCCTCCCATCGAATACAGCATAAAATGACTGCTATGGATTTTACCAAAATTAAAATCAAAGCATTTCACAGCCAAGACGGAAATCTGCCATGTGTGCTTTAATAAGAACAAGGCAAATTAAAATATTAATTCAAGTGGATGCTCATTGTGTTCAGGCATCATGAGACTGCTGATGGTTTTGCTTACAACTTAACAATACATTCCTTCATGTGACTTAAAAATAATTGAGACCTTTCCTTGTGTACTGCCCAGCAGCTTTTTCCAAGTTGCTATGAATTCTTAAAGGCTTCTTGTTCCTTAAATGAAGAATCTATTTCTAAAATTTTAGCATACTACTTTTTCTAAAACTGAAAGTGTCTTCACAAAGCATAGAACTATTAAGGACATTTTGTAAAGAGGGCTAATGAAAAGAGAAATTTTCTTTATTTCCAAAGGTAATTGCTAGACCATCATCTGTTGTGCTAATAACATACACTGAGCATTAATGAAGGCACATATTAGGGTTTTCATTTTTGTGACATGTTAAAGGATTGGTGAGACTTTGTTAATTTCAGCTTTGAGATAAAAGACTGGCATTGATTTGGCAGGCATTAATTTGTTGCTTCATAGAGATTCCAAAGTTGATGTACTGATGTCAGGAGCGCTTTTTAAGATTTGCAAAGTATTATTAAAGCACTTGATCTATTCTCATCACAGGAAAGTTTTCATGTAATTTACTCATTCCTCTGGGCAATAGACATAGCTCAAATTATAAATGAAAACTTAGTTTTGAGTCTGACTTATTTTCTGTCACGAGCAGTATTTTCCAGTTATCATGCAAAAATGTCTACAGGATCAATGATCCCATTTAAAAAAAAAATGTTACCTTATCAGATGTCATGGATAGTGAGAGCATGAGATTCTGTGAATTCCAGCCCCTAAATGTGTGATAGCAATTTCAAACAAACTTCCTATGGAAAGCTCTGTCATAATGGCTTAGAAAATATGAGCTTATATCTTCTAACAAGAAAGTATATTCATTCTCTGAAATCTTAACTATATCATAACATAGTCAAAGCATGCCCATTACCCAATCAACATTGTATCTTATTTTTAAGTATCTCCCACATGCCCAGTGTACTTTCTTTTGAATTTTAGGTAACAAATTACCTCCTTTAGACTGGATGTTCTTCTTACTCTTTTGTACCCTCTCAAAGCAAACTGCAGTATAACAAATATTAACAAATGATGTGGATATGCATCACTGAAGATGACCAGAGAAATTTTAACATCTTGACAATGTTGCATTTACTTGGCCATAAAATAATAACTAAAGTTAGGCAGTGTGATAGACTCACAAAATCATGACACTGAAAAGAACAAATGCTCATCAAGTCTTTTTCACAGACCCTAAGCTGAAACAAATGTAAGATTCCTAATGTATCTATGCTGACTCCTTCCTTTCCCCCTTAACAGCCCTTCTCCTCCTGCCTCCTAATTACGAACAGCAAGAGATATCTCTTTAGGCTTTCACTTTCTTTACACATCTATACCTTTTACAATTCACATATTTTTCATGGCTTTAAGTGTTACCACTTTTTGGAAGACTTAAAGCTTTAATGTCTTCATTAGTCAGCCCTAGTTTGTAATTTCCAGATGTCCTTTCTACCCAGATTATCTGTAACCACCTCAAAAATGCTTTGTGTTAAAAATGGAATGTGTTTTTCCTTCCAAAACCAAATGCCCCTTATAATGTGCCTGTTTAATTCATCTGTGCCCCAAGGCTTGGAAACTCTCTGGGGCTCATAACTAATCAATGACCAACTACCATCAATTCTTTTGGTTTGCTTTTGACACTCATTACTTCCTTCCCATTTCACTACCACTATCCTTTTTCAAACTCTTATCAATTCAAGCACGATTTATTACAGTAGCTTCTTAACTAGTCTCCCAAACTCCAGTCTGTGTTCTCTAAAAACCATACTGCACTATCTTATATTAAAGTTAAAAAAATACTTAGCTTATTGTCACTTAAGCATTTGTCACTTAAACATTAAAGTTGGGATTAGGTAAAGATGAGCTAGGGCAGTGGTTCTCAAATTTGAGCACTTCTCATGAATAGTACTGACTATATAATTTGCAGGACCCAAGGCAAAATGAAAATGTAGGACCCCCTGTTAAAAATATTATGTCAAAAATTATTATTAAAAATTATTATGAATTTCAAGAGAGCAGCAGCACAGCATTAAACCAAGCTCAGAGCCCTTCTGATTATGGGTCCTTATGTGACTGTATAGGTTGCAGGCCATGAAACTGGCTATGTATGTAAGACTAATCTAGTTAGCTTGTTTTCAACATGAATTATTCATAGTACCCCTTAGAGATTCCGATTCAGCAAGTCTGAGTAGGACCTGAGAATCTGCATTTTAACATGTACCCTAGGAGATTTGGAAGTTGTCATCAGCAGACTACACTTCGAGAAACACTAACCTAAGGAATTATCACATGGGACTAAAGTTACTCTGCAGAGAAGGGTCAACAGTTCAAGTTATAATGTCAAAAAGTATATGCCTGATTTTGCCTAATCTGGTGGAGGGAACATTGAGATCTGGGATAATAATGTGACTTTAAAACAGGGCTGAATCAAGCAGAAGCCAAGTTAATCATCTACAGGATTAAATTCCTCTCATTGTCTTAAGTCTGAAGGGTTGCCATTACCAGTGCTCCATTCTGATATTGGTAACTTACGACCCATTACTTCCCAACAAGAATCCTTTCCTCCAGAGGTGGTTGAATACTCAGGTTTACTCTATGTCAGCAGTGCTTATGCTGCCTTCCCTTCCAAGTATCTACTCCTTTTGCTCTACTATTTAAGACCCAATTCAGACTTCATCTCATATACATAACTTTCCAAAGTTCAGAGAACTTAGAATTGGAAGATTGCTTAGAAATCATCTAGTACAATGTTTTTGTCTGTAGATGATGACACCATGGACAAGAAATGTAATGATTTGTTTAAAATTACAGAGTTACTGGGCAAAAAAGAACCAGAACTCCAAGCCTCCCCCTTGATTGATAACTCCATGCTCTTGCCACTGCAGCGTACTATTCCCTTTGATATCTCTCTTCTCAAATCCTATATCATTTACTCATTCATGTATGTACTTACTCATTCAACAAATATTTATTGGGGACCTACTCTTTTCCAGGTTAGGATCTGGGAAAATATGAAATTGGTGTGGTCTCTGCTATCATGTAGCTTATTTTAGTGCTATTATCTTTTCCATTTATTTTACATACTTCTCAGTGTTTTGTACTGCTATGCAATCTTTAGTATTTATGCCTTGTATACACAATTAAACTTTGTACTTTAAGAAAATGATTTTGGTTTGTTTTTTCTCCTACATTGCCTAGAAAATGCTATTGCCAACTCTTCATTGTGTGGGACTGTCCTATGACCTGAAGGGTACTTAATAGCTCTGGCTCTCACCTCCTAATTCCAATAGCATCTCAGTCATTGTGAATATTCAAACTGCCCCCAAACATTTCTGCACTCTGATACGGGATGCAGATTAATTTCCCCAGTTGGGCAGAATCATCTCTGTATTAGTAAACTCTTCTCAGTTGAGAAATATTGCCTCAGTACAATGTTTTGCATATACTATTCATAAAATATTTTCTTGTATCATACTGTTAGAGAAATTCCAGACAAATCTCATAGATGATATAAAAACTCACAAGATGAAGAGTGAACCAAATATTGAACCTCATGAGAAATAACAGAATATAAAACAATTTGCTTGCTAAAGGCTATCACTAGCAATGCAAGGTATAAGACTAGTGGTATTCCCACATTTGTTCAGGCTCTTCAAAAATAATCAATTTATAATTTGAATCTGAGCAAATTAGATGTAAAATAGCCTGCAATGTTCTGTAATTACACCCTCCAAGCTTCTCCTTTAAACTTTATCTTCTTCCTCCCTTCTGTTTTGGAAGAAGTCATATCTAAGCCAATTTTCAACGAGAAGCTACATCTGAACCCTCGACCCTATCCTCTTGAACTTTCTCAATAGAATCACTATACTCTTACTAATAATAACTCTACCAAATAAAAAAGAATCAACATTAATGATCACTTATCACAATCCTGCACTCTGATGTAGAACGCAGATTCATTTCTAATTATACTTCTGCAAATATTATTCAATTTGATTTTTATACCAATTCTATAAGGAGGATATAGTAAACATGATCATTCTGATTTTACAGATGAGGAAAGTTTGGACCAAAACAACAGTACATGATTTGTATATAAACGTATCTCTGGAAAATGGCAGAGGCAGCACATAAACACTATTCTCTTGGCTATAAATTCCACAGTCTTTCCAACATATTTCCTAATGTATCCCCTTTTTCTTGAATTTCCAGTCAATTTTCCAGTCAAGAAATTTCTTGAATTTCTACAGCATTGGTAACATCCTCTCACACCCAAAAATATGTTTAAATGTCACTATTTAAAAAACAAAATGAAAGAAACAAATAAACCTATACTCTTCCTGCCTTTTGCTTAAACAGTATCTCTTTGCATTACCAAAAACTGAATGAAAAAATAAAATCTATTATTTTACATCATTCAGTCATTTCTAAATCTATTACAATCACCACTCAGTCCCCACAACTCTACTACAGTTGCTTTCAATAAGTTGCCAATAATTTTTCAATCATTGAATTTTGTGGACTTTGCATAGTTCTCTTAATACTCAGCCTCTCTACAGCAGTTGACACAAGTACCACCACCATCTCCTTTATTGAAATATTCTCTTCCCTTGGCTATTATGAAACTACACTCTCCTAGTTTTCCTCATACATATTTTTCCATTAAGCTTAGTTTCTTTAGCCCTATCATCTCCCTCTGCCTATCCTTTAAATGTAAACAGAATGCAAAGCTCTACCTTTTTTTGTGGTCCATATTTCTTACCTTAGATACTCTTATCCTTTCACATGGCTCCTATTATCACCTCTGCACAGATGAATATAGACATTTTGTTGCCTTTTACCTCCAAATATATGTTTCATATTTCTCCATAAATGGTTAGAAATAAATAATTTTGCAACTCTTCAAATTTACCTTTCTCTCATCTCATCTCCCTCTCTTGTGATGCCTAAGTTACTCCAGCTACCTCCACCAAAGCAGGTGCTGGAATCCACAGATAAGAGACCTGAAGACAGACCACATCACAGGAATCTTTGAAGATACTCCCAAGTATCAGCCCAGGGCCCAGTAGCTTTGCTGGGTGGCTAGATCCAAAAGAGGAATATCACTGGAGTTCAGTTCTCAGAAACCCACATCACTAGGGCAAAAGGGAGACCACCACATCAAGAGAGCACTCCTAGGGACAAAAACAATCTGAATAGCAGCCCTTGCATCCCAGATCTTCCCTCTGACACAGTCTGCCCAAAGAGAAGGAACCAGAAAAGCAATATTGAAAATATGACAAAACAAGATTCTTTAATGGCCCTAAAATGTCACACTAGCTCACCAGCAATGGATCCAAACCTAGATAAAATCTCTGAAATGCCATACAAAGAATTTAAGTCAATTATTAAGGTAATCAAGGAGGCCCCACAGAAAGGTGAAGTCGAATTTAAAGAAACCAAAACAATGATACAGTATATAAATGGAAAAATCTCCAGTGAAATAGATAACAAAATAAAAAGCAATTGCAACTTCTGGAAATAAAGGAAACATTCAGAGAAATTCAAAATGCACTGGAAAGTCTTAGCAATAGAATCTAACAAGTAGAAGAAAGAACTTTAGAGCTTGAAGACAAGACTTTTTATTTAACCCAATCCAACAAACACACACCGAAAAATTTTTTAATAAACAAAGCCTACAAGAAGTTGGGAATTATGTTAAATGACCAAAACTGAGGATAATTAGTATCCAGGTGGAAGAAGACAAATCTAAAAGCTTGGGAAAAAATCTTTGAGGTATTATTCAGGGAAAACTTCCCTTGCCTTGCTAAAGATCTAGACATCCAGTACAAGAAGGTAAAAATAGAAACAAGAAATGCATCACAAAAAGATCATCACCTAGGCACATAATCATTAAAATATCTAAAGTCAAGGCAAAAAAAAAAATTCTTAAGAGTTGTGAGGCAAAAGCATCAGGTAACCTACAAAGAAAATCCTATTAGATTAATGGCAGATTTCTCAGCAGAAACCCTACAAGCTAGAAAGGATTGGGGCCTTATCTTCAGCCTCCATAAACAAAATAATTATCGGCCAAGAATTTTGCATCCAGTGAAACTGAGCATTACAAATTAAGGAAAGATACACTCTTATTCAAACAAACAAATGCTGAGAGAATCTGAAAATATCAAGCCAGCACTACAAGAACTACTAAAAGCTCTAACTCTTGAAACAAATCCTTGAAATTCACCAAAATGGAATCTCCTTAAAGCATAAATCTCTCAGGACCTATAAAACAATACGTAATGAAAAAACAACAAAATATTCAGGCAAAAAATAGCATGATGAATAGAATTGTACCTCACATCTTGATACTAACATTGAATGTAAATAGCCTAAATGCTTCACTTAAAAGATACAGAATGGCAGAACAGATAAGAATTCACCAATCAAGTATCCATTGTCTTCAAGCAACTCACCTGACATAAGGATTTCAATAAACTTAAGGTAAAGAGGGGGAAAAGATATTTCATGCAAATGGACACCAAAACAAGCAGAAGTAGCTATTCTTATATTAGACAAAACAGACTTTAAAGGAACAGCAGTTTAAAAAGACAAAGAGGGACACTATATAATGATAAAAGTACTGGTCCAATATGAAAATATCACAGTCCCAAATATATATGAACCTAACACTGGAGCTCTTAAATTTATAAAACAATTACTACTAGACCTAAGAAGTGAGATAGACGGCAACACAATTCTAGTGGGGAACTTCAATACTTCACTGATAGCACTAGACAGGTCAATAAGACAGAAAGTCAACAAAGAAGCAAAGAACTTGAACTATACCCTAGAAAAAATGGACTTAATAGATATTTACAGAACATTCTACCCAACAACTGTGGAATATACATTCTGCACATTAGTGCATGAAACATTCCTGAGATAGACCATATGACAGGCCACAAAACTAGTCTCAGTAAATTCAAGAAAATCAAAATTATATCAAGTACTCTCTCCAACCACAGTGGAATAAAATTGAAAATCAACTCTAAGACGAACAGTAAAAGTTTTGCAGATGCATAGACATTAAATAACCAACTCCTGAATGATTGTTGGATCAACAATGAAATCATGATGGAAATGTAAAATTTTTTTGAACTGAACCATAATAGTGACACAAACTATTGAAACCTCTGGGATACAGCAAAAGTGGTGTTAGAGGGAAGTTCAAGCATTAAATGCCTACATCAAAAAGTCTGAAAGAGCACAAATCGACAATTTAAGGTCATACCTCAAGGAACTACAGAAAAAAGAACAAACCAAGCCTAAACCCAGAGAAGAAAGAAAATAACAAAGATTAGAGCAGAATAAAATGAAATTTAAACAAAAAATATAAAAGATAAATGAAACAGAAAGCTGGTTCTTTGAAAAGATACATAAAATTGATAGACCATTAGCGAGATTAACCACGGAAAAAAGAGAGAAGATCCAAATAAGCTCAATCAGAAATGAACTGGGAGATATTAAAACAGACACCACAGAAATACAAAAGTTCATTCAAGACTACTATGAACACATTTATGGGCATAAACTGGAAAGCCTAGAGGAGATGGATAAATTCTTGGAAATAGAAATCCTCCTAGATTAAACCAGGAAGAAATAGAAACTCTGAACAGACCAATAACAAGCAGTGAGATTGAAAAGGTCATTAAAAATTTACAAACAAAAGAAGGTCCAAGACCAGATGGATTCATAGCTGAATTCTATCAGACATTCAAAGAATTGGTACCAACGCTATTGACACTATTACAAAAGATGGAAAAAGAAGGAATCCTCCTAAATCATTCTATGAAACCAGTATCACCCTAATACCAAAACCAGGTAACAAGAAAACTGCAGACCAATATCCTTGATGAACACAGATGCAAAAATCCTCAGCAAAATACTAGTGAACCAAATTCAATAGCATATCAAAAAGATAATTCACCATTTTCAAGTGGGTTTCACACCAGGGATGCAGGGATGGTTTAACATACTTAAGTCAATAAATGTTATATACCACATAAACAGAATTAAAAACAAAAATGACATGAACATCTCAATAGATGCAGAAAAATCATTTGATGAATTCCAGCATACTTTGTGATTGAAACCCTCAGCAAAATTGGCATAGAAGGGACATAACTCAATGTAATAAAAGCCATCCATGACAGGCCCACAGCCAACATTATGCTGAATTGTGAAAAATTGAAAGCATTTCCCCTGACAACTGGAATAAGACAAGGACGCCAATTTTCTCCACTTCCATTCAACATATGACTGGTCCTAGCCAGAGCAATCAGACCAGATAAAGAAAAAAAGGAAATTCACATCAGTAAAGAGGAAGTGAAACTGTCACTGTTTGCTGATGACATGATTGCATACCTAGAAACCCCTAAAGATTCATCTACAAAGCTCTAACAGATGACAAATGATTTCAGCAAAGTTTTAGGGTACAAAATCAATGCACACAAATCAATAGCACTGCTGTATACCAACAGCAACTAAGCTGAAAATCAAATCAAGAACTCAACCCCTTTTACAATAGCTGCAAAAATAAAAAATAAAACAGGAATATACCTAACCAAGGACAAGTAAGACCTCTACAAGGAAAACTACAAAACACTTCTGAAAGAAATAATAGATGACACAAACAAATAGAAATACATCCCATGCTCATGGATGGGCAGAATCAATACTGTGAAAATGACTATGCTGCCAAAAGCAATCTACAAATTCAATGCAATTACCATCAAAATACCACTATCATTCTTCACAGAACTAGAAAATTCCAAAATTTCTATGGAACCAAAAAAGAGCCCACATAGACAAAGCAAGACTAAGCAAAAAGATCAAATCTGGAGGCATGACATTACCCTACCTCAAACTATATGATGAAGCCATAATCACCAAACAGCATGGTACTGCTATTAGAATAGGTACATAGACCAATAAAAAGAATAGAGAACCCAGAAATAAAGCCAAATACTTACAGCCAACTGATCTTCAACAAAGCAAATAAAAACATAAAGTGGGAAAAGGATACCCTATTCAACAAATGGTGCTGGGAGATAGTTGGTAAGCCACAAATAGAAGAATAAAACTGGAATCTCATCTCTTACCATATTCAAAAATCAACTCAGGATAGATCAAAGACTTAAATCTAAGACCTAAAACCATAACCATTCTAAAAGATAACATTGGGAAAACCCTTCTAGACATTGGCTTAGGCAAAGACTTCATTATCAAGAACCCAAAAGTAAATGTAACAAAAACAAAGTAGATGAGACTTAATTAAACTAAAAAGCTTCTGCACAGCAGAAGAAATAATCATCAGAGTAAACAGACAACCCAAAGTGGGAGAAAATAATCACAATGTATACTTTTGAAAAAGGACTAATATCCATAATCTACAAGGAACACAAACAAATCATCAAGAAAAAAAACAATCACATCAAGAAGTGGGTTAAGGACATGAATAGGCAATTCTCAAAATAAGATATACAAATGGTCAACAAACATGTAAAACATGCTCAACATCACTAATTATCAGGGAAATTCAAATCAAAATCACAATACGATGCCATCTTAATTCTGGAAGAATGGTCATAATCAAAAAATCAAAAAATAATAGATGTTGGCATGGATGTGGTAAAAAGGAAATACTTTTACATGTTGGTGAGAATGTAAACTAGTACAGCCACTATGGAAAATGATGTGGAGATTCCTTAAATAACTAAAAGTAGAACTACCATTTGATCTAGCAATCCCACTACTGGCTATCTACCCAGAGAAAAATAAGTCATTATACGAAAAAGATCCTTGCACATGCATGTTTATAGCAGCACAATTTGCAGTTGCAAAAATATGGAACCAGTCCAAATGCCCATCAATCACTGAGTGAATAAAGAAAATCTACCATGTAATACTACTTAGCCATTAAAAGAAATGAAATAATGGCATTCACAGCAACCTAGATGGAATTTGAGATGATTATTCTAAGTGAAGCAACTTAGGAATGGAAAATCAAACATCATATGTTCTCACCCATAAGTGGGAGCTAAGCTATGAGGACACAAAGGCATAAGAATGATACAATGGACTCGGGGGAAAGGATGGAAAGCAGGTTAGGGGTAAAATACTATACATTGGGTACAATGTACACTGCTCAGGTGATAAGTGCACCAAAAATCTCAGAAATCACCACTAAAGAACTTATTCATGTAAGTAAACACATAAACATTTGTAGATATGTGTGTGGGGGGCTGTGTGTGTATGATAGTGGCTACATCTAAAGGGCCAAGAGGGGACTGTAATCAAGGATGATCACAGAGGATTACTGGAATTGGTAATTGTATATTTCTAGATTTGATTGATGTTATTTAATTAAATATTAAATAAACTGGATATATATATGTGTTTACTCTCCTCTATGTAAATCTTAGTCTACAAATAGTTCAAATAGAAAAAAAGTTGACTGGGCATGGTGGCTCATCCCTGTAATCCCAGCACTTTGGGAGGCCGAGGCAGGCAGATCACTCAAGATTATGAGATAAAGACCAGCCTGGACAACATGGTGAAATCCCGTCTCTACTGAAAATACAAAAAATTAGCTGGGCGTGGTGGCACGGGCCTGTAATCCCAGCTACTCAGGAGGCCAAGGCAGGAGAATCACTTGAACCTGGGAGATGGAGGTTGCAGTAAGCTGAGATTGCACCACTGCACCCCAGCCTGGGTGACAGAGCAAGACTCTGTCTTAAAAAAGCAAAGCACTTTTTGATGGGGTTGTTTGTTTTGTTCTTGTAAATTTGTTTGAGTTTTTTGTAGGTTCTGGATATTAGCCCTTTGTCAGATGAGTAGATTGCAAAAATTTTCTCCCATTCTGTAGGTTGCCTGTTCACTCTGATGGTAGTTTCTTTTGCTGTGCAGAAGCTCTTTAGTTTAATTAGATCCCATTTGTCAATTTTGGCTTTTGTTGCCGTTGCTTTTGGTGTTTTAGACATGAAGTCCTTGCCCATGCGTATGTCCTGAATGGTATTACCTAGGTTTTCTTCTAGGGTTTTTATGGTATTAGGTCTAACATTTAAGTCTCTAATCCATCTTGAATTAATTTTCGTATAAGGAGTAAAGAAAGGATCCAGTTTCAGCTTTCTACTTATGGCTAATTATCCCAGCACCATTTATTAAATAGGGAATCCTTTCCCCATTTCTTGTTTTTTGCATGTTTATCAAAGATCAGATGGCTGTAGATGTGTGGTATTATTTCTGAGGACTCTGTTCTGTTCCATTAGTCTATATCTCTGTTTTGGTACCAGTACCATGCTGTTGTGGTTACTGTAGCCTTGTAGTATAGTTTGAAGTCAGGTAGCGTGATGCCTCCAGCTTTGTTCTTTTGACTTAGGATTGTCTTGGAGATGCGGGCTCTTTTTTGGTTCCATATGAACTTTAAAGCAGTTTTTTCCAATTCTGTGAAGAAACTCATTGGTAGCTTGATGGGGATGGCACTGAATCTATAAATTACCTTGGGCAGTATGGCCATTTTCACGATATTGATTCTTCCTATCCATGAACATGGTATGTTCTTCCATTTGTTTATGTCCTCTTCAACCCAAATGTCCATCAGTGACAGACTGGATTAAGAAAATGTGGCACATATACACCATGGAATACTATGCAGCCATAAAAAAGGATGAGTTTGTGTCTTTGTAGGGACATGGATGCAGCTGGAAACCATCACTCTCAGCAAACTATTGCAAGAACAGAAAACCAAACACCGCATGTTCTCACTCATAGGTGGGAACTGAACAATGAGATCACTTGGACTCGGGAAGGGGGACATCACACACTGGGGCCTATCACGGGGAGGGGGGAGGGGGGAGGGATTGCATTGGGAGTTATACCTGATGTAAATGATGAGTTGATGGGTGCTGACGAGTTGATGGGTGCAGCACACCAACATGGCACAAGTATACATATGTAACAAACCTGCACGTTATGCACATGTACCCTAGAACTTAAAGTATAATAAATAAAAAATAAAAATAAAAAAAAGGAAAGCAAAGCAAAGCAAGCAGGCAGGCAGGCAGGAAGGAAGGATTGAGGGAGGGAGGGAAGGAGGGAAGGAAGGAAGGAATGAAGGAAGGAAGGAGAGAGAAAGAGAGAGAGAGAAAGAAAGGCCCCAAAATTAATAAGTTAAGCATGCAACTTAAGATGTTAGGAAAAGAACATCAGAATAAGTCCAAAGAAAATAGAAGGAGGGAAATAATAATGCTAACATCAGGAATTAATAAAATAGAAAACAAAAAATATAGGTAATAAATAACACTAAAATGTGGTTATTAGGAAAGATTAAAAGAAGAGAGACCAGGTGACATCAACAAGATGTCAGAATAGGAAGCCCTTCACTTATATTTCCCCACACAGCAATAATAATGTGGCAGTTATCCACAGGAAAAAAAATACTTTTGGGAGTTTTGAGATCCAGGTAGGAACCTCTGAAACTCTGGTGCAGCCCAAGACCAAGCAGGGCATTCTGAGAAGGAAGGCCCATACCCAGGTGGCAAGCTCACCAACCATGGTCCCAGGTAAGAAACCCAGAAATAGCCCCATCCCATTGTGGATGTAGCTACAGCCAAATTTCGCCTTGGTCCTACTAATAGCATCAACCACCAAAGAATCTGGAAGGAGTCACACCCACCTGTGCCTTGGGTAACAGGTTAGCTGACATCAGTCCCAGCTGTGGACCCCAAAGCAACCAACAACCCAGATTCAACCCCTCTCAGCTGCAGATTTGGTACAGTTCTGCCCACCTAGCAATATACTGGAAACATGCCCATCCATGCCTCTGGAGGCAGGCCTGCCAAACTTGGTCCTACAGTAGATTCTGAAATGGCCCTGTAACTCAGTTTCAGCCCCTCTCAGCTATAGTCTGGGAGACGTTCTGCCCCCCAGTGACTTGACAGGTGACATACTCATCCATGATCTTAAATGCAGGCCTGTTGACCTTGGTCTGACTGTGGATCCTGATGCAGCCATGTGACTCACCTCCAGTCCTGCTCAGCCATGGTCCAGGAGCAGTCCTGCCCACCCAAGAACTTGGTGAGAGGAAAACCTGTACATGCCTCTGGAGGAAGACCTGAAGGTCTCAATCTCAGGTGTGAACTCTGAAGCAGCCCTGTAACTTGGTTCCTTTTCTGCTGCTGTCCAGGGTCAGTTTTGCATACCCAATGACCTGCCCGGTCACCCAGCAGAAGCCCTCCCAGCAAGCTGGCAAGAGTCACACTAGTCCACACATCTAGTTACAATCTCATCATCTGCAGAAACTGAAGCAGTACCTTATTCCAACACCAACCCTACTGACCAAGATGCCAGGGACAGTCCAGTCCATCCAAGAATCAGACAGAAGCCATGTCCACTACAGCCCAGTGTAACAGATTCACCAACAGCAAATCTCACTGCAGACCCAGCAGCAGCCATGTGACCCATTCAAATCCCTCTCAACCATGTTTGTGAATGCAATCCCATCAACCCTGTGGCCCAATAGGAAAAGGTTTTTTCCTGTCAAAATATGTCTATAAAGACTAGAAGAAGTGTTTTCTCCCTCAAATTCACAGATACCAATGAAAGGCTAACACGATCACAAAGCACCAAGCAAATATGACACCACCAAAGGAAACTAATAAAGCTCTAGTAACCAACCCCAAAGAAGTGGAGATCAACAAATTTCACAACAAAGTATTCAAATAATTGTCTTAAAGAAGCTCAATGAGTCACAAAAGAACAGAGATAGATAATGAAATAATATCAACAAAACTATGTGTGAACAAAATTGGAAGTTTAATAAAGAAATACAAACCATAACAAAGAACCAGACAGAAATTTCAGAGCTGAAGGATACAATGACAGAAGTGAAAAATTTATTAGAGAGCTTCAACTGAAGACTCAATCATGAAGAAGAAAGAATCAACAAATTTGAAGACAGGCCATTTAAAATTAGATAGTTGGAGAAAAAAAGAATAAAGAATAAAAAACAGTAAAGAAAGCTTACAGGACTTACAGGACACCATCAAGCAAATAAATATATGCATTATGGTGATCTCAGAAGGCGAATGGGGAGGAAAAAAGGTAAAATATTATTTAAAAAATAATGGCTGAAAACTTCCCTAATATTGGGAGGAATATGAACATTGAGATTAATAAAGCTCAAAGAAGCTAAAGCAAGATCAACCTAAATAAGATTACCCAAAGATATATTATAACCAAATTGTCAAAAGTCAAGGAGAATTTTGAAAGCAGAAAGAGAAAGCAACTCATCACATATGAGGTAACACAGATAAAGCTATCAGTGAATTTTTCATCAGAAACCTTGCACGCCAGGAGGGAGTGGGATAATATATTCTAAGAGCTGAAAGAAAAAAAAAAGACACTGCCAATGAAGAATATTACAGGCATACCTCAGAGATATTGCAGGTTTTGTTCTAGATCACAGCATTAAAGTGAATATTGCAATAAAGTAAGCACACAATTTTTTTGGTTTCTCAATGCATGTAAAAGTTATTTTTACACTATACTGCTGTCTATTAAGTATGCAACAATATTACATCCAAAAAAGTACATAACTCAATTTAGAAATAAGTTATTGCCTAAAATCATAATTATCTGAGCTATCAGTAAGTCACAATCTTTCTGCCAATAGAGGGTCTTGGCCTCAGTGTTGGCTGCTGACTGATCAGGGTGCTGATTGCTAAAGATTGGGGTAGCTGTGGACATTTTTTAAAATAAGACAACAGGCCGGGCGTGGTGGCTCATGCCTCTAATCCCAACACTTTGGGAGGCTGAGGCGGGCAGATCACCTGAGGTCAGGAGTTCAAGACCACCCTGACCAACATGGAGAAACCCCATCTCTACTAAAAATACAAAATTAGCCGGGTGTGGTGGTGCACACTTGTAATCCCAGTTACTCGGGAGGATGAGGCAGGAAAATCGTTTGAACCCGGGAGGCAGAGGTTGTGGTGAGCCAAGATCATGTCACTGCACTCCAGCCTGGGCAACAAGAGTGAAACGCCATCTCAAAAAAAAGAAAGAGAGACAACAATAAAGTTTGCCACATCCACTGACTCCTCTCTTCACAAAAGATTTCTCTGTGATATGCAATTCTGTCTGATAGAATTTTATTCACAGTAGAACTTCTTTCAAAATTGGTGTCAATCCTCTCAAAGCCTGCTGCTGCTTTATCAACTGATTTTATACAATATTCTAAATCTGTTTTGTCACTTCAACAATATTCACAGCTTCTTCACCAAAAACAGATTCCATCTCAATGAACTACTTGCTCCACACAGGGTTGCTACAAAATTTCACTTTGTATTTTTTAAAAAAGAAATATCTGTGAAGTGCAAAAAAGTGCAGTGCAATAACACAAGATATGGCTGTATACCCAGCAAAGCTTTTCTTCAGAAATAAAGAGATAAAGACATTCCCAGGCAAACTAAAGCTGAAGGGTTTTATCACCACTAGACCTGCCTTACAAGAAATGCACAAGAGAGTTCTTCCAGTTGAAATGAAAAGACCCTAAACAGCAACATATTACCATAAGAAAGCAAAACACTTGCTGGTATTTTCTCATTCATAAGTGAGAGTTGAACAATGAGAACATATAGACACAGGGAGGGGAACATCACACACTGGGGCCTGTTAGGGGGTGGGGGACAAAGGGAGGGAGAGCATTAAGACAAATACCTAATGCATGTGGGGCTTAAAACCTAGATGATGGGTTGATAGATGCAGCAAACCACCATGGCACATGTATACCTATGTAACAAACCTGAAAATTCTGCACATGTATCCCAGAACTTAAAGTAAAATAAATAAATAAATAAATAAATAAATAAATAAATAAATAAATAAAAACACTTGCTGGTAAAGGTGACTATAGACAGTATGTCTGGAACATGTCTGGGTGACTGCATCCCTGCAAGAGGAGCACCCTCCATGTTCAGGCTTGCACAAGAGACACACTCACAATTCCTTTCTACTTGGAGCATCCGTATTCCTATAGATGAAAACAGGAGCCTGCCTGATCTAAATAGCTGGAGAACTGGGACAAGAGTGTGTCTATGAGGTGGATGACTTTCCTGATGACCTGGCAGGAGAGCTGAGGTGACTCCAACTCTTCCCCTTGATAAAACCTCAATATAATAAATGTTATATAGGACAAGCCAACAGTTAACATCATATTCAACAATAAAAACCTGATAGCTTTTCCTCTAAAATCAGAGACAAGACGATGGTGTCCACGTTCACCAATTCTATTCAACATACTTACTACTGGATACCCTAGCTGAAGCAATTAGGCAAGAATAAGAAACCAAAGACATCCAAAAAGAAATGAAAAATTAAAATTGTCCATGTTGGCAGGTGACATAATCTTTATATAGAAAACCCTAAAGACTGCCAAAAAATATAAGAACTAAAAAATGAATTCACTAAAGTTGAAGGATACAAAGCCAATATACAAAAATTAGTAGTTTTTCTACATACTAACAATGAATTATCCAAAAAAGAATTCAAAACTCAATTCCATTTACAACAGCATCAAAAAGAATAAAATACTTAGGAATAGGTTTACCCAAGCAGATAAAAAATCTGTACACTGAAAAGGATATGCCATTGATGAAAGAAATTGAAGAAGACACAAATAAGTGGAAAGATATCTCATGTTTATGGATTGGAAAAAATAATATTGTTAAATTGTCCATACTACCCAAAGTGATATACAGATTTAATGTAATCTCTATCAAAATTCTAATGGCATTTTTCACAGAAATAGAAAAATCAATCCTATAATTCACCTGGAAACACAAGGATCCCGAATAGCCATAGTAATCTTGGGAAAGAAGAACAAAGCTGGAGGCATCACATTTCCTGATTTCAAACTATCTTATAAATCTACTATAGTAATGAAAACAATATGGCATCAGCAAAAAAACAGACACATAGATAAAAGGAATACAATAGAGTCCCAAAATAAATCCATGAATATGATCAACTAATCTTTGACAAGGGCACCAAGAATGCCCAATGGGGAAAAGGTAGTTATTTCAATAAATGGTATTGGAAAACCTGGATATCCACATGCAAAAGGATAGAACTGGACCCTTTATAACACTATACAAAAAAATCAACTCAAAATGGATTAAACAGACTTAAATTATAAAACTCTTAGAAAAAGAACATGGAAGAAAATTCCTTGATCCTGGTCTTGGCAGTGATTTTTTGGATATGACCTTAAATGCACAAGTAATGAAAGCAAAAATAAACATGTGGGACTACATTAAACTAAAAGGCTTCTGCACAGAAAACAATCAAGAAAATTAAAATGGAACCTACAGAATAAAACAAAATATTTTCAAACTATATATCTCATAAAGTATTAACATCCAAAATATATAAAGAACTCACACAATCCAATAGGAAAACAAAACAAAATGAAAACCTGGTTATAAAAAATGGGCAAAGGACCTGAACAGGCATTTTTCCAAAGAAACCACACAAATGGTCAGCAGGTATATGAAAAGATGCTCAACATCACTAGTCATCAAGGAAACACAAATTAAACCCACAATGAGATATCACCTCACACCTGTGGGGATGTTTGTTTTCAAAAAGACAAGGCATGACAAGAGGCAATGAGTGGGGAAAAAAGGAAACTCACACACTGTTGGCAGAAATGTAAATGCAAATTGGCACAACCATTATGGAAACAGTATGAAGGTTCCTCAAAAAATTAAAAATAGAACTCTGATAGGATCCAGCAATCCCACTTCTGAGTGGGATATTCCAAAGAAAATGAAATCAGTATCTCAAAGACATTTTCATTGTCCCACTAATCACAATAGACAAAATATGGAAACAACATAAGTGTCTATCAACAGATGAATGGATGAAGAAAATATATGCACACACACAATGGAATATTATTCACCCACTAAAAGGAAATCTTGTCACTTTGACAACATGGATGAACCTGGAAATCATCATGCTAAGTGAAATAAGGCAGACATAAAGACGAGGCAAAGGTTGCAGTGAGCCAAGATCGCACCAATGCACTCCAGTCTGGGCAACAGAGTGAGATTCTGTCTCAAAAAAAAAAAAAAAAAAAAAAATCATGTTTTGGAGAGGTTGTAAAGCACAGTAACTCTCATATACTGCTAGTGAAAGTACACACAGGTAAAAACCAGTTTGGGAAACAATTTGGCATTGCTTAGTAAATCTGGGAATACACAGCTACAATTCAGCAATTCTACTCTTAGGTATACATTCTGAGGACACACTGCACATGTGCAACACACACACACACACAAAGTTTTAAAATGCTCATTGCACCTGTCTTAGGCCAGATCCCTTGGAAAACGGAAACTGAGGCAAAAGTTTTTGTGCTCAGGCTTTGCTGGGAGATGCAATCACAGGAAAGCACAAGTGATTTTTTTAAAAAGTAAAGTGAATTATCTAAAATATTTCATATAAAGTGGTCTTCAAAAGTGAGGAGACGACAGCAGAACAAGATAGATGAATAGAAAGCTCCACGGATCATGCCTCCCTCAACAAGGACACCAATTTGACAACTTTCTGCACAGAAAAAATTACCTTCATGAGAACCAAAATTCAGGGGAGCTCTCATAGTACCTAATTTTCACTTCGTATCACTGGAAGAGACACTGAAGAGATAGAAAAAACAGTTCTGAATTGCCGAGACCTCCAATGCCTCCCCCAACCCCTGGCAGCAGCAATGTGATGCAGAAAGCATCTCTGGGTGCTAAAAGAGGGAGAACGTGGCAATTGTGAGGTATTGAACTCAATGCTATCCTGTTAAAGCAGAAAGGAAAACCTGACCAAACTCAGCTGACACCCACCCAGGGAAAGAGAATCAAGCCTAAGCCAAAGGGCAATCGCCAATCCCAGCTGTCTGAACTTGAGTCCCTGCAAACCTCACTACCATGTGCAACAGCACTCTCTGTCTCCAAGTAAACTTAAAAGTAGTTTAGGCCACACGTACTGAAGCTCTTAGGCAAGTCCTAGTGCTGAACTAGGCTCAAAGACCATGTCCTGGGGTGTGGGGGCAGAGGAGGAATGTGACATTCTGAGACACATGCTGGGCCAGCCAAGGGAGTGCTGACATCACTCCTTGCTTAACCCTAGGCTGCAAAACTTGCCACTCCAAAAGAGAACCCTTTCTTCTGCTTGAGAGGACTGGGAAGAGTGGGGAGGACTATGCCTTGCATCTAGGATACCAGCTCAGCCACATCATGATAGGGCACCAGTCAGAGTCATGAGGCCCCCATTCAAGGCCCTCATTCCCAGAAGACATTTCTAGACACATCCTGAGCAAGAAAAATACCTGCTGCCTGGAAGGAAGGGAACCAGTCCTGGAAGCATTCATCATATGCTAACTGAAGAGTCCTTGGGCCATGAATAACCACCAGTGATACCCAAGTGCTACATCAAGGGCCTTGGATGAGCCTCTGAGATTTGCTTGCTTCAGGTGAAACACAACACATTAACAGCTGTGGTGAATATGGGGCAAATCTCCTTCTTCTTGAGAAAAGCAGAGGGAAAAGTAGAGGAGACTTTGCATCACACCTTAAGGACCAGCACAACTACAAGAAGGTAAGGCAACAGTGGGCTCTTGGGGTCCCCAGTTCAATGACTTTACTCTTGGACAGCATTTCTGGGCCTGCTCTGGGACAGAGGGGAGCCCACTGCCCTGAAGGGTGAGTCCCAGTCCAGGCAGCATGTACCACAAACTGACTTAAGGGACCTTGGGCCCTAAGGGTACATCGTTGGTGGTCTGTGAGTAGGCCTAATGGCCTGGGGTGGCAGGGAGTACAAGGTGAGGCTCTCCTGCCTTTGGAAAGGGGAAGGAAGAGTGGGAAGGTCTCCATCTTGTGGTTTGAGTGCTATCTCAGCTGCAGCAAAATACCAGGTAGACTTCTAAGGGTTTTGACTAGTTCCTGACTCCCAGATGGCACTTCTGGACCCACCCAGATCCTGGCAGACCTTGTTGCCCTGAAGGGAAGAACATAGGGCTGGCTAGCTTGGCCACCAACCGACTGTAGATCCCCAGAGCATTCAGCAAACATAGGTAGTAGCCAGGGAATGGTTACAGCAGACCTTTGGTGAGACTCAATGCTGTGCTGGCTTCAGATATGACCTAGCAGAGTCACACTCAAGTTGGCCACAGGGGTGCTCATGTCACTCCACCACAAGCTTTAGGTGTCTCAGAACAAAAGAGATACTCTGTATGTTTGGGAGAAAGTAAGGGAAAAGAACAAGAGTCTCTTCCTGGTAATCCAGAGAATTAATTATCCCAGATCTTATCCAAGACCATCAAGTCAGTACCTCTTTGAGTTCGCAAGAACCACACCATTACTGGGCTTGGGGTGCTCCCTAAAGCAGATATAGCTTAGATCACAATACCCAAGTCCTTGGACATATCTGGAAAGCCTTTCCAAAAAGCATAGGTACAAACAGGCCCAAACAGTGAAGACTAAAATAAATACCTAAATTTATAATGCCTAGAAATTGAAGAACATCTACAAGCATTAATACCACCCAGGAAAACATAGCCTCACCAAATGAAATAAAAAAGTCACCAGGGACCAATCCTGGAGAAACAGAGATATGTGGCCTCTCAGATAGAAAATTCAAAATAGATGTGTTGAGGAAACTCAATGAAATTCAAGATCACGCAAAGAAGGAATTAAGAATTATATCAGAGAAATGTAACAAAGAAATTGAAATAATTTTAAAAATCAAGCAGAAATTCTGGAGCTGAGAAATGCAATTGGCATACTGAAGAATGCATCAGAGTCCTTTAATAGCAGAATTAATCAAGCATAAGAAAGAATTAGTGAGCTTGAAGACAGCCTCTTTGAAAACACAGTCAAAGGAGACAAAAGAAAAAAGAATAAACAACAATGAAGCATGCCTACAGGATCGAGAAAATAACCTCAAAAGGCCAAATCTAGGAGTTATTGACCTTAAAGAAGAGGTAGAGATAGGGTAACAATAGAGAACTACCCAAACCTAGAGAAGGATATGATTATCCGAATACAAGGTAATAAAACACTAAGCAGATTTAACCCAAAAAAATGTATACCACAAGGCATTTAATAATCAAGTTCCCAAAGGTCAATGATAAAGAAAATGTCCTAAATGCAGCAAGAGAAAAGAAACAAATAACATACAATGGAGCTCCTATATGTCTTGCAGCAGACTTCTCAGTGGAAATATTACACACCAGGAGAGAATGACATTATTTATTTATTTATTTATTTATTTATTATACTTTAAGTTCTAGAGTACATGAGAATAACGTGCAGCTTTGTTACATATGTACACATGTGCCATGTTGGTGTGCTGCACCCATTAACTTGTCATTTACATTAGGTATATCTCCTAATGCTATCCCTACCCCCGCCCCCTCCCCACATTAGGACCCGGTGTGTGATGCTCCCCTTCCTGTGTCCAAGCGATCTCATTGTTCAATTCCCACCTATGAGTGAGAACATGCGGTATTTAGTTTTCTGTTCTTGCAATAGTTTGCTGAGAATGATGGTTTCCAGCTGCATCCATGTCCCTACAAAGGACACAAACTCATCCTTTTTTATGGCTGCATAGTATTCCATGGTGTATATGTGCCACATTTTCTTAATCCAGTCTGTCCCTGATGGACATTTGGGTTGATTCCAACTCTTTGCTATTGTGAATAGTGCCGCAATAAACATACATGTGCATGTGTCTTTATAGCAGCATGACTTATAATCCTTTGGGTATATCCCCAGTAATGGGATGGCTGGGTCAAATGGTATTTCTAGTTCTAGATCGTTGAGGAATCGCCACACTGTTTTCCACAATGGTTGAACTAGTTTATAGTCCCACCAACAGTGTAAAAGTGTTCCTATTTCTCCACATCCTCTCCAGCACCTGTTGTTTCCTGATTTTTTAACGATTGCCATTCTAACTGGTGTGAGATGGTATCTCGTTGTGGTTTTGATTTGCATTTCTCTGATGGCTAGTGATGATGAGCATTTTTTCATGTGTCTGTTGGCTGTATGAATGTCTTCTTTTGAGAAGTGCCTGTTCATATCCTTTGCCCACTTTTTGATGGGGTTGTTTGTTTTTTTCTTGTAAATTTGCTTGAGTTCTTTATAGGTTCTGGATATTAGCCCTTTGTCAGATGAGTAGATTGTAAAAATTTTCTCCCATTCTGTAGGTTGCCTGTTCACTCTGATGGTAGTTTCTTTTACTGTGCAGAAGCTCTTTAGTTTAATTAGATCCCATTTGTCAATTTTGGCTTTTGTTGCCGTTGCTTTTGGTGTTTTAGACATGAAGAAAACATAGGCATGGACATGATATATTTAAACTGCTGGAGGAAAAAAAAAACTTTTACTCTAGAATAGTGTAACTGACAAAACATCCTTCAAACATGAAGGAGAAATAAAGACCTTCCCAGACAAACAAAAACTGAGAGATTGCATCAATACCATACAGGTCCCACAAAAAATGCTACAGAGAGTATGTTAACAAGAAAGAAAAAAAAAACATTAATGAGCAATAAATAATTACCAGCATTTACAAGTTTCACTGGTAATATTGGTATACAAAAAAACAGAATATTATAACACTTTAACTGTGGTGTGTAAACTATGCTTATCCTAAGTAGAAAGACTAAATGATAAACAATTCAAAAATAATAACTACAACGAATTTTAAAGACATAGTACAATAAGATATAAACAAAAACAACAAAAAGTTTGAAAGCATGGGAAAACAAAGTTAAAACCTAAATTGTTTATTAGTGGTCTTCTTGGTGGTTGTTTGCTTGTTTATGCAAACAATATTAAGTTGCTATCAGCTTAAAATAATGGGTTATTAGACAGTATTTGTAAGCCTCATGGTAACCTCAAACCAAAACACATACAATGGTTACACACACAAAAAAAAGCAAGAAACTAAATCATATCACCAGAGAAAATTACCATCATTAGAGGAAGACAGGAAGGACAGAAAGAAGAAAGAGAAGACCAGAAAACAAATAAACAAATGGTGTAAACGGACTAAACTCTCCAATCAAAATACACACAGTAGCTGAACAGATGAAAAAACAAGATCCCATGATTTGTTACCTACAAGAAACACACTTTACTTAGAAAGACACACATTGACTGAAAATAAAGGAATGGAAAAAGATACGGCATGCCAATTGAAACCATAAAAAAGAAGGACTCACTATATTTATATCAGATAAAGTAGATTTCAGGACAAAAACTATAAGAGTAGAATGTCACTATATAATGATAAATGGATCATTTCAGCAAGAAGATATAACAATTTTAAATATATATGCACCCAACACTAGAACACCCAGTTATATACAGCAAATATTATTAGAGCTCAAGAGAGAGATAGGCCCCAATACAATAAGAGCTGGAGAATGCCACACCCTACTTTCACCATTGGCAGATCTTCCAGAGAGAAAAATCAACAAACAAAGATCAGACAAAGTCTGCACTACAGACCACATGGATCTAACAGATATTTACAGAACATTTTATCCAATAGCTGCAGAATACACATTCTTTTCCTTGGCACATGGATCATTCTCAAAGATAGACCATAGGTTAGGTCGTAAACAAGTCTTAAATCATTCCAAAAAAAATTGAAATATCAAGCATAATCTCTGACCACAATAAAATACAACTAGAATAACAAGCGGAATTTTGTAAACTATACAAATACATAGAAATTAAACAATATGCTCCTGAATGACAAGTAGGTCAATGAAGAAATTAAGAAGTAAATTGAGAAAAAAATTGAAAAAAAATGATAATAGAAACACAACATGCCAAAACCTATGGGATATAACAAAAGTAGTACTAAGAGGCAAGTTTATAGCTATAAGGGACTACATCAAAAAAGACAAAAAACTTGAACAACGTAATAATGCATCTTAAAGAACTAGAAAATCAAACACAAACCAAACCCAAAATTAGCAGAAGAAAAAATAATAAAGATCAGAGAAGAAATAAATTGAAATTGAAATGAGAAAAACAATACTAAAGATTAAACAAAAAGTTGTTTTGTTGAAAAGACAAACAAAACTGACAAACCTTTAGCCAGACTAACCAAGACAGAGAAACGATCCAAACAAATAAAATCAGAAATGAAAAAGGAGACATTACAACTGATACTGCAGAAATTCAAAGGATCTTTTGTGGCTACTATAAGCAACTGTATGCCAAAAAATTGGAAAATCTAGAAGAAATGGACAAACTCCTAGACACGTACAACCTACCAAGGTTGAACCAGGAAGAAATCCAAAACCTGAACAGGCAAATAACAAGTAATGAGATTGAAGTCATAATAAAAAGTCTCCCAGTAAAGAAAAGGCTGGGACCTGATGTCTTCACTACTGAATTCTACGAACATTTAAAGAATAACTAATACCAAACCAACTCTAATGATTCCAGAAAATAGAGAAGAGAATACTTCCAAACTCATTCTACAAGGCCATATTACCCTGATACCAAAACCAAACAAAGATACATTAAAAAATATATATAGGTCAAGGTATCTGATTAATATTGACACAAAAATTTTCAACATAATACTAGCAAACTGAATTCAACAATGCATTAGAAAGATCATGCATCATGACCAAGTGCAATTTATCCCTGGGATGAAAAAATGGTTCAATATATGCAAATCAATCAATGTGATACGTCATATCAACAGAATGAAGCGTAAACACCATATGATCATTTCAGTTGACACTGAAAAAACATTTGATAAAAGTCAACATCCTTTCATAATAAAAGCCCTCGAAAAACTGGGGATAGAAGGAACATGCCTCAATAAAATTAAAGCCATATATGACAGAACCATACTAAATGGGGAAAACTGAAAGCCTTTCCTCTAAGATCTAAACCACAACCAGAATGCTCACTGTCACCACTATTATTCAGCATAGTACTGGAAGTCCTAGCTAGAGCGATCAAACAGGAGAAAGACACAAAGGGCATCCAAATTGGAAATGAAGAAGTCAGTTATCCTTGTTTGCAGATAATATGATGCTATAATTGGAAAAACCTACAGACTCCACAAGAAAACTATTAGAACTAATAAATTCAGTAAAGTTGCAGGATACAAAATCAACATAAAAAATTTAGTAACATTTCTATATGCCAACAGTGAACAACATGAAAAAGAAATGAAAGGCTGGGCATGATGGCTAATCCCAGCACTTTGGGAGGCTGAGGCAGGTGGATCACATGAGGTCAGGAGTTTGAGACTGGCCAACATGGCAAAACCCCATCTCTACTAAAAACACAAAAAAATTAGCCAGGTGTGGTGGTGCACACCTGCAATCCCAGCTACTTGGGAGGCTGAGGCAGGAGAATCGCTTGAACCAGGGGTGTGGAGGTTGCAGTGAACCGAGATTACACCACTGCACTCCAGCCTTGGCAACAGAAGGCAACTCCATCTCAAAAATAAAATAAAAATAAACAAAAAAATAAAAAGTAGTGCTATTTAGAATAGCCACACATAAAATTAAATACCTAGGAATTAGCTTACCCAAAGAAGTAAAAGATCTCTATAATGAAAACTACAAAACACTGATGAAAGAAATTGAAGGGGACACCAAAAAAATGGAAAAAGTTCATGTTCACGGATTGGAAGATTCAATATTGTTAAAATGTTCATACTCAAAACAATGTACAGATTCAATGCAATCTCTATCAAAATACAAATGACAGCCTTAAGAGAAACAAAAAGAAATTATAAAATTTATATGAAACCACAGAAGACCCATAATAGCCAACACTATCTTAAGTGAAAAAAACAAAACTGGAGAAATCACATTACTTGACTTCAAATTATACTACAGAGCTATAGCAACCAAAATAGCATGGTACTGGCATAAAAACAGATACACACACCAATGGAACAGAATAGAGAACCTAGAAACAAATACACATACTTACAGTGAACTTGTTTTCAACAAAGGGGCCAAGAATATACACTGGAGAAAGACAGTCTCTTCAATAAATTTTGCTGTCAAAACTGCATATCCATTTGCAGAAAAAAAAAACTAGACCCTTATCTCTTGCCATATACAAAAACCAAATTAAAATGAATTAAAGACTTAAATGTAAGACCTCAAACTATGAAACTGCTACAAGAAAACACTGGGGAAAATCTTGAGGACACTGGTCTAGGCAAAGATTTATTGAGCCATACTGCACAAGTCAGGCAACCAAAGCAAAAATGCACAAATGAGATCACATCAGGTTAAAAAGCTTCTGCAGAGCAAAGGAAACAATCAACAAAGTGAAGAGACAACCCACAGAATGGGAGAAAATATTGGCAAAGTACCCATCTGACAAGGGATTAATAACCAGAATATATAAGGAACTCAAACAACTTTATGGGATAAAATCTAATAATTCAATCAATAAATGCGCAAAAGTTCTCAATAGACATTTTTCCAGAAAAGACATACAAATGGCAAACAGGCATATGAAAAGGTGCTCAACATCATTAATCATCAGAGAAATGCAAATCAAAACTACAATGAGATATCATCTCACCCCAGTTAAAATGGCTTATATCCAAATGACAGGTAGTAACAAATGCTGGCGAGGATGTGGAGAAAGTGGAACATTTGTACACTGCTTGTGGGAAATTCACTTAATACAACCCCTACGGAGAATAGCTTGGAGGGTCCTCTAAAAACTAAAAATTGAGCTATCATACTACCCAGCAATCCCACTGCTGGGTACATACCCAAAAGAAAGAAAAGTATTATATTAAAGAAATATCTCCACTCTCATATTTGTTACAGCACTTTTTTTACAATAGCTAAGATTTGGGAGCAACCTAAGCATCCATCAACAGATAAATGGATAAAGAAAATGTGGTACATATACACAACAGAGTGCTATTCAGCCATAAGAAAGATTGAGATTCAGTCATTTGCAAGAACATGGATAGAACTGAAGATCATTATATGAGGTAAAATAAGCCAGATACAGAAAGACAAACATCACATGTTCTCACTTATATGTGGGATCTAAAAATTAAAACAATTGAATTAATGAACACAGAGAGTAGAAGGATGGTTACCAGAGGCTGGGAAGGGTAGTGGGGGCCTGGGCGGGGGAAAGTTTGGGATGGTTAATGGAAACAAAAATATAGAATGAATAAGACCTTCTATTTGATAGTTACAACAGGGTAACTATAGTCAATAATAACTAAACATTTTACAGTAACTTAAAGAGTGTGATTGGATTGTTTGTAACTCAAAGGAAAAATGCTTGAGGGGATGGATACCCCATTCTCCATGATGTTATTATTTCACATTGCATGCCTGTATCAAAATATTTCATATACCCCTTAAATATATATACCTACTGTGTACCCACAAAAATGTTCTAAAATAATAAATAATAAAATATAATAAAATGGGGTAATAGCAGCAATTTAAAAAATTAAAGCGAGGTAAGAAAGATGGGAGTGCAAATACATTCATGAGCTGGCCATAGCTTTTCAACAAACATTGATACATTGTTCAGTCTCATGTAGCGTCTTCAAAGAGGCTATATGAAACTACCTCATCTTAAAAATTGTCTGTTGGAAGAGAGAGCGAGACAAAGAGAGATCAACATATCTGTTATTTCCTTCCTCTCTCTCATCTCATCTTGGTGTAAGACTATTCTACAGGTAATTGGCTGCAGCCGTCCCCATGTTGTGTCACCTGGTTCTTTCAAGTAATCAATATGGAAGCCAGAGCCCTCATGATGTAGTCCAGTTGGTACACAGCATGATAGCCTCTTCTTGCCAGTTAGTGCCACACAAGTGTGCTGCTTAGTCTGTGGTATATAAAAACAGCCCCTAGGTTTTATGATCACAAAAACAGTGTGAGCTGTCCCTAGGGAAGCACAGAAGTAGGGAAGGGTTGGGGAAGAGAAACTAACAGATCTGAAGTATGACATACAAACTGAGGTTGGTACAGACTTATTGTCATCATAGGAAAAAAAAATACTTGAAACGACCAAATGTCTAACCATAGTAGACTGGCTAACGAAGTTACGTATAGTCACATAATGGAATAGCATACAGCTGTAAAAATAAATGAACTACAGCTGTGCATATTAACATTGGTGAAAATTTACAAATTATAAAGTTGAGAAAACAAAGCAAATAACACAAGAGTATGATTATATTTCTATAAAGTACTGAAATAAGAAAAGTAACATGTCTTTGCAAATACATAGGTAATAAACAATAATTATAATCAAGAGAACTTTTATTAATCAGGGTAGTGGCTACCTCCAGGAAAGGGTCACAATTGGCACGGGGATGTACAGGTGTTTCTAAGGTTCTGGTAACAATCTACGTCTTAAACTTAATGGTGGGTATATGGGTAATAGTTTTAATAGTATTTTTCAACTGAAGATACACATTTATTTCACAAAAATATAATCAGAAATAAGTTAGTGGCCCTTAGCCAGAAAAATGAAGTTTCACAAATGACCCAGGCTTATATTTATAGAAGAATTAAGATTCTAAATTGGTCATTAAATTGTTAAGTTATACTTTACAATATTTTTCAGAACAAGTGATGTCAAAGTGTATTTGCAAATTGGGTTAACACAAATGTTAAGAATTATTGCCCTCTTATTCCTCTCCCTGACTGCAATGTTTTGTTCGTCCAGCTCATTTTTCCCACTACCCCGGCTAAGCTATCAAAACAATTATTTGTTATTCATCCATTCTCAAACTTTCCATGACTTCTCATTATTCTTCTAGCATTCTAGAGGACCCCATACAAATCTCAGCACTTCTGTCCTTTCATTGAGAAAATTATTTCTTTAATTAGGGTGTAGTTTTCTTTAGTTACAAATTCAATCTACAGATATACTCTGATTACCTTGTTTAGTCTGAGAGAAATTGGGGAGCTCTTGATTAGACTAATGTGTTTTCTAAAACTCTTCGGTAACAAATGGTATCTGTACATCAAGTCCATAAATAATCCTATCAATAGGTGCTGAACTGAATTAGTCTGATGCTCAAATGGTAAGCTTTTTCTGACTTTTTGCCCTAACATCTCAAGGAAACTTACTATGGCTCCTTACTGTGATTTCTACCATTCTAATGTACATTTGAAATCTAATTCTCCTGAGAGAATGTTCTAGTTCTACCAGTATCCATGTAATTGTCCCCTAAATAAGCCATCCCTGGTCTGGGCACAGTGGTTCACACCTCTAATTCTAGCACTTCTGTCCTTTCAGTGAGATGACAATGTCTCAGCATTGAAATGCTGAGACAGGAGGACTGCTGGAGCCCAGGAATTCAAGACCATGCTGGGCATCTTAGTGAGGCCTCAGTCTCTTCAAAAAATTAGAAACTTAGCCAGGCATGGTGGCTTGTGCCTGTAGTCCCAGCTACTTGGAAGGCTAAGGTGGGAGGGTCACCTGAGCCAAGGAGTTCCAGGCTGCAGTGAGCCAAGATCACACCACTGCACTCCAGCCTGGGCAACAGACCAAGACTCTGTCTCAAAAAATAATAATAATAAGCCATTCCTACTTCTGTAGCAGAGCTCATCTTTTACCTTGATATGAGATGCCTTCTTCCATTTTTTTACCTATGAAACTCTTTCAAAAACTTTCTCATGTCCTACCCACTCCTTAACATCTATATTTAAAGAACCTTTACTATGTAACAACCATTGTGTTTGCTGTTTAACATGCATTATTTTATAAAATCCTCACAACAAACCCAATGAAGTAGGCACTACTATCATCCCCGCTTTACAAAAGATAAGGATGAGGCTCAGTGAGGTTATTTAAGATGCCTAAGATTACTTAAATAGTAACTATAGAGCCAAGATTAAAATAAGATATATTTGATTCCAAAGACTATGCACTGTGAAGCAATTTTCAATCTTCCTTATCAACAGTGATCTTTTCCCAATTTGGCCTCCTAGAGAATTTAGAGCATTGTTGGATTGATGCTGCCACTTTAACATTTACAGTCACATAGAATTTATTAATGTTATATGTATTAGTCCTCTATCTTATATCCTAAAAAATTATAAGTTCCATTAAGATGGACTTTCTATAGCATACTTTTTCTCTGCCATAGAACCTAATTTACACTGTAAATACAAAAAAAAAAAATCTACTATTATCAATTTAATCTCATTGTGACTCTATATTCTATCTTGTTCCTTTATTCTTATATCTGGCAACTTTTGTGTGAAATTGCTCCCTCATTTTTATGCTGTGTTAAGAGTTAATAAATATCAGGAAGTTGAAGATTCTTGGAAAACAGGTTTCAATTTGAATCAATATTCCACAAGCAATGCCAAATATTGAGACCTTCATTAAGTAGATGCACCTCTACATCTATATAAATACGTAAAGGATCTAACCCTCCATCCACAAACTATCTTTGCTTTCCCCTCCAGCATTCCCTTCCATGTCAATGAAATCTTACCTACTTTCACAAGCAGGAAGTCTTGCTCTGACCTCTAGTGTTGTCACTTATAATGTGTTTTCTATGCTTATTTGGAAGTTAGTGGTAAAGAGAAAGGGCTAAAATAACAAGGACATATAAAGGGGAATGCATTCATCCATTCTCACACTGCTATGAAGAAATACCTGAGACTGGGTAATTATAAAGGAAAGAAGCTTAATTGACTCACAGTTCCATGTGTCTGGGGAGGCCTCAGGAAACTTGCAATCATGGTGGAAGGGAAGGAAGGCACCTTGTTCACAAGGTCGGGGAAAGAGCCCCTTATAAAACCATCAGATCTCATGAGAACTCACTCACTATCATGAGAACAGCATGGAGGAACCTCCCACATAATTCCATTACCTCCACCTGGTCTCACCCTTGACACATGGGAATTATTACAATTCAAGGTGAGATTTGAGTGGGGACGCAGTGCCAAATTATATCATTCTGCCCCCTGGTTCCTCCAAAATCTCATGTCCTTACATATAAAAACACAATCATGTCCTTCCAACAGTCACCAAAAGTCTTAACCCATTGCAGCATTAACCCAGGTGTTCAAATCCAAAGTTTCATCTGAGACAAGGCAAGTCCCTTGTACCTATGAGCCTGTAAAACCAAAAGCAAGTTAGTTACTTCCTGGATACAATGGAGGTACAGTCATTGGGTAAATACACCTATCTCAAATGGGAGAAATTGGCCAAAACAAGGGGACTACAGACCCCATACAAGTCTGAAATCCAATAGGGCAGTCATTAAACCTTAAAGTTCCAAAATGATCTCCTTTGACTCCACGTCTCATATCCAGGTCATGCTGATGCAAGAGGTGGGCTCCCATGGCCTTGGGCAGCTCCGCCCCTGTGGATTTGCAGGGTACAGGTCTGCTTCTGGCTGCTTTCACAGGCAGGTGTTGAATGACTGTGGCTTTTCCAGGCACATGGTGCAAGCTGTAAGTGGATCTATCATCCTGAGGTCTGGAAGATGGTGGCCCTCTTCTCGCAGCTCCACTGGGCAGTGCCCCAGTAGGGACTCTGCATGGGAGCTCTGACCCCACATTTCCCTTCTGCACTGCCCCAGCAGAGGTTCTCCATGAGGGCTCTGCCCCTGCAGCAAACTTCTGTCTAGACATTCAGGCATTTCCATACATCCCCTGAAACCTAGGAGGATGTTCCCAAACCTCAATTCATGACAGAAGTGCACCCACAGACTCAACACTATGTGTAAGCCAACAAAGCTTGGAGCTTCCACCGTCTGAAGCAATGGCCCAAACTGTAGCTTGGTCCCTTTCAGCCATGGCTGTAGCTGAAGCAGCTGGCATGCAGGACACCATGTCCCAAGGCTGCACAGAGTGGGGACGGTGGGGTTGGACCCAGTCCACAAAATCATTTTTCCCTCCTAGGCCTCTAAGCCTGTGATGGGAGGGGCTGCTGTAAGGGTCTCTGACATACCCTGGAGACATTTTCCCTGTTGACAAGGTGATTAACATTCAACTTCTCGTTACTTATGCAATGTTTGAAGTGGGCTTGAATTTCTCTCCAGAAAATGGGTTTTTCTTTTCTATCACATCCTCAGGCTGCAAATTTACCAAACTATTATGCTCTGCTTCCTCTTGAATGCTTTGCCACTCAGAAATTTCTTCTGTTAGATACCCTAAATTATCTCTCTCAAGTTCAAAGTTCCAAAGATACCTAGGGTAGGGGCAAAATGTTACCAGTCTCTTTGCTAAAGCATATCAATAGTCACCTTTTCTCCAGTTCCCAAGAAGTTCCTCATCTCCATGTGAGACCACCTCAGCCTGGACTTCATTGGCCATATCACTATCAGCATTTTAGCCAAAACCATTCAACAAATCTCTACTTTCCCACATCTTCCCATCTTTTTCTGAGCCCTCCAAACTGTTCCAACCTCTGCCTGTTACCCAGGTCTAATGTCACTTTCACATTTTCAACACAAAATCTTTATAGCAGTGCCCCCCTACCTCTGTACCAATTTACTGTATTAGTCCATTGTCACACTGCTATAAAGAAATACCTGGTGGCTGGCAAGATGGCCAAATAGGAACAGTTCTGGTCTGCAATCAACGCAGAAAGTGAGTGATTTCTGCATTTCCAACTGAGGTATCCAGCTCATCTCATTGGAACTGGTTAGACAGTGGGTGCAGCCCACAGAAGGCAAGAGGAAGTAGGATGGGGCGTCGCCTCACCTAGGAAGAACAAGGAGTCAGAGAACTCCCTCCCCTAGCCAAGGGAAGCCGTAAGGGACTGTGTCATGAGGAATGGTGCACTCTGGCCCAGATACTATACTTTTCCCATGGTCTCCACAACCTGCATACCAGGAGATTCTCTAGGGTGCCTATGCCATCAGCACCTTGGGATTCAAGCACAAAACTGGGCAGCTATTTGGGCAGACACTGAGCTAGCTGCAGGAGTGTTTGTTTGTTTGTTTGTTTGTTTGTTTTTGTACCCCAGTGACAACTGGAAAGCCAGTGAGATAGAACTGTTCACTCCCCTGGAAAGGGTCCTGAAGCCAGGAAGAAAAGTGGCCTAGCTCAGTGGATCCCATGGCCATGGAACCTAGCAAGCTAAGATCCAGTGGCTTGAAATTCTTGCTGCCAGCACAGCAGTCTGAAGTCGACCTGGGATGCTTGAGGTTGATGGGAGGAGGAGTGTCTGTCATTACTGAGGCTTGAGTAGGTGGTTTTCCAATCACAGTGTAAACAAAGCTGTCAGGAAGTTTGAACTGGGCAGAGCTCACCGCATGTCAGCAAAGCCACTATAACCAGACTGCCTCTCTAGCTTCCTCCTCTCTGGGCAGGACATCTCAGAAAGAAAGGCAGCAGCCCCAGTCAGGGGCTTATAAATAAATCTCCCATCTCCCTGGGACAGAGCACCTGGGGTAGGGGGCAGCTGTGGGCACAGCCTCAGCAGACTTAAATCTTCCTGCCTACCAACTCTGAAGACAGCAGTGGATCTCCCAGCACAGTGCTCAAGCTCTGCAAAGGGACAGACTGCCACCTTAAGTGGGTCCCTGACGCTAGTGCCTACTGACTGGGAGACACCTCCCAGCAGGGATTGACAGACACCTCATACAGGAGAGCTCCAGTTGGCATCTGGCAGGTGCCCCTCTGGGACAAAGCTTCCAGAGGAAGGAACAGGCAGCAATCTTTGCTGTTCTGCAGCCTCCACTGGTGACACCCAGGCAAACAGGGTCTGGAGTGGACTTCCAAACTCCAGGAGGCCTGCAGCAGAGGGACCTGATTGTTAGAAAGAAAACTAACAAAGAGAAAGGAATAGCATCAACATCAACAAAAAGGACGTCCACATGAAAACCCCATCCAAAGGTCACCAACATCAAAGACCAAAGATAGATAAATCCACGAAGATGAGGAAAAACCAGCTTAAAAAGGCTGAAAATTCAAAATACCAGAAGGCCTCTTCTCCTTCTAAGGATCACAATTCCTCGCCAGCAAGGGAACAAAACTGGATGGAGACTGAGTTTGATAAATTGACAGAAGTAAGCTCCAGAAGGTGGGTAATAACAAACTCCTCTGAACTAAAGGAGCATGTTCTAGCCCAATGCAATGAAGCTAAGAACCTTGAAAAAGGGTTAGAGAAATTGCTAACTAGAATAACCAGTTTAGAGAACAACATAAATGAACTAATGGAGCTGAAAAACACAGCACAAGAACTTTGTGAAGCATATACAAGTATCGATAGCCAAATTGATCAAGCGGAAGAAAGGATGTCAGAGATTGAAGATCAACCTAATGAAATAAAGCATGAAGACAAGATTAGAGGAAGAAGAATGAAAAGTAATGAACAAAGCCTCCAAGAAATATGAGACTATGTGAAAAGATCAAACCTATGTTTGCTTGGTATACCTGAAAGTGATGGGGAGAATGGAACCAAATTGGAAAATTTTTTTAGAATATTTTCCAGGAGAACATCCCCAGCCTAGCAAGACAGGCCAACATTCAAATTCAGGAAATACACAGAACATCACAAAGATAATCCTCAAAAAGAATAACCAAACGACACATAATCATCAGATTCACCAAGGGTGAAATGAAGAAAAATATGTTAAGGGCAGCCAGAGAGAAAAGTCGTGTTACCCACAAAGGGAAGCCCATCAGACTAACAGCGGATCTCTCTGCAGAAATCCTACAAGCCAGAAGAGAGTGGGAGCCAATATTCAACATTCTTAAAGAAAAGAATTTTCAACCAAGAATTTCATATCCATCCAAACTAAGTTTCATAAGCAAAGGAGAAATAAAATCCTTTACAGACAAGTACATGCTGAAAGATTCTGTCACCACACAGGACTGCCTTACAAGAGCTTCTGAATGAAGAACTAAACATGGAAAGGAAAAACTGGTACAGGCCACTGCAGGAGAATACCAAATTGTAAAGACCATCCACACAATGAAGAAACTGTATCAACTAGCAGGCAAAATAACCAGCTAGCATCATAATGACACGATCAAATTCACACATAACAATATTAACCTTTAATGTAAATGGGCTAAATGCCACAATTAAAAGACACAGACTAGCAAACTGGATAAAGAGTCAAGACCCATCATTGTGGTGTAGTCAGGAGACCCATCTCATGTGCAAAGAAACACATGGGCTCAAAATAGAGGGATGGAGGAATATTTATGAAGCAAATGGAATACAAAAAAAAAAAAAGCAGGAGTTGCAATCCTAGTCTCTGATAAAATAGACTTTAAACCAACAAAGATCAAAAAAGACAAAGAAGGGCATTACATAATGGTAAAGGGATCAATGCAACAAGAAGAGCTAACTATCCTAAATATATATGCACCCAATACAGGAGCACCCAGATTAATAAAGCAAATCCTTAGAGACTTACAAAGAGACTTAGACTCCCGCACAATAATAGTATGAGATTTTCACACCACAGTGTCAATATTAGACATATCAACAAGACAGAAAATAAACAAGGATATTCAGGACTTGAAGTCAGCTCTAGACCAAGTGGACCTAATAGACATCTACAGAACTCTCCACTCCAAATCAACAGAATATACATTCTTCTCAGCACCACATCACACCTATTCTAAAATGACCACATAAATGGAGGTAAAACACTCCCCAGCAAATGCAAAAGACTGAAATCCTAACAAACAGTCTCTCAGACCACAGGGTAATCAAATTGGAGCTTAGGATTAAGAAACTCACTCAAAACTGCACAACTACATGGAAACTGAACAACTTGCTCCTGAATGACTACTGGGTAAATAACGAAATTAAGGCAGAGATGAATAAGTTCTTTGAAACCAACGAGAACAAAGACACAATGTACCATAATCTCTGGGAAACAGCTAAAGCAGTGTTTAGAGGGAAATTTATAGCACTAAATTCCCACAAAAGAAAGTGGGAAAGATCTAAAATCGACACCCTAACATCACAATTGAAAGAACTAGAGAAGCAAGAGCAAACAAATTCAAAAGCTAGCAGAAGACAAGAAATAACCAAGATTAAAGCAGAACTAAAGGAGATAGAGACACAAAAAAACCTTCAAAAAATCAACGAATTCAGGATGTTGTTCTTTGAAAAGATTAACAAAATAGACCACTAGCCAGACTAATAAAGAAGAAAACAGAGAATAAACAAATAGACACAATAAAAAATGATAAAGGGGAGAGCACCACTGATCCCACAGAAATACAAACTACCATCAGAGAATACTATAAACACCTCTATGCAAATAAACTAGAAAATCTAGAAGAAATGGATAAATTCCTGGACACATACACCCTCCCAAGACTAAACCAGGAAGAAGTCGAATCCCTGAATAGACCAATAACAAGTTCTGAAATTGAGGCAGTAATTAATAGCCAAAAAACCAAAGAAAAGCCCAGGACCAGATGGATTCACAGCTGAATTGTACCAGAGGTACAAAGAGGAGCTGATACTATCCCTTCTGAAACTATTCCAAACAATAGAAAAAGAGGGACTCCTCCCTAACTCATTTTATGAGGCCAGCACCATCCTGATACCAAAACCTGACAGAGACACAACAAGAAAAGAAAATTTCAGGCCAATATCCCTGATGAACATCAATGCGAAAATCCTCAATAAAATACTGGCAAACCAAACCCAGCAGCACATCCAAAAGCTTATTCACCATGATCAAGTCAGCTTTATCCCTGGGATGCAAGTCTGGTTCAACATACGCAAATCAATAAACATAATCCATCACATTAATAGAACCAATTTTAAAAAACACATTATTATGTCAATAGATGTAGAAAAGGCTTTCAATAAAATTCAACAGCCCTTCATGCTAAAAATTCTCAATAAACTAGGTATTGATGGAACGTCTCAAAATAATAAGAGCTATTTATGACAAACCCACAGCCAATATCATACTGAATGGGCAAAAGCTGGAAGCATTCCCTTTGAAAACCAGCACAAGACAAGGATGCCCTCTCTCACCACTCCTATTCAACATAGTATTAGAAGTTCTGGCCAGGGCAATCAGGCAAGAGAAAGATATAAAAGGTATTTAAATAGGAAGAGAGGAAGTCAAATTGCCTCTGTTTGCAGACGACATGATTCTATATTTAGAAAACCCCATTGTCTCAGCCCAAAATCTCAACCTGATAAGCCACATCAGCAAAGTCTCAGGATACAAAACCAACGTGCAAAAATCACAAGCATTCTTATACACCAATAATAGATGGACAGAGAGCCAAATCATGAGTGAATTCCCATTCACAACTGCTACAAAGAGAATAAAATACCTAGGAATACAACTTACAAGGGATGTGAAGGACCTCTTCAAGGAGAACTACAAACCACTGCTCAAGAAAATAAGAGAGGACACAAACAAATGGAAAAACATTTCATGCTCATGAATAGGAAGAATCAATATCGTGAAAATGGCCATTCTGCCAAAAGTAATTTACAGGTTCAACACTATCCTCATCAGTCTACCATTGACTTTCTTCAGAAAATTAGAAAAAATATACTTTAAATATCATGTGAAACCAAAAAACAGCCCATATAGCCAAGACAATCCTAAGCAAAAGAACAAAACTGGAGGCATCACACTACCTGACTTCAAACTATACTACAAGGCTACAGTAACCAAAACAGCATGCTACCGGTACCAAAGCAGATACATAGACCAATGGAACAGAACAGAGGCCTCAGAAATACCACCACACATCTACAACCATCTGATCTTTGACAAGCCTGACAAAAATAAGCAATGGAGAAAGGATTCCATATTTAATAAATGGTGTTGGGAAAACTGGCTAGCCATATGCAGAAAACTGAAACTGGACCCCTTCCTTAAAACTTATACAAAAATTAACTCAGGATGGATTAAAGACTTAAATGTAAGACCTAAAACCATAAAAACCCTAGAAGAAAACCTAGGCAATACCATTCAGGACATAGGCATGAGCAAAGACTTAATGAATAAAACACCAAAAGCAACAGCAACAAAAGCCAAAATTGACAAATGGGATCTAGTTAAACTAAAGAGCTTCTGCACAGCAAAAGAAACTATCATCAGAGTAACCAGGCAACCTACAGAATGGGAAATTCTTTTTGCAATCTATCCATCTGACAAAGGGCTGATATCCAGAATAGGCAAATAATTTAAACAAATTTTCAAGAAAAAACAACCCCATCAAAAAGTGGGCAAAGGATATGAACACACACTACTCAAAAGAAGACATTTATGCAGCCAACAAACACATGAAAAAACACCTCATCATCACTGGTCATTAGAGAAATGTAAATCAAAACCACAATGAGATACCATCTCACAGCAGTTTGAATGGAGATATTAAAAAGTCAGGAAACAACAGATGCTGGAGAGGATGTGGAGGAATAGGAACACTTTTACATTGTTGGTGGGAGTATAAATTAGTTCAACCATTGTGGAAGACAGTGTGGCGATTCACAAGGATCTAGAACCTGAAATACCCTTTGACCCAGCCATCCTATTACTGGATATATACCCAAAGGATTAGAAATCATTCTATTATAAAGACACATGCACACATATGTTTATTGCAGCACTGTTCACAATAGCAAGACTTGGAACCAACCCAAATGCCCATGAATGATAGACTGGATAAAGAAAATGTGGCACATACACACCATGGGATACTATGCAGCCACAAAAAAGGATGAGTTCGTGTCCTTTGCAGGGACATGGATGAAGCTGGAAGCCATCATTCTCAGCAAACTAACACAGGAACACAAAACCAAACACTGCATGTCTCACTTATAAGTGGGAGTTGAACAATGAGAACACATGGACACAGGGCAGGGAACATCACACACTGGGGCCTGTCTGGGGGTTGGGTGCTAGGGGAGGGATAGCATCAGGAGAAATACCTAATGTAGATGACGGGTTGATGGGTGCAGCAAACCACCATGGCACGTGTATACCTATGTAGCAAACCTGCACATTAGGTTGCTATCTTAGAACTTAAAGTATAATAATAACAAAAAAAGAAATACCTGAGACTGGGTAATTTATAAAGGAAAGAGGCTTTATTGACTCACAGTTCTGCATGGCTGGAGAGCCCTCAGGAAACACAATCATGGAGGAAGGGAATATAGGGACCTTCTTTACAAGGTGGCAGGAGAGAGAAGTGAGTAAAGAGGAAAGAGCCCCTTATAAATCCATCAGATCTCATGAGAACTCACTCACTATCACAAGAACAGCATGGGGGAAACCGACCCCGTGATCCAATCACTTCCCTCCCTCAATAAGTGGGGATTATAATTCGAGATGAGATTTGGATGGGGACACACAGCCAAACCATATTAGGGAATAAACTCTCCTCATTAATATTTCAAAATATTATCTTTATTCCCTAATCTGCCTAGTAAATATTTGTACCTCCATGAAGGAAATTTACTTCTCATCTGGCTGATCCTGCCTACGCAAAAACACACACATATAATCTGTACCCAAAGCAGGTAGAAACTGGATCTCCGTCCTGAATTTCTTCCTACAAAATGTCAATTTTTCCTGAATGTTTCCCCTTTCATCTCAATACTGGATCTCCTTCTACCCTCACTCTGGGAATGTTGGCTCATTGTCCAATCAGAGCAATCTCTGAACTAGAGTCCACCTTTGATAGAACTCACCTAAACAGGGCAAGAGTGAGCAACTTAACTTGAACACTGTAGCTTGTGTAGACTGGTTCCCCAACCTGAATCCCCTGTCATATTTTATTCTTTCTCAGTAGTTTTATCTAGTCTTCCAGCCCTGGCAGTTTGTTTCAAAAAGGAAAATTGTTGCTGAATGAGGCCTGATCCTTGGAAGATAAGTTGTTATTCCTTAGTTTCTGCATTACCAGCTCTGGGTTTTCTTCAATGGTAAGATCATCCCAGGAATGTGAGAATGCAAAAAGCAGTGTGCTTGCATTTCCTTAATCTTTTAGGAACTGTATTAGAAATATTTCTCTTCTATCCTTGCCTTGCTATGTGGCTCATTAGGCCTTTCTGCAGATGCCTCAGGTAATTCATAGACATGTAATTTATGCCTCAGGTAATGCCTCAGGTAATTCACAGACATGTAATTTTTTAGGTCTAAAGGAGTCCCACTGTTTTGGAAGCTGGAACTTGTCCCACTGGGATAATCCTTCCTTCCCTATTCAGGAAGAGGTTCGGTTCTCTTAAATATTAAATCCAAATCTGACCTCAACATCTAGCTCGAACAAGTCTTCATTAGACCCTCTCTTCTACCCTTCTGCTGATTGTCCTGCATCAATATAAGAAGTTTGATGTATTCTATAGAAAATTTTAAATCCCATTGCCCTCGTAGCCAACCAGTACTACTTTTGAAACCATCAATATCTTCTTCCTGGAGTCTACTAATCTCTCTATCACTACTTTCACGGGTACAAGGTAATATATTCCTATGCTCCTGGATCATGAAGGACCATAAAATAGTCTAAGGTTGTCTCTGACCCATTTGCCTAAACATAGCACACACTTACTTTTATTTTTCCATTCCAATGCCATGATAGGATGGGATGAGAAAATGTAATTTCAGATCTCATCCAGGCCCAGTAGCTCATGCCCATGATCCCAGCATTTTGGGAGGCTGAGGCAAGTGGATCACTTGAGGCCAGGACTATGAGACCAGCTTGGCCAACATGGTGAAATCCGATCTCTACTAAAATTATAAAAATTAGCCAAGCATAGTGGCACATGCCTGTAATCCCAGCTACTTGGGTGGCTGAGGCACAACAATAATTTAAGCCCAGGAGGCAGAGATTGCAGTTAACCAAGATCATGCCACTGCACTCCAGCCTGGCAACAGAGCGAGACTCTGTCTCAAATAAATACATAAATACATAAAGAGCTTAATGTTCCATCAGCATTACTCAATAAACAAGGGCAAAATACATCCTGCCTTATGTGTATGAATAACAAAATATTGTTATCATTCATTTCTAAAGTTGATTACCCTACAATATCATTGCCAACATATGGATTTAGCTGTTTTATAGTATTAGTAAAGTGTTACTTAGCTCTAATTACTCTAGATTTTTCCACAGTTCTTCCTTGCAACCAGTTTGCATATAGTCATCCAGGGCTAGGGCCAATGAAGGTTATGTTTGAATGAAGCAATATTCAATTGTCTACATAAGAATCAAACCAAACACTGTGGCCTAGCTAGTAAATGAACCACTAGATTTATACAGAAATATTACTTATCTATCTACCTGTTTAAAAATATGAATAGATAACTATATGAGAGAACTAGGCTGAGGACAATTACTATAATGTATCACTACATTAAGCTGCAAGCTTCCTGATAGTCAAAGCAAAATTGGAAATATGATTATGTTAGTGTTTGTTATTTGATTAAAGCTACCAATTCATCTGGATATAAAGTATTTTTGCTTTTGTCTGAAACTAAACTTCTTGAAGAATTTGTCATGAAGCTCTTTATATAAGAAACGTTGAACCAAAGAGGTAATGTTCTTGGGGAAAAATTTCTCCACTGGCTATTTTTAAATATATCCTCAATGAAAACTGGCATATTATTAATTTATAATCTTGTGAAGGCTTGTCTACCAAGACATATATTAATAAAGACCAGATAAGTGGTGAACTAACTTGATTCAGAATTTTAAGTCCATGCTAACCAGCCATTTCTCTACCTTTTCTTTTTCTCTCAAATATCGAATCTCTCCACCTACATTATGCTTTCAATCACTGTTAACATGAGAAGTTACGGTACTATTACCAGTTTACCTATCTTCCACTGAACCCACACAATTAGTACATATATCATCTCATTTATCTATAAAATGCAATATACAGATAAGGAGTTACCTTCTTGCTTCACAGATTCATTATTTGCAGTGTAAAATGAAGTGACTCACTTAGAAGCCACATACTTGATTGATATACAGCTAAGATTAGAATACAGGGTCTCTTAACTTTCAACCTGATATTTATTTCATTATATTTCTACACAGATAAAATGTAAAACAGACAAATCTCCACATAACTTGGGAATAAAACATTCCCAATAAGATCACAGGTACAATATATCTACCAAGAATTATTAACAATAAATTTCCACTATTGCCTAAGGTTAAATGGCAATAAACTCTACTAATAAAAGGTTACTAGGAAAAATGAGATGTTTAATTTCCCTAATTTTTAAGCCAAGAAGTGATATAATCTTTCAAGATCTTAATATTCAAAATATGCTTATAAGTAATTCTGCTAAGTTTCTCAAAATAAACAAATACTCTGAAAGAAAAGTGCTCAGAAAAGACAGAAAGAACCCAAGTATCCCAACTTAAGAGCTTACTGTATCACCCTTGGGTCTCTGCTGATTTTTAAGTCATTATTTAAGGAACACATCTGAAAAGTGTTTACTTACTGAATAAAATGCTGTGCTACACCTCCATCCCCATCAAAGATTTATTCTCACATTTTAAGAACAAATGCTCATTTTTCAAATATAGCATGGAAAACAAAAAGGAGGGAAATAAACTTTTAATATGCTGAATATGGAGGAAGAGGCACACTGTCTTATCTGAGCTGAACAGACTAGAGCTTGAAGATGGGTGGCTTACAGAGCTGCTGCTGCTGCTGCTGCCCTTTCTGTCTGCTGCCACTCTTTCAAACAAAGCTGCAGTTCCATCCCTCAGTGCCTGCCTAGGAAATCACTTGCCCTCTCAGGCTAATGACATGCGTTTTTGTAGCTCTTATAAGTCAGAGGAAATTCAAAAAAATGCAGATGGTAAGTATTCTCTCTGCCAGAACAAAGCTGCGTCCTGCTATGGCAGCTGAAGGAAAAGGAAGTAGAATCTTAAAGTGTTGATACAGAATAAGTGCCAGGCACTTGAGTAAGGTGCATTCACCTTGATTTTTTGGATTAATCCTCAGAGCAAATCTGAAAAGTAAATATTATTATTTCTAGTTTGCCGATGAGAATATTAGGGCTCACAAATGTTAACTAATGTCAAACTGGTAAATGCACTAGTAGAATTCAAGTCTGTCTGATGCCTCCCAAGTTTTCTTAGGAGTACAGCCATCAATGTCTTAAGAGACTTCTCATTCTCTATTTAGTGAATTCTCTATTTAGTGAATGAGAAGTCTCTTAAGACATTGATGGCTGTACTCCTAAGAAAACTTTTATACATATGTAACAAACCTGCACGTTATGTACATGTACCCTAGAACTTAAAGTATAATAATAATAAAAAAAAAGTGCATGCCCACAGAATTAAAAGCAAATAAAATAATACTTGTTAGAAGTCAAAAAAAAAAAAAAAGAGAGAGACTTCTCAATTCTCTAGGACTAATCCCTAATGAATAGGGTAAAAGAAACCATTCAGAGAACCCACATGTCACATAGGATTTGGCCTCTATCTTGCCTTGAGCAGAGTAAAGGACAAAAGAAATGGCAACAGAAGCATTGCAATGGTTACAGCAAATCTTCAAAAGGGAATAAGTAGAAGAGATAGAAGAGATTATTACATTTGAGGATGGATTTGGGTTGTTTTAGAGCCTAAAACTTATTAATATAAACTGGAGGGGACAGCACTTTTAGGAAAATAAAACAAAATTACAAATGTAAAATTAAGTACAATGTCTTGGGACGGTCATTTCAAGTAAGAAACCCTGATGATTAAGCTTCTCTCATTTCAAAATAAATTTGTCTCTGCTTATAGTATTCAATAAAGATAAATTTCGGAGTAAAGGAAATTATGAAGATGTGGATGAGGTAAAGAGATATGAGGTTCTGTGTTTCTGGGGTAAAAGAGAAATGATAGCTCTGCTTCTAACTTTTCACCTTTTTTAGCACAAAAAAACTAAAGAGTTATTAGCAAGAAATTAAGCCCTGCCAAGTAAAAGGGGTGGGCACAAGTGGCCAGAATATCTCTTTCCTTTTGTTCCAGTCACCATTTTTTTGGAAGTAGAGATATTTTCACATGAATCCCACCACCTGATCTCTACCCATTATACAAGAGGACTGTGAAAATATGGACTTAGAACTTAATACAAGATGACAAGAGGAGAAATAAAATGTGTATAAGAATAAAAAATAGGGTGGGTGAATAGAGAAAATGGATTAGGGCAACTATTGGTACACTTGGAGGAAGAGCAGTATTTACATGAAGATGTCAATGTTATGTTTCTTTGCAGTGGCATAACCACTCTACATTCTAGAGATCAATCTCTTTAAAAGTCATCTCTAGATTGAAGGGTTGCTGTCACAGTAATTGAGTAGCTGACCTAAATCCATAAAAATAACAGCAAACACCATTTCTGTTGGTTTTCATTCTAGTGCTTTAGTCACATAAATGAAGCTACTATGTGAATGAAGGTCAGAGGGGCCTCCAGAAAAAAAGATATATTTGAGAGTATTGTGATGAAACAGTATATCCAAGGTTTGACTATGACCTCTTGAGACCAATTTTTCCACAAACATAACAGAACTGAGAAAGCCAAATGAGCATTGTTCCAAAAAGTGGTCACACATGTATTTTAATGATAATGCTACTGCACAAACATTTCTAAAATTACTCAGTGGGATTAGCTGCAGAGCCTAAGAAAAACTGTCATGAGTATCCTCACTTATGGCAAATCTTGATCCTCTGAGGGAGGATTTGACTTTTTAAAACAGCTAAAAGTCATTCAGAGTCAGATCTTATGAACAGAGTGAGCAGTCAAATTGCTAACACATTTGGATCAAAAATGAAATGTAACTGTAAGTAATGAAACTGATGGTCTGATGCAGTTCAGGATGTGGTTTTGAATGCAATTCCACAAAAGGTTAGTATTAGTTTGTTTTCATGCTGCTGATAAAGACATACCTGAGACTGGGAAGAAAAAGAGGTTTAATTGAACTTACAGTTCCACATGGCTGGGGAGGCCTCCGAATCATGGCAGAGGGGAAAGGCACTTCTTACATGGTGGTAGCAAGAGAAAAAATTAAGAAGAAGCAAAAGTAGAAACCCCTGATAAACCCATCAGATCTCATGAGACTGAATTCACTGTCACAAGAATAGCACAGAGAAGACCAGCCCCCATGATTCAATTACCTCCCACTGGGTCCCTCCCACAACACGTGGGAATTCTGGGAGATACAACTCAAGTTGAGATTTGGGTGGGGACACAGCCAAACCATATCATTCCACCCTGACCCCTCCAAATCTCATGTCCTCACATTTCAAAACCAATCATGCCTTCCCAACAGTCCTCCAAAGTCTTAACTCATTTCAGCATTAACCCAAAAGTCCACAGTCCAAAGTCTCATCTGAGATAACGCAAGTACCTTCTTCCTATGAGCCCGTAAAATAAAAAGCAAGCTAGACACTTCCTAGATACAATGGGGGTACAGATATTGGGTAAATACAGCCATTCCAAATGGGAGAAATTGGCCGAAACAAAGGGGTTACAGGGCCCATGCAAGTCCAAAATGCAGCAGGGCAGTCAAATTTTAAAGCTCCAAAATGATCTCTTTTGACTCCAGTTCTCACATTCAGGTCATGCTGATGCCAGAGGTTGGTTCCCATGGTCTTGGGCAGCTCTGCCCCTGTGGCTTTGCAGGATACAGCCTCCCTCCCAGCTGCTTTCATGGGCTGGCATTGTCTGCAACTTTTCCAGGTGCACAGTGCAAGCTGCCAGTGCATCTACCATTCTGGGGTCTGGAAGACGGTGGCTCTCTTCTCACAGCTCCACTAGGTGTTGCCTCAGTAGGGACTCTGCATGGAGGTGCCGGCCCCACATTTCGCTTCCACACTGCCCTAGCAGAGGTTCTCCATGAGGGCCCTGTCCCTGCAGAAAACTTTTGCCTGGACATCCAGGCATTTCCATACATCTTCTGAAATCTAGGCAGAGGTTCCCAAATCCCAATTCTTGACTTCTGTGCACCTGCAGGCTCAACACCATGTGGAAGCTTCCAAGGCTTGGGGCTTCCATACTCTGAAGCCACAGCCCAAGCTCTACATTGGCCCCTTTCAGTCATGGCTGGAGCGGCTGGGACACAGGGCACCAAGTCCCTAGGTTGCACACAACATGGGGACTCTGGGCCTGGCCCATGAAACCACTTTTTTTTCCTGGGCCTCTAGGCCTGTGATGGGAGGGGCTACCATGAAGGTCTCTGACATGGCCTGGGGACATTTTCCCCATGGTCTTGGGGATTAAAATTAGGCTCCTTGCTACTTATGCAAATTTCTGCAGCTGGCTTGAATTTCTCCTCAAAAACTGGGTTTTTCTTTTCTACTGCATTGTCAGACTGCACATTTTCTGAACTTTTATGCTCTGTTTCCCTTTTGAAATGGAATGCTTTTAACAGCACACGAGTCACCTTTTGAATGCTTTGCTGCTTAGAAGTTCCTTCTGCCAGATACCCCAAATCATCTCTCTCAAGTTCAAAGTCCCACAAATCTCTAGGGCAGGGGCAAAATGTTACCAATCTCTTTGCTAAAATATCTTTTCAGCAATGCCCCACTCCCAGTACCAGTTTACTGTAATAGTTTGTTTTCACACTGCTGATAAAGACATACCCAAGACTGGGAAGAAAAAGAGGTTTAATTGGACTTACAGTTCCACATGGACTGGGGAGGTCTCAGAATCGTGGCAGGAGGGGAAAGGCACTTCTTACATGAGGATGGCAAGAGAAAAAATTAGGAAGAAGCAAAAGTGGAAAACCCTGATAAACCCATCAGATCTCATGAGATTTAATTCACTATCATGAGAGTAGCATGGAAAAGACTGGCCCTCAAGATTTGATTACCCACCCCTGGGTCCCTCCCACAACACGTGGTAATTCTGGGAGATACAATTCAAGTTGAGAATTGGGTGGGGACACAGCCAAACCATATCAAAAGGTGTTTACAGAAAACATCTTATCTCTTGGGCTCCCATTCTCACTGGACTGTTGTTTCTAATTCTCCCTGGTAGCAACTATCCATCTGAGACTATTGGTTATATAAATTAATGAACAATACTTGGCATGACCTAGCTGATTGAGGCCTGGTTGATTCATACAAAGGGAAAAACATCACTTGCACATGCACAGACTTTACCCTAACAGAACTTCATAAATATGAGCTGCATATCACAAGATAGAATGAGTATAACTCAGTGAAAACTCACCTTCAGGATGAAAGTGAAATTTGGGAGGAAGAAGAGAAAGAAAAGTGATAAAGTTATTCAGTATAGTAATTTTCTAGGAATTATACTGGGCATTATGCTAGGAACTGTGCTGGATATGCACTAGGTACTTCAAATACCTTTTTATCATTTAATATTATCCTTGTTACATAGCATAAGTAATTTAATATACTGCTGAAGAATTAAAATAAACCTAAGGATATGTATCATTAGTCCCATTTTTAATAGACACAGAGTTATTAAGCAACTTATTCAAGGTCTCATAGCAAGTAAACGGGAGAACTTGTAAAGAAATCCAGGTCTGGCTAAGCTCAAAGCCAATGTTCCTTGCAGGATACTATGGGGCACATGTCCTCTTACTGTAAGCATTTACTAAAGTTAGCCACCTTATTTATTTATTCAATAAATATCTGTTTAGCAACTATTATATTCTGGCACACTTCTCGATGCTAAAAATATGCAAGAAAGAGGACAAAGCTCTATCCCTCACGAAGTTTACATTCTAGTGGGAAGAGGGAGGCAATAATGAGATAAATAGGCAAATAAAACAGTATGTTAGGAGGGGTGGAGCAACATGGCTGAAAAGAAGGCTCTACTGACTATCTCTCCATTAAGGACACCAATTTAACAATGACCTATAAAAAAAGCATCTTCATAAGAATAAAAAATCAGGTAAACACTCAAAATACCTGATTTTAAATTGGTATCACTGAAAGAGGCACTGAAGAGGGTAGGACAGACAGTCTTGAGTCGCTGAAGCCATTCTGCTGTCATCTCCTGGCAGTGGCTGTGTGCTGCAGAGAGAGACTCTGTGTGCTTGGGAAAGGAAGAGCATAGCAATTGTAAGATATTACATTGAACTCAGTGCTGCCCTGTCACAGCAGAAAGTAAAACCTGGCTGAACTAAGCTGATTCCTGCCCTGAGGGAATATTTAAACCAGCCCTAGCCACAGAAGAATTGTTCATCTTAGTGGTTAGAACTTGAGTTCTAGCAAGCTTCACCATCATGGGCTAAAGTGCTCTGGAGCTCTAAACTTGAAAGGCACTCTAGGCCACAAGCACTCCTATGTGATTCCTCATACTGAATGGGGCTCAGAGCCCATGGTCTTCGAGGGCATGACACCTACTGAAACAACAGTGAGGGCAACTAAGGAAGTGCTTGTACCACCCTTCACCCAACCCCAGGCTGCAGAGCTCATGGCTCCAAAAGACAACCCTCCCTTCTGCCTGAACAGAGGACAGAGAAGAGTAAAGAGGACTTTGTCTTGCATGTTGGATACCAGCATAACCACAACAGGATAGAGAACCAGTCAGAGCCATGAGGACCCCTTTCCAGGACCTTGCTCCCAGATGACATTTCTGGGCACACTCTGGGCCAGAAGGGAACCTGCTGCCTTGAAGGAAAGGACCCAATCCTGGTAAGACCCAACACTTCATGACTAAAGAGCCCTTGGGCCCTGAGTAAGCAGCAGCAATATCTAGGTAGTATGCCATAGGCCTTAGGTGAGACTGTGAGACTTGCTGGCTTCAGGTGAGACTCAGCACATTATCAGCTGTGGTAGCTACAAGGACAGACTCCTTCTGCTTGAGAAAAGTAGAGAGAAAACTTAAGAGGACTTTGTCTTGAATCTTACGTACCAGCTAAGCCACAGTGGGATAGAGAACCAAGGAGGCTTCTGGGGTCCCTGATTCCAGGTCTTGGCTCTTGGATGGTGTTTTGGTACCTGCCCTGGGACAGAATGGAATGTATTTCCCTGAAGAATGAATCCCAGGCCAGGCAGCATTCACCACAAGCTGACTGAAGAGCACTTGGGCCTTAAGGAAATATTGGTGGTAGTCTGACAGTATTCCTTTTGGGCCTGTGGTGATGGTGGCTATGGGTTGAGGCTCATCTGACTGTGGAAAGGAGAGGAAAGAGTGGGAAGGACTGTGTCTCTTGGTTTGAGTGCCAGCTCAGCTACAGTACAGTAGAAAACAAGGTAGACTTCTAAGGTCCTTGAATCCTATGCCTGGCTCCCAGCTGGCACCTCTGGACCCACCCAGGGCCTAGGATTATTTGCTGCCCTGATGGGAAGGACACAAATCTGGTTGGCTTTGCCACCTGCTTATTGTAGAGCCCCACAACCCTGAGCAAACTTATGTGTTAGCCCAGTAGTAAATACAGTGTGCTTTGGGTAAAACTCAATGCTGTGTTGACTTCAGGTCTGACCCAGCACAGTCCCAGTGGTGGTAGTGACAGGGCTGCTTGTGTCACTTCACCCCGATCCAGGCAGCTCAGAAAAAATAGAGAGAATCTGTTTATCTGGGAAAATGTAAGGGAAGAAAACAAGAGTCTCTACCTGGCAATCCAGATAATTCTTTTAGACTTTATCCAAGACCATCATGATGGTACCTCTATGAAACTGCAAGAACCACAGTGTTACTGGGCTTTGGGTTTCCCTTAATGCAGATACAGCTTAGATTACAACACTCAAGTCTTTTCAAACACCTGGAATGCCTTTCCAAGAAGGATGGGCACACACCAGCCCAGACTGTAAAGACTCCAATAAGTACCTAACTTCAATACCCAGACACAGACAGACAACTACAAGCACCAAGACCATCCAGAAGAACATAACATCATCAAATGAACTAAATAAGGTACCTAGAACCAATCCTGGAGAAACAGAGATATATCATCTTTCAGACAGACAAATCAAAATAGCTATGATGAGAGAACTCAAAGAAATTCAAGATAATACAGAGAAGGAATTCAGAATTCTATCAGACTAATTTAACGAAGAGATTGAAATAATTTTTTAAAAATAAGCAGAAAGTCTGGAGTTAAAAAACGCAATTGGCATACTGAAGAATGCATCAGAGTCTTTTGATAGCAGAATTGATCAAGCAGAAGAAATAATGAGCTTGAAGACAGGTTATTTGAAAATACACAGAGGAGACAAAAGGAAAAAGAATAAACGACAATGAAGCATGCCTACAGGATCTAGAAAATGGCCTCAAAAGGGCAAATCTAAGAGATATTTGGTCTTAAAGAGGAGGTAGAGAAAGAGATAGTGGTAGAAAGTTTATTCAAAGGGATAATAGAGAACTTTCCAAACCTACAAAAAGATATCAATATCCAAGTACAAAAAGATTATAGAATGCCAAGCAGATTTAACCCAAAAAAGACCACTTCAAGGCATTTAATAATCAAACTCCCAATGGTCAAGAATAAAGATCCAAAAAGTAGCAAGAGAAAAAAATAACATGTAATGGAGCACCAAACTGTCTGGCAGTAGACTTTTCAGGGAAACCTTAAAGGCCACGAGAGAGTGACATGACATATTTATTTAAAGTGCTGAAGGGAAAAAACTTTTACCCTAGAATAGTATTTCCAGTTAAAATATCCTTCAAACATGAAGACTTCCAGGCAAACAAAAGCTGAGGGATTTCATCAACACCAGACCTGTCCTACAAGAAATGTCAAAGGGAGTACTTCAGTCAGAAAGAATGTTAGTGAGCAAAAAGAAAACCAAAGCTACAAAACTCACTGGTAATAGTAAGCACACACAAAAACACAAAATATTATAACACTCTGACCGTGGTGTGTAAACTACTCATCTTAAGTAGAAAGACTAAATGATGAACCTATCAGAAATAATAACTATAACAAATTTTCAAGACTAAGAAAGTACAATAAGATATAAATAGAAGCAAAGGTTAAAAGTAGGGGTGCAAAGTTAAGGTATAGAGCTTCTATTCGTTGGTTTCTTTTTTTTTTTTTTTTTTTTTTTTTTTGCCTTTTCCTTGTTTGATGTTTATGCAAACAGTGTTAAGTTGCTATCAGGTTAAAATAATGGGTTATAAGATAATATGTACAAGCCTCATGGTAACCTCAAACCAAAACACTTACAATGGTTACACAAAAAACAAAAAGCAATAAACTAAATCATATCACCAGAGAAAAATCTCCTTTACTAGAGGAAGACAGGAAGGACAGAAAGAAGGAAGAGAAGATCAGAAAACAAATAATTAAATGGCAGGAGTAAGTTCTTATCAATAATAACATTGAATGAAAATAACCTAAACTCTCCATTCAAAAGACATACTATGTCTGAATGAATGAAAAAAAAAGATCCATTGATCTGTTGCCTGCAAGAAACACACTTCACCTGTAAAGGTACACATTGACTGAGAATAAAAGGATGGAAAAAGATAATTCATGACAATGGAAACCAAAAAAGAGCAGGAATAGCTATACTTATATCAGACAAAATAGACTTCAAGACAAAAAGTATAAGAAAAGACCAAGAAGGTCATTATGTAATGATAAAGGGGTCATTTCAGCAAGAAGATATAACAACACTGGAGCACCCAGTTATATAAAGCAAATATTATTAGAGCTAATGAGAGAGATAAACATCAATAACATAATAGCTGGACACTTCAACATCCAAATTTCAGCATTGGACAGATCTTCCAGACAGAGAATCAACAATGAAACATCAGACTTAATTTGCACTATAAAGCAAATGGACCTAATAGATATTTACAGGACATTTCATCCAACAGCTGCTGGATACACATTCTTTTCCTCAACACAGGGATCACTCTCAAGAATAGACCATATATTAGGTCACAAAACAAGTCTTAAAAATTCCAAAAAAATGAAATAATATCAAGCATTATCTCTGATCACAATTGAATAAAATTAGAATTAATAACAAGAAGAATTTTGGAAACTATACAAATACATGGATATTAAACAATATGCTCCTGAATGACCAGTTGGATTGTTTGTAACACAGAGGATAAATGTATGAGATAATGAGAAAGAAAGAGGTGATAGATACTCCATTTACCTTGATGTGATTTATTCTGCATTGCATGCCTATATCAAAATATCTCATGTATGCACAAATATATACCCCTACTATGTACTCCCAAAATAAAATAAATAAAATAAAGTGAAATAAAAAGTACTATTGTTAGATAGAGATAAGTGGTATGTTGAAAAATAAAAGGAGGGAGAAAGGGAAGATATGTGCTGGGGGGGATGTTTAAATATTATATTGACTGAGAAGTTGACAGTGCGTAAAGCTCTGAAGGATGTGAGAAATATAGAATATTGATCATAAAGGATCATATTCAGGAATATATATATATATATATATATATATATATATTAGAGAGAGAGAGAGAGAGAGAGAGAGATGGAGTCTCTCTCTGTCACCCAGGCTGGGGTGCAATGGCACAATCTTGGCCCAGTGCAAACTCTGCCTCCCAGGTTCAAGCAATTCTCCCACCTCAGCCTCCTGAGTAGCTGGGATTACAAGTACCTGCCATAATTCCCAGCTAATTTTTGTATTTTTGTAGAGACAGGGTTTCACCTTGTTGGCCAGGCTTGTCGTAAACTCCTGACCTCAAGTGATCCATCCACCTTGGCTTCTCAAAGTGCTGGGATTACAGGCATGAGCCACTGTGCCATGCTAATATTTTGACAGTAAATACCACAAGATGTGCTTGTATATTGGATATGAGATGAGAGAAAGAGAAGAATTACATGATTCTGTATTTTGTTTGTTCTTCAAAATAGTGTATTTATCACAGAACAATAGTACCATAATACATTCTATGAAAAAATATTCTGTGGTCAAATAAGTTTTGTAAATTGCACATTCTATATGGTACATCATGCTTTTGCATATTAACTACACCCATGAGCATTTTATAGGTTCCTGGAAGACTTGATTTAAAAATAAGTGAACAGATGAATGAATGAATAAATAAACCATAATGGCTAATTTTATGTGTCAACTTGATTCCATTAAGGGATGCCTAGGTAGCTGACGAAATATTATTTCTTGGTGTGTCTCTGAGGGTACTTCTGGAAAAGATTAGCATTTGAACCAATATACTGAGTAAAGAAGATCCACCCTCCCAAATGTGGATGAACATCATCCAATCCATCGAGCACCTGGAAATGGAAACAGCCTCCCCACCCACAATGGTTATCAGTCTTTTCACCTCCTTCTTAGAGGGTTAACCCTGCATGGGCTGAGGAGACGGTAATGGTCTTTACCTACCCTGAAGCAGTTGCCATGGAAGACAATGCCAATTCTTCTCAGGACCCACTGCCACCACCACTCTTTGCTTCTAGACTTATAACTAAAGTGACAACAGGCCCCTAATGTTGAGCTACAAAGTGTGACTCATGAGGTGGTGTACTACACCCCAAAACAATTACTTGACTTTCCCAATTAGTAGAAACAAAATCTGGAAACATATGTGGAAATGAATATTAATGGCAAGAGATAATGGTGGAAGCAACACAATGTTGGGCCCAGCTAAATTTCTTGATATGGGCCCACTAAGCAGAGATGTTGCATTTAATGTTACAGTGGCTTGGGGATTTGGAAAGGGCTCTAACCATTTGGTTGATTGGCTGAAACATGAATCAAAAGATAGCTCACCATGACCAAACTGTAGATGAATAATCTCCCTTCCATTAACATAGAGGAAGGAAATCAAAAGTTTAAGGAGATTGGAATGTTAGAGCAAATTTGTCATTTAAGACATACTTACCCACCCTGGGAGGGTCCATAGGACAAATCTTTCACCAGTACTTTGAGAAATAAATTTGTGAGGGGAGCCTCAGCATCCTTGAAGAGCTCAGTCCGTAGGGCAGACTTTATAGTGGGAATGGAAACTGCAGCCACTCAAATGAAAAACCTAAATGCAATGGAAGGAATTGGATCCCAGGGTGCTTGAGGTCAAGCTGTGTCATTCAACTGCCAAAGGCAGCCCAGGAAGCAGTTTTCTTCCAGCAAGGCAAGCAAATACACCTTCACTGTTCCATCTCAGGGATATATCAACTTTCCAGTCCTATGTCATTATTTAGTTTGTAGAGATATTGATTGCTTTTCCTTTTCACAAGATATACTGGTCCATTACCCTGATGACATTATAATGATTGGGCCTAAAAGGAAAAAAGTAGCACATATTCCCGATTCATATGTCAGATGAAAAAGATATTCATATGTCAGAGGGTGGGAAATAAATCTGACAAAAATTCAGAGGCCTTCTACTCAGTAAAATTTCTAAGGTCCAGTGGTGTGGGGCATGTCAAGATATCCCACTTAAGCTGAAAGATAAGTTGTTGCATCTGTCTCTCCTACAACCAGGAAAGAGGCTCAATGCCTAGTGGGCCTGTTTGGAATTGGGAGGTAACGTATTACTTATTTGGTGTGTTATCTGGCCCATTTACAGGGTGACCTGAAAAGCTGCTAGTGGATGTTGAGTGGATCCCAGAACAAAAGAAAGCTCTGTAACAGATCCAGGATGCTATGCGAGCCACTCTATCACTTCATTTATATGATCCAATAGATCCAATGGTTCTTGAAGAGGTAATGGCAGACAGGGATGCTCTTTGGAGCCTTTGGCAGGCCCCCATAGGTGAATTGCACTGCAAGTCTTTAGGATTTTGGAGCAAAGCCCTGCCATCATCTGCAGATAATCACTCTCCTTTTGCGAGACAGTTCTTGGCCTACTACTGGGCCCTAGTAGAACCTGAACATTTGACCATGGGCAACCAGGTTTTCAGGCAACCTGAGCTGCCCATTATGAACTGAGTGTTATCTGACTTACCAAGTCATAAAGTTGGGCATGCACAGCAACAATTCACTATCAAAAGGAAGTGGTATGTACATGATTGGTCCCAAGAAGGCCCTGAGGGCAAAAGTAAGTTAAATAAAGAAGTGGCCCAAATGCCCATGGTTCCCACTCCTGCTACACTGCCTTCTCTCAGCCTGCACCTATGGCCCATGGATCAATTAACAGAGGAAGAGAAGACCAGGGCCTGGTTTACAGATGGTTCTGCACGATATGAAGGCACCACATGAAAGTGGACAGACATATCTGTAGCTAAGGGTTTGGTGGATGATCAGGAACTTGAAAGGAACATGATTGAAAAACTGGTGGCAAAGAAATTTGGGAAGAGGAAAATTGATAGACCTCTCTGAATGAGCAAAAAAAAAAAAAAAAAAAAAAGTGAAGAGATTTGTGTCACAAGTGAAGGCATATGGAAAGGCTGACCTCAGAAAAGGAGAATTTTGATGATCAAGTGAATAATCTGACCTGTTCTGTGCATACCAGTCATCTTGTTTCCCCAGCCACTCCTGTCATTCCTCAATAAGCTCATGAACAAAGTAGCCATGGTGGCAAGGATGGAAGTTGTGTATGGGCTCAGAAGCATGGCCTTGCACTCACCAAGGCCAACCTGGCTATAGCCACAGATGAGTGCTCAATCTGCCAGCAGTGGTAACCAGTATTGACCCCCAGTATTGCACCATTCCCCAAGGTGATCAGCCAGCTAGCTCATGGCAGGTTGATTATACTGAATTTTTTCTATCATGGAAGGGGAAGCATTTGTCCTTACTGGAATAGACAGTTAACTGGATACAGATTTGCCCTCTCTACACACAATGCTTCTGTCAAAACTACCATCCATGCAATTATAAAATGCCTTATCCACTGTCACAGTATTTCACACAATATTGCTTCTGACCAAGAAACTCACTTCACAGCCAAAGAAGTGCAGCAACAACACATGCTCATTGAATTCACTGTGTTCCCCACTGTCCTGGAGCAGCTGGCTTAGTAGAATGGTGGAACGGCCTTTGGAAAACACTAGCTAGATGACAATACCTTGCAAGACTGGGGCAAGTTTTTCAGACAGTTTTATATGCTCTGAATCAGTTGTCCTATATATGGTACTGTTTCCCTCATAGCCAGGATTCACAGGTTCAGTAATCAAAAGGTGGAAACAAGAGTGTCACCACTCACTACTATCCCCACTAGCAAATTTTCTGCTTCTTGTTCCCATGACTTATGCTCTGCTGGCCTACAGGTCTTAGTTCCACTGGGAAGAATGCTTTCACTAAGAGATACAACAATAAGTCCATTGAACTGGAAGTTAAGACTGCCACCTGGCCACTTTGTACTCCTCATGCATGAGTCAACAGGCCAAGAAGGGAGTTATGATGTTGTCTGGGGTGATCAATCTGGCTTACAACGGGTAATGGCTTACAACTCGACAATGGAGGTAAGGGAGAATATTTCTGGAATACAGCAGAACCCTTAGGTGGTCTCTATTACCATGTCTTCTGATTAAGGTCACCTCAAAACAATGACAACTCAATTCCGGCAGCAAACAGCTCAGACTTTTCAGGACTGAAGGGTTTTTACCATGGGTAAAGAATTAGGACCAATCAAGCTTCTTGCTGAAGGCAAAGAAAATATAGACCGAATAGTAGAAGAAGGTAGTTATAAATACCAGCTACAATCACTTGACTAGTTAGAGAAATGAGAATGCCATGAGTGTTTCCTCTTTATTTTATTATTAATATGTTTGTGTATATATACATGTATTAAGCAAATATCTTGGTTTTATTTCCTCTTGCATTCCCTTATCAAGTAACATAAGATGCACTGACTTCATATCAATATTTAAGTGTTGCTAATTTTACATCATAGTATTTAAGTTACAGGACATCAGAAGAGTGAACATCACTTAGGGACTTCACCGTGTCTTCTAGGGAGGGAATTCACATATTTTCAGTTGTATGCAGGAGAGTTGTATCCTGTTCGGTAGAAATATAAACTTACTGTCTTCATGTGGAGAATAATTATGGTTTAATGGGTGCCAGGTTAACAAGGGGTAGACTTGTGATGGATAATTTATATGTCAACTTGGCTGTGTTAAGGAATGCCCAGACAGCTGGTCAAACATTATTTATGGGTGCATTACTGACAGTGTTTCAGGAAGACATTAGCATGTGAGTCAGCAGACTCTAAAGAAGATTCACCCTCACCAATGTGATCAGGTATGATCCAATCGGTTGAAGGTCCAATTAGAACAAAAAGATGGAGGAAGGGCAAATTCTCAATCACTTTCCTTCAGCTGGAGCATGTATCTTCTGCTGCCCTCAGACATCAGAGCCTTCTGGATTCTCAAACCTTTGGACTCTGGGACTTACACCAGTGGCCCCCCGGGATCTCAGGCCTTTAGCCTCAGACTAGGACTTATACCATCAGCACCCATGTTTCTCAAGGCTTCAGTCTTAGACTGAATCACATCATTGACCTTCCTGGTTCTCTGGCTGGCAAATGGTATATCATGAGATTTCTTGGTCTCTGTAATCACATGAGCCAATTCCCATATTAAATCTTCTCTTATATGTGTATGTATGTGTGCATGTGTGTGTGTCTATATTTATGTATGTATGTGTGTATATATATGTGTGTGTGTGTACGTATGTATGTAAAAATCCTATTGATTCTGTTTCTCTGGAGAACCCTGACTAATAAACAGTTTTCTCAATTATTTTGACCACACAACCCATTTTTTTTTCTGGCATAGCGGGTTTGGGGAGGCACTTATTAACATTTCTTGGAACTACTGTCCTGACAAAAAGCACATGGGAAAATACAGCACTACAAAAAAATTATTAATGATCTTTAGATGAAATTTTTCAAGATACCACTCTGAGTGGAAGAATGCCTCTCCAGTGGTAAAATATACAGTCTAAGGTTTCAACAGGAATAGTGGCATTTGTTAATACTGTACTGTCATTGTGATTTCTGTGAAAAAGTCCTCAATTGGGACCAAACTATGAGTTGTTAACAAAAGAATCATTACACCATTACACCTGCTCTAGGTCAAAGGTTAGAAGTTGCAAGGTGTTAACAAGCAAACAGAGTATGAGCAGCATACCAAGAACACTCTTCTTTAGCTATTTAAAGCATGCATTTTTTTTTATCAGAAATTTCTAGCAAAAATACTAAAAGTGGATTTCTTTACACAGCTGTCACCTTGGAGGAGTTCCTGTATGTCTTTCTTCATTCTGGTTCCTCAGAGGCATTTTAATATCATGGAAACTCAGAGATGAAAAAGACTTTAAAATTTCTACCCAGCATAAGATTCTCTTTAACCAAGTCCCTGAAAGATTGCTATCTAACCCCTTCTCAAAACTAGTAATAGGCAGATATCTGATCTATGAAATGATCCATTCTATTTTGGGGGCATTCTAATTGTTAGGAAGATTTTCTTAATATTAAATGTAGACTGACTCCCCTCCCTAATTCCCACAATTACTCTTAGCATGATACTTTGGAGCTAAACAGAATGAGATTTTATCTTAAAGGACTTTAACTAAATTTTCAATAAGATAGGAGGAATAAGTTTAAGAGATAGGCTGTACAACACAGTGACTATAGATAATAGCAATGTATTGTATTTTGAAAACTGCTAAGAGAGTAGATTTTAAGTGTTCTCATCACAAAGAAAATTAAGTATGTAAGATAATATATAGGTTAAGTAGTGCTATTGAGCCATTGCATAATGTACACATATTTCAAGACATCATGTTGTACACAATAGACATATAAAATTTTTATTTCTCAATTTCTAAAAATTATTATTATACTTTAAGTTCTGAGATACAGGTGCAGAACATGCAAGTTTGTTACATAGGTATACAAATGCCATGGTGGTTTGCTGCACCCATCAACCCGTCATCTACATTAGGTATATCTCTAATGCTGTCCCTCCCCTTCCCCCCTACCCCCTGACAGGCCCTGGTGTGTGATGTTCTCCTCCCTGTGTCCATGTGTTCTCATTGTTCAACTCCCACTTATGAGTGAGAACATGTGGTGCTTGGTTTTCTGTCCCTGTGTTAGTTTGCTAAGAATGATGGTTTCCAGCTTCATCCATGTCCCTGCAAAGGACATGAACTCATTCTTTTTTTGGCTGCATAGTATTCCATGTTGTATATGAGCCACATTTTCTTTATCCAGTCTATCACTGATGGGCATTTGGATTGGTTCTAAGTCTTTGCTATTGTGAACAGTGCCACAATAAACATACATGTGCATGTGTCTTTATAGCAGAATGATTTATAATCCTTTGGGTATATACCCAGTAATGGGATTGCTGGGTCAAAGGGTATTTCTGGTTCTAGATCCTTGAGGAATCTCCACACTGTCTTCCGTAATGGCTGAGCTAATTTACACTCCCACCAACAGTGTAAAAGCATTCCTGTTTCTCCACATCCTCTCCAGCATCTGTTGTTTCCTGACTTTTTAATGATCGCCATTCTAACTGGTGTGAGATGGTATCTCATTGTGGTTTTGACTTGCATTTCTCTAATGACCAGTGATGATGAGCTTTTGTTGTCCGCATAAATGTCTTCTTTTGAGTAGTGTCTGTTCATACCCTTTGCCCACTTTTTGATGGGGTTGTTCGTCTTTATCTTGTAAATTTATTTAAGTTCCTTGTACATTCTGGATATTAGCCCTTTGTCAGATGGATAGATTGCAAAAATTTTCTCCCATTCTGTAGGTGGCCTGTTCACTCTGATGATAGTTTCTTTTGCTGTGCAGAAGCTCTTTGGTTCAATTTGATCCCATTTGTCAATTTTGGCTTTTGTTGCCATTGCTTTTGGTGTTTCAGTCATGAAGTCATTGCCCATGCCTATGTCCTGAATGGTATTGTCTAGGTTTTCTTCTTGGGTTTTTATGGTTTTAGGTCTTACGTTTAAGTCTTTAATCCATCTCGAGTTAATTTTTGTATAACATGTAAGGAAGGGGTCCAGTTTCAGTTTTCTTCACATGGCTAGCCAGTTTTCCCAACACCATTTATCAAATAGGAAATCGTTTCCTCATTGCTTGTTTTTGTCAGGTTTGTCAAAGATCAGATGGTTGTAGGTGTGTGATGGTATTTCTGAGGCCTCTGTTCTGTTCCATTGGTCTATGTATCTGTTTTGGTACCAGTACCATGCTGTTTTGGTTACTGTAGCCCTGTAGTATAGTTTGAAGTCAGGTAGTGTGATCTCTCCAGCTTTGTTCTTTTAGCTTAGGATTGCTTTGGCTATACGGGCCCTTTTTTGGTTCCATATAAAATTTAAAGTTGTTTTTTCTAATTCTGTGAAGAAAGTCAATGGCAGCTTGATTGGGGACAGCATTGAATCTATAAATTACTTTGGGCAGTATGGCCATTTTCACAATATTGACTCTTCCTATCCATAAGCATGGAATGTTTTTCCATTTGTTTGTGTCCTCTCTTATTTCCTTGAGCAGTGGTTGGTAGTTCTCCTTGAAGAGGTTCTTCACATCCTTGTAACTTGTATTCCTAGGTATTTTATTATCTTTGTAGCAATTTTGAATGGGAGTTCACTCATGATTTGGCTCTCTGTTTGTGTATTATTGGTGTATAGGAATGCTTGTGATTTTTACACACTGATTTTGTAACCCGAGACTGAAGTTGCTTATCAGCTTAAGGAGATTTTGGGCTGAGACGATGGGGTTTTTTAAATATGCAATCACGTCATCTGCAAATAGAGACAATTTGACTTCCTCCTTTCCTATTTGAATACCCTTTATTTCTTTCTCTTGCCTGATTTCCCTCACCAGAACTTTTAATTCTAAATGTTGAGTAGAAGTGGTGAGAGAGGGCATCCTTGTCTTGTGCCAGTTTTCAAAGGGAATGCTTCCAGCTTTTGCCCATTCAGTACGATATGGCTGTGGGTTTGTCATAAATAGCTCTTATTATTTTGAGATATTTATTTGAAAACAGTGATCATCTCCCATTGATTCTTAATGTGAAGAAAAACTAACTTGAGGAGTAAATTCAAACTTTCTATTATCTTCAGATTATAGGATGCATCAAAACTTTTGGAAGATAGCAAACATGTACTTGCTTGAAAAAAAAATTCCTACAATCAAAAAGTTAATGAGGAAACTTTGTTTTAGAAATATTCAAGCTAATGAAGGAAGAAGAAATGATAAAATTAAAATATAACCATTTATTACAAAGTAATTTTTAAAATCTAGATAATGTTTATCATTAGCTTATCTTTATTTACATTAAAAAGCAAAAAAAGAGAACCAGAAATTAAGTGTCTCTTAGTGGGAAAAACCAACACTGCCTATGAAACATTCTTTCAAAACAAAAAAAAAACTAAATCCGACCAACCCTTAAGATCCAACTACTAATTCATAGGAAATACAGAGGTCGGAGGTTGGGGCGGTAGGGAACTGCAATGCAATAATTCAACCCATAAAATTCAGAGTCCAGAAAAGTCTGAAGGACAAATGATCAATAAATAACATGGTTCAAAAAAAAGAGGAAAGACAAACCTATAGATTTAAATGGAATTAAAAGGTATATTAACCAATTACAACCTATGAATTAATTTTGATTCTAATTTAAAGAAATTATAAAATAATATTTGTGAGACAACTGGTAAAATTTGAAATCTAACTGGATGCTTAATGATATTAAGAAATTATTGTTATTTTTTTTTTTTTCGAGATGGAGTCTTGCTCTGTCACCCAGGCTGGAGTGCAGTAGCGCAATCTCGGCTCACTGCAACCTCCGCCTTCCGGGTTCAAGCGATTCTCCTGCCTCATCCTCCCGAGTAGCCAGGATTACAGGCATGCACCACCATGCCTGGCTAATTTTTGTATTCTTAGTAGAGACGGGATTTCACCATGTTGGCCAGGCTGGTCTTGAATTCTTGACCTCGTAATCCACCCACCTCAGCCTCACAAAGTGCTGGGATTACAGGCATGAGCCACTGCACCCAGCCTATTGTTAATTTTTATGTGTGAAAATTGTATTGTAATTATCTTTTTAAAGTTCTTGTCTTTCAAAAGTACACAGCAAAATATTTACAGATGAAATGACACACATATATGAAATTACTGGATTTCCTTAAAAATAATTTTGTCGCCAGGCATGGTGGCTCACGCCTGTAATCCCAGCACTTTGGGAGGCTGAGGCGGACTGATCACCTGAGGTCAGCAGTTCGAGACCAGCCTGACCAACATTGAGAAACCCTTTCTTTACTAAAAATACAAAAAAATTAGCCGGGAGTGGTGGCACATGCCTGTAATCCCAGTTACTCAGGAGGCTGAGGCAGGAGAATCACTTGAACCCAGGAGGCGGAGGTTGTAGTGAGCTGAGGTCACACCATTGCACTCCAGCCTGAGCAACAAGAGCGAAACCCCACCTCAAAATAATAATAATAATAATTGAGTCAGGTGGATAACAGATGAAACAAAATAGCCCGTAACCTAATCAGTATTTCAGGTGAGTGATGAGAATATGGGAGATTATTATAATAATCTTGCTGTTTTTATGTATGTTTCAAGTTCTCCATAAAAAGCAACTTAGAAAAATAAAACAAAAGATTATTCCCTTCATTGTATACTACCCAATCCATATCCCGTAAGTCTTTTTCTCCTCCGGCATAATGGTTTTCAATTTTTAAGCCATTTCTACTATGAACGAAATTCCAGACTCTTCACTATTCTAGCTATTCTCTTCTGGGATAATCAATGTTCCCCTTCAATGTAATCTCCCAAATGTGATCTGTACTGCAAAGTAAGTATTATCTCCCTTAATCAAAATACTATAGTTTTGCAAAAACTTAGATTGCATTAGCTGGCTTGTCATCCATGTCGTATTCAAGTTATAGTCAACTAAAACCATCAAGTCTTATTCACACGAGTTGTAATATATTTAAGTCCTCCATTTGTACAATTGATTTTAACCTTAATTGCTAAATTTCATCTTTAATTTCAGACCATCTTTCTGGCCTGTGGAAATCATTAATGATTGTATGAGTGCCAATATAGAATAGAAGCTATTCATTGTTTTGTGTGATCACTTGGTCTTCACGAGTTAGAGAAAAATAATTTTCTCCAGGTCATACAAGCTAGCAAGAGGCAGAGTTGACTCAAGACTTTAATCTTTGCAAATCCCAAACACATGCTTTTTTTATCCTCTCTACTCTGGAGTGCTGTCTACAATATTAGGTATTCTCCTTAATGCCATCTGCATGCTTTATAGGGATGCCTTTTTCCAAACCTCTGATAAAATTTATTTATCTGGACATAACTAAGAACAAAGCATGGGGTGTGTATAGATCAAGTCACCTGGTAATGATTTAGTAGTGCACTTTGTTTAGGATTAGTTGACCACTTATAAAATTTAACTTTACTTTCACTCAGCCCACACATTCTTATCTATTCTAAATAGAAAACATGCTAAATATTTCCAAATATTTGCTAAAAACAAAAGACAGCTTCCTATCTACCAAACTAGTAATGTGATAAAAAATCAAATGAGGTCCTTTTAGCAAGACTTATTACTAGAAGAAAGCATCTGGTTTCTCCTGGTGATTACCAATTTCTCTTCCTAATGTGCATAAGACATTTAACAAGCTAGTCTAGAATGTTGCCAGGAAAACATATCTAGATTATATCAGTATGGTCTGGAATCCATTTTTCTCTGCATTTTTAAATCATCACATACACCTACTCCTGGCTCATAAAGTCTCAAAGATTACTGAAATGGTTCTAAAATCACATTTTCAGATTATTTTAGTACCCTAAGATGTAACTTTTCTGGGCCTGGAAACTTGTCCCCACTGAGAGTTGACAGGCGGATTGATTTAAAACTACACATGATGTTTATTCACAAGTTGTAATTACTAAAAATGCAATGTATGACAAAGGTAAACAGTTCTATGGAGCTTTAGAAATAGCAGAAAGGAGTCAATATGGACTGGAGTGCAGAGGAAGGACTTCATGAGGGTGAGGCTGAGGAAAGTGTTGAGAAATATACAGAAGATGTGAAACCGCCTTTGCCAAATTATAATCAGCGAGAAGGTTATGGCAGTGAGGGAGATCTAAGCTAGCCCAATTGTCTCATGGCTCTTGCTCATGAGCTACTTTTGACTATTCCTGGCCTACCTTTGGGAGACAATAGTTCATAGTTTAAGTGGTAATAGCCCTTCCCCAAAACTCAACTACCTTTGCAGAGCTAATGAAAGGTTGCCAGGCTAGAAGGAGAAGAGCCCGAACTTTGCTAAGGTGCAGACATAAACGATTGTCAGCCATTATTCCAGAGGTTATAGGATATGCACCTTCCCAAATTGCTCCTGCAGATAACGTCACTATTGTAGAACCTAAGATTGGCCTTCTGAGATATGTTTTCACGTTTTTTGTATGTCTGACACTTTGGACCCATGACTCCACCTGGACCTTCCAACCCTGCTCCTTTGGCACCGATCAGAAGTGATTCAGCTCACAGGAGGACGGCTTCAACCCCCTATGATTTCATCTCTGCCCCAACCAATCAGCAGCAAGCACCTGTTCCTGGCTACCCCCACCCCTTACCCCAAACTGCTTTTGAAAAACCGCTAACCTACCAGCTTTGGAGAAGACTGTTTTGAGTAATAATAAAATTCCATTTTCCCACACAGCAAGATCTGCATGAATTACTCTTTCTCTATTGCAGTTCCCCTGTCTTAATAAATCAACCCTGTCTAGGTGGCGGGCAAGGTGAGCCAGTTGGGCAGTTACAGATGTAAAATGAGAATTCATGAGTTTCTTTTCATGTCTTGCCATCCGTCCCAATCGTTTTATTTCTTGCTTCAAATATTGATTTTTAAGTATTTTATTGACCTTAGCTTCTTGGCATTTCTCATATAACAATTTTGGGCTTTATCCTTTACTATTCTACCTTTATACATGAGTAAACAGTGCCCAGGGCCTCTTCTAGAGATAGAGTTCTGAAGTTGACCAGGCCAGCATGCAGCTGTGCAGTATAATTCCTGGAATAAAACCAGCTCAGGAAGGAAAGGCTGGGCCAAAGTGGAAAAAGGAAAGGAGTAGGACAAAAGCAAGAAATTATCCAAAATGAGGGGTCTGCAATCAGTGGCAGGCATTACCTAGCAGGCAGGTTTGAGTGGCAAAGGCAAGGGAGAGTTCTTGAAATAACAGTAAATACAAAAGTAAGAAAGCCTATTACGCAAACAGAAGACTCTAATTGATTTAAACAGACCTTACACTATTCTTCGGGGTGAAAATGTTAGCAGCGAAGTTATCCGGGTCATACGGCACCAAAATATGTTACTGGCAGAGAATACGAGTCTGCAGCAACCTCAATTATTGCCTCTTCAGAAGAAAGAATTTGACTGAGGGGCATAAGTCAGGAGAGACCGAGGCACGTTTTAGAGCAGGAGTGAAAGTTTGTCAAAAAGCTTTAGAGCAGGAACAAAAGGAAGAAAAGTACAAAAGTACACTTGGAAGAGGGCCAAGGGGACAACTTATGAGATAAGTGCACAGTTTGACCTTTTGACCTGGGGTTTTATACGTTGGCATACTTCTGGGGTCTTGCATTCCGTCTCCCTTGAATCTTCCCTTGGGATGGGCTGTCCACATGTGCAGTAGCCCGCTAGCGCTTGGGAGGGGAGCATGCGCATTTGGAGTTGTACACATGCTCACTGGAAGCATTCTTCTCTTACCAGCCAAATGTCCCTAGGAGGTCATATACCAGTTAAATTCCACCATTTTGCCTCTTAGTGTGCATATGTGAGCCCACTCGCCAAACTCCTGAGATTTTATCAGGAAGCTGCTGATCGCTGACTTCAGGTATTTCTGTTTACTGGGAGACTGCCTTTCCCTGGTGCTGGCTGCGACCAATTATTGTTTTAGAGAGACAGTTAACAACCACCTGACCATTATCTGATGCTCACCTGACATTCCTGCTGTGTGTGGGGGTGCGGGGGAGCCCTCTCCTGCTCTACTCATGTCTGACTAACTACATCATCTATGTAACATAAATGATGTTTCTAAAATTTAATAAGAGGAAATGGCCAATTAGAAAATTTCCTATCTGAAATAAATATTATGGATTTTCTTGAATAATGTATTCTGTTGCTCAAAATAATAAAACTATACCCGTGGCTCAGTCAATAGCATACATTTCCTCTAGCCTACAATGTTCAAGAAACAGCAATGCACCTTTGCTAAGAAACAACATAATAAGGATGTTTAAGATGTAATCTTGAGAAGCAGGAACTTTATAATCACATCAAAGAGATGAGATGTGAATACTGAAATATTTGAATAATAAGAGGAGGCTGTATATAAGGGTAAAATTAGTGATATGAATAAAATGTTGCAAGTGTTCAGAGAAGGGAGGCAATTCTGAGTGGGAATAATTAGCTGAGGTTAACAAAATCGTGTCTTGAAGACTCTGATAGGAAGAAAAAGATTTAAAAGAGCATTTTTCTAAATTCTTTACAGGCAACGTGAACACAAATGTTTCCTTCCAAAACATGCTTTGACTAACCAGATTGAATTCTACACAATCCCTTCTTCATTTTGTACTCCAAAAATTGTTGCCTCTTTTATATCCCACAGCCAATATTGGGAGATGGGGAATGAGTAACTTCACAAATATAGAAAGCCTTTGGGAACATTTTGTTAAGGAAAGAAACAAAATGGTCACCCTGAGGCTCCACAACGGTAATCACTACTAAATACAAATTTTCCATCTGTCGTTTGGGTAGCTCTTTCGACCTACAAGAAGGCAAACTTCTAAAGCAAAGGTTGTAATAAAGCCCTTTTGTCGGGGACCACAAAAAACAAAAGGACTATTCAACAGCTTAAAATTTGCGTTTGTTTGCAACTCAGAGAACAGCTGCTTTCTGGCTTGTTAATAAATTTCAGTGGGTGTCCTCTGCTTTTTACAGTCAATCAGCGTTTCTGGGAAAACACCGGAGTAAATCATGTAGTCAAGAGCCTGGAGTTATGTATACTCTGACGTTCATTTCCAACATTACAGTTAATGGGGACAACAGATGCCAAAAAAAGAGCAAAACAATTAGTTACTTCGTTTCTGAGATTCTGTTAATGAAATATAAGTGGAATTTTACCTTATTAAAAGTTGAGACAACTTTCAGTTTTAGTTACTGTCATATTTGAGAATGCATAAGCAATAGTTCGGGCACAAGAAATGACATATGGTTTACAACTATTGTTTCCTGATTTTAAATCAATAATGCAGTGGGCTGTCTTACCAAAGAGAGCAGTAGGACACATTTTTAAACCAAAAGCAAGTTAGAACAGGTCATAAAACTTGAGAATCTATGAAAATCCCCTAGAGAGCAATGTTAACTGTTCAGATTTCTTCCAAACAACAGGAGTCCTTTGAGTTACAGTAACAAGATTTAAAAATGTGTGATTCCCAGATTTTGCACATGAAATATTATCATTATAATTGCTTAAAACACCACCAAGTAAATAGATGCTTTTTGTGTCAAATAATTTACCTGGTTGAACAGAAGCTTGGAAAAAGCTCAACTATATCAAAAGATAAAATATAATAAAATCTCCTGTCCCTATTTTTTATGCATTAATTCATTCATTCGAAAACATTTATTGAACCATTATGTGGGTTTTCTGAGATGAAAAAGACTCTTGCATTCATTCAAAAAATATACAATCTAGTCAAATGACAAAATGTAAACAACTGTAATTTAAAAAACAGAAAGTAAATGCTAAAATAGAAGTGCAAGTACAGTATTTTCTAAGCACAGAGAAAAAAACAAACAAACAAAAAAAAATAAAATCCATTATGAGTACTGAACCCGGAGTAGGCCCTGTGCTAAGTACTAATATACATATTCTTTCTATTTGTCCGACACAACAATCCAGTGATCTAGGTATTATTTCTCACATTTTACAGAGGAGAAATCTGTGGCTCAAAAAGGATAGGTAACTTCCTCAAGGTAATGCAGCTAAGAAATGCAGAGCTGCAATGTAAACACAACTATGCTTTATTCCAAAGCTTGCACTTTTGCACTGTTCCTTATCAGGTGCAGAAGAACTCTCAATGGCTGCTGAAGTACACCCTGAAGGAAGCACAGCTAAGTATCCAGTCTGAAAGAGTGTAAGCATATCTGCATTTTGCAGGATGCTAGTGTAAGAAAGGCAACCTGCTTACATAGTCAGATGATGACAGTAACCTAAGTTGCAATAAGAAAGCAGCTAGAAACCCAAAAGGGATACTATTTGGACACTATTTTCCTTTTATAGTCAACAAAAAAATAGAGTATCAAATAAGTTCAGTTTGAATATTTGAGACTGAGGTGCTTGAGAGACATCCAAACAGACTTGAAGAGAAGCCAGCTGGATATGTGGCTCTGTAGGTCATCTAAAAGGTCTTTGTTGGAAATATTATTTTAGGAGTCTTCAACATAATTGAAGCCAAAGGGATGAATAAGGTTGCTTCCAGAGAAAATACAGAATGAAGAGAAGAGGGCCTAGAAATGATGTTTAAGGAATACCACACTCTTTATTACTTTGTGCACTGCTGTAAAATTATCTGTTTTTTATAAACAGCAATGCTGTAGAAAGAGGATCAGAGAAGACTTTATGCAGACTGTGATCAGACATTGGGGCTGAGCTTTGAAGTATGAGTATTATTTCCCTAGCTTGTGAAGGTAGGATGAGCAATTCATTCTTGAGGAAAAAGTATAAGCAAGGGCAGAAAGGCATAAAATGAAATGGTATATTTGGAGAATAACAAGTAAATCTTTTACTGCAGCCATAAAGACTAGTGGGAGAAAAGGTCACAAAGATAACCAGACACCAATTATGGGGAACTTTAATCTACACACAATAAGAATTTGTTGACATTTTTCAGAAAAGCAATAGATAGATTTATATTTTAGGGAAAGATTTCTGATATCATTGAAAGAAATTGATGAAAATAATAATGTGCTTTTTATCTCTGTGTGATTAGATAAATCTCAATATATTAAGCTAATTACCCTATATTCTCTTGTCTCTTTTGATTTTCCGTTCTCCCAAATTCGCGTAGTGCCTTTCATTGCTTTGGGAAAAGGTAAGATGGCGTCTGGCTGTTAAAAACTTATTTGAGTTGCAGAAACATGGGATGTTGAGTTTCTGAAGCCTCAACCCTGAAAATCTTGGAACTTCGAGTTTATACCAAACTCGGGAGTCAAAGCCAGTTTTCCCATCCCAAACTAAAGAGTCCACAGGCTGGGGAAGAAAGAAGTGAAGTAAGAGCGAGATATTAATGGGTCCCTGAAAAAAAAATGCCCTGAGAAATATCTTCCACTCTAGGAGACTTTATGCTGTAGGGATAATTAAATCCCATAAGGATGTAGAGAACAGGAGGGCAGAAATGTTCTGTGTCTCCCTTTCTGGGATGTCTTTCCATATCCTCTAAACCCAGCAGGAGGACATAGGAGCAGAAAATAGAGATGGCTGCATTCAGAGTCTGGAAAAATAGATCTCAGAGTGCCCCTTTGTTCCATAAGATATGGGAATGGTACATGCTATCTATATTCTCAAGAAGAACAGGGAACTAAGTTGACCAATCAGTCTGTGACAGGGATGAGTAGGATACAACAGGGATCTTGATGGACCAAGGCCAGGGTTTAGACAGGAGTGGAGACTTATCGACATAGATGATGAAGACAGAAACATATCACCCATAAAATAAAAACAAATTAAGGAGAGAGATAGGCAATCTGAGATAACTGAGGAAAACTTGAATTATTGAGATTATTTCTACAACCCAGCTTATTGAAACCAAAGATCAGAATTTCAGTTCAGAGACATTAGCTTCTCACCAAAGTTTAAAAACTGAGAACTTACACCCACTGTATCTTTGTCTCCGATACCCAAACCAGGGTCAGGGATATTAAAAACACTCAAAATTTTATTTTTGGTGACTTATAGAAGATCTGTATTTTAGCCAGGAATGGTGGCTGACACCTACAATCTCAGAGCTTTGGGAGGCTGAGACAGGAGGATTGCTAAGGCCAGGAGTTCAAGACTATCTTAGGCAACATAATAAGACCTCTTCTCTACAATTTTTCTTTTTAAATTAGCCAAGCATGATGTGGTGTGCCTGTAGTCCCAGCTACTTAGGAGGTTGAGTGGGGAGGATTGCTTGAGCCCAGGCGTTCCATGTTGCAGTGAGCTACGACTGCACCACTGCACTCTAGCCTAGGTGACAAGGCAAGATCTTGTCTCAAAAAAAAAAAAAAAGAAAGAAAGAAAGAAAAAGAAAAAAAAAAGCCCTGTGTTTTAAAAATATAAAAATTCAGGAAAAATACAATAAAAATGGGCCATAATTCCCTTATTCTGATGTACCTCATACCAATATTTTGGTTTATTTTATTCCAGTCCATTTTTCCATAAAACACATACCATATAAAATATTTTGCATTTAACATTATGTCATCAACATCTTCCTATGACATTCAATATTCCATAAACTATTCCTTGAATAACCAATATTTCAAAAGATGAATATAGGTTATTTATTTCCTTACTGATAAACATTTGGATTGACTCTTTTGTTTTTCTAAACATAAATAATGTAGTAATTAATATTCTTACAAAGAAATTTTGTGGCCATTGTGATCAACTTTAGATAAGTTTATAGAAGTAAACAGTCAAAGGGTACCTCTGGTTCAAGAATAAACACTGACACCTCCCTCTCCCAAACATAGGAAGATATTAGAAATAGTATTAACAAGTATGTCACTGTTCTCACAAATAAGAAAACTCTCTGAAAACCAGAATTGAAAATGCCGAAGCTCATGAAATATTTTTGAGATATTTGGAAATGCTGATTTTCTTTACTTTTACAAAAGAAACATGGAGTTTTGCTCTTGTTGCCCAGGCTGGAGTGCAATGGTGCAATCTCGGCTCACCACAACCTCTGCCTCCCGGATTCAAGTGATTCTCCTGCCTCAGCCTCCCGAGTAGCTGGGATTACAGGCATGAGTCTTCACGCCCGGCTAATTTTTAATTTTTAGTAGAGATGGGGTTTCTCCATGTTGGTCAGGCTGGTCTCGAACTCCCAACCTCAGGTGATCCACCCACCTCTACCTCCCAAAGTGCTGGGATTACAGGCATGAGCCACCACGCCCAGCTAAATGTAAGTATAATTTTTAAATACATGTTTAGCAAAACAGAAGAGAAGCAGAATATGTACCTTCCAAAATAGTAGGAAAAAAATCAGCAAAGTAAACCTAGTTTGCCCAAAGACTGTAAAGAATTTTTAAAAAGAAAAAGAAATAAAATCCACAAAGAAAATCATTGCAAACAGAGAACACACACCAAAAAAAGATATTATGGCTAAAATACATTCACATTTTCATTAGTCATAATAAATGCTAAATGACCAAAGTTGCCCCTTAAAAGAGAGACTCTGAGTTTGGATTTTAAAATATAAAACAATATACCATATGTAAGGCCCACATCTAAGAACAAAATGTTGATATAGAAATGTTGAAAATAAAGGAATGACAAAAGGTATTCCAGGCAAACATTAATGAAAATAAAGCTGGCAGAGTAATAATAATAGCAGACAAAATAGAATTCAAAGCAAAGTACATTAAGAGGCATATTCGTTAAAAGACCAATTCACTAAGAAGATAAAACAGCCATAAACTATGGTTCCTTCAAGAAACAGTGAGCTTTTTCATGTAAAATTTTAGTTTACGAAAAAGGTAGAAAGCTTCCAAACTTATTTTATGAAACTGGCAAACTTCCTTCCTATTAGTTAGGAACTCCAGAAAAAGACAGTATCTTTTTTCTCAGTATGTTATTACGTGTGAATAAAGACCACTCACAAAGGAGAATGGATGTAGCTTAGGGCAGGGTTTCTCAGCTTCAGGATTAGTAACACTTTTGCCTGGGTTGTTGAGGGTTGGCCTGTGCATTGTAGTATGTTTAACAGCATCCCTGGCCTCTACCCATTAGATACCAGTAGCCTTCTTCTTTCCACCCCATCTCTGCCCAGTCGTGACAACTTAAAATATCTCCAGATATTGACAAATGTTACCTAGGTGGCAAAATCGCTCCTAGTTGAAAAACACTGGGCTTAAAAAATCTCAGAGAAATGGAGCTGGAAAGACCACATTAAGTGAAAGCTGAATCTAACTTACGCCTAAATTTCCAGTTATATGAACCATTATGTTTCCTGATTGTTTAAACCATTTTTGGACTAATTTTTTAGTTACTTGCAGACAAAAGCATTTAAAAACGTATACTCTGTCCCTATGCTGAGTTCTTTTTTGTCAGAAATTATTTGCTATCCTGTATAGTTAATTTTTCCCATCGAACGTTACACTATCTGTCATGTCAAAAAAAAAATAATCCAGCTGGAATTTCTTCAATTTTATAAAGTACTTGGAGGGAACTGGCATCATTACAACATGTAGGTTTTCCATCAAAGACCACGATTTTTCATTCAATTTTCATATGGCCCTTTCTGCTCCTGAATAGAATTTTATGTTTTTTGCCACATTGGACTTACACATTTCCTATTAAGAGTATTCTTGGACATTTTTGTTTCATTGCTACTGATTAATGGCATTATTTCCCTAATATTATTTCTTGTTGATAATTACTAAAGTTAGGATTGTTACTATTTTTTATTTTGATTTTTATTTATTTTTGTAGAGACAGGGTCTCACTATGTTGGCAAGCTGGTCTCAAACTCCTGGGCTCAAGCGATCCTCCCACCTTAGCCTTCTAAAGTGCTGGGATTTCAGGTGTGAGCCCTGCACCCAGCCAGGAGAATTTAATTGTCTATTTCAGGGGCTAGCAAACATATCCCTCAAGCCAAATCTGACCTGAAGTCTCTTCTTGTAAATAAAACTTTACTGGCATACACCCAGACTTATTCATTTACTTAACTGTCTATGGCAGCTTTTGCCCACAGTAGCAGAGTTAAGTAGTTGCAACAGACACCCTATGGTCCTCAAAGCCTAAAATACTTACTATCTGGTTCTTTACAGAAAAAGTTTACTGGTCTCTGATCTATGTAAATGAATTCTTATTAGTTTCAATACTTTTTCAGTTAAGTCTCTGAGATTATTGTTATCTAGATTAATAATCTTCAGATAAACATACTTTTATCTTCCCTTTTCCAAACTGCATTCCTCTTATTTTAGGGTTAGTTTGGTTGGTTGATTGGTTGATGCTATGGTCTGAATTTTTATGCCCTCCCAAAATTCATACATTGAAAGCTAATCACAATGGGACAGCATTAGAAAGTGAGGCCTTGAGGAGGTGATTAAATCATCAGGGCAAAGTCCTCATGAATGGATTAGTGCCCTTATAAAAATAGACCCAAAATATTTTATTTGCCCCTTCTACCATATGAGGACATAGCAAGAAGGCATCCATCATCCATGAGCCATGAAAAGGGCCTCACAAGACCCTGAATCTGCTGATACCTTGATCTTCCCAGCCTCAAGAATGGTAAGAAATAAATTTCTGTTGTTTATATGTCATCAATCAGCCTATGATGTTTTGTTAGAGCAACCTGAACAGACTAAGCCAATCTTTGTTTGGTTGTTTTTAATAAACTACCTAAAACTTTTCTGACATTAACAAAAATGCTTTTAGGATTTTATTATTGAGTATAATGCTGACTTTGGATTTAAAATAGCTAATAGTTTTTCTTCGTTGTGTTAAGAAAAAAGTCTTTATATCTCTCTTACTCAGACATTTTATCAGGAATCAATATTGAATTACATTAATTATCTTATAATGATTAAAAATGTTGTCTCTTGATCTATTAATATGACATCATTTTATTACTTAATACTCAACCATCCTTGCATTCTTAAGGTAAGTTGTACTTATTAGTGATATGACATCCTTTGAATCTATTTCTAGATTTTTTTCAATAGCATGTTATATAGGATTATTTGTCACAGCATTCAGAACTATATCTGTTCAATATTTTCTGATATTTTGTCAGGTTTTACCCAAATTATACTATATTAATGTATGAATAAGGAATCTTTCCCTTTTATTTGAGGCTCTGAAATAGTTTCTATAGAAAATAAATGATTTGTACCTGAAAAATGGAAGATAATCCAATATAAAACTATTGGGGTAAACTGACTTTTTTTAACAATAAATTCTTTGACAGTTCTTTTTTTTTTTTTTTTTTTTTTGAGTCTGTCACCCAGGCTGGAGTGCAGCGGCTCACTGCAAGCTCCGTCTCCTGGGTTCACACCATTCTCCTGCCTCAGTCTCCTGAGTAGCTGAGACTACAGGCCCCCGCCACCACGCCTGGCTAATTTATTGTATTTTTAGTAGAGACGGGGTTTCACCGTGTTAGCCAGGATGGTCTCGATCTCCTGACCTTGTGATCCGCTCGCCTCGGCCTCCCAAAGTGCTGGGATTACAGGCGTGAGCCACCGCGCCCGGCCTTCTTTGACAGTTCTTGTGGTTCCTTCTGTCATCACTGAACTCTTCGTTTTTCTACATCTTGAGACAATTTTTGCCATTTGCACTTTCCCAGAAAATCAATACCCTGAGTTTTTCAAATCTATAAGCAGATAATTGTATAAAGAAGTTTGTTATTTTCAAGAGCCTTTCTGTCTCTTGTTTTACATGATTTTGTATTGTTAATCTCATATATTTTCTTTCTCTTTCTTTTGCTTCTTTCTTTCACTCTTTTTTCTTAATTAGATTTTCCAGGGAGATTTTCTTCCTCCACCTTAATTATTTGCCCTTGAATTTACTGTATTAATTATATGTATTCAATATTCTATGTATTCATAAATTTTCTTCTTCAATTGGCAATTATTGGGACACTGGTTAACCTAAAAAAAAAACATAAAATATATTACTTTTAGCAATAACATGATTTTCCTTCTTCTCTCTAAATTCTAACCTGAACACAAGCACCTGTAGGCACCTTCAAGTCTTTAGACTATTGTAGGGACCAAGAGCTTGGTCCTCTAAAGGTTCACTAAAAAAATCTACTCACAAAAGGCAGATTAACTGGGGAAAAGTCTTACAGATATATATAATGTGCATACATAGGAGCCTTTAGAATGAAGACTCAAAGATACAGGGGAAATTATCCATTTTTATGCTTAGGTTCAACAAAGTATGGACGACCATGTAGAAATATGATTGGACAAAAAGTCTGTGATCTAATGCTAACAGGCTGAGTGGGGAAACCTAGCAAGGCCTGCCTGTCTAGATTCTACTTGCCCTGAGCACGCATTCCTTCCTGCTGGGTATGGGACAGAAATCTTTCTGGAATGGGAGTCTTAGTGAAATGAGGTACGTCAGATAATTTCTTTATGGTCAGTTTTTACATGTACAAGGTGGAGAGAAAGTTATAGTAGTATTTATAGGTTTTATGGCTGGTTTTGGGGAAAAAAAACAGGTTTTGGTTTCTATGACCCAACTTGGGGAAAGGGGATTCTAGTTTCTATGACTAGCCTTAGGGAGAGACGGGGACTGAAAAACAGGAAGGCAGGAAAAGTTCAGAGAAAAACTTTTGCTTCTGAGGATGCTACTGAGGCCTTCATTTGGGAGTATTGTTTTCTGAGCTTCAATACTATGCTTTTATATTTTGCAAAAAGCACAATGGAAAATAGTATAAAATTGTTGTAAGAATAACCAGAAAGAGAGTTATGGCAGAAATTTCCAAAATTAAGAAATGCTATTATATTTTACAAAACATACAAACAGACCCACTAATAGAAAATGTAACAATCAACTAGGTAAAAGATATTCGATTTATCTAACCAAAAATTGCATGAAATAAAAGTTTACTTTGCTTTATTTGTAAATTGGTAAAGATTTTCATTTCTAATGCTAACAGCATAAAATGCTGGTAAATGTCTATTAAACAGGCACTTTTCTGACAGTAGCCCAAAATCCCTGGCTTAGGAGGCCACTACCCTTATCCATTAGGCCACTGGGAGTTCATTTCTGACAGTAGTGTAAACTTATAAAACATTTGAGGAAATAATTCACCAGTATGAAGCAAAAGCTTTAAAGGAGTTATAATGGGCACATTTACTTCTGGCATGCTATCTTAAGAAAATAGTTTCTTATGGTATTATGTAGAATACGAAAATTCATATATAACCTAAAAGTCTCAGAATGGATCAATTTTTAATAATGACTAACTTGATACAATTGGATAAGATGATTTAAAATGTTTATAGCACATGTTTGATAATATGAAAACTATGTATCATCATTAAGTAAACAAGTAATATTTAAAAGTCATGTAAATAATGTATTTACACCTATATTTCCTTTTCTACTATTATGTACATAGACCAAAGATATATATATTTATATATATACATAAATATACACACACACACCACATACTAATACACCAAAATATTAGCAATATTTATATTAAGATTATAAAGTTAAGTTACAAATTATTTGTTTACATTTTATTATTTGTGACTTTCCATGTTTTTATTGAGGTATAATTCACATAGCATAAAATTCCTCATTTTAAAGTATACATTTCAGAGGTTTTTACTATATTCACTATGCTATGCAACCATCAATGCTAATTCCAGAACATTTTCATCAACACTAAAAGAATCCTCGTAACTATTAGCAATTAATCCATATTCCCCTCTCTCCATGGCAACTACTAATTAACTTTCAATCTCATGGATTTATATGCACATTTATATGTGTTTATATAGATATTTCATATACAGAGAATAATATAATATGTGGTCTTTCGTATTTAGCTTCTTTCATTTAGCATAATGTTTTCAAGGTTCATTCATATTGTAGTATGTAATAATAATTTATTCATTTTTATGACTGAATAATTTCATGGTATGAATATACCAAATTTTCTTTGTCCATTTATCAGCTAATAGTCATTTCATTTGTTTCTAGTCTTTGGCTATTATGAATAAAATTGATGAATGTGTATAAGTTTTTGTGTGAACATATGTTTTTAATTCTCTCATGTGTATACCTAGGAGTAGAATTATAGGATTATATAATAATTCTGTTTAACTTTTTGAGGAACGACTAGTAGCTGCACCATTTTGCATTCCCACCAGCAATGTAGGAGGGTTCTGATTTCTGCACAAATCATTGAACAAAATCCCTTTCATGGTAAAAATATTCAACAGTCTAGAAATATTACAGAAGGGAATTTTCTCTACATGGTAAAGGGCATCTATGAAAATCCCCATATATTACATTATATTGAATGTTGAAATATTGAGAGCTTTCATCTTAACACTTGGAACGAGACCACGATGTCCACTCCTGCCATTTCTATTCAACATTATACATTGTACTAGAGCTTCTAACTACAACAGTATAGTGGTCACTGAACGACTGAATAGAGATTTATTCAAACATCTGTAACCAAAAATCTTCCAGTCTTTGTTCAGGGACTCTGTGTTGGCCACACTTTCAACACCTAGCCCAGAAGTTCATAGCTCTACCTTAGCCTTTACTTCTTCCTGCTTCCACAAAGCCTCAAGATCAGCAGGAGAAGAGAGCTTAGCACCTTCTCAGGTATTCCCTTAGCATGTGCATAGCCCTTACCATGTGCACGCCCTTCTAAATTCCCAGGAATACATTGGAGATTTTCAAATACATTAATGATTTCTCATTCCCCAGCCTTTCCTCCCAAGCTTTATGATTAGTTTATTACTTGCTCCAACTCGTATCTATCACCTCTGGCAGAAGTAACTAACACATTAATCTGTAAGTGTGTTCAACAATTGTCCCCTGGGAAGTAGTTTTATCACTAAGCCAATTCTGAGTTAAGGACAAATAAAGACAAACCTTTTCAGCCAGACTTCTAGGAAGCCATGAGAAAGGTCAGAACAAATACTTAATTACAGTTCTTCCAAATGAGAGGTGCTCTGTTCCCTCTGGCACCAAGGGCTGTTATTTTCTAGCCACTGCCGAGTTTGGTAGCAGAGGACAAGACTAGACTAAGGTAAAATTTTACAAAGTTTACTCTTCCTATTGAAAATCCACCATTTTCATTGAATAGGTGCTCTCTGGATTGCTGCAAGCCTTTGGTTTAGTTCCACAGTTTCGCAAAAGTTGACTCTGACCATTTTTAACCATTTTTCATTACTTTTCAGAGGAGCAGAATGAATTTGGTGTTCCTTACTCTGCAATTTTTGCTGATATCACTCCGTATTTTTTATATTAATGCAGCACTTACTTTTTACATTTTTAATTTACACATAATAGCCAGGTCAAAAAATTTTTACAAGTTTAATTGTATAAGGTGTTAAGTGTGTGGATTTTGTGAGAGAAAAGTAAGTCTTTTGAATAAGGGCAGAAAATATAAAGCTGCTCTTGATTGTACAACATTATGCTACTATTAATAATAGTCTGTATGTCAAGTAAGTCTTTTAGAGTAAAATATGAAAGCTATATGTCTTCACAGTATTACTCTAGAAGTTTCCTGATCACTACCATTATCATTCTCCAAACAATTTCAGGAGCACCTGTGTAATCCTATTTAAAATATGTAAAACAGACTTACTATATCTAAGACTTAATAATATAAGACCATGTCTATAATGAAAAAATTATCATGAAAAATTAATTTATTTCAAAATATTACTAACACTGGTGAGACAACCAGTTTGCTAAACATTGGATAAAATAGCTGTTAGCTAGACGTAGAGGAGGTGGGAAAGGAAGACACAGTGATACATAATGATCCAACTTGAACCCGCCATTGCAAAAGTATAACTGAGACAGTGAAAGAGATCTGACCTAACCAACTCCATCTTGCTTCTAACCTCCAAGCTGTCTTTGTTCATTCCTGGGCATAGACCAAACCAACTTTAGGAGGACCTTAGTTTATAATTTAGCTTTGAAACCAAGACAATAACAGCCCTTTCCCAAAACAAACCCCCTTTTTGCCTGGGGACTAGACTGCCTTTGTAGGACTAACAAATTAGCCACAAGATTAGAAATTATGGTTTAGCTGGCACCACCCAGATCAATAAACTGGCTCATCTCGTCTTGTGTCCCCCCACCCAGGAATAGACTCAGCCCAAGAGGGCAGCTTTGACTCACTATGATTTCATCTCCGACCCAACCAATCAACATTCCTGACTCACTGGCCACCTACCCACCAAATTATCCTTAAAAACTCCAATCCCCTAATTCTTGGGGGAAGTTTTATTATTACTCCTACACAGGTAGCTCTGCATGAATCACTCTGTCTCTATTGCAATTCCCCTGTATTGATAAATCAGCTCTGTCTAGGCAGTGGGCAAGGTGAACCCACTGGGTGGTTACAAACTGAAAAATGATCACTTCCCTTGATGTGAGATAAGCAGATATAAGAGACAATAATCAAATACATACCTTAACAAAATTATGAAACATTTATTACCTTAAATAGGCACCTGTGTGAATTGCAATAGTAAAATAATGTATAATTAGTAAGATGCTAAGATCAAAAAACTTTGTTGATTTTTTCTACTACTTTAAAAAGACTTCCTGGACTTCTCTTGGTGACAGGAAGTAGAGAGCTTACTGATGTCGGAAGACTGTCAGTGGAAAACAGTGAAATGTTTCAGAGTCTACAACTTGGGAGAACACACAATGAATACATTTTTTAGAAGAAAAAGAAGATGGAAAAGAAGATTACTAGAGAAGTAAAATCTGCAAAGCATTGGGCAGAAGATCTCTGACTTATGTCCTCAATGATCACAATCTTGAAAGTTTAAAAATTCAAAACAGCACCCTAAATGCCAAATTTGTTCACAACATTTACTTGTAAAAATTGTATATGTTTCCCTCTTTTGTTTTTGTATTTTACTGATAAAACTATTTATCTCAATGTCTCCATTCTGAGAGAAATAAAGTTTTGTGCTCATAATGAAAATGTATTAGCTCAGACTGCCATAACAAAATACCACAGACTGAGTGGCTTAAACAACAGAAATTTACTTTTTCACAGTTCTGGAGGCTAGAAGTCTGAAATCAAGGTGTTCACAAGGTTGACTTTCTCCTCCTTGTGTCTCTACATGTTTTTTTTCTTCTGTGCATTTCTATAGCCTAATCTCTTTCTCTTATAAGGATACTAGTCATATTGAATTAGGGCTTACCCATATGACCTCATTTTACCTTAATTACCTCTTTAAAGATTGTCTCTCCAAATGTAGTCACATTCTGAGATACATGGAGTTAGGACTTCAACATATGAATTTAAAGAGACACAATTCAGCACATAACAGCCATACATTTTCCTACATATTTCTTGGGATGGTTGTCTTTTTCTCTGTATTTTGAGTTATTTATTAAGCAAGTATATTAATTATCTCAGGCTGCTATAACAAAATACCACACACTGGGTGGCTTAAACAACAGCAATGTATTTTCTCACATTTCTAGAGGCTGGAAGTCTGAGATCAGGGCACTAGCATGGTCAATTTCTGGTGAGGACTCTTCCTGGCTGGTAGACTCCATCTTCTCACTGTGTCTTCACATGGCGGCAGGTAGAAAGAAAGAGAAAGCTCTCTGGTATTTCTTTCTATAAGGCCACTATTTCCAACATTCTATTTAAATATCATCTAAATCATCTGTGGGTTAAATTCAAAGTACAATTCATTCTAAGGCAAAATTCCTCTTCAGCTGTGAACCTGTGAAGTCAGACAAGTTATGTGCTTCCCAAATACAATAGTGGGATAGGTATAGCACAGACATTCATATTCCAATATGAAGAAATCAGAAAGAACAAAGAAGTGATGGGTCGGAAGCAAGTCCAAAACCTAGAAAGGCAAATTCCATTAGATCTTAAGCCTCAACAATGATCCTCTTTGGTTTGATGTCCCACCTTCTAGGCCCACTGGCATAGCAGTATCAACCCCAAGGCTCCAAATATTCCTATACCCATGGCTCTGCAGGGCAGTCCATCCCTCAAGGTTACAAGCTGAAGCCATGTGGCCCATTGAAACAAGGACAGTAACCCTGATGAACTCTGAATAATCACTTTTTAAGTCATTTTTTCCCTGTTTTTGAAGAATAAAGTATGTTTTCAGTCAAATAGCTCCATTGTCCTGTCCTGTAAAATCCAAGAAGCTCAAAAGATTTCCTTCATTTCATCCCATCTCCATCCCCTTCAGTTCCAACTGGTAGCATTTCTACCCCTATAACTCCATAAGCATTATCAAATGTTTATTCAGCCACATCCTTGGTGTTCTCTTGAGAACAAGCTTTATCATTTGTTGCAATATGGACAGGCTGATAATTCTTTTCAAATATTCGAGTTATGGTTACTTTTTGCTGAACAATTCCTTCTTTAGTTCATCTTTCTCCTTTTACATTTACTATAAACAGAAGGAACCAACCTGCTCCTTCAATGCTTTGCTTAGAAATCTCTTCAACTAAACATACAATTTTGTCACAAGTTCTACCTTCCACAGAACGCTAGAACACAGTTGAGCCACGTTCTTTGCCACTTTATAATAAGGACCACCAGTCTTCCAGTTTCCAAATAACATGGACACGTTCCTTATTTCTTCTTTTACTTATTTATTTTTTTTGAGATGGACTCTCGTTGTTGTCACCTGGGCTGGAGTGCAATGATGCAATCTCAGCTCACTGTAACCTCTGCCTCCCGGTTTCCAGCAATTCTCCTGCCTCAGCCTCCTGAGTAGCTGAGATTACAGGCACCCAACACCACGCCTGGCTAATTTTTGTATTTTTAGTAGAGACGGGGTTTCACCATGTTGGCCAGGCTGGTCTCGAACTCTGGACCTCAGGTGATCCACCCGCCTCAGCCTCCCAAAGCTCATTTCTTTCTGAATTCTCACCAGAATGACCCTTACCATCCACATTTCTAGCATGCAAGTGAACACTCTTCCAGTCTCTACCCATTACCCAGTTCCAAAGGCATTTCCACATTTTAAGGTATTTGTTACTGCAGCACCTCACTTATCAATACCAAAATTTGTCTCTTTTGGTTTGGGCTACTATACAAAAATAGACATAAAAGCCATAGACTGGGTGACTTAAGCAACATAAGTGTATTATCTCATAGTTATAGAGGATGGAAGTCTAAGACTAAAGGGCCAGCATGGCCAGGTATGGTGAGCTCTCTCTTCCTGGCTTGCAAATGACCACCTTCTCAATGTAGGCTCATACGGCCTTTCCTAAGTGAGTACTCATGTAAACAAAAATAGAGTAAGCTCTCTCTCGTGTCTCCTCTTACAAAGATATAAATCTCACAATGAGCACCCCACCCTCATGACCTCATATGAATCTAATTATCTCCCAAATGTCCCGTCTCTAAATACTATCACACCGGGGGCTAGGACTTGAACATATCAATTTGAGGGTAAGGGCACAGTTCAGAACATAGCAGAAAAAATGTGTCATTAATTATGCTTCATTCTTCTCCGAAGATTTCTATTTTAAGGAAAAATTTATGTATGTGTATAATTCTTTATGTCAGCTTAATTTAAAGATGGAGTCGAGAGACGAGTGTTAATCAAATGAAACATATGAATATTAAAGTCCTAAGAGATTATATGTCTTGTTACCTAAGGAAATGGCCCTCTTCAAAGTAGGTAACAGCATAAAAAGAGGTTCTATGACAGAACTAGAGCAGTTATTGGCAATGGGGCCATTAATGTTTCTCTGAGCAGGTTTAGTAATTCATCCCATCTCACCTGGGCTATACTGAGAAGTTTATTGAGGCAGTGTAATTTCTTCATATTGCAGTTTTAATGAGCCAGCCATTTCACTTTTATCTTAATTCAGTGACTTAACTCATTTACTAATTGTTCCAGTACAATGATCATCAGAAAGTTGAAGGATTCTGTGATCTACAAAGATTTTGATGTATGCATACTTTTTCATCACAGGAATCTCTCTTACATCCAACTTGGGTGCTGTCAAAAACATCTTCTAAGAACATAGTAATAAATATGAATTTAATAAGATCAATTCATCATTCTAAATATCACAGTGTGATAATCTTATTTTGTATTTAAAAATTATTTTGTTAAGATTAAACATCTAGGAGCTTTGTTAACCCTGAGGTTAAAATTCTTAGTTCAAAGAAACTTTGATTCTTTAATTATTTCTATCATATTGTACACTGACTGGTGTTATATTTATTATTATTCAAGAAAATTAATCTAGTAAAACTACTGATGTGAACTTGATTATGATATGTTTGAAGAAATTGTTTGTCTTGGTTTATTAAATATCTATCTCCAGAAATAAATGAAATTGGTTAGTGAGTGTGCGGAAAGAAAATATTTCTAAAGATGATTAACAGTAAAAAGAGCTATCCTCTTAGGATTATTTAATTTGTAAAGAGGGAACAAAGCTCTAGCCAACACTTCTGGCAAGAGAGATTTCACTTGAGCAAACTGACCACGTGACAGCTGGTATGTCCTAGGTTTCTCCTATCATTATTTAAGTCTTTGGCACTTTAAATTTATTTTCGCTGGTGAATGCTATGTTCTTTTATGTAAATGTTAACACTAATACATTATTTATGGAATAATAAATTTTGGGCTGGAGAAAAAATAACTTAAAGACAAATATAATCCAAAGAGCTATCTTTAAGAGAAGAGCCAATATAATCCAAAAAGGCACTATGAAGCACAGAGACAATTAGTAATAAAGTCGAGCTTAGACAGAGGAAATCTCATTTAATTAAAAGTTCTTCCTCTACTATTGGATGTAATCTCAATAGGTATAAAATAAGCCTAAAATTGAATTAGTTAATTTGGATCATATTGTTCACTTTTCCAACCGGATGGTTTGGCTCTGTTACATGAAACTGACACATCTGGGAGTCAGAGTTATGCCAAGTAAGAAACAATATTTAAATTTCCAACTGAATAACTACCTCACTTTTGCAACCTAGATGAAATACCAAATGTGTATTCTGCTATGGCTTCGTACAACTATAATTGCATAATGTAATTTTGGCTTCGTACAACTATAATTGCATAATGTAATTTTACCCCAAAATAAAAACTGTTGAACTAGTAACAGCATTTAAACAAATGTTCACCCACTTCACAAGTATTTTAGAAAGCTACAAAAGCAAGGCCCTGTTTTGTTTTTGTTTAAATAAAGCATTTATTTAGGTGTCTTTTAAAGTAGAATTTTAGCAGAAATGAGAATGTGATTAGATGCCCTTTTTTCGACTTCTTCAGATTTGTATTAATCAAATGTAATACACTGTAGTAAAACTGGCTAAGACAAAAAAAGAGATAACATTTGACTGTATAAAAACTGGAAATCAGCACATTTGCTTTAACTCTAATTGTCTAGTATGTTAACTGAACTCCACCAATTAGAAAACATGCAATTTGGCCCATTATTTATTTTTGAACATCTAGGGTTTAACACTTGAGTTTAACCTTTGGGTCTAACTTGACCTTTAATTTATTTTTAAATCCCCAGAGTTTAACACAATGTCTGGTTTGTAGAGAAATGTTCAACATGTATTTGCTAAATAAATGGCTTAACAGACCCAAAACACTGGTGGAGAAAATAAAATTTTAATTATACTTGGCTTACACATATGTGGGGATATACGCTTTAAAATTACAATATATCTTTGGAAGGCCAATGCGGGTGCATTGCTTCAGCTCAGGAGTTTGAGACCAGCCTGGGCAACATGGAAAAACCCTGTCTCTACAAAAAATACAAAAATTAGCCAGGCATGATCGCATGTACCTGTGGTCCCAGCTACTCAGGAGGCTGGGGTGGGAGGATTGCTTGAGTGTGAGAAACAGGTTGCAGTGAGCCAAGTTTATGCCACTGCACTCCAGCCTGGGTGACAGAGTGAGGCTCTGTCTCAAAAACAAATAAAATAAAAGTACAATGTCTAAACCCATAGTCAACATTATACTGAATGGGGAAAAGTTGAAAGCATTTCCTCAAAGAATTGGAACAAGATGAAGATGCCCACGTTTACCACTTCTATTCAACAAAGTACTGGAAGTCCTAACCAGAGCAATCTGGCAAACGAAAGAAATAAAGGGCATTCAAATTGGAAAAGAGGAAAGCAGACTATCACTATTAGTGACCAACAATATGATCGTATACATGGAAAACACTAAAGACTCTTCCAAAAGACTCCCAGATTTGATAAATGAATTCAGTAACGTCTCACACTACAAAACGAATCTACACAAATCAGTAGCACTGCCATACGCCAACAACCACCAAACTGAGAATCAATAAAAATCTCAATCCCTTTTACAACAGCTGCAAAAAAGTAAAATACCTAGGAATATACTTAACCAAGGAGGTGAAAGTTCTACAAGAAGAACTACAAAACACTGCTGAAAGAAATCATAGATGAAACAAGCAAATGAAAACACATCCCATGCTCATAAATGTAAAGAATCAATATTGTAAAAATGATGATACTGCCCAAAGCAATCTACAAATTCAATTCAATTTTCTACCAAAATACCAGCATAATTTTTCACAGAATTAGAAAAAATAATCTTAAAATACGCATGGAACCAAAAGTGAGCCTGCACAGCCAAAGCAATACTACGGGGCATGCGGGCGGGGGTGGGGGGAACCCTAAGTTCAAAGAACACCTGGGAAATTTATTGCAAAAAGATAATCACCTAGGCACATAGTCATCAGGTTATCTAAAGTTGAGACAAAAGAAAGAATCTCAAGAGCTGTGAGGCAAAAGCACAAGGAAACCTATAAAGGGAAGCCTATCAGATTAACAACAGATTTCTCAGAAGAAACCCTACAAGCTTGAAGGGATTGAGGCCCTACCATCACCTTCCTTAAACAAAACAATTATCAGCCAAGAATTCTGCAACCAGTGAAACTAAACTTCCTAAATGAAGAAAGATACATTCTTTTTCAGACAAACAAACACTAAGAGAATATGCCACTACCAAGCGCACACTACAAGAACAGCTAAAAAAGAGCTCTAAATCTTGAAGCAAATCCTTGAAATACATCAAAACAGAGCCTCCTTAAAGCATAAATCTCATAGAACCTATAAAATAACAACACTGCAAATTTAAAAAAAAAAAAAAAAAACAAGGTATTCAGGCAATAAAGAGGATGATGAATAAAACAGTACCTCAAGTCTCAATACTAACGTTGAATGTAAATAGCTTAAAATGCTCCACTTAAAAGATACAGAATGGCAGAATGGATACGAATTCACCAACCAAGTATCTACTGCCTTCAAGCCACTCAGCTAACACACAAGGACTCACATAAACTTAAGGTAAAAGGGTGGGAAAAGATATTCCATGCAAATGGACACCAAAAGCTAGCAGGAGTAACAATTCTTATATCAGACAAAACAAACTTTAAAGAAACAACAGCTAAAACATACAAAGAGGGACATTCTATAATGATAGAAGACTTTGTACAACAGAAAAATATCATAATCCTAAATATATATGCACCTAACACTGGAGCTCCCAAATTTATAAAACAATTACTACTAGACCTAAGAAATGAAATAGACAGCAAAAGAATAATAGTAGAGGACTTCATTGCCGCACTGACAGCACTAGACAGGTCACCAAGTAAGCAAGTCAACAAAGAAACAATAAACTATACCCTAGAACAAAAGGACTTAACAGATAGCTACAGAACATTGTACTCAACAACCGCAGAACATACATTCCATTCATCAGCGCATGGGACATTCTCCAAGATAAAACATATGACAGGCTATAAAACAAGTCTCAATACATTTAACAAAATTAAAATTATATCAAGTATTCCCTCCAAACACAGTGGAATAATATTGGAAATCAACTACAAAAGGAACGTTCCAAACCATGCAAATACATGGAAATTAAATAACCTGCTCCTACATGATCATTGGGCCAACAATTAAATCTAGATGGAAATGAAAATATTATTTGAACTGAATGATAATAGTGACACAACCTTTCAAAACCTCTGGGATGCAGCAAAAGATGGCTAAGAGGAAAGTTCATGGCTTTAAATGCCTACATCAAAAACTCTGTAAGAATACAAATAGACAATCTGAGGTCATGCCTCAAGGAACTGGGGAAACAAGAACAAACAAACCCAAAACCTAGCAGAAGAAAAGAAATAACAAACATCAGAAAACACATAAATGAAATTAAAACAAAAATAAATAAATAAAACAAAATGCTGCTTCTTTGAAAAGATAAATAAAATAGAGAGACCATTAGAGAGATTAACCAAGAAAAGAACAGAGAAGATCCAAATAAGCTCAATAAGAAATGAAATGGCAGATATTCAACCGACAACACAGAAATACAAAAGATGATTCAAGGCTACCATGAACACCTTTACACACATAAACTAGAAAACCTAGAGGAGATATATAAACTCCTGGAAATATACAACCCTCCTAGCTTAAATCAGGAAAAGCTGAACAGACCAAAAATAAGCAGCAAGATTGAAATGCTAATAAAAAAAATTGCCAACAAATAAAAGTCCAGGACCAGAAGGATTCACAGCAGAATTCTACCAGACATTCAAAGAATTGGTACCAATCGTATTGACACTATTCCACAAGATAAAGAAAGAGGGACTCCTCCCTAAATCATTAAATGAAGCCAGTGTCACCGTAAGAGCAAAACAAAGAAAGGACATAACAAAAAAGAAAACTACAGACCAATATCCCTGATGAATATAGATGCAAAAATCCTTAACAAAAACTAGCTAACCAAATCTAACAGCATATCGAAAAGATACTCTGGGAGGCGGTTCCAAGATGGCCAAATAGGAACAGCTCGAGGCTACAGCTCCCAACATGAGCAACACAGAAGATGAGTGATTTCTGCATTTCCAACTGAGGTACCAGGTTCATCTCACTGGGGCTTGTTGGACAGTGGGTGCAGGACAATGGGTGCAGCCCACCAAGCGAGAGCTGAAGCAGGGTGAGGCATCACCTCACCTGGGAAGTGCAAGGGGGAAGGGAATTCCCTTTCCTAGCCAAGGGAAACCATGACACACAACACCTGGAAAATCAGGTCACTCTCACCCTAATACTGTGCTTTTCCAAGGGTCTTAGCAAAAAGCACACCAGGAGATTAAATCTCATGCCTGGCCTGGCATGGAGGGTCCCATGCCCACAGGGCCTCCCTCATTGCTAGCACAGCACTCTGAGATCTAACTGCAAGGCAGCAGCGAGGCTGGGGGAGGGGCACCTGCCATTGCTGAGGCTTGAGTAGGTAAACAGAGCAGCCAGGAAGCTTGAACTGGGTGGAGCCCACTGCAGCTCAACAAGGCCTGCCTGCCTCTGTAGACTCCACCTATGGGGACAGGGCATAGCCAAACAAAAGGCAGCAGAAACCTCTGCAGATTTAAATATTCCTGTCCGACAGCTTTGAAGAGAGTAGTGGTTCTCCCAGCACAGAGTTTGAGATATGAGAACAGACACACTGCTTCCTCAAGTGGGTCCCTGATCTCCAAGTAGCATAACTAGGAGGCACCTCCCAATGGGGGCAGACTGACACCTCACAAGGCCGGGTACCCCTCTGAGATGAAACTTACAGAGGAACGATCAGGCAGCATTTCCTGTTCAGCAATATTCACTCTTTTGCAGCCTCCGCTGCTGATACCCAGGAAAACAGGGTCTGGAGTGGACCTCCAGCAAACTCCAACAGACCCACAGCTGAGGGTCTTGACTATCAGAAGGAAAACTAACAAATAGAAACGAGATCCACACCAAAACCCCATCTGTACATCACCATCATCAAAGACCAAAGGTAGATAAAACCACAAAGATGGGAAAAAAACAGCAGAAGCGCTGAAAATTCTAAAAATCAGAATGCCTCTCCCCTTCCAAAGGAACACAGCTCCTCACCAGCAACTGAACAAAGCTGGACAAAGAATGACTTTGACAAGTTGAGAGAGGAAGGCTTCAGATGATCAAACTTGTCCGAGCTAAAGGAGAAAGATCGAACCCATCGCAAACAACCTAAAAACCTTGAAAAAACATTAGATGAATAGCTAACTAGAAAAACCAATGTAGAAAAGTCCTAAAATGACATGATAGAGCTCAAAATCATGGCACGAGAACTACGTGAAAAATGCATGAGCTTCAGTAACTGATTCGATCAACTGGAAGAAAGGGTATCAGTGATTGAAGATCAAATGAATGAAATGAAGCAACAAGAGAAGTTTAGAGAAAAAAGAGTAAAAAGAAATAAACAAAGCCTCCAAGAAATATGGGACTATGTGAAAAGACCAAATCTATGTCTCATTGGTGTACCTGAAAGTCATGGGGAGAATGGAACCAAGTTTGAAAACACTCTGCAGCATATTATCCAGGAGAACTTCCGCAACCTAGTAAGGCAGGTCAACATTTAAATTCAGGAAATACAGAGAACACCACAAAGACACTCCTCGAGAAGAGCAACTCCAAGACACATAATTGTCAGATTCATCAAAGTTGAAATGAAGGAAAAAACGTTAGGGGCAACCAGAGAGAAAGGTCAAATTACCCACAAAGGTAAGCCCATCAGATCTCTCAGCAGAAACTCTGCGAGCCAGAAGAGAGTGGGGGCCAATATTCAACATTCTTTTTTTTTTTTTTTTTTTTTTTTTTTGAGACGGAGTCTCGCTCTCTCACCCTGGAGTGCAGTGGCCGGATCTCGGCTCACTGCAAGCTCCGCCTCCCGGGTTTACGCCATTCTTCAGCCTCAGCCTCCCGAGCAGCTGGGACTACAGGCGCCTGCCACCTCACCCGGCTAGTTTTTTTTGTATTTTTTAGTAGAGAAGGGGTTTCACCGTGTTAGCCAGGATGGTCTCGAAAGAAAAGAATATTCAACCCAGAATTTCATATCCAGCCAAACTAAGTTTCATAAGTGAAGGAGAAATAAAATATTTGGCAGACAAGCAAATGCTGAGAGATTTTGTCACCACCAGGCCTGCCCTACAAGAGCTCCTGAAGGAAGCACTAAACATGGAAAGGAACAAGTGGTACCAGCCACTGCAAAAACATGCCAAAAGGCAAAGACCATCGATGCTAGGAAGAAACTGCATCAACTAATGAGCAAAATAAATATCTAACATCATAATGACAGGATCAACTTCACACATAACAATATTAACCTTAAATGTAAATGGGCTAAATGCTCCAATTAAAAGACACAGACTGGCAAATTGGATAAAGAGTCAAGACCCATCAGTCTGCTGTATTCAGGCGACCCATCTCATGTGCAGAGATACACATAGGCTCAAACTAAAGGGATGGAGGAAGATCTACCAAGCAAATGGAAAACAAAAAAAGGCAGGGGTTGCAATCCAAGCCTCTGATAAAACAGACTTAAAATCAACAAAGATCAAAAGAGACAAAGAAGGCCATTACATAATGGTAAAGGGATCAATTCAACAGGAAGAGCTAACTATCCTAAATATATATGCACCCAATACAGGAGCACCCAGATTCATAAAGCAAATCCTTAGAGACTTACAAAGAGATTTAGATTCCCACACAATAATAATGGGAGACTTTAACATTCCACTGTCATCATTAGACAGATCAACGAGACAGAAAGTTAACAAGGATATCCAGGAATTGAACTCAGTTCTGCAGCAAGCAGACCTAATAGATATCTACAGAACTCTCCACCCCAAATCAACAGAATATACATTCTTCTCAGCACCACATTGCACTTATTACAAAATTGACAACATAGTTGGAAGTAAAGCACTCCTCAGCAAATGTAAAAGAACAGAAATTATAACAAACTGTCTCTCAGACCACAGTGCAATCAAACTAGAACTCAGGACTAAGAAACTCACTCAAAACCGCTCAACTACATGGAAACTGAACAACCTGCTCCTGAATGACTACTGGGTACATAACGAAATGAAGGCAGAAATAAAGATGTTCTTTGAAACCAATGAGAACAAAGATACAACATACCAGAATCTCTGGGACACGTTTAAAGCAGTGTGTACAGGGAAATTTATAGCACTAAATGCCCACAAGAGAAAGCAGGAAAGATCTAAAATGGACACCCTAACATGACAATTAAAAGAACTAGAGAAGCAAGAGCAAACACATTCAAAAGCTAGCAGAAGGCAAGAAATAACTAAGATCAGAGCAGAACTGAAGGAGATAGAGACACAAAAAACCCTCCAAAAAATCAATGAATCCAGGAGTTGCTTTTTGAAAAGATCAACAAAATTGATAGAATGCTAGCAAGACTAATAAAGAAGAAAAGAGAGAAGAATCAAATAGACACAATAAAAAATGATAAAGGGGATATCACCACCGACCCCACAGAAATGCAAACTACCACCAGAGAATACTATAAACACCTCTATGCAAACAAACTAGAAAACCTAGAAGAAATGGATAAATTCCTGGACACATACACTCTCCCAAGACTAAACCAGGAAGAAGTTGAATCCCTGAAAAGATCAATAACAGGCTCTGAAATTGAGGCAATAATTAATAGCCTACCAACTAAAATAAGTCCAGGACCAGACAGATTCACAGCTGAATTCTACCAGAGGTACAAGGAGGAGCTGGTACCATTCCTTCTGAAACTATTCCAATCAATAGAAAAAGAGGGAATCCTCCCTAACTCATTTTATGAGGCCAACATCATCCTGATACCAAAGCCTGGCAGAGACATTAAAAAAAAAGAGAGAGAATTTTAGACCAACATCCCTGATGAACATCAAAGCAAAAATCCTCAGTCAAATACTGGCAAACCAAATCCAGCAGCATATCAAAAAGCTTATCCACCACGATCAAGTGGGCTTCATCCCTGGGATGCAAGGCTGGCTCAACATATGAAATCAATAAACATAATCCAGCATATAAACAGAACCAAAGACAAAAACCACATGATTATCTCAACAGATGCAGAAAGGCCTTTGACAAAATTCAACAGCCCTTCATGCTAAAAAACTCTCAATAAATTTGGTATTGATGGAACGTATCTCAAATGAATAAGAGCTATTTATGACAAACTCACAATCAATATCATACTGAATGGGCAAAAACTGGAAGCATTCCCTTTGAAAACTGGCACAAGATAGGGATGTCTTCTCTCACCACTCCTATTCAACATAGTGTTGAAAGTTCTGACCAGGGCAATCAGAAAGGAGAAAGAAATAAAGGGTATTGGCAGGGCGCGGTGGCTCAGGCCTGTAATCCCAGCACTTTGGGAGGCCGAGACAGGCGGATCACGAGGTCAGGAGATCGAGACCATCCTGGCTAACACGGTGAAACCCCATCTCTACTAAAAAATACAAAAAACTAGCCGGGCGAGGTGGCGGGCACCTGTAGTCCCAGCTACTTGGGAGGCTGAGGCAGGAGAATGGCGTAAACCCAGGAGGTGGAGCTTGCAGTAAGCTGAGATCCGGCCACTGCACTCCAGCCTCAGTGACAGAGCGAGACTCTGTCTAAAAAAAAAAAAAAAAAATGAAAGAAAGAAAGCGTATTCAATTAGGAAAGAAGAAGTCAAATTGTCCCTCTTTGCAGATGACATGATTGTATATTTAGAAAACTCCATCATCTCAGCCCAAAATCTCCTTAAGCTGATAAGCAACTTCAGCAAAGTCTCAGGGTACAAAATCAATGTGCAAAAATCACAAGCATTCTTATACACCAATAACAGACAAATAGCCAAAACATGAGTAAACTCCCATTCACAATTGTTTCAAAGAGAATCAAATACCTAGGAATCCAACTTACAAGGGATGTGAAGGACCTCTTCAAGAAGAACTACAAACCACTGCTCAATAAAAGAGGACACAAACAAATGGAAGAACATACCATGCTCATGGATAGGAAGAATCAATATCGTGAAAATGGCCATACTGCCCAAGGTAATTTATAGATTCAATGCCATCCCCATTAAGCTACCAATGACTTTCTTCACAGAATTGGAAAAACCTGCTTTAAAGTTCATATGGAACCAAAAAAGAGCCCGCATTGCCAAGACAATCCTAAGTCAAAAGAACAAAGCTGGAGGCATCACACTACCTGACTTCAAACTATACTACAAAGCTACAGTAACCACAACAGCATGGTACTGGTACCAAAACAGAGATATAGACCAATGGAACAGAACAGAGCCCTCAGAAATAATACCACACATCTATAACCATCTCATCTTTGACAAACCTGACAAAAACACGAAATGGGGAAGGGATTCCCTATTTAATAAATGGTGCTGGGAAAACTGACTAGCTGTATGTAGAAAGCTGAAACTGGATCCCTTCCTTACACCTTATACAAAAATTAATTCAAGATGGATTAGAGACTTAAATGTTAGACCTAAAACCATAAAATCCCTAGAAGAAAACCTAGGCAATACCATTCAGGACATAGGCATGGGCGAGGACTTCATGTCTAAAACACCAAAAGCAACGGCAACAAAAGCCAAAATTGACAAATGGGATCTAGCTAAACTAAAGAGCTTCTGCACAGCAAAAGAAACTACCATCAGAGTGAACAAGCAACCTACAGAATGGGAGAAAATTTTTGCAATCTACTCATCTGACAAAAGGCTAATATCCAGAACCAATACAAAGAACTCAAACAAATCTACAAGAAAAAAAAAAAAAAAAAAACATCAAAAAGCAGGCAAAGGGTATGAACAGACACTTCTCAAAAGAAGACATTTATGCAGCCAATAGACACATGAAAAAAATGCTCATCATCACTAGCCATCAGAGAAATGCAAATCAAAACCACAACGAGATACCATCTCACACCAGTTAGAATGGCGATCATTAAAAAGTCAGGAAACAACAGGTGCTGGAGAGGATGTGGAGAAATAGGAACACTTTTACACTGTTGGTAGGACTGTAAACTAGTTCAACCATTGTGGAAGACAGTGTGGCGATTCCTCAACGATCTAGAACTAGAAATATCGTTTGACCCAGCCATCCCATTACTGGGTATATACCCAAAGGATTATAAATCATGCTACTATAAAGACACATGCACACGTATGTTTATTGTGGCACTATTACAATAGCAAAGACTTGGAACCAACCCAAATGTCCATCAATGGCAGACTGGATTAAGAAAATGTGGCACATATACACCATGGAATACTATGCGGCCATAAAAAAGGATGAGTTCCTGTCCTTTGCAGGGACATGGATGCAGCTGGAAACCACCATTCTCAGCAAACTATCTCGAGAACAGAAAACGAAACACTGCATGTTCTCACTCATAGGTGGGAATTGAACAGTGAGAACACTTGGACACAGGAAGGGGAACATCACACACCGGGGCCTGTCGTGGGGTGGTGGGAGCGGGGAGGGATAGCATTAGGAGATATACCTAATGTAAATGACGAGTTAATGGGTGCAGCACACCAACATGGCACACGTATACATATGGAACAAACCTGCACGTTGTATACATGTACCCTATAACTTAAAGTACAATAAAAAATTTTTAAAAATTTAAAAATTTAAAAAGCAAAAAGATAATCCACCATGTTCAAGCAGGTTTCATACGAGGGATGCAGGGATAGTTTAACATATGTAAAGTCAATAAACATGATACACCACACAAACAGAATGAAAAAAAAAATCACATGATCATCTCAATAAATGCAGAAAAAGCATTTGACAAAATCCAGCATCGCTTTATGATTAAAACTCTCAGCAAAATTGGCATAAAAGGGACATTCCTTAATGTAATAAAAGCCTTCTATAACAAACTCACAGCCATCATAGTACTGAACAGGGAATAGTTGAAAGCATTCTCCCTGAGAACTGGAACAATACATGGATGCCCACTCTCACCACTTCTATTTAATATAGTACTGGAAGTTCAGGTCAGAGCAACCAGACAAGAGAAAGAAATAAAGGGTTTCCAAATCAGTAAAGAGGAAGTCAATCTGTCACTGTTTGCTGATTATATGATTATATACCTAGAAAATCCTAAAGACTCATTCAAAAAGCTCCTAGAACTGATAAATGAATTTAGCAAAGTTTCAGAATACAAAATCAATGTATACTAATCAGTAGCTCTGCTCTACACCAACAGTGACCAAGCTGAGAATCAAATCAAAAACTCCATCTCTTTTAAAATAGCTGCACAAAACATAAAATACTTAGGAATATACCTAACCAAAAAAGTGAAAGGCCTCTACAAGGAAAACTACAAAACACTTCTGAAAGTAATCATAGATGACACAAACTAATGGAAAAACATCCTATGATCATGGATGGGTAGAATGAATATTGTAAAAATGATCATACTGCCACAAGCAATCAACTGATTCAATGTAATTCCCATCAAGACACCACCATAATTCTTCATAGAACTAGAAAAGACAATCCTAAAATTTATATGGAAACAAAAAGGAGCCCACATAGACAAAGCAAGACTAAGCAAAAGAACAAATCTGGAGGCATGACATTACCAGACTTCAAACTATACTATAAGGTCACAGACACCGAAACGGCATGACGCTGGTGTAAAAATAGGCTCATAGATGAATGGAACAGAATAGAGAACCCAGAAATAAAGTCAAATACTGATCTTCAACAAAGCAAACAAAAACCTAAAGTGGGGAAAGGACACCCTATTCAACAAATGGTCCTGGGATAACTGGCAGGCCACATGTAGAAGAATGAAACTGGATTCTCATCTCTCACCTTACGGTGAGAGAAATCAACTCAAGGTGGATCAAGGACTTAAATCTAAGACCTGAAACCATAAAAATTCTAGAAGAAAACATTGGAAAAACCCTTCTGAACACTGGCTTCAACAAAGACTTCATGATCAAGAACCCAAAAGCAAATGCAACAATGATAAATAGGTGGTTAGTAATTAAACTAAAAAGTTTCTGCACAGCAAAACAGTCAATCAGCAGAGTAAACGGACAGATGACAGAGTAGGAGAAAATCTTCACAATCTATACATTTGACAAAAGACAAATATCCAGAATCTACAAGGAACTCAAATTAGTTAGAACAAAACAAACAATTTCACCAAAAAAATTGGCTAAGGACATGAATAGACAATTCTCAAAAGAAGACATACAAGTGGACAACAAACATGAAAAAATGCTCAACATCACTAATTATCATGGAAATGCACATCACAACGACAATGTGATATCACTTCACTCCTGCAAGAATGGCCATTATCAAAAAATAAAAATAATAATGATGTTGGTGGGGATGCAGTAAAAAGGGGACACTCCTACACTGCTGGTGGGAATATAAACTAGTACAACCACTATGGAAAACAGTGTGGAGATTCTTTAAAGAACTAAAAGTAGAACTACCATTTAATCCAGCAATCCCACTACTGGGTATCTACCCAGAGGAAAAGAAGTCATTATACGAAAAAAAATACTTGCACACGCATGTTTATAGCAGCACAATTTGCAATTGCAAAAATATGGAAGCAGCCCAAGTGCCCATCAATCAATGAGTGGATAAAGAAATTGTGAGATAGATATATATATATATATATATTACATACACACCATGGAATACTATTTATCCATAAAAAGTAACAAAATAATGGCATTCAGAGCAACCTGGTTGGAATTGGAGACCATTATTCTAAGTAAAGTAACAAAGGAATGGAAAACCAAGCATTGTATGTTCTCACTCATAAGTGGGAGCTAAGCTATAAGGACACAAAGGCGTAAGAATGATACAATGGACTTTGGGGATTTGAGGGAAAGGGTAGGTGGGGAGTGAGGGATAAAAGACTACAAATTGAGTACAGTGTATACTTCTCGGTTGATAGGTGCACCAAAATCTCACAAATCACCACTAAAATACTTATGTAACCAAACACCACCTCTTCCCCCAAAACCTAAGGAAATAATAAAAATAAATAAATAAAAACCTGGAGACATCACATTACCAGACTTCAAATCATGGTAGGTACAAGTCCATATTTAACAAAATAGTAAGGTATTGGTATAAAAGTAGACACATAGACCAATGGAACAGAACAGAGAATCCAGAAATAAAGCCAAATACTTAGAAGCAACTGATCTTTGACACAGCATACAAAAATACAAATTGGGGAAACAACACCCTATTCAATAATGGTGCTGGGAAAACTACAAGCCACATGTAGAAGAATGAAACTGGATCCTTATCCCTCACCTTATACAAAAATCAACTCAAGGTGAATAAAAGACTGAAACCTAAGATCTAAAACCATAAACGTTCTAGAAGCAAACCTAGGAAAGACTCTTCTGGACATTGGACCAGGTAAATAATTCATAACTAAGATCCCAAAAGCAAATGCAACAAAAACAAAAATAAATAAGTGAGACCTAGTTAAACTAAAAAGCTTCTGCACAACAAAAGAAACAATCAGCAGAGAAAACAGAAAATCCACAGAATGGGAGAAAATATTTGCAAACTATTCATCCAACAAAGGACTAATATCCAGAATCTACAAGGAGGTCAAATCAGGAAGAAAAAAAACAAATAATTCCATTAAAAAGTGGGCAAATTACGTGAATAGACATTTCTCAAAATACACACAAACATATGAGTACGCAAAGGCATACAGAGTGATATAATAGACTTTGGAGACTCAGAACTAATAGGGTGGGAGGGGTGAGGAATAAAACAACTGCATATTGGTTACAGTGCACACTATTCAGGTGATGGGCACACTAAAATCTCAGAATTTACCAGTGTGTAATTCAGCCATGTAACCAAAAACTGCTTGTACCCTAAAAGCTATTGAAATTAAAAATATATTAAAATAAATATACAAATAAAATTACAATACCTACCAACTGGATTATTTACCACTGAATCAAATGTTTGTTATGAGGCATTTGATCGAACTTACAAGGGAATCATGGGTATACCAACACTCCAATTGATAGAATTATGATAGAATAGTTTTCAGCATGGTATAAACTGGATCCAAGCAGCTACACTATCTACATGGCAGCAGAAAAGACTTATACCTGGAAGTATCAGTCTCTCTGTAAGCATGACTATGGTGACAGATTGTTGATGATTCCTTGTATTGAAAGATATGGGCAAAACCATTCACTAACTTCCCTGCTGTTGAATATAAGTTCACTTAAAACAGGTAGACCAGTTGTATGCATACACATAACTTAGGTCTGAGGGTGTAATCTGAATTCTTGTTTTAGGCAAATGCTTGTTTTTTTCTGTGTCTAGTAACTAAAGAAAATGTAACATTTTCTAAAAAGTGAGACATAATTTAATCATGGTGGGTGAATATAATGCAAACAAGAATCAATAAAAATATTGTTTTACCCTTTGGTATTTATAATGTATTTGTATTATCAGTATTCAAAACACTAACTTACTTTTTAAATATAAAGAAACCATAACTCAACTTACACTTCTATCTTTCAGTTTTAAATACTCATTAAACATATATTTCAAATTGATGTTGCCCAATAGAATTGTATCATAGACTGTTTTAAAATTTTGGTGCAATAACATCTGTGGTGCAGGGAAATGACATTTTAATGAGATCCTTTACCATTTTGCCAGTTATGAATCAAAAGTCGTAGAAATAGAAAGGACCCTAAAAACATCTTGCCTTTGGACACTAGACATATTACTATGCATATTTTATAAGAGAAAGTAAATGGAGCACAGAAGAGTTGATAATTGTCCCATATATTATTATTTGTAGGGAGAAAAAGGACTAAAATGTGCGTGTTATAAATATTTATTAGTATTATTATTAAAGCTATTGACATTTCTTTTTCCTATCTAAATTTAAGGGTAAACTACAGGCCAATATCTGTGATGAGCACTGATGCAAAAATCATCAAAACAATACTAGCAAACTGAATTCAAGAACACATTAAAAAGATTATACACCATGAACAACATGGTTCTAGTACAAAAACAGGCACATAGACCAGTGGAACAGAAGAGAGAGACCAGAAATAAGGCTGCACATCTAGGACCATCTGATCTTCAACAAAGCTGACAAAAACAAGCAATGAGGAAAGGACTCCCTGTGATGTAAGCTCATTTGACATGTTCAAATCAATCATTGTGGTACATCACATTAACAGAATAAAAGATAAAAAACACATGATCACTGCAACAGACGTGGTAAAAAAAAATCTGACAAAGTTCTACATACTTTATGATAAAACCTGAATAAAATAGGTATAGAAGAAAATGTCCTCATACACAATAAAGGTTATTTATAAAAGGCCCCTGGATAACATCACAATCAATGGGGAAAAACTGAAAGCTCTTTCTTGAATATTTGGTGTAAGTCAAGGATGCACACTCTTGCCAATTCCATTTAGGGTAGTACTGGAAGCAAGGGCAATCAGACAAGAAAAAATAAACATAAGGCATCCATATCAGACAAAAAGAAGTAAAATTATCTTTATTTTCAGATGACAGGATCCTATATGTAGAAAACCCTAAAGACTTCAAAAAAATTATATAAATAAACTCAAAAAAAAATGAATTCAGGAAAATAGCAGGATACTAAATCAACATACAAAAATCAGCTACATTTCTTTACACCAGTATCAATCCATGCTAAAAATGTAAAAAGATCATTTACAATAACATGAAAAAGAATAAAATACTCAAGAATCAATTTAACCAAGGAAGCAAAAGATCTGTACATCGAACCGTAGAATATTGATGAAATTGAAGATACAAATGAAAGGAAATGTAACCCATGTTTGTGAATTTGAAGACTTAATATTATTAAAATGTCCATAGTACTCAAACCAATATACAGATTTGACAGACTCTATCAAAATTCCCATAGCATTTTTCACAGAAAGAAAGAAAACAATTCTAATATTTGTATGGAACAACAAAACATCCTGAATAGCCAAAGTAATCCTGAGAAAGAAAAGCAATGATAGAGACATCATATTCCCTGATTTTAAACTATATTACAAAGCTGTAATAATCAAAATAATGTGGCACTGCCATAAAAACAGACACAGACCAGTAAAACAGAATAGAGAGCTCAGAAATAAACCTAAGCATATGCAGTCAACTATCCTGGCCCACGGGATAGTCCGAGTAGGCCCTGGAGGAGGGGGTGGGAATTTGGGGAACAAGAGACACGAGAAATGGAGACAAGACAGTGCTCTGATCAAGTCTCGTTTAATGGCGGTAATGCACTGCCTTATATACACTTGGAAGGGAAGGGGTTGGGCTAAGGCGGAAATGATCTCATTGCCGAGGGCGTGGCCAGGTTAGTTTCGGTTTCTCCGGTCGGACGTCATGTTGCGCTTGCGCTACTAAGTAACAATTTTCCCGGGCGCGGGAAAAGTGAGTGAAGAAGAAGCAGGAAGAGCGCCATCTTTAATGAAGTATTAGTACAGGGGAAAAAAGGCAAAGATTGGGAGAAGGTGTGGGGTGGAAATGAATATAGCTCAGGCGTTTAATCCTCAATTATTATTCGCTATGGCCGGGGCGTGCAGCTCCGGACAGTCAACTGATTTTCAACAAAGCCACCAAGAAGACACAATAGAGAAGGGGTAATCTCCTCAACAAATGATGTTAGAAAAACTGGATATTCATGTACAAAAGATTGAAACTGGACACTTGTTTTACACAAAAATTAACTCCAAATGGATTAAAGACCTAATCATAAGACCTGAAACATTAAAACAACTAGGAGAAAAAACAGAGGAAAAGCTTCTTGATGTTGGCCTTAGCAATGATTTTTTGGATGTGACATCAAAATTTAAAGCAACAAAAGCAAAAATAAATAACTGGGACTCGATCAAATTAAAAAACTTCTGCACAGCGAAGGCAAGAAATAACTAAGATCAGAGCAGAACTAAAGGAGATAGAGACGCAAAAAACCTTCCAAAAAATCAATGAATCCAGGAGTTGCTTTTTGAAAAGATCAACAAAATTGACAGACCACTAGCAAGACTAATAAAGAAGAAAAGAGAGAAGAATCAAATCGACACAATAAAAAATGATAAAGGGGATATCACCACCGACCCCACAGAAATACAAACTACCATCAGAGAATACTATAAACACCTCTACGCAAATAAACTGGAAAATCTAGAAGAAATGGATAATTTCCTGGACACTTACACTCTTCCAAGACTAAACCAGGAAGAAGGTGAATCCCTGAATAGACCAATAGCAGGCTCTGAAATTGAGGCAATAATTAATAGCCTACCAACCAAAAAAAGTCCAGGACCAGATGGATTCACAGCTGAATTCTACCAGAGGTACAAGGAGGAGCTGGTACCATTCCTTCTGAAACTATTCCAATCAATAGAAAAAGAGGGAATCCTCCCTAACTCATTTTATGAGGCCAAAATCATCCTGATACCAAAATCTGGCAGGGACACAACAAAAAAAGAGAATTTTAGACCAAAATCCCTGATGAACATCGATGCAAAAATCCTCAATAAAATACTGGCAAACCGGATTCAGCAGCACATCAAAAACCTTATCCACGATGATCAAGTGGGCTTCATCCCTGGGATGCAAGGCTGGTTCAACATTCGCAAATCAATAAACATAATCCAGCATATAAACAGAACCAAAGACAAGAACCACATGGTTATCTCAATGGATGCAGAAAAGGCCTTTGACAAATTCAACAGCCCTTCATGCTAAAAACACTCAATAAACTCGGTATTGATGAAACATACCTCAAAATAATAAGAGCTATTTATGACAAACCCACAGCCAATATCATACTGAATGGGCAAAAACTGGAAAAATTCCCTTTGAAAACTGGCACAAGACAGGGATGCCCTCTCTCACCACTCCTATTCAACATAGTGTTGGAAGTTCTGGCTAGGACACTCAGGCAAGAGAAAGAAATCAAGGGTATTCAGTTAGGAAAAGAAGAAGTCAAATTGTCCCTCTTTGCAGATGACATGATTGTATATTTAGAAAACCCCATTGTCTCAGCCCAAAATCTCCTTAAGCTGATAAGCAACTTCAGCAAAGTCTCAGGATACAAAATTAATGTGCAAAAATCACAAGCATTCTTATACACCAGTAACAGACAAACAGAGAGCCAAATCAGGAATGAACTTCCATTCACAATTGCTTCAAAGAGAATCAAATACCTAGGAATCCAACTTACAAGGGATGTAAAGGACCTCTTCAAGGAGAACTACAAACCACTGCTCAGTGAAATCAAAGAGGACACAAACAAATGGAAGAACATACCATGCTCATGGATAGGAAGAATCAATATCATGAAAATGGCCATACTGCCCAAGGTAATTTATAGATTCAATGCCATCCCCATCAAGCTACCAATGATTTTCTTCACAGAATTGGAAAAACCTGCTTTAAAGTTCATATGGAACAAAAAAAGAGCCCACATCTCCAAGACAATCCTAAGTCAAAAGAACAAAGCTGGAGGCATCACGCTACCTGGCTTCAAACTATACTACAAGGCTACAGTAACCAAAACAGCATGGTACTGGTACCAAAACAGAGATATAGACCAATGGAACAGAACAGAGCCCTTAGAAATAATACCACACATCTACAGCCATCTGATCTTTGACAAACCTGAGAGAAACAAGAAATGGGGAAAGGATTCCCTGTTTAATAAATGGTGCTGGGAAAATTGGCTAGCCATAAGTAGAAAGCTGAAACTGGATCCTTTCCTAACTCCTTCTACGAAAATTAATTCAAGATGGATTAGAGACTTAAACGTTAGACCTAATACCATAAAAATCCTAGAGGAAAACCTAGGTAGTACCATTCAGGACATAGGCATGGGCAAAGACTTCATGTCTAAAACACCAAAAGCAACGGCAGCAAACGCCAAAATTGACAAATGGGATCTAATTAAACTAAAGAGCTTCTGCACAGCAAAAGAAACTACCATCAGAGTGAACAGGCAACCTACAGAATGGGAGAACATTTTTACAATCTACTCATCTGACAAAGGGCTAATATCCAGAACCTACAAAGAACTCAAACAAATTTACAAGAAAAAAACAAACAACCCCATCAAAAAGTGGGCAAAGGATATGAACAGACAGTTCTCAAAAGAAGACATTCATACAGCCAACAGACACATGAAAAAATGCTCATCATCACTGGCCATCAGAGAAATGCAAATCAAAACCACAATCAGATACCATCTCACACCAGTTAGAATGGCGATCATTAAAAAGTCAGGAAACAACAGGTGTTGGAGAGGATGTGGAGAAATAGGAACACTTTTACACTGTTGGTGGGATTGTAAACTAGTTCAACCATTATGGAAAACAGTATGGCGATTCCTCAAAGATCTAGAACTAGATGTACCATATGACCCAGCCATCCCATTACTGGGGATATACCCAAAGAATTATAAATCGTGCTGCTATAAAGACACATGCACACCTATGTTCATTGCGGCACTATTCACAATAGCAAAGACTTGGAATCCACCCAAATGTCCATCAGTGACAGATTGGATTAAGAAAATGTGGCACATATACACCATGGAATACTATGCAGCCATAAGAAAGGATGAGTTCATGTCCTTTGTAGGGACATGGATGCAGCTGGAAACCATCATTCTTAGCAAACTATCACAAGAACAGAAAACCAAAAACCGCATGTTCTCACTCATAGGTGGGAACTGAACAATGAGATCACTTGGACTCGGGAAGGGGGACATCACACACCGGGGCCTATCATGGGAAGGGGGGATGGGGGAGGGATTGCATTGGGAGTTATACCTGATGTAAATGACGAGTTGATGGGTGCTGACGAGTTGATGGGTGCAGCACACCAACATGGCACAAGTATACATATGTAAAAAACCTGCACGTTATGCACATGTACCCTAGAACTTAAAGTATAATAATAATAATAAATAAATAAATAAATCTGCTAGGAAAAAAGTGAAAAAAAAAAAAAAACTTCTGCACAGCAAAGGAAACAATCAATAAAATAAAAAGGCAGCCAACAGGAGACAATATTTGTGCAATATATATCCAATAAAAGGTAATACTGAAAATATATAAGGAACTCACATAACTAAACAGCAAAAAAAAAAGAAAAGAAAGAAAACTGTTTTAAAAATGGGCAAAGAAACTGAATAGACATTTTTCCAAAGAAGCCATACAAATGGCCCACAGATATATGATAAGGTGCCCAATACCACTAATCATCAAGAAAATGCAAATCAAACCTGCAATGAGATATCACCTCACACCTGTTAGGATGGATATTATCAAAAATATAAGAGGTAACAAATGCTGGTGAGGGTGTGGAGAAAAGGGAATCCTTGAACACTGTTGGTGGGAATGTAAATTGGTACACTTAGTGTGGAAACAGTATGGAAGTTTCTTAAAAAGTTAAAGATAGAGCTACCATATGATCCATCAATCCCACTTCTGGGTGAATAGCCAAAGGAAATTAAATCAGTATATTAAAGAGATATATGCACTCTCATGTTCACTGTAGCATTATTCACAATCACCAAGATAAGGATCAACTTAAATGTCCCTCAATAGATGAATGGATAAACAAATTGTGGTATACATATACAATGAAATATTATTCATCTTTAAAAAAGAGGGAAATAACTGCCATTTGCAGGACATGGATGAACCTGAAGGACATTATGTTAAGTAAAATAAGCCAGACACAGAAGGAAAGATACTGCATAATCTCCCTTATGTGTGGAATCTATAAAAAATAGATTACATAGAATGTGAGAGTAGAAATGAGGTGATCAAGAGCAGGAAGGGAGAGGAAATGGGGTCATGTAGATCAAAGATTACAAATGTGCAGTTATGTAAGAATAATAAGTCTAGAGATCTAATGCACAGCATGAGGGCTATAGTCAATAAGATTATATTGTATAATGAAATTTTGCCAAGAGAATAGATTTTAGATGCTCTTACTGCTGGAAAAAAAATGATAATTTTGTGAGATGATAGATATGTTAATTTGCTTGATGGTAGGAACCATTTCACCATGTGTATGTATATCAAAATATCATGTTATAGGCCAGGCACGGTGGCTCATGCCTATAATCCCAGCACTTTGAGAGGCCAAGGCGGGTGGATCACCTGAGGTCATGAGTTTGAGACCAGCCTTGCCAACATGGTGAAACTCTGTCTCTACTAAAAATACAAAAAATTGGCCCGGCATATTGGTGAGCGCCTGTAATCCTAGCTATTCAGGAGGCCGAGGCAGGAGAATTGCTTGAACCCGGAAGGCGGAGGTTGCAGTGAGCTGAGATCGCACCATTGCACACTAGCCTGGGCAACAAGAGCAAAACTTCATCTCAAAAAAAAAAAAAATCATATTATAAACTTTATATAATAAAATTAAATTAAATTAAAAGAAAACCTATTGGATATGGGAAAAATACGTTCAAATAAAATATATGGAATTAGAAACATGTAGCTATAATGAATAAAGGATTCTACTTATTCTATAATTTTTCCATTCTCATACCTAGTAGTCACTTCTTCAATTTCCCCTAGGACGCCTGGATCTCATATGAGGGGAAATATTAGGTCAATTCCTATTTCAGATTAAATAACAACAATAAAACAATTTCGCTATCAACATCCCCATGTTTATACAACATATCATGATTTTTCCAAAGTCAAGTTTCTGTACTTCAATGAAATACTATGTAGAAATACATCATCTTCACTATCATGTGGTTATGTAAAATACTGTGTTCTTATCATTTCTTCTTCTTCCTGTACAATAAAACGAGAAAACTAAGCAGACTATTCGAAACAAAACTAAACAAAAAGCACACAAATCAAGTATTGTCAACTTAATAGTTCAGGTAGGTGGACTACTTAAATTCTCTTTTGGTAGCTAATCTCCAAAAAGTGTTCCTTTGCTTAAGACCATTGACTAATTAGACAATGAGTCAGGATAATATTAACTGATTCAAGATAATATGATGCCAGCACATCATAAATAGTTTTTCACTTCCCACCCCCATCACTCCAACCACTCCAGTTTAAATCCAAACATACTAAAATTTTAGGTGACCATAAAGGGAATTCTAGCTCTGAGTTTTAGTTAGTAACAAGTACCTAAAAGAGTCTCTTGTATTTGTAAATGTATAGAGCTATCACTACAACCTCTGTCATTCACATAGATATAATTTAGCAATCCACTTTATTTCCCAAAATTCATTCTGTTTGACATAGTATCAAATTTCCTGAGTGCTGATTTCTTGCATTATCTAACAGTTCTTATTTTCTGTCAACATCTTTTTGCATTAGATATTTCAATAAAGTCACAGAAATCCCCTAAACCTTTCAACCTTTTATTCCAAAATGGGTCACTTCAGAAACACCAAGTCCCTTTCCTAATTACATAGTAAATCCAAGTCTCACTAAGCTTTGAACTCTAAAATAAAGAAAACAATGGTTTTAGTAAGGATTAATAGCCATGAGAGAATACATTTCTACAATGGATGATGAATCTCCATTGTATAGAGGAATATTAATAATTTCTGATGAGGAGACCTACAGGGTACATTTGAAATGTAGAGAGATCTACATTAAACAGACTACTCATGCCAAACACATATTCCGGGCTTTCAACCTTTTAGTTCAATAAGATCCTACATATTTTTATTTACTTAATCTGTATGACATAAATAACCACATGCTGGTACTAATCTTGTGATTATGTGAAAACTTGAGCCCCCTATGGAAGTTGTAAGTTGATTATTATAACTACAACACAAATGAGATTAGAGTTCTTCCATGTTTTCAGAATACTTACTAGGTAATAAAGGATCCCAGATCAGGGAGTAGGGGAAGGTCTCAGATTCAAGATCCTGAGAAAGTTTGTTCCTTTTGTGCAATGTATCTGTTGCTTAGCATTACAAAATGAATACAGGGATATACAAAATGCAGTGAACTAACTTATTTGCTCCTTGTGCAGTACTTGAGTCAATATCTCAAGTTTTCTGTAGCAATGAACAAATACGAATATGCAAGAAAGAGATGGAGGAAGGGAAGAATAAACTAAAATCAAAATTGTTTTTAATAGTCAATTTAATTTCTATTAGGTATCTATACACAATATTTAATACACTACATGACTGAGGTATTAATTAATATGTTTAACAAATTTTAACACTTCTTATGAAATAATTTTGTTTTTTCTGGCTGGAGTATACATTGGAAAATTATGCCAAAATTTACCATATTCTCTTGACATTTCTAAAGAGAGGTGAAATAAACTGTTGAATAAAAAATTAAAAATCACTCCTGTTCATGACAAAATTTTCATTATCTGAAAAGGGTTTCAAAGTTGTCAGTTACTGTTCCTCTAACCATTATGGACAGAAGATTATCTCATGTGAAAGCTAAACTTTATTTTAGTCCAAAATGTTTCAGAATCATAGCACCTAAAGTTTCACAACTATTAATTGAGACTACATCATTCCAATCTAATGTCTTTCATCTACAGTCTCTAAAATGATTTTATACATGCTCTTTAATCAATACATGGAATCTCTTCATTCATTATAATGTGAAAAAAATGTGAAGTGAAGCCTAGAGGCTATTGATATTTTTGGATATTTTACTTGTAAGTTGCAGCAAAATTCTGTTTTATCCTTATCTTCCAAAATGTTTCTAAAATTGTCATATAAAATTAAATTTTATTTCAATACTAAAAATAACTTTTCACATGACTTTAGGTTTTTGGTAATGTTAAGATTCTTGGAAACATTCACTTCTAGCTATAAATGTCCACCTCTCTGGATGCTGAAGTGAAAGAATGTGAAAAAGCACACAATGTTAAGAAACCTTATAGCAATTCATTACATTGTTTTCTGATATGTTTTCAATAATAAACTTGAATATGAAAAAGACAGAGATATATCCCTCCTGTAAAGAAGATTCCTAAGGCTCAATTTATTGAATATTCAAGTTAGTTTGTTACAGGTCATGTCTTGGTTCTATCATGTTCATACATATTTAAAAACAGGGAGCCTATTATATGAAGGAATTCTTCAGCTTCCAAGCCTCTCAGTTGTTTTAGCTTTCCACTTTGAATCATCTTCACCTCCATTCTACTTCAGTCACCGCTTAACAGCAACACCCCAGACCTTGCTATATCCTGAAATTTCCCAACTCCTGAAATATTAAACTAAAATAACATATTCTCTTCAGCGCAATATTTTTCTAATTTGCTCTGTAACATACTCCTCTGCTCGTCAACCACCCAGACATTGCTGGTTACTTTCTTCCTTAACCAGCTTAGATCCCATGGTCCATTACATTTAAGAAGTCTCTTGCCTAAATCCCAATATTCCTTTTTCCACAGTTTTAACATGTCCGCTGACTGACAACACATCAAACATAGATGAATATGGCTTTCTTCAGGACTATATTTGCATGCTGGATACAAATAAGCAATTATGAAAATCAGTGACACTATAAATTAAATGCGTGGTTTCCAACCTCAAAGGAAGTCTCACTGTTGTCTGAGAATATTTCTTTTTTCCCCTAGATAAGCCTCTCTTTCAGTCTCCACAGCAGCTATTTCAAACCTGCATTCTCAAATCTCTAACGTCACCATATGTTCCCCACTCTTCACAGAAGGCCTTACCTCCTCCTTTCCAGTAGAAATTAGAAGCTACCAGACAGTAAAAGGGGGCAGGAAGGTAGAATAACTTTTCAGAAGTACAGTCATTATACATCCACCCATGCCCTGTCGAACCCCTCTTTAAAGTATGACAATAGATTAGAGGACCACATACACCATCAAGCTGCTAATCCTTTGTTATCCTCCACTGAAGTGAGAGTTGTACCATCTAATGTTGGTGGCACTACCATGACCTATTTAGTTGCCAATCAGATAAATATCTACTTGAACAGGAGCAAAAAATAAAGATATTTTCTAATAAACACACGTTTATCATTAACATACCCTTGCTGTCTATGTAAGAGATGCATATATTTCAGTGAGACAGAAATTTAACTAATTTTTTTAAACTTAGATGCGATGGAAAGAAAAATACTTGCAATAAAAGTGGACAACAAGAGACAAAAAATAACTGTATGAAATAAGAATAATAATGACTGAATTTGAGGATATAAAAACATGGTAAAACTAAAAGACTAGATAACAGTAACATTTAAGAAAGCATAGGGTTAAAATAGGTTAAGGTTCCCTCTATTCAGATTGATTAAAGTTGATTATTTGCTTTTAAAATACACCATTGTTGACTATATGTACAACGCTGTAGAGCAGATCTCTAGAACTAATTATCTTGCTTAAAGCAAACTTTATGCCCATTAATTAGTAATTTCTCATTCCCCCCTCCATTCAGCCCTGAAAACCATGATTCCATTTTTTGATTTTATGATTTTGACTATTTTAGATATCTGATATACATAGAATCATACAGTATTTGTCTTCCTGTGATTGGCTTATTTCACTTAGCATACTATACACAAAAAACTGTTGAGTGTAAATCTCATGTTAAGTGTTCTTACTACAGTGAAATATAGTTTGAAAACTATTCTGTTGGACTCTTTATAAAAAATAGTATACACAGAGATTTAGCTACAAAAGTGTTTATGGCAGCAATGTATATGAAAGCAATGATTTATAAACAACCTAAATGCCTAAAACTAGGGTATTGGTTAAATCAATTAAGGCATATTCCCCCAATGGAGACTAAGCAGATATTTAAAAGACATTATAAAACTTTGTTTCCTTTAAAAATCTGTTTTGCCTTTTATGCTAGGCATATTGACAATTCAAGGTTAATCACTAAAACAATAGAAATATAATGTTCAACTTCAAAGCCAATAGAGTATGGATTGACAAGAAAAAGAAAACTCAATGGCTCAAACAAAAGGAGAGAAACTGGAGGAAAAGTCAAAGAAAAAACATGGCGTATAGAAAGGAAAAATATGATGATATAAATATATCCAAATATATCAATAATTCAAGAAATGTAGATGTACTAAACTTACCATTCAAAAAACAGAGATTATTAGAATGTTTAAAATAAACACGTACCATTAATGATGGGAATGTAAAATGGCACAATCACGTTGGAGAAATGTTTAATATTTTATTTTATATAATATATAAAAACTATTTTTGTAATCAAGCCATACTGTTCTCACCACCTCCTATTCACTCCGTTGCTGAAGAAAAATTCCCTATTCTAAAGAGTATGAAATGGCTGAACACACAATACCCAACACTGGAGACAGGTGAGATTGAGACAGATGAGTTTATTATTCACATATACTCACAGCCTGGGGAAGGGGGACACTGCACACTATGCATATCCAAACAAGGACTAAACTCAAGAACAGAATAAACTGGCAGGGGCTATGAGAACCAGGCTTTCTACTAATAAAGGGATAAGATAGCTTCTGAACAAGTGGACAACTGCAGCTGCCAATAGGAAAGAATAGCAATTTCTGAGGGGTGAGGGGAATTTATGAGCACTGAATACAAATGAACACCAATTACCAACCTGGGTGCAGCAAAGATCCTGTCTCAAGAAAAAAACAAAAATTATAGAAATGTATACAAATCCTGAAGCTGAAAAACACAATATCTGAAATAAATTCACTGATGGGTTCAACAGATTTGAAAACTGAAAAGAAAAAAACTGGCATACTTGAAGATAAAGTAATTGAAACACCCAATCAGAGGAGTGGAAATCAAAAAGAACAAAGAAAAATGCATACACAGCCTCAGAGACCTGCAGAGCACCATCGAACATAGCAACATATGAATTATAAAGGTTCTAAAAGGAAGAGAAAGAGAAAGAAATGGAAAATTTGAGGAAATAATGTTCACAAACTCGTCAAATTTGAAAAGACATGAGCCTACATTCAAGAAGATGAAAAATCTTCAAGCAAGGTAAACCCAGAGATCCACACTGAGACATATTAGAATCAAACCATGAAAAGACAGAAAGAAAGATAAAATCCTTAAAGCAGCAAGAGAGGAGTGATGCAAGAGACATGTGACTCATCACATAAAAGAGAGCCTCCAACAGTCAATTTCTCCTCATAAACCATGGAAATCAGAAAACAGTGGGATGATGTTTTTAAATACTGACAGATAAAACTTTCAATCAAAAATCCTATGACCAGCAAGATTATTCTTCAAAAATGAACAAGCAATTAAGAATCTCTCAGATAAACAAAGCTAAGGGAATCCATTGCTTGTAGATTTCCCTGTAATAAATGTCAAGGGAGAACATTTGAGGGTGTGGCTGGCAAGATGGCCGAATAGGAACAGCTCTGGTCTGCAGCTCCCAGCGAGACCAATGCAGAAGGCAGGTGATTTCTGCATTTCCAACTGAGGTACCCTGTTCATCTCATTGGGACTGGTTAGGTAGTGGGCGCAGCCCAAGGAGGTTGAGCAGAAGCAGGGTGGGGCATCGCCTTACCCGGGAAGTGCAAGGAGCCGGGGAGCCTCCCTTTCCCAACCAAGGGAAGCCGTGAGGGACTGTGCTATCCAGCCCAGATACTATGCTTTTCCCATGCTTTTTGCTATCCACAGACCAGGAGATTACCTCATGTGCCTACACCACCAGGGCCCTGGGTTTCAAGCACAAAACTGGGTGGCTGTTCGGGCAGATACCAAGCTTGCTGCAGTTTTCTTTCTTTTTTTTTTTTTCTTTTTCCTTTTTTTTTTTTTTTTTTTTTTAACCCCAGTGTCACCTAGAACCCAGCGAGACAGAACTGTTCACTTCCCTGGAAAGGGGGCTGAAGCCAGGGAGCCAAGTAGTCCCGCTCAGCAGGTCCCACTCCCACAAAACCTAGTAAGCTAAGAACCACTGGCTTGAATTCTCACTGCCAGCACAGCAGTCTGAAGTCGACCTGGGATGATCGAGATTGGGGAGGGAGGGGTTTCCGCCATTACTGAGGCTTGAGTAGGTGGTTTTCCCCTTACAGTGCTAAGGACTGGGCAGAACTCAACACAGCACAGCAAAGCAGCTGTGGCCAGACTGCCTCTCTAGACTCCTCTTCACTGGGCAGGGCATCTCTGAAAGAAAGACAGCAACCCCAGTGAGGGGCTTATAGATAAAACTCCCATCTCACTGGGACAGAGCACCTGGGGGAAGGGGTGGCTGTGGGCATAACTTCAGCAAACCTAAACATTCCCAGCTGCCAGCTCTGAAGAGAGCAGTGGATCCTGACAAGGAGGGTTCTACAAGCACAGTGCTTGAGCTCTGCTAAGGGACAGACTGCCTCCTCAAGTGGGTCCCTGACCCCTGTGCCACCTGATTAGGAGAGACCTCCCAACAGGGGTTGACAGACACCTCATACAGGAGAACTCTGGCTGGCATCACTCTGATGCCCCTCTGGGAGGAAGCTTCCAGAGGAAGTAGCAGGCAGCAATGTTTGCTGTTCTGCAGCCTCTGCTGGTGATACCCAGGCAAATAGGTTCTGGAGTGAACCTTCAGCAAATTCCTGACTGTTAGAAGAAAAACTAACAAACAGAAAGTAATAAAATCAACAAAAAGAACCCCCACCAAGAAACCCCATCCAAAAGTTATCAGTCTCAAAGATCAAAGGTAGATAAATCCACGAAGATGAGGAAAAAGCAGCACAAAAAGGCTGAATATTCCAAAAATCAGAAAGAATCTTCTCCTCCAAATGATTGCAATTCCTCTCCAGCAAGGGCACAAAACTGGACAGAGAATGAGTTTGTCAGATTGACAGAAGTAGGTTTCAGAAGGTGGTAATAACAAATTCCTCTGAGCTAAAAAAGCATGTTCTAACCCAAAGTGAGGAAGACAAGAACCTTGAGAAAAGGTTACAGGAACTGCTAACTAGAATAACCAGTGTAGAGAAGAACATAAATGACCTTATGGAGCTGAAAAATACAGCACAAGAACTTCGTGAAGCATACACAAGTATCAACAGCCAAATTGATAAAGCAGAAGAAAGGATATCAGAAATTGAAGATCAACTTACTGAAATGAGGCGTGAAGACAAGATTAGAGAAAAAAGATTGAAAAGGAATGAACAAAGCCTCCAAGAAATATGGAAGTATGTGAAAAGACCAAACCTACGACTGATTGCAATCCCTGAAAGTGATGGGGAGAATGGAACCAAGATGAAAAACACACTTCATGATATTATCCAGGAGAATTTCCCCAATCTAGCAAAACAGGCCAACATTCAGATTCAGGAAATACGAAGAACACCATTAAGATACTCCTCGAGTAAAGCAACCCCAAGACACAAAATTGACAGATTCTCCAAAGTTGAAATGAAGGAAAAAATGTTAAGGGCAGCCAGAGAGAAAAGTCAGGTTACCTACAAAGGGAAGTGCATCGGACTAACAGCAGATCTCTCTGCAAAAACCCTACAAGCCAGAAGAGAGTGGGGGCCAATATTCAACATTCTTAAAGAAAATAATTTTCAACCCAGAATTTCATATCCAGGCAAACTAAGCTTCATAAGAGAAGGAGAAATAAAATCCTTTACCGAAAAGCAAATGCTGAGGGATTTTGTCACCACCAGGTCTGCCTTACAAGAACTTCTGAAGGAAGAACTAAACATGGAAAGGAAAAGTTGGTGCCAGCCACTGTGAACAACACACTGAAATATAAAGACCAATTACACTGTGAGAAAACTACATCAACTAATGTGAAAAATAACCAACTAGCATCATGGTAACATTACCAAATTCACACATAACAATATTAATCTGAAATGTAAATGGGCTAAATGCCCAAATTAAAAGACACAGACTGGCAAGTTGGATAAGGAGTCAAGATCCATCAGTGTGCTGTATTCAGGAGACCCATCTCACGTGCAAAGACACATATAGGCTCAAAATAAAGGGATGGAGGAATATTACCAAGCAAATGGAAAGCAAAAAAAAAAAGTCAGGGGTTGCAATCATTGTCTCTGATAAAACAGACTTTAAACCAACAAAGATCAAAAAAGACAAAGAAGGGCATTACATAATGGTAAAGGGATCAATGCAGCAAGAAGAGCTAACTATCCTAAATATATATGCATCCAATACAGGAGCACCCAGATTCATAAAGCAAGCTCTTAGAGACCTACAACGAGACTTAGACTCCTACACAATAATAGTGGAAGACTTTAACACCCCACTGTCAATATTAGACAGATCAATGAGACATCTAACAAGGATATTCAGGACTTGAACTCAGCTCTGGACCAAGCAGACCTCATAGATACCTACAGAACTCTCCACCCGAAATCAAGAGAATATACATTCTTCTCAACACCACATCACACTTATTCTAAAATCAGCCACATAATTGGAGGTAAAACATTCCTCAGCAAATGTAAAAGAATGGAAATCATAACAAACAGCCTCTCTATACCACAGTGCAATCAAATTAGAACTCAGGATTAAGAAACTCACTCAAAACTGCACAACTACATGGAAACTGAACAACCTGCTCCAGAATGACTACTAAGTAAATAATGAAATTAAGGCAGAAATAACGAAGTTGTTTGAAACCAATGAGAACAAAGAGACAATGTACCAGAATCTCTGAGACACACCTAATGAAGTGTTTACAGGGAAAATTACAGCACTAAATGCCCACAAGAGAAAGCAGGAAAAATCTAAAATCGACACCCTAACATCACATTAAGAGAACTAGAGAAGCAAGAGCAAACAAATTCAAAACCTAGCAGAAGACAAGAAATAACTAAGATCAGAACAGAATGGAAAGAGATAGAGACATGAAAAATACTTCAAAAAATCAATGAATCCGGGAGCTGGTGTTTTGAAAAGATCAACAAAATACATAGACCACTTAGCCGGAAGAAAAGAGAGAAGAATCAAACAGACACAATAAAAAATGGTAAAGGGGATATTACCACTGATCCCACAGAAATACAAACTACCATCAGAAAATAACACCTATATGCAAATAACCTAGAAAATCTAGAAGAAATGGATAAATTCCTGAAGACATACACTCTCCCAAGACTAAACCAGGAAGAAGTCAAATCCTTGAATAGACTAATAACAAGTTCTGAAATTGAGGCAATAATTAATAGCCTACCAACCAAAAAAAGCTCAAGACCAGACAGATTCACAGCTGAATTCTATCAGGGGTACAAAGAAGAGCTGGTATCATTCCTTCTGAAACTATTCCAAACAATAGACAAAGAAGGACTCCTCTCTAACTCATTTTATGAGGCCAGCATCATCCTGATTCCAAAACTTGGCAGAGACACACACACAAAAAAATGAAATGTCAGGCTAATATCACTGATGAACATTGATGCAAAAATCGTCAATAAAATACTGGCAAACTGAATCCATCAAAAAGCTTATCCACCACAATCAAGTCGGCTTTCATCCCTGGGATGCAAGGTTGGTTAAGCTAAGCAAATCAATAAACATAATCCACCATGTAAACAGAACCAATGACAAAAACCACGTGATTATCTCAATAGATTCAGAAATGGTCTTCAATAAACTTCAGCACCCTTTCATGCTAAAAACACTCAATAAGCTAGGTATTGATGGAAGGTATCTCAAAATAATGAGAGCTATTTATGACAAAGCCATAGCCAATATCATACTAAATGGGAAAACCCTGGAAGCATTCCCTTTTGAAAACCTGCACAAGACAAGGATGCCCTCTCTCACCACTCCTATTCAACATAGTTTTGGAAGTTCTGGCCAGAGTAATCAGGCAAGAGGAAGAAATAAAGGATTCAAATAGAAACAAAAAAAGTCAAATTATCTCTGTTTGCAGATGACATGGTTGTATATTAGAAAACCCCATCATCTCAGCCCAAAAACTCCTTAAGCTGATAAACTACTTCAGCAAAATCTCAGCATACTAAATCAATGTACAAAAATTACAAGCATTTCTATACACCAATAATAGACAAGCAGAGAGCCAAATCATAAATGAACTCTCATTCACAATTGCTACAAAAACAATAAAATACCTAGGAATACAACTTACAAGGGACATGCAGGACCTCTTCAAGGAGAACTACAAACTGTTACTCAAGGAAACAAGAGAGGACACAAACAAATGTAAAAATATTCCATGCTTGGCCGGGCGCGGTGGCTCAAGCCTGTAATCCTAGCACTTTGGGAGGCTGAGACGGGCGGATCACGAGGTCAGGAGATCGAGACCATCCTGGCTAACATGGTGAAACCCCGTCTCTACTAAAAAATACAAAAAAACTAGCCAGGCGAGGTGGCGGGCGCCTGTAGTCCCAGCTACTTGGGAGGCTGAGGCAGGAGAATGGCCTAAACCCGGGAGGCAGAGCTTGTAGTGAGCTGAGATCCAGCCACTGCACTCCAGCCTGGGCAACAGAGTGAGACTTCATCTCAAAAAAAAAAAAAAAAATTCCATGCTCATGGATAGGAAGAATCAATATCATAAAAAATAGCCATGCTGCCAAAGTAACATATAGATTCAATGCTATTTCCATCAGGCTACCACTGACTTTCTTCACACAACTAGAAAAAACTACTTTAAATTTCATATGGAACCAAAAAAGAGCCCGTATAGCCAAGACAATCCTAAGGGAAAAGAACAAAGCTGGAGGCATCACGCTACCTGACTTCAAAATATACTACAAGGCTACAGTAACCTAAACAGCATGGTATGGGTACCAAAACAGATATATATACCAATGGAACAGAACAGAGCCCTCAGAAATAGTACCACACATCTACAACCATCTGATCTTTGACAAACCTGACAAAAACAAGCAATTAGGAAAGGATTCTCTATTTAATAAATGATGTTGGGAAAACTGGCTAGCCATATGCAGACAGCTGGAACTAGGCCCCTTCTTTACACATTATACAAAAATTAACTCAAGATGGATTAAAGATTTAAACATAAGACCTAAAACAATAAAACTGCTAGAAGAAAATGTAGGCAATACCATTCAGGACATAGGCATGGGCAAAGACTTCATAACTAAAACACCAAAAGCAATGGCAACAAAAGCCAAAATTGACAAATGGGTTCAAATTAAACTAAAGAGCTTCTGCACAGCAAAAGAAACTATCATCAGTGTAAATAGGCCACCTACAGAATGGGAGAAAATTTTTGCAATCTATCCATCTGGCAAAGGGCAAATATCCAGAATGTACAAGGATCTTAAACAAATTTACAAGAAAAAACAAACAAACAACCCCATCAAAAAGTGGGCGAAGGATATGAACAGACACTTTTCAAAAGAAGACACTTACGTAGCCAACAAACATAAGAAAAAAAGCTCATCATCACTGGTCAAAACCACAATGAGATACCATCTCACACCAGTTAGAATGGTGATCATTAAAAAGTCAGGAAACAACAGATGCTGGAGAGGACATGGAGAAATAGGAATGCTTTTACACTGTTCGTGGGAGTGTAAATTAATTCAACCATTATGGAAGACAGTGTAGCGATTCTTTAAGGATCTAGAACTAGAAATACCCTTTGACCCAGCAACCACATTACTGGGTATATACCCAAAGGATTATAAATCATTCTACTATAAAGACACATGCACATGCATGTTTATTGCAGCACTATTCACAATAGCAAAGACTTGGAACCAACCCAAATTCCCATCAATGTTACAATGGATAAAGAAAATGTGGCACATATACATCATGGAATACTATGCAACCATAAAAAAGAATGAGTTCATATCCTTTGCAGGGACATGGATGAAGCTGGAAACCATCATTCTCAGCAAACTAACACAAGAACAGAAAACCAAACACTGCATGTTCTCACTCATAAGTGGGAGTCGAACATTGAGAACATATAGGCACAAGGAAGGGAACATCACACACCAGGGCCTGTTGGGGGTGGGGAGGGGAGGGATAGCATTAGGAGAAATACCTAATGTAAATGATGGGTTGATGGGTGCAGCAAACAACCATGGCACACGTATACCTATGTAACAAACCTGTATGTTCTGCACATGTATCCTAGAACTTAAAGTATAATAATAAAAGAAAGGAATTCACCAAGTATCTGCTGTCTTCATTACACTCACTTAACACACACACACACAGAGAAAAAAACTCCTCGAAAAAGATATTCCATGCAAATGGACACCAAAAGGGAGCAGGAATTGCTTTTTATTTTATTTTATTTTATTTTATTTTATTTTTGAGATAGAGTTTTGTTCTGTCACACTGGCTTGAGTGCAGTGGCACCATCTCAGCTTACTGCAACCACTGCCTCCCAGGTTCAAGCAATTCTCCTGTATCAACCTCCCAAGTAGCTGGTACTACAGGCTCCTGCCACCATGCCAGGCTAATTTTTGTATTTTTACTTGGGACAGGGTTTCACCATATTGCTCAGGCTGATCTTGAACTCCTGACCTCAGGTGATCCACCCACCTCAGCCTCCCAAAGTGTTAGGATTACAGGTGTGAGCCACCATGCTCAGTCAGGAATACCTATTTTTACATCAGACAAAGCAAACTTCAAAGCAACAGCAGTGTGAAAAGACAAAGAGGGACATATAATGATAAAAAACACTAGTCCAACAGGAAAATATCACAATGCTAAATATATATGCAAGTAACACTAGAGCTCCCAAATTTAAAAAAAATTACTACTAGACTTAAGAAATGACATAGATGGAAACACAATAATAGTGGGGGATTTTAATACTCCACAGACAGCACTAGACAGGTCATCAAGACAGAAAGTCAACAAAGAAACAGTGGTCTTAAACTACACCTTACATCAAATGGACTGAAGAGATATATATAGAACCTTCTACCCAACAACTACAGAATATGCATTCTATTCATCACCACATGGAATATTCTCTAAGATAGACCATATGATAGGCCACAAAACAAGTCTCAGTAAATTTAAGAAAATCAAATTATGTGAAGTACTCTCTCAGACCATAGTGGAATAAAATTAGAAATCAGCTCCAGAAGGAACTCTCAAAACCATGCAAATACATGATAATTAAATAATGTGCTCCTGAATGATCACTGGGTCAACATTGAAATCAAGATAAAAATTTTAAAATTCTTTGAACTGAACCATAATAGTGACACAGCCTATCAAAACTTGTGGGATACGGCAAAAGTGGTGCTAAGAAAAAGGTTCAAAGCATTAAATGCCTACATAAAAAAGTCTGAAAGAGTACAAATCGACAATCTGAGGTCACAACTCAAGGAACTGAAGGAAGAACAAACCAAATCCAAACCCAGCAGAAGAAAGAAAATAACAAAGATCAGAGCAGAACTAAATAAAATTGAAAGAAAATAAAAATACAAAAGATAAATGAAATAAAAAGCTGGTTCAAGTCCAAGGTGACTAGGGACAGAAGTAGTTCCCCACTGGGCAGAATCTTCAGGCCTAGGTCTACAACCACCTCTACTGGTGTGTTCAGGTTGTCAGCAAGTCTGTACTTCCCTGGGATGGAGCTCCCAGAGGCAGGGTCAGGCCTCCATCTTTGCTGTTTCACAGCCATCATTGTTGATACCCTGAGGTGCTGGAAAAGTCAAGTTGATCAGGGATTGGAGCAAATCCCCAGCATACTGCAACAGCCCTATGGAAAAGTGGCCAGACTGCTTGTTATGTAGGACCCTGATCCCATATCTCCTCACTGAGTAGGTCTTCCCAGCTTGGGTCTACAGTAACACTTGGCCGGGGTTATCAAGCCAGTAGCAGCTCTGTGACTCCTTGGGACAGAGCTCCTAGTGGGAGGGGTGTGTTGCCAACTTTGCTGTCTCAAAGCCCTCATGCTTGCTGTCTATAGGCTCTGGAGAGACCATGGAGAACAGAGACAAGGAGCTGGTCAGGCCCCTTAGCACAGAGCACCCACCTCACAGAAAAGTGACCAGAGTGTTCTCCTGGTCCTCACTTCTTCCTAGGCAGGGTCACCCAGCCTAGGACTCCAGCACAACCACTCTGTCCCCACCTGACCACTTCAGTCAGAGGAAGCCCAGCAGTTAAAGGTACACCCACATGCAGAGATGAGAAAGACCCAGTGGAAGAACACCAGAAACTCAAATGGCCAGGGTGCATTATGCCCTTCAAACATCTGCACTAGTTCTCCAAAAAGTATAATTATTCAGGTTAAGTTAGCTGAAATGACAGAAATAGAATTCAGAATATGGGTATGAATGAAGATCATCAAGATTCAGGAGAATGACAAAACCCAATCCAAGGAAACTAAGAATCACAATAAAACAATGTAGAAGCTAACAGACAAAATAGCTGGTAAGAAAAAGAAACTAATTTGATGAAGCTGAAAAATACACTATAAGAATTTCAAAATGCAATCACAAGTATTAACAACAGAATAGGCCAAGCTGAAGAAAGAATCTCAAAATTTGAAGATTGGCTCTATGAAATAAGACAGTCAGACAAATATAAAGAAGAAAGAATGAAATGGAATGAACATAACTTCTCCAAAATATAGAATATTGGCATCCTTGAAAGGGATGAGGAGAAAGCAAACAACATGAAAAACATATTTCAGGACATCATCTATTAAACGCTCCCCAAACTTGCTAGAGAGGTCAACATTCAAATTCAGGAAATGCAGAGAACCCCAGTAATATACTTCAGAAGAAGATCATCCCTAAGACACATAATCATCAGATTCTCCTAGGTTAAAATTAAAAAAAAAAAAAATGTTAAAGGCAGCTAGAGAGAAAGTTCAGGTCACCTACAAAGGGAAGCTCATGAGACTCACAGCAGACCTCTCAGCTGAAACTCTACAATCCAGAAGAGATTGGGGGCTAATATTCAACATTCTTAAAGAAAAAAAAAATCCATCCAAGAATTTCATATCTAGCCAAAGTAAACTTCACAAGTAAAGGAGAAATAAGATCCTTTTCAGAAAAGCAAATTCTTAGGAAATTTGTTTCCATCAGACGTGTTTTACAAGAGTTTTTGAAGGAAGCACTAAATACGGAAAGATCATTACCAGCCAATACAAAAACACATTGACGTACGCAGAGTAGTGGCACTATAAAGCAACCACATAAACAAGTCTGCAAAATAACCAGATAACATCATGATGACAGATCAAATTCACACATATCAATACCAACCTTAAATGTCAATGGGCTAAACGACCTAGTTAAAACACATAGAGTGGCAAGGTAGATAAAAAACCAAGACCCAATGGTATGCTTTCTTCAAAACACCCAGCTCACATGCAATGACACACATAGGCTCAAAATAAAGGGATGGAGAAAAATCAACCAAGCAAATGGAAAACAGACAAAAGCAGGGGTTGCAATCCTAATTTCAGACAAAACATACTTTAAACCAACAAAGACCAAAAAAGACAAAGAAGGGCATTATATAACAATAAAGGGTTCAATTCAACAAGAAGACCTAACTATTCTAAACATATATGCACCCAACACAGGAGCACTCAGATTCATAATGCAAGTTCTTAGAGACCTACAAAGAGATTTAGACTCCTTCACAATAATAGTAGATTTCAGCACTCCACTGACAGTATTAGACAGATCATTGAGCCAGAAAATTAACAAAGATATTCAGGAGCTGAACTCAACATTAGAAAAAAAAATGAATCCAATATACCTCTCCATCCCAAAACAACAGAATATGCATTCTTCTTATTGCCTTCTTTATTGCAGACCACAGTGCAATAAAAATACAAACCAAGATGAAAAAATGTGTTCAAAACCATTCAATCCCATGGAAACTAATCAAACTGCTCCTGAATGACTATTGAATAAATAATGAAATTAAGGCAGAAATCAAGAAGTTCTTTGAAACTAATGAGAACAAATATACAATATACCAGAATCTCTGGGACACTGCTAAGGCAGTGTTCAGAGGACAATTTATAGCACTAAATGCCCACATCAGAATCTTAGAAAGATCTCAAATTAACAACTTAAAATCACAACTAAAAGAACTAGAGAACCAAGAGTAAACTAATGCCAAACTAGCGGAATACAAGAAATAACCAAAATCAGAGCTGAACTGAAGGATACTGAGACCCCAAAAAAACTCAAAAGATCAACAAATCCAAAAGTTGGATTTTAGAAAAAACTAATCAGATAGGCCACTAGCTAGACAAAGAAGAAAAGAAAGAAGATTCAAAAAATATAATTAGAAATGACAAAAGGGATGTTACCACTGACCCCACAGAAATGCAATCATCAGAGACTACTATGAACACCTCTGTGCACACAAGCTAGAAAGCCTAGAAGAGATTAATAAATTCCTAAACACATACATCCTCCCAAGACTGAACCAGAAAGAAATTGATTCCCTGAACAGAACAATAATGAGCTCTGAAAATGAATCAGTAATAAATAGCCTATCAACCAAAAAAGCCCAGTACTAAATAGATTCACGGTATTTTTGTACCAAATGTACAAAGAAGAGATGCTACCATTCCTACTAAAACTATTCCCAAAAAATGAGAAGGGACTTCTTCCCAATTCATTCTATGAGGCCAGCATCTTCCTGATACCAAAACCTGACAGAGATGCAACAAAAAAAAGAAAACTTCATGCCTATATCCTTCATGAATATTGATGCAAAAACTCTCAACAAAATACTTGCAAACCAAATCCAGCAGCAAATCGAAAAGCTAATCCACCATGATTAAGCAGACTTTATCCCTGGGATGCAAGGTTGGTCCAATGTATGCAAATCAAGAAATGTGATTCATCACATAAACAGAACTAAAGACAAAAAAACACGATTATCTCAATAGATGCAGAAGAGGCTTTAGATAAAATTCAACATCCTTCATGTTAACAGCTTTCAATCAACTAGGTATTGAAGGAACATACCTCAAAATAGTTAAGACCCATCTATCACAAACCCATGACCAACATAATACTGAATTGGCAAAAGCTGGAAACATTCTCCTTGAAAACCAACACAAGGATGCTCTCTCTCCCCATTTCTATTCAACATAGTATTGGAAGCCCTGGCCAGAGCAATCAGGAAAGAGAAAGAAATAAAGGGTATCCAAATAGGAAGATAGGAAGTCAAATTATCTCTGTCTGCAGATGACATGATTCTACATCTAGAAAACCCCATAGTCTCAGGCCAAAAATCTCCTCCAGCTGATAAGCTTCAGGATACAAAATCAATATACAAAAATCACTAGCATTGCTATACACAACCAACAGTCAAGCTAAGGGCCAAATCAGGAATGCAGCCCCATTCACAACTGCCACAACAAGAATAAAATACCTAGAAATACAGCTAACCAGGGAGATGAAAGATGTTTACAATGAGAATTGCAAAACACTGCTCAAATAAATCAGAGAAGACACAAACAAATGGAAAAATATCCCATGCTCAAGGATTGGAAGAATCAAATATTATTAAAATGGCTGTACTGCCCAAAGCAATGTACAGATTCAATGCTATTCCTATAAAACTATCAATGACATTCTCCACAGAACAAGAAAAAAGAAAAAAAAACTATGATAAAATTCATATGGAACCAAAAAAGAGCTGAAGTAGCCAAGGCAATCCTAAGCAAAAAGAACAAAGCTGGGAGAATCACATTACCTCACTTCAAACTATACTACAAGGCTACAGTGACCAAAACAGCATGGTACTGGTACAAAAACAGGCACATAGACCAATGGAACAGAAGAGAGAGCCCACAAATAAGGCTTCACACCAAGGACAATCTGATCTTTGACAAAGCTAACAAAACCAAGCAATACAGAAAGGATTCCCCCTTCAATAAATGGCGCTGGGATAACTGGATAACGATATGCAGACAATTGAAGCTGGACCCCCTTCCTTACACTATATACAAGAATCAACTCAAGACTGAATAAAGACATAAATGTAAAACCCAAAACTATAAAAACCCTGGAAGATAATGTAGGCAATAGCTTCCTGGACATAGAAATGGGCAAAGATTTCATGAAAGAGACACCAAAAGCAATCATGACTAAATCAAAAATTGACAGATGGGATCTAATTAAAACAGCTACTGTCCAACAAAATAAACTGTCAACAGAATAAACAGACAACCTACAGAATGGGAGAAAAATTTTGCAAACTATGCATCTGACAAAGGTCTAATATCCAGTATCCATAAGGAACTTAAACAAGTTTACAAGAAAAATAAAACAACCTCATTAAAAAGTGGACAAAGGACATGAACAGACATTTCTCAAAAGAAGACATACTTGCAGCCAACAATCATATGGAAAAAAAGCTCAATATCACTGATCATTAGAGAAAGGCAAATCAAAATTACAATGATATATCATCTCACATCTGTCAGAATGGCTTTTATTAAAAAGTCAAAAAATAACAGATGCTGGTCAGGTTGCAAAGAAAAGGGAATCCTTATACTCCGTTGTCGGAAGTATAAATTAGTTCAGTCATTGTGGAAAGCAGTGTGGTGATTTCTCAAAGAACCAGAAGCAGAACTGCCATTTAACCCCGCTATCCCATTACTGAGTATATGCCCAAAGGAATATGAGTTGTTTTACCATAAAGACACATGCATGCATATCTTCATTGCCATACTATTCACAATAGCAAAGACATGGAATCAACCTAAATGACCATCAATGGCAGACTAGATAAAGTAAATGTGGTACATACACACCATAGAATACTATGCATCCATAAAAAAATAAAATCATATCCTTGAAGAAACACAAATGGAGCTGGAGACCATTATCCTAGCAAACTAATGCAAGAAAAGAAAACCAATACCACATGTTCTCACTTAGAAGTGGGAGCTAATATTATATACACATGCACATAAAGATGAGAATGACCGACGCTGGAAACTACTCAGGGGAAAGGGCTGAAAAACTACTTACTGGGTACTATTCTCACTCCCTGAGTGATGTGAACAATCATACCCCAAACTTCATCATCACGCAATACACCCAGTTAATAAACCACTACATGTACTCCCTGAATCTAAAATAGAAGTTGAAATTTTTTTGAAATAATATTATGAAAAAATACATAAATAATTTGAAAATGTAGATAAAATGATTAAATTTCTGTAAAAATTTTACTTTTCAAACTGAGTTAAGGAGAAATATAAAATCTTTAAATTATTATAATTATTTATAAAGATCAGTAGTTAGAATCTTCTACAGAGAGAAAGCAAGCACAAATGGTTTTTCAAGTGAACTTTTGGCAGGCAGAATTTTGGGCTTCCATTATCTTTTTCCTTGCTGTTATGCTTTTTAATATGTTATGTTGCATGTCAAAGGGACTTTGCAGATGGAATTAAGGTTACTAATTATCTTATTCAAAGAAAAGGAAACCTCATTCCTACGGCTGTATGGAACTGAATTTTGACTACAACCTGATGAGTTTCAAAATGGATTCTACCCTTGAGGCTCAAGAAAGAATTGAGACCTTAATTTTGGTCTTATGAGATTCAAAGAGATGAAATCAGCCCTGCCCCCTTACTTATCCACAGTACTGTGGGATAATAAATTGGTGCTGTTTTAAGTTGCTAAAATTTTTTTATAATTATTTACCACAGCAAAAGAAAGTGAATGTAGAACTTTCTCTTAACACATAAGGAATAAATAATCCAATCTTACAGAATATATTTCAAGAAGGAAAAAATGAAGAATCACTCCCAAATTTATTTTATGAGGCTGGTATGACTTTGATACAAAAACTGGGGGGAAAAAAAAAAATGAGGACATAAAGTCAGTGGCCAAACTCAAAATCAGGAAAGAAATGCAAAGAATATAAGTAAAATATTAACAAAATGAATCCAGCAATGGATAAAAAGGTTAATACAGAATGACAAAGATATGTTTACGTCAAGAATGGAAAGTTAGTTCAACATTAACAAATCTATAATGTAATTCACCATATTAAAAGAAAAAAGGAGGGAAGGAAAGAATGATTATCTCAAAAAAGCCAGGAAAAAGGAATCTAATCAAATTAAAAATCACGCAGGATTAGTCCTTCTTTATATGTTTTGTAGAATTCAGCAGGGAAGCCACCAAGTTCTGGGCTTTTCTTTGAGAGGAGACTTTTTATTATGGTTTTGATATTATTATTTATTATTGGTTTGTTGAGGTTTTCTGTTTCATCCTGGTTCAACCTTGGTAGGTAGTATGCATCCAGGAATTTACGTATTTCTTCAGGTTTTCCAATTTGCTAGTGTATAGTTGTTCATAACAGTCTCTAATGATTCTTTGGATTTCTTAAGTGTCCGTTGTTATGTTCCCTTTTTTATTTCTGATTTTATTTATTTGGGTCTTCTCTCTTTTTCTTAGTCTACCTAAAGGTTGCCAATTTTGTTATCTTTTCAAAAATCAGCTTTTCATTGATCTTCTGTGTTCTTTAGTCTCAATTTTATTTATGTCTGCTCTAATCTTTATTATTTCTTTTCTTCTAGTTTAGAGTTTGGTGTGTTCTTGCTTTTCTAGTTCCTTGAGGTGCATTGTTAGATTGCTTATTTGAAGTGTTTCAACTTTTTTGATATAGGCATGTATTGCTATAAGCTTTCCTCTTAGTACTAGTACTGCTTTTACTGTATCCCATAGGTTTTGGTATGATGCACTTCCACTTTCATTTGTTTAAAGACATTTTAATTTTCCTTCTTCATTTCTTCATTGACCCATTGGTCATTCAAGAGCATGTTGTTTAATTTCCATGAATTTACTAAGATTCCTATTGTTATTGATTTCTAGTTTTATTCCATTGTTGTCAGAAAAATATACTTGATATGAGTTTTCCTTTTTGAATTTTTTAAGATTTGTTTCGTGAACTAATATATGGTCTATTCTGGAGAATGTTCTATGAACTGATAAAAAATAATGTGTATTCTGCAGCAGTTGGGTGAAATGTTCTGCAGATGGCAGTTAGGCCTATTTGGTCTAGTAGATAGTTTAACTCCAATGCTTCTTTGTTGATTTTCTGTCTAGATGACCTGTCCATCACTGAAAGTGTGGTGCTACTTCCCCTATGATTATTATGTTGCAGTCTATATCTGCCTTCAGATCTATTGATGTTTGCTTTATATACTTGGGACCTCTGGTGTTAGGAGCATAGATATTCATAATTATTATATCTTCTTGTTCTACTGACTCCTTTATTATATAGTGACACTCTTTTTCTCTTTGTACAGTCTTTGACTTGTAGTCTATTTTATCTGAAGTTAGTATAGCTACTCTTGCTCTTCTTTGATTTCCACTTGCATGGAATATCTTTTTCCACCCTTTCACTTTCACTCGATGTGTGTCTTTGGAGGTGAGGTAAGTTTCTTGTAGGCATGATATAGTTAAGTCTTTTTTCTTTATCCATTAAGTCATTCTATGTCTTTTAATCAGAGAACTGAGTCCATTTACATTCAGTATTATTACTGATAAGGGAAGACTTACTGCTGCCATTTTGTTTCTTGCTTTCTGATTGTTTTGTAACTCCTCGCTTCCTTTCTTCCTTACTGTCATCTTTTGTAGTTAAGTAATTTTTCTCTGATAGTGTGTTTAATTTGTTGGTTTTTATTAGTTTATCTATTATAGGTTTTTATATTGTCATTATCATGAGTCTCACAAGCACATCAAATTTAAAAGAGTAGAAGTTACACAAAGTATGCGTTCAGGCCATAAAAGAATAAAATTTGGAATCAATAGCAGAAAGATAAATGGGAAATCCTAAAATTCTTAGAGATTAAACAACACACTTCTTTCTCTTGTGTGTGAGAAAGAAGATGGCTCAACAGGAGAATCGCTTGAACCTGGGAGGCAGGTTGCAGTGAATCAAGATTGCACCACTGCACTCCAGCCTGGGTGACAGAGTAAGACTCCATCTCAAAAACAAAAACAAAAATGAAAGAAGATGCCTCAAGAGAAATTTAAAAATACTTTGAACTAAATGAATAAGAAAATGTAACCTATTAAAATTTACAAGTTGGAGCAAAAGCAGTACTTGGAGAGTAGTATGTAACATTGATTGTGTTGGGGATCAGAAACCAATACCCCAAAATATGGTGCTTTGACAGGCTGAACTGAAAAAGAAGCCTCAAGGTCTCTCTGACCTCTCCCTGCCTCACCCCATTTCAATCCTCTGTATCTCCCAAAGCACAAAGTGAAGCTGTTCTCTGAAGTTCTCTTATCTACCTAGAAGCCATATTTTCCAAATAAGATCACAACTGCCTTTCCTGAGGTTGCATTAGCTTAACTCATCACAGGAAGAAAGACTGAGTCTGTTGACACAAACGGACAGACTTGTCACTAGTCATTGAGAGTCAAATAGACTTTGTCCCAGGCTAATGTAAAGGAAAACATTAATACAAATTAGAACATAACTCAATGAAATTGAAAACAGAAAATCAATGAAACCAAAAGCTGGTTCTTTGAAAAGATCCATAAAATGGATAAACCTCTAATCAGGCTATCTAAGAAAAAAAGAATTAAGATACAAATTACTAATATCATAAATGAAAGAGAAGCCATCACTACTGAGCCTATGAACATCAAAAGGATAACAACGAAATGTTATGAACAGCTCTATGCCCATGAATTTGATGAAATGAATCTTATATGAAATGGACCAATTTCTTGAAAGACTCAAACTACCAAAACTCACACAAGGAGAAACAGATAATCTGAGTATGCCAATATCAACTGATTAAATTGAATCAATAATATCTTCTTGAAACAGAAATCTCTAATCTGAAATAGTGTTTGGTAGGTTGAATCCTACCAAAAATTTAAGGAAGAAATTATACCAATTCCTTAAAATCTCTTCCAGAAAATAAAAGTGAGCAAATACATCCTAGCTCATTCTATGAGGCCTGTATTATACCAATACGAAAGCCAAAGAAATTAGAAAAAGAGAAAAACTATAGGTCAATATCTCCCACTAACAGAAATGCAAAATCCCTCAACAAAATATTAGCAAATGGAATTCAATGATATATAAAAGAAATTATACAGTGCAACCAAGTGGGATTCATTCCACATATGCAAGGTTTGTTCAACATTTGCAAGTAAATTATTGTAATTGAGCACATTAACATGCTAAAGAATAAAAGTCCTATGATGATATCAACAGATGCAGAAAAACATATGGCAAAATCCAATACCCATTCATGACAAAAAATCTCAGGGATAATCTTCAATATGATAAAGAACATCTACAAAAACCCTACAATTGATATCATATTTAACGGTGAGAAACTAGAAGCATTTCCTCTAAGAACAGGAACAAGGCAAGGATGCCCCGACTCCCATTTACCAATCCTAATCAGCATCATAATGGAAGTCCTAATTAATGCAATAAGACAAAGCAAATAAAAAGTATGTAGATTCGGAAGAAAGGAAAAGGGGTCTTTGTTCCCAGAAGATAAGATTGTTTCTGTAGAAAAATCTCAAAAGAACCAACAACAACAAAAATCTCCCAGGACTAATGAATGATTATAGCAAGGTTGCAGGATACAAGGTTAATATGCAAAAAATCAGTTGCTTTCCTACATACTAGCAATGAACAATTGGAATTAGGAATTAAAAACACAAAATCATTTGCATTAGTGCCAAACAAATGAAATACCTAGGTATAAGTATAACAACATGTGTACAACATTCATTTTGAGGAAAACTGCAAAACTTACGAAAGAATTTTTAAAACCACACACATATCTAAAGGAATAAAGAAATAATCTATATACATGAAAAGGAAGACCAATATTTTTAACATGTCAGTTCTTCCCAAATTTATCTAGAGATTCCACACAATCCCAATCAAATATCTGTAGAAATTGACAAACTTATTCTAAAGTTTATATCAAAAGACAAAATACCCAGAATGGCCAACACAATATTGAGGGATAATAAAGTTGGAGAACTGACACTACCTGACTTCAAGATTTACTTTACTATAAGTCTTCACTGTAGCTATACAGGCAGAGTAATAAACAGAGTAATAAATGCACCTTAATGGATAGTGTTCCTTTCAAACATGTGAGTTCTTTAACAAAAATGAAATAAACCAGGTGTCTGTGATTTCTGATTAATCACTGCTTCCCCAAACAACAAAACCTATGTAATGGCCAGTAGTGATTAATCAGAAATCACAGACACCTGGTTTATTTCATTTTTGTTAAAGAACTCACATGTTTGAAAGGAACACTATCCATTAAGGTGCATTTATTAGTTCTCAAATTCTTAAAACAAGATGGGATTGCATTTGATTTTTACCCCATTTAAAAAAAAAAACGGGACTGGCTATAATTAAGATACCATTAATACTCTTCCCCACCCCCCGACCTTGTATATGTGTGATTATTTTCTTGTGGTCAATTTATTAAAATGTGAAATGTACATTTTAAATACAGATACCAGGAGAAATGAACATTTGCCTGAATACTACGGCTAAGCATCATAAACAACTTTAGAATCTCCTTCTAAAAAATGGATGTTTTTGAAAAGCCCAAATTAGTAAGTTCCAAATTTTTTTTCACAGGTGACTACTGTACCAGTGTGGAGAAATGGGCTGGTTAACTGTGTGGGTCCAGACAGTCATTTGTCTATATTCCTAGTGATGAGAAATTATTCCCCCTAACCTTCCATTGAAACAAGTGTCCGCATAGTTCTCATTTTTTCCCTACTGTTGAAACATCAGTGAGGACCCATGCATGTTATTAAAAATTAAGTTCAAAACACTTAAAATAATTGTGTATTAGAAACTTGACTCTATCATAAGTCTCTTCTTTTGGAAGTCATACTGGGCTGGTTAAATGCTCCAATTCCATTGTCATTAACATTTAGGAAGCAGAAGACTCTTCCAGCTAGTTCAAACTAGAGGTTTAGTTACTACAACACTGACTCCTGGTTGGTCGTGTGGGTTCGGTGAGGTCTACTCCTCTTCCTCTGGCAGAATTTGCTCCTGGATTTTGTGGTTCATCCTTTGGCAATTTTTTAGCTATTGCCATGAATATTTCATTTACATCCATTGATGTTTTAGCTGATGTCTCCATGAATAATAAACTATTGTCATCTGCAAAGGACTGTGCTTCCTGGAAATTTACTGCTCTTTTATTTGCTAGGTTGGCCTTGTTTCCTGCTAAAGCTATTACAGTGTTAGGACTTGCTTGCCTCTGAAGTTCTTTAACCCAATTTTTTGCTCTTGCAAAGGACTCCTCATTTGTGATATCATATACAACTATGACTGCTTGTGCTCCTCTGTAGTACATTGGTGCTAGGCTATGGTATCGTTCTTGACCAGCTGTATCCCGTATTTCAAACTTTACTGTAGTGTCATCAAGACATACAGTTTGGGTTAGAAAAGCAGCCCCAATGGTACTCTCTTGAAATTCATGAAATTGGCCTTTCACAAAACGAAGCACTAGGCTTGATTTGCCAACAGCAGACTCTCCCAGAAGTACTAGTTTGAACTGGCATATTTTATTTCCAGTATTTGGCCCGTTGGGTCTTGTTGCACCTCGATTAGCCATGTCCAAATTTGAAATAAGTCCCTAATTTCAGATTCTTCAATGAACTTCCAGAATTCAAGGGGTCAATATTCTTCTTTCTGGAGGTAAAGAAACCTAAGACCGCAGCAAGCCGAGCTGCGGGGCCGAAGCTTCCTGGCAGCAAGGCCCAGGCGTAGCCCGTAGGATGAGAGTGTGTCTATGGCGGTGGTGGTGGCGGCAGCGCCGTCGACTGCTCTTCGCGTCGCTCCCCTCACACTGGACTGTGCAGGGCTCGTGCCGTGGTGCCGCCCCTGTTCGGCTCCGTCTCCGCCTCTCGCCGCTCCGCCTTCCTCTTTCCTTTCCCCTCCGCCGCCGCCGCCGCCGCCGCCGCCAGCGCTGGACTTCCGACGAATTCTTCCTCCTCCTCCTCCCTCTGCCTCCTCCCCCCGCCAAGGGGATGTTTTAAAGGTACAGACACACAAAATTGTATAAGATGGGAGAGAAGATGACACGGACAAAATTTTGGAAACTGAAAAGTATATGGAAAATGGAAAATGACTCAGTAGTTCCTAAGAAAAGTGAATATAGTAGTGAAGAAGACAATAACCAAGCTAATTTGACTCACAGAATCCTCCAAAAGCCTCACTAAATAGTCACTGGAAGTAGAACTGTGTTGGAGGGGATTCTCAAATAAGGAAGATTAACTGCAAATCTCAGAAGCACTCAGCTTTCTAGATCCCCAAATGCCCACCCTCATTCTGGACAGAAAATTAACCAACCATCTCCCATTTCAAGGTTTATTTTTAAAAGAGGGCAAGACAGAGGATCTTATGGACTGGAAGACACTAGGAACAGTCCAGAGTGGTGGTGGGTAACATATTGGGAAAAAAACAAGGATTAACTGGATATATGTATATAAGCACAATACAACCCCTGACTTCCTTTCCACCTTCAACACTAAGGCCTTCACATTCAAGGTACTATGCAAATTAAGATCCAATATGCTTCTGGGGTAGCCAGAAAACATCAACGTCTGTAGCTTAATCGCATAAGCAAAGCAAAAAAGGTATGTAACTAAGTCTCAACTAAGTCTCAAACAATAACTCGTCTACTTATGTTGTCTTAGTGTTCAGATAATCAGTATAAATTTTTTGTAATTTGCTTTACTATACACAAACATGTTATTTTTACTTTAGGAAGATTTCAGTTTTAAAAAGTTTTTGCATAAAACTATTTTATAAGTCTATTAAAAAAACAAAATCAATTTGTGGGTCGATACATAAATATTTCCAACTATTGTTTAATTTTGTTTTTAGAACCACCCTTTCACCCTCAATAAAAGTGCCTCAGTTTGCACAATAAATTATATGGTTCACCTTATAATTATCAGTTAGGAAAACATGCCTAGGGAAGCTAAGAAACTTGTCCAACTGATGCGGGTAGGATTCAAATCCAGGTTTGCCCTTTCTCATTGTCCTCACTATACCCTGTCTTAGCAGCAACCACTCTACCTAGCATTCAGAAATAAATAAGTGATATATTGTGATAAATGTGCTTGTGTGGATATAAACTAGTGCTGAAGGTGCACATTATTTTTCCTGTGAGATATGGCAGGCTTATGATGTGTATATCTATTAGTCCATTCTCATGCTGGTATAAAGACCTGCCGGAGACTGGGTAATTTATAAAGGAAAGAGGTTTAATTGACTCATAGTTCAGCACGCCTGAGGAAGCCTTGGGAAACTTACAATTATGGCAGAAGGCAAAAGGGAAGCAAGACACCTTCTTCACAGGGCAGCAGGAAGAAGTGCTGAGTGAAGGGGGAAGAGCCCCCTACAGGAGAACTCACTCACTATCATGAGAACAGCATGGGGAAACCGCCCCCGTCATTCTCTGCCTTGACATGTGGAGATTATGGGGATTACAATTCGAGATGAGATGAGATTTGGGTGGAGACACAAAGCCTAACCATATCAGACTTGTAGAATGAGAAATTTATCAGGGAGAGAGAGAAATGCATTAGAAGAAAAGGGAGTAACACAGCCAAAGGCATGGCAACTCAGAAAAACAGGGAAAGAAGTGATAGAAACTCAGAAGGGTACTGAGTAAAAAATATACAAATCCATAAAAGTAGATAAACAAGGAAGAAGACACAGATAAATGAAGAAAAATAAATCCCAAAAAAGACTATGATACTGACAAAAACCTAGCAGAGATACCAGGAGAGTAAAATATGTTAGCTCAAGCCGAAAGAGGAGGGAGAAAAACACAAAGGAGAGGGAAGAAAGCCTTAGAAGAAGAGAGAGAGTGTGTATGTTTCTAATATCAGAGAAACATGGAAGAGTGTGGAGAAAGAAAAAAACGAGGAGAGATTAGAGAAATGTGAAGGAGGAGAGAACTAATGATTGGTTTAGAAAAGGAACGAGAGAAATCAAAGAGATATGTGGACTTTGGGAGGGGGAACATGGAAAAAGAAAGTTAAAAGGGGATGGAAAATAAAAAGAGAGAAATGGAGAGGAGGGCCATCTTAGTCCATTTTGCACTGCTAGAACAGAATACAACAGAATGGGTAACGTAGAATGAGCAGAAATCTATTGGCTTACAGTTCTGGAGGCTGGGAAGACCAAGACTGAGGGGTTGGCGCCTAGTGAGGGCCTCTTCGCTGTGTCATCCCATGGTGGAAGGGCAAAGAGCAGGAGAGAGCAAAAGGGGGTCAAATGTGCCCTTTTATAGTGAACCCACTCTCATGACAGCAGCATTAATATTCCCTCAGCCATTATGGCCTAATCATGTCTCATTAGACCCTTCCTCCCACACTCTTGCATTGAGGATTAAGTTTCCAACACATGATTTTTTGCGGGGACACATTCAAACCATAACAGGGGCTGAAAAAGGAGCAGATTCTAAATGAAACACACATGTGGCACTGAATGTTTATACATATTTACTATTATATATAATTACATGTACATATACACACATGTATACATTATACGTACATACACACGTATATATGTATATGTGTATGTACATGTATGTATGTGTATGTATATGTGTGTATATGTGTGAAAGTGAAGAAAAGAGACAGCAGGGGTAAAGACATGATGCAAAAGAAATATGTAAAAGATATAAGTGAGGAGAGGAAAGACATCCATAAAGCTATCTCTAGACTATATAATAGCTATTTTTATATTTTTCTTAGGAGACTTTCTTTAAAATCATATAATTGGGTTATTCTAATAGATTATGAACACATTTAATTCATTCTTATATTCATTCAAAAATTATCTCTTGTAATTCACTACATACCTCAGTTATAACCTTCTTATACATATAAAGTAAAACAAAAGATTACTATATCCCAGAATCTTACATTATTAAATACAAGAAATAATAGTACTATAGTTAAAATACCAACTTAGGGACATATTTTTCCACCAAAGACTCTACAATTTCCAATTAGTCTCTTTCCTCCACATTTCCCTATGAAGCAGCTGCAAGAACAGCAGGTCAAAGCAACTGGAGGAAATAAGTCACTCCAAGAGATAAAAGAAGTGAGGAGCAAGGCTGTGGGCTATCAGTCCAAAACCATGGTCACTAGGTTTTTGCCATCCCTGAATATCTTGCCCTACTGAGTTCTCTAGAGAATATGAGATGCATGACTTCTGGAAATGTGTCTTGCTAGGGCACACACCATGCTGACATATTCATTTCTTCATAACTGGAAAAGTCAATGCTCTGACATGGATTTTAATCTGCAATTCTCAGGAGTTTTCCCATAGAGATTTTGCAAATGATCAACTTTGATTCTTCCCAAACCTGTGACTCTGCCTTCCTGATAGCTAGTACTGAAACAAATACACATAAGTTCATAGGAATTCTGTGATTTCATTACTTTTTATTATCAGAATACCAAAAGTTTGTCAAAGATATATTGATTGTATTGGAAATTTATACAATATTGAATGTGATATATAGGTAAATATTATCTTAAACACCTAAATGTAGGCTTTCAGGAAAGCCCATATGTTCACAGAAACTTCAAAAATGTTAAAGCTGCCTCTCATCTTATAAATGTTTTAAACGCAGGCAGAGTCCCTAATTTATTCCTTCCTACTCCTTTTCTTTTCTCCTGTGTACATATAGCGGTGTTTTTCCCATTCACGTTCTATAATGTGACTACGCCTATATTCCCCAAGACCTACCTGAACAATGTTATTTAAGCTCCTACAGGAAGAAAGATTTATAACACCAGTACAGCTTTTGGTTTCCCCATCATTCTAAATATGAATACTTTAAGACTAAATCTAGCATTTCCAAAGATTCCCCACAGTCAGATAATTTGACTCGTTTTGTTTGTTTTTTAACTTTTAAGAACTTTTAAGGATAGCTACCCAATGTATTCTACAAAGTCAGCGTAACCCTCATAAAAAATCGTGATTATTATAGTTTGAAAATATTAATTTCACTTCTAAATAGAGATGCAAGATGCTGAATAAAATCCTGGAAATTAAAATTCAATAGTAAAAGAACAACCCACCATGATCAAGTAAGTTTCACCTTAAAAATGCAAGGAATTTACAATACTAGGCAATCTATCAATGTAACACATCATACCAATATGTCAAATATGTCATTTTTGGCAGTTGCAACAGAAATCCCAAAAAAAGTTTACTATCCTTTCCTTATTTAAACATATACATATATATATACCATTGCAAACCCATTAGAATGGATAAAATCAAAGAGACTGATAATACCAAGTGGTGGCTAGAATGAAAAGCATTAGGAACTCATATCTTTTTTTTATTCTAAATTTAATCTTTTATTTTATTTTTTTTTTGCAGGGAAATAAAGTGATTTTATTTTAAATTTCTTTTTTTCTTTTTTATTATAATTTAAGTTATAGGGTACATGTGTACAACGTGAGGGTTTGTTACATATGTATACATGTGCCATGTTGGTGTGCTGCACACATTAACTCGTCATTTACATTAGGTATACCTCCTAATGCTATCCCTCCCCCCACCCCCTACCCCCTAGTAGGCCCCGGTGTGTGATGTTCCCCTTCCTGTGTTCAAGTGTTCTCATTGTTCAATTCCCACCTATGAGTGAGAACATGTGGTGTTTGGTTTTCTGTTCTTGCGATAGTTTGCTGAGAATGATGGTTTCCAGCTGCATCCATGACCCTACAAAGGACATGAACTCATCCTTTTTTATGGCTGCATAGTATTCCATGGTGTATATGTGCCACATTTTCTTAATCCAGTCTGTCATTAATGGACATTTGGGTTGGAGGAACTCACATCTTATAAACTACAGTGATTGGTCCAGGGATGGATTTACAAACATACTAAGTCAAATTCCTTCTCTGAGACATGGAGTTGCTTAGTTGCTTGAGGACACATTCCCTGTCATTTGCAGAAAACCTGTCTACAGTGGGAAAGAATGAAGCCAAAGAGAGATAATTGGAGTTGAAAAATGGTGGCAGAGATAGAGAAATATGTATATATTTCAATATATAAATTATACATCTTTGTATATGTATATATTTCTATATATTATATATATATTTCTCTAATATTTATATATATGAGAATGACAGAGACAGAGACAGATGACCCTATGTCTTAGTCCATTTTCTATTGCTATAACTGAATACTACAGACTAGGTAATTGATAAAGAAAAGAAATTTGTTTCTTACAGTTCTAGAGGCTGGTAAGTCCTAGGCCAAGGGGCCATACCTGGTGAGAGCCTTTACTGTATCATAACATGATGGAAGACATCATATGGTGAGAGGGCAACAGCAAGAGGAAAACTGGCTTTCATAATGGACTCACTCTCATGATTAAAAAAAAAAAAACAAAACTTACTCTCATGATACCCCCATGAGTCACTTAATCCATGAACAGATTTACCCATTCATGAGGGCAGAACTCTCATGAGCTGATCATCTTTTTTTTCTTTTATTGAGACAGAGTCTTGCTGTGTCACCCAGGCTGGAGTGCAGTGACATGATCTCAGCTCATTACAACCTCCACCTCCCAGATTCAAGTGATTTTCCTGCCTCAGCTTCCTGAGTAGTTGGGACTACAGGCACACCCACCGTGCCTGGCTAATTTTTGTATTTTAGTAGAGATGGGGTTTTGCCATGTTGGCCAGGCTGGTCTTGAACTTCTGACCTCAAGTGATCCACCCACCTTGGCCTCCCAAAGTGCTGGGATTACAAGTGTGAGCCACTGCCTCTGGCCCCAATTACCACTTAAACACCCCTCCTCTTAATACTGTTACACTGGGGATTAAGCTTCAACATGAGTTTCAGGGGGGGCAAACATTCAAGTCATATCACCCTGCAATACTGAGTCCCCAGCCAGTATTACCTGAACACAGATTCACTTTTGGAATGTTTATTAATATGAAGCCATAAATTTCCATTTATTCTCAGGCTCATTTGAATTATTTCTCTTACTTTCAAGAGAGCTCACCCAATTATGAGTGAGAACATATGATGTTTGATTTTCCATTCTTGATTTACTTATACTAATGGTCTCCACTTATACTAATTGTCTCCAATTCCATCCAGGTTGCTGTGAATGCCATTAATTCGTTTATGGCTGAGTAGTACTCCATGAGATATATATATACACACACACACACACACACACATATACACACACAGATATACACATACATATATACACACACAGAGATATATATATATACACACACATATATCACATTTTCTTTATCCACTCCTTGACTGACGGGCATTTGGGCTGGTTTCATATTTTTGCAATTGCAAATTGTGCTGCTATAAACATGTGCGCAAGTATCTTTTTTTGTATAATGACTTCTTTTCCTTGGGATAGATACGGAGTAGTGGATTGCTGAATCAAATGGTAGATCTACTTTTAGTTCTTTAAGGAATCTCCACACTGTTTCCATAGTGGTTGTACTAGTTTACATTCCCACCAACAGTGTAAGTGTTCCCTTTTCACCACATCCACGCCAACATCCATTATTTTTTTATTTTTTGATTATGGCCATTCTTGCAGGAGTCAGGTGGTATCACATTGTGGTTCTGATTTGCATTTCCCTGATAATTAGTGATGTTGAGCATTTCTTCATATGCTTCTTGGCCATTTGTATATCTTAATTTTCTCTCTTGAGAATTACCTATTCATATCTTTAGCCCACGTTTTGAAGGGATTGTTTGTTTTTTTCTTGCTGATTTGTTTGAGCTCTTTGTAGATTCTGGATATTAGTCCTTTGTGGGATGTAAGGACTGTGAAGATTTTCTCTTTCTCCGTGGGTTGTCTGTTAACTCTGCTGATTATTATTATTATTATTATTATTATTATTATTATTATTATTTTGCTGTGCAAAAGCTTTTTAGTTTAATGAAGTCCCACCTATTTGTCTTTGTTTTTGTTGCATTTGCTTTTGAGTTTTTGATCATGAAGTCTTTGCCTAAACCAGTGTCTAGAAGGATTTTTCCAGTGCTATCTTCTAGAATTTTTAAGGTTTCATATCTTAGATTTAAGTCTTTGATCCATCTTGAGTTGATTTTTGTATAACGTGAGAGATGAAGATCCAGTTTCATTCTTCTGCATGTGGCTTGCCAATTATCACAGTACCATTTGTTGGATAGTGTGCCCTTTCTCCACTTTGTTTTTGACGGCTTTGTCAGATCATTTGGTGATTAAATATATTTTTAAAAATCAACAACATACAATGTGAACTGAGTTTCAAAACAATATTTTATAACATGTGATTTCATTTAGTAGTGACAATTTGGAAGACCCCTAAAGAGATAAGGACAATTCATTAAATATTGAAAGCTTTATTACAAAAATACGGTATCTAGTATTGAACGATAAGGTTGTATCTTCATGCACCATACACATGTCTGAAAAGTAACATATCAGTCACTCAAACAGACATTTTGTGTTCATTACATTAGTTTGGTATTTTTTAAAATGGAATTATCTGGTTTGGTTGGAATAATGACACAATCCTGACAATATTTCTTTGTATAATAGTAACCAAGAAATGGCTGAGTTATTTATAAGGTATATGAAGTGTCTTTCTCCAATAGATATCCAAACAATTGTTCTCCTACCAATATTATCACCTCAGAATCTGAACACTTAAATGCCAAACATATTCGTGTCTCATTAATCTTGTCCTGGATATATGTAATTTACATATTACATATAGCTAGGACATTATCAGTACAATATTCATATTCCTATCAAGGTTTATGTTTTTGCATGTTTGTTCTCTTTTTTAATCAGAAGATTAGTACAATAGGACTACTGCAGTTCCATATAGCTACTGATTGTTTCATTTCTATCACCTATGAGTAGCACACATGCATAATTTTGCTATAGGCACATCATGAGCCATTTATAATTGACAGTTCATGCAACTAGAGAATAGTCAAAATCCCATCAGCTCTATTTTGGGGAAAGACTAATTATTGCACAGTTTCTAGAGAAGGATGTTGACAAGTAGAATGAAATGGATGGTTTTATATTTAAAATTCCACCAGAAAAAAAAGGTAATTTCTTTTTAGCTTTTATAAACTGAGTTATCCTATTCACAATGTTAGACATTTCCATTTCTAATATTCCTAAACCTATCTGGATATTATCCCTAAGGATCTTTTTTTTATTTCAATAGTTGTTAGGATACAGATGATTTTTGGTTACATGGATGAGTTCTTTCAGGGTGAATTCTGATATTTTAGTGCACTCATCACCCAAGCAGTGTACACTGTATCCAATATGTAGTCTTTTATCCCTTACTCACCTCCCAATCTGCCCCCACCGAGTCCCTAAAGTCCATTATATCACTCTGTGTGCTTTACATCCTCATAGCTTAGCTCCCACTTACAAATGAGAACCTACGGTATTTGGTTTTTCATTCCTGAGTTACTTCACTTAAAATAAGGGCCTCCAGCTCCATCCAAGTTGCTGCAAAAGACATTATTTCGTTCTTTTTTATGGCTGAGAAGTATTCCATGGTGTAGAGATATCACATTTTCATTATCCACGCATTGGTTGATGGGCCCTTAGCTTGGTTCCATATCTTTGCAATTGTGAATTGTGCTGCTATAAATATGCCTGTGCATGTGTCCTTTTGATACAATAACTTCTTTTCCTTTGGGTAGATATCCAGTAGTGGGATGGCCGAATTGAATGGTAAATCTACTTTCAGTCCTTCAAGGAATCTCCATACTGTTTTCCAAAGTGGTTCTACTAATTTACATTCCCACCAGCAGTGTATAAGCCTTCCTTTCTCACCACATCCATGCCAACATCTGTTGTTATTTGCCTTTAATTATGGCCATTCTTGCAGGAGTAAGGTGGTAACTCATTGTGGTTTTAATTTGCATTTTGCTGATGATTCATGCTGTTGAACATTTTTTCATACTTGTTGGCTGTTTGTATATCTTCTTTTGAGAAATGTATTAATTTCCTTTGCCCACTTTTTGATGGGATTATTTGTTTTTTTCCTGCTGATTGATTTGAGTTCCTTGTATATTCTGGATACTAGTCCTTTGTCGGATGCATAGTTTGCAAATATTCTCTCCCACTCTGTGGGTTATCAGTTTAATCTGCTGATTATTTCTTTCGCTGTGCAGATGCTTTTTAGTTTAATTAGGTCCTATTTATTTATTTTTGTTTTTGTTACATTTGCTTATGGGGGTCTTAGTCATAAATTCTTTCCCAAAGCCAATGTCCAGAAGAGTTTTTCCTAAGTTTACTTCTAGAATGTTTATGTATTCAGGTCTTAGATTTAAGTGATTAATCCATCTTGAGTTGATTTTTGTATAAGGTGAGGGATAGGGATCCAGTTTCATTCTTCTACATGTGGCTAGCCAGATTTTCCAGCACCATTTACTGAACAGAGTTTCACTTCCCCAATTTACGTTTTTGTATGCTTTGTAGAAGTTTAGTTGGCTATAAGTATTTGGCTTTATTTCTGGGTTCTCCATTCTGTTCTACTGGTCTAAGTGCCTGTTTTCATACCAGTGACATGCTGCTTTGGTAACTACAGCCTTAGTATAATTTGAAGTCAGGCAATGTGACACCTCCAAGTTTGGTCCTTTCACTTAGTATTGCTTTGGCTATGCGGGCTCTTTGTTGGTTCTACATATATCTTAGGATTCTTTTTTCTAGTTCATCAAAGAATAATAATGGTATTTTTTATGGGAATTGCATTGAATCTGTAGATTGCTTTTAGAAGTATGGTCATTTTTACAATATTGATTCTTCTCATCCATGAGCATAAGATGTGTTTCCATTTGTTTGTGTCATCTGTTTCTTTCAGTGTTGTTTTGTAGTTTTCCTTGTAGAGATCTTTCACATCTTTGACTAAGTGTATTCCTAGGTCTTTTATTTTATTTGCCACTGTTGTAAAAGAGATTGAGTTTTTAATTTGATTATCAACTTGGTCACTGTTGCTGTATAACAGTGCTACTGATTTATGTACACTGATTTTGTAACTTGACACTTTACTGAATTTGTTTATCAGATCTAGGAGCCTTTTGGATGGGTCTTTACGGTTCTTTAAGTATACAGTCACATCACTGGCAAACACTGACAGTCTGACTTCCTCTTTTCCAATTTGGATGCCTTTATGTCTTTCTCTTGCCCAAATGCTCTGACTAGGACTTCCAGTACTTTGTTGAATAGTAGTGGTGAAAGTGGATATCCTTGTCTTGTTCTAGTTCTCAGGGAGAATGCTTTCAACTTTTCCCCATGCAATATAATATTGGCTGTGGGTTTGTCACATATGGTTTTTATTACTTTAGGGTAAGTCCTTTCTTGCCTATTTGTTGTATTTTGTGGACGGTTTTTGTCATAAAGGGATAATTGATTTTATCAAATGCTTTTTCTGCATCTATTAAAATGATCACATGGGTTTTTGTTTGTAATTCTGTTTGTGTGATGTATCACATTTATTGACATGGTGCATATATTAAACCATCCCTCCATTCTTGCGATGAAATCCACTTGGTCACAATGTATTATCTTTTATATGTGCTGTTGGATTTGTTTAGCTACTATTTTGTTGAGGATTTTTGCATCTATGTTCATCAGGGATATTGGTCTGTAGTTTTCTTTTTTTGAAATGTCTTTTCCTGGTTTTGGTATTAAGGTGACACTGGCTTCACAGAATGCTTTAGGAAAGGTTCCTTCCTTTCTCTGTCTTTTGGAATTGTTTCAGCAGTATTGGTACCAATTCTTCTTTGGATGTCTGGTAGAACTCAGCTGTGAATCCCTCTTGTCCTAGACTTTTTTATTGGCAATTTTTTTAAATATTTTTTGTTATACTTTAAGTTCTGGGGTACATGTGCAGAATGTGCAGATTTGTTACATAGGTATACACGTGCCATGGTGGTTTGCTGCACCCATCAACCTGTCATCCACATTAGGTGTTTCTCATAATGCAATCCCTCCCTTAGCCCCACACCCCCCAACAGGCACCGGTGTGTGATGTTCCCCTCCCTATGTCCATGCATTCTCATTGTTCAACTCCCACTTATGAGTGAGAAAATGTAGTGTTTAGTTTTCTCTTCTTGAGTTAGTTTGCTGAGAATGATGGTTTCCAGCTTCATCCATGTCTATGCAAAGGACATGAAGTCATCCCTTTTTTTATGGCTGCATTGTATTCCATGGTGTATATGTACCACGTTTTCTTTACCCAGTCTGTCATTGATGGGCATTTGGGTTGGTTCCAAGTCTCTATTATTGTGAATAGTGCCACAATAAACATACATGTGCATATGTCTTTAGAGTAGAATAATTTCTAATCCTTTGGGTATATACCCAATAATGGGAATGCTGGGTCAAATGGTATTTCTGGTTCTAGATCCTTGAGGAATCACCAGACTGTCGTCCACAACGTTTGAAGTAATTTACACTCCCACCAACAGTGTAAAAGTGTTCCTATTTCTCCAAATCCTCTCCGGCATCTGTTGTTTCTTGACTTTTTGATGATCATCATTTTAACTGGCATAAGATGGTAGCTCACTGTGGTTTTGATTTGCATTTATTGGCAATTTTTTATTACTGATTCAATCATGCTGCTGTTTGTTATTGGTCTGTTCAATAGCAGTTTCTATTTCTTCCTGATTCAATCTAGAAGGGTTGCATGTTTCCAGGAATTTATTCATTCTCCCTAGCTTTTTTAGTATGTATGCATAAAGGTGTTCATAGTAGCCTTGAGTGATCTTTTGTATTTATGAGATATCAGTTGTAATATCTCCAGTTTCATTTCTAATTGAGTTTGTTTGGATCTTCTCTCTTCTTTTCTTGGTTAGTCTCACTAGTGGTCCACCAATTTTATCTTTCAGAGAACCAGTTTTTTGTTTCATTTATCTTTTGTATTGGTTATTGTTGTTTCAATTGCATTTACTTCTGCTCTTTGTTATTTTCTTTTACTGGCTTTGGGTTTTATTCCTTCTTATTTCTCCCATTCCTTGAGGTGTGATATTAGGTTGTCAATTTGTGCTATTTCAGACTTTTTGACGTAGGAATTTAGTGCTAAGAACTTTCCTCTTGACACTGCTTTTGTTGTATCCATCCCAGAGGTTTTGATAAGTTGTGTCACTATGATCATTCATTTGAAATAAGTTTTTAGTGTCTAACTTGATTTCATTATTAACCCCCAAATTATTCAAGAGTAGATTGTTTAATTTTCATGTATTTGTATAGTTTCAGGTTTCCTTTTGCAGTTGATTTCCAGTTTTATTCTGCTGTCTGTGGTCTGAGAAAATACTTGATATGATTTCAATTTTCTTAAACTTACTGAAACTTGTTTTGCAGCCTATTATATGGTCTATCTTGGAGAATATTCCATGTGCTGATGAGAAGAATATATATTCTGCATTTGTTGAGACAAATATCTGTAAATATTTGTTAATTCCATTGGTTCTAGGGTATAGTTTAAGCCCATTTTTCCTTTTTTGACTGTTGACTTTCTGTCTTGATGATCTGTTTAGTGCTGTCAGTGGAGTACTGATGTCCCACTATTACGGTGCTGCTGTCTGTCTCATTTCTTACGTCTAGTAGTTTTCCCCAGTATTTTATTTGCTGAGTTGATGTTTCAAGCGTCAAACCAGTAGGGCAGGTATCCCTGGGTAGGAACCAGCTGTAGCTAAAGCAGATGGGTAGAAGCAATATCCAGTGGTGGGTAGAGGCCCTGACCTTCATGAAGGTGGCTGGGGAGGCTCTCAATTAGATGCACTGAGGTTTTATCAGGGTCAAGAGTGGGAGGTACCTCAGTTCCCTTGCCAGGCCAGCAGGAAAGCTCTCTACATCCAAGCCTCACTCCTATCCTAGTGTTCTGGCTATTCAGATCAGAAAAGCACCTCTTTACATCTGTAGAAATATTGATGTTCTGAATAGAAAGGAATTGTGATTCTGCCTCTCATGCAAGCCTGAACCTGGGGAGTGCTCCTCCTCTGAGGATGCAATCACCCTGAATCGTTCCAGGAGGGCTGTCTATAGGTGTACATGCTGAGTTCCTATGGGAGAGGCCCCACCTACGTTGGCAGTGGTGGACAAGGGGGGAGCAAGGAACACAGCAAAAGAAATAATCATCAGAGTTATCAGACAACCCACGGAGTGAGAGAAAATCTTCACAATTTATACATCCTATAAAGGACTAATATCCTGAATCTACAAATAACTCAAACAAATCAGCAAGAACAAAACAAACAATCCCATCAAAACGTGGGCTAAGGATATGAATAGACAATTCTCAAAAGAGGAAAAAGAAGATATACAAATGGACATCGAGCATATGGAAAAATGCTCAACATCACTAATTATCAAGGAGATTCAAATCAAAAACACAATGGGATATCACCTCACTCCTGCAAAAATGGTCATAATAAAAAAAAAGGATGTTGGCGTAAATGTGGTGAAAAGGGAACACTTTTAAACTGTTGGTGAGAATATAAACTAGTACAACCACTATGGAAACAGTGTGGAGATTCCTTAAAGAACTAAAAGTAGATCTACCATTTGATCCAGCAATCCCACTACTCGGTATCTTCCCAGAAAAAAAGAAGTCATTATACCAAAAAGATACTTGCACACGCATCTTTATAGCAGCACAATTTGCAACTATAAAAATATGAAACCAGCCCAAGTGCCCATCAGTCAACACATATATACACATGTGTATACATATACACACACATATATACACATATATACACACATGTATGTGTATATATATATATACACACACACACATACATACACATATATACACACACACATACCATGGAATACTACTCAGCCATAAAAATTGATGAATTAAAGGCATTTGCAGCAACCTGGATGGAATTGGAGACCATTACTCTAAGTGAAGGAACTCAAGAATGTAAAACTAAACATCTTATGTTCTCTATCATCATTGGGAGTTAATCTATGAGGACGCAAAGGCATAGAAATGATACAGTAGACTTTAGGGACTCGGGGAAAGAGTGGGGGTGGGGGGAGAAGGATAAAAGAAAGACTGCTTGGGTGATGGGTGCACCGAAATCTCAGAAATCACCACTAAATAACTTATTCATGTAACCAAACACCACTTGTTTCCCAAAAACCTATTGAAATAAAAAATTAATTTAAAAAATTCAAAAGGCAGAATGAATAAATCACATTATTTTAACGATCACTGCTGGCATCTCTCAATGAACAGACATCACCACGCCAACTGCTAAGTTTTTATGTGCTCAATGCAAGGAAGTAGACAATGGATACTGCAGCGCATAGAAATATACAATCCCCAGGCTGTGGCCATTTTTATTCTACCTTTAGAAGTTGAAATATATTTAAAAAGTGCTTTATCTAACAAACTCACACTTTCTTGTGCATTCATATATATCATTATCATTCCTTGCAATAACACCTTAAACCTCTAACAACGTGGATTTGTTAAGGAAAAGGCTATGTCACATTGGTTTTTGAGATTTCCCAAAATAATGTACCATGCCAGTCTCAAACTTTTTAGACTGAATTATATTCACTTTACCTTTTTTCTGGTTCACTTTGCTATTTCTGGTAGAGTGGTTCTGCCTACATGAGTAAAATTTTATTACACTCTTATCCTTCACTATTGGCTCTACCTTGGCAGTCCGGTTTAATCGTGCCAGATGTTGTTTTTGCAAAGCTCAATCCTTCTGCACAGATAATAGCCAGCCTAACCAATTCTTCCACTAAAAGAACCACCCTCCCTCAGAAAAGTGGTAAATTCAGGGGATAATTTCTGACAATTAAGCAAACTAACCTCCTTTCAATCAATTTATATGTTGCTATTTTACCAAAAAGATGTGATCTTTGTACTCCAAATGGTAACTGTTTTATCCTGGCTAGTCTAAAATACTCTTCATTTATTGCTTTTGTCTTATTATGTTTCTTTTACTACAGAGTATTAATCTCTCATATAGAGAATATAAATATTAATTTTAATTATAAGGCAATGAAACAGATTTTTCATGTGCAACTTATGAAATCAATCACATTGCTTTTCTGTGTCACCTACATCTATATGGATTTTTTTTCTCTTTTCATACAAAGGAAAGAAGTAATTGTTTATACCTCCAATGATCCATCTCCCCCCAACTGGAAATGCATTCATGAAGAAATCCTATTTCTAACAAATGCATATCCTCTGCTCTTAAATTTTCTTTTTTCTTCTATTTCGCTGACTTTGCAAATAAATATATCAAAAAGCATACAGAGTAACATGTCACTTATCCAAAGAACAGATTTCTAGTAATTTCAACCATCAGGAAAAACATGCCATAAACTTTATAAAAGACAAAACGTCTTCTGAGAAGCCAGTTGTCAAAAAGCACACACTTATTTCATATGAAGAAAAATTAAAATGATCTCTCCTTTCCCTGAGTACCAATCACTTATTGCCTGTGTTTTTCTCATACCACTGACAATTTTTCCTTATTCTTCTAGTTATTTATGTTAATGTGTTATCTTCTTTACCAACATAGATCTTTACTGGCAGGATCCATGTCTAAGTTATTCTCCACAATGCCAGTTTCTTCATTTATGTTTTATAAAGAATCATTTCAAAATCCTTTAAAGCCCCATGAAAGTTGCAGAAAGGTCAAGGTAATGGGGACTAGGAAAAGGCTATTTGATTTGTCCAGTTTTTCACTAGTGTCTGACACTTAGCACATGCTTTTATTATATGTATTTTTATACACTTTTCATATTTTCAACTGCATCAACTAAAAAGGAAACTTTATAAGCTCCTTGTGGGAAAGTTCCATATGCTGCTCATCTTTGTATCTCTCAAAGCTTTTAAATAGAATCTTGCACATAATAGGCACAGATATATAAATGAATGAATATAAATCAGATTAGAAGGATAAATGGCAGACAACCATAAGGTATGACAGCTGACAGCTAAGAAAAGCATTAGAATATAAAAAGCCATTTTATATTCATTAAACATTTATTAAATGCTTGCTATATACTAAAAGCTGTGCTAATGTACTAAAAAACAAGACATATAATTTCCCTCAGATAACTCACAGTTTGGTGGGGTAATCAGGAATGAAGCCAATACTTATAATCCAAATTTATAAAAGATTTTGGCCTATTGATATATCCGTTGCCTGAGCCTAGCCCAGTGCATGGCATATTGGAAAAATATTTTTTAAATAAAAAATGAGTTTAAACTAATAAAACCTTGAGTACTAAAAGGGGTAAGGTTACATTAACCTTATTCTAGATAAATGAGTCATTACTCACTATATTACCATCATTTTTTAAATGCTTATAATCTAAATTAGATTGTTTTCCTAATATTCTCTTTGTGCCATATCCTAACAATAAGAAATATGAATAGTTGTTTTAATAAATATGCATAGTCATCTTTTAGGAGATATTTTAAAATATACCTAAACAGATGTGGATATTATTAACAATGTTAATCATTTAATTTTTTTCTCTATTTTCTGTTTTTGCAAGGCAACATTTCTCTTGGTGTCTTATATAATTTCCCCCAAAATGTACTAAATACTTTATTCACTGTTAGACAATTTCCAAGAGCTCATAGACCCTTAAGGGGTTCCCCCAATATTTGATAGATTATAGCAAGAGTACTAGCCGGCTATTGAAATATTCAAGCACAGCCTTTGAGAATAATTTTACTCAACTTTTAGGATTCAGAAAAATAGTCCACTATTAATTACCCTCTTTTTTCTGGAAATGACGAGGATCCTAGGTGAATACGAAATAAGTTTAATTTTCCTTCCCATGGATAGTTAAAAAGTACAGTGTCTGTGAAAGGAGAATTTCACCGCTATTTACAGCCTTGGAGTGCTAATGGACTCAAAGAATTTAGCAGCCGTATTTAATTATTGTCCAAAAGATGATGCACAATAAGTAAATGGGCCTGACTTAGGTTTCCTATACATGGTGCTGTATTGCACAATAATCTAGCCATCCATTTACTATCATAGTTGATATTTGTTATATTGTCAATATTTAATACTGTTACTAAAAAATAACAGTAAGTGGTAATGTGTATTGCAGGGTTTACTCCACTATAGATGTACTAGACAAGGATTATTTTAGCATCTTAGGAACAGATTTTTTCTCTACTTAAAAAAATACATTCATTATAGAAAGTTTGTAATATCTAAAAAGAACAAGTAATGTTATAACAACCACTTTCATTATCCCAAAACTCAGAATGAGTGTCAATATTTTGGTGTATTTCCTTTCAGTATGTATGTCTTTGTGTGTGTGTGTATGCTTTATATGGTATATACAAGGACTTCATGTTCATGGTGTATATATATATATATGTGGCATATATATATATACCTCAGACTATGTTGTAGAAATTTCCTCCTATCCGTAGATATAATTCTAATTTTGAATGGTTACATAGAATTTCATAGTATAAATGGACTACAAGATATTTAACCAGTGACTTATTATAAATCTTTAAGCTATTTCCAAAGATTCATTATGAAAAGTAACTGTATAATAAATATGTCTTTTCATAGATCAATTATTTTCCTAGGATAAATTACTAGAGAAGAATTAGCAAAATGGTATAAACATTAATAAATATCACTAAACTGCTTACAGGAAAGGATTTACACTATCATCAGTATAGTCTATGTGTTTCCCTCACTAACACTGCATTGGATGAATGAATGGATGGATAGAAGGATCAATGGCTCAATAGACAGAAAGACTGATAAGGAGGTATATAAATGCATACATAGATACATAGATATATACACACATATATACATATAGACACACACACATATTTCAATGGCTTATATTAAAGAAGCCAAGGGGAATCTCATTATTAATTTGTATTTTTTGGTCGACGGTATTCATTTACATAAATAGTAATAATATATTCTGACTTTTTATATTTTTTCTTAAATATTTGCCCTTTTTCTATTGATTACAGCATCTTCTCATTTTCTTATTGAACTGTAAGTGCTGCCTGAATATAAAAATATTAGAACATTATCTACCAATCAGGATTGCAATTTTATTATGAAAATTATTAAAATCAGGCCAGGGGCGGTGGCTCACACCTGTAATCCCAGCACTTTGGGAGACTGAAGCGGGCAGATCATGAGTTCAAGAGATCGAGACCATCCTGGCCAACGTGATGAAACTCTGTCTCTACTAAAAATACAAAAATTATCCGGGCGTGCTGGTGCACACCTGTAGTCCCAGCTACTCAGGGGGCTGAGGCAAGAGAATCGTTTGAACTCGGGAGGCAGAGGTTGTGGTGAGCTGAGATCGCTCTACTGCACTCCAGCCTGGTGACAGAGTGAGACTCTGTCTCAAAATATATATATATATATATATATATATATATATATATATATATATATATATATAAATATATAGAAAACTAGAAAGAACTATAAACCACAAGTACTTTTATCCACTGTCCAGAACTAATAAATATCAACACTATCATAATTATTTTACAATTTTTCTCTTTTCTTTAAAATAAATAAATATTACAGATAGAGTTCAAGCTTCTTTTTAGTCTTCCTCAAACCAATTCCCCTCCATTCCTACCCAGAGCCATCAATGATCATGAAATTGGTGTGTATACTCCCCATCATGTTCTTATACATTAGAAGTATTCATTCAGTATTGTTTAGGCTACCTTAAAAATAAGTTAAATGCCCATCAACGGATGATTGGATAAAGAAAATGTGGTATAGATATATATATATATACCATCAAATACTATTAAGTCAAAAAAAGAATGAAATGTCTCTTTTGCAGCAACATGGATGAAGTTGGAGGCCATTATCTTAAGTGAAATAATTCAGAAAGTCAAATGCTGCACATTCTCATTACAAGCAGAAACTAAATAATGTGTACATACAGACATAAAGTGTGGAATAATAGACACTGGAGACATGGAAGAGTAGTGGAGTGGGACAGGAGTGAGGGATGAGAAAATGCCTAATGGATACCATGTACACTATTCAGGTGATGATTACACTAAAAGCCCAAACTTTGCCACTACACAATTCATCCATGTGCCAAAACTGCACTTGTTCCTCCTAAATGTATACAAAAAGTTAAATAGCATAGGCATCATTCTCTGACTTACATTTTGGCTCAACATTATGTTTTTGAAATCTATATTAATATATAAAGATAACTCATTGAGGCCAGGCGCGGTGGCTCACGCCTGTAATCCCAACACTTGGGAGGCCGAGATGGATGGATCACGAGGTCAGGAGATAGAGACCATCTGGCTAACACGGTGAAACCCTGTCTCTACTAAAAATACAAAAAATTAGCCGGGCATGGTGGCGGGCACCTGTAGTCCCAGCTACTCGGGGGGGCTGAGACAGGAGAATGGCGTGAACCCAGGAGGCGGAGCTTGCAGTGAGCCAAGATCGTGCCACTGCACTCCAGCCTGGACAACAGAGCGAGACTCCGTCTCAAAAGAAAAAAAAAGATAAGTCATTGATTTATACCAATCTATCCATGTTAATTATATAAAGATCTAGTTTATATCATTTTAATTGCTATATAATACTCCATCTCATCAAGACATCATCATTTATCAATTCACTATGATAAACATTTAAATTTCAAAAAAAAAAAATTAAATTTCTTCCTATTCTTAGTATTGTAAAACTTGATTAGGCAACCAACCATGTGTGGATGTGCCTGAATTTCTCTGTTATATACCTAAACATGAAGTATTGAGTGGCATGATATCAGCACTTTCAACCTTATTATATATTGCCAAATTTCTCTCAATTTTCTAATGCTTTATTTAGAACGTTTGTATTTATGTTCAGAAAACAGACTTACTACAACTTTCTTTTGTTATACTTTGTCTATTTTTCAGAAATGATTCATTAATAGTTTCATAAAGTAAGCTGGGGAGCATATCCTTATTTTCTAGACTGAAAGAGATGTATGTAATAGAGATTATCTATTCCCCAAAGGTGTAATAAAAATCACATCCACTTGGGCCTGATACTTTAGAATGAAGTAGGAATTAAGGCAATATTTTTTAATTTCAGTTCAATTTCTTTAATGATAATCAGTCTACTTAGATTTTCTGCTTCTCCTGGTATCACTCTGATCATAAATATTTGTCTGGAAAACTGACCATTTGTTTAAGCATGAAATTATTTCCTATATGGTAAAAGCCTGAGACAAGGGCTTCTAGGCAGATAATATATTTGAGTGGTATTATCCCAGGGAATGGTTGCGTGAGATTGGAGAGGAGTGAAAGAAGGAAGGAAAAATAGCCTTTCCAAGATTGCATTATTGAGTTGATCACCACTGTGGCCAAGTGGGGCTGGATTCCACTAGGGATCTGATGGAAAGCCATATGGAATACACTTTAGAATGGTTCACCATTCACTCAATAGCTCCTTTACCTCATCAGACAAGGATGACCCCATTGGCTATTAAATCCCTCTTACTTCCAGATGGCATATGCATATGAGTGCTATGGCTTCCTGCACACTGGAAAGAAAAATGAGGTGACCACAGCTATTAGGTCACACCCGTGCAAAACTGTTTGGCACAACAATGACTACACTAAAATGTGGGTTGACTACATGGAAGATGGAGAAAGGTGTCCAATACATCATTTCATGGAGGAGTCAGGAAGAGATATATATTATTTTAAGCTTCAATAGGGCACGAACTATATATATGATTTTAGTTTTCAAAATCATTTAGTCTTTTATGATAACTTCTATCTATTCTTATGTTATCCTTTTATTCCCAATATTATTTATGCATTTTCTTTTTATTCCTTCTTCCCAGGTGTTTTTGTCTATCAGTATTTTCTACAAATCAACTTTTATTGATTGGCTTTTTTTTTCTATTCATTACTTTCTGCTTCTATATTTATTTTCTCTTCCTTCAACTTACTTTTATATATATCTATCAAATCAAATGTTAGAATTTGTCATCCAGATTTTCTAAAGTTTATTTTCTAATCATACTTTCTTTCTCTCTTCACGTAATTGCCCTGTTTTCCTGTGGGGACCCCAAGTTTTGTGGTTCTGGTGAATCCAATCTTGCTATAACTTCAGCCACATGAGTGGAATCACAACAAGGTATGGTCAAGCAGAGTATTCTACTTCCTTACTCTCAAAGATAGTTGAGGAATGGGCACATAGCTCAGGCAAAGCTACTTTGTTCCCTAAGAACTGCTAATATGGATGTTGGGAGAGACAGAGACTCTTATATGAGTAGTTTTAACTGTGCAATTGTTATGTAAATTGAATGCATTAATCATATATCAAATTAAAATGTTTGGTAGAGCACGTGGGATTTATTAGGCATCAATATATGTTAATACTCTCTTCACTTCTCTGATGATTATATACACTAAATGCAAGCTAAATGTCAATTAAGAAAGAAAATCCTCTTTACTTCTGAAAATTTAAATATCTAAAGTAATAGTAGCATTACATCTGTCCAGGAATATTTGTGTTTTAATTAACATTGAAAAGTTTTCTAGAGGGATTTTAATAGGTAATAGTGAAACTTAAGGCACTATATTTCGACTACATTTGTTACCATCTAAGATACCTGGATGACCAACTGCTATTCAGGCTGACTCTGGCTGCTGCGGTAAATGAGGCAGTCAACTCTTATTTAACCTAAGAGAAATTAGAAGCCACGAGGCTTTCAAGAAACATGTTCAAGGTGGTTATGTCTTCTGAATTGCCCATGTATTTTCAGTCCATTCAGGCAAACACTGCCATCAAGAAATCACTGTGCAATTTAAAAATAGGAAATCTGGGTGCATTTCTAAAATAAACTGGTCATCATAAAATGCATTTATGTCCATTTATCCAAAGGCAGTTTCAAACACAAGTGAAGTTTTGGCTTGCTTCTCTATAATTCAGAAATGCAGGCAATTCAGTAGACAATATGAAAAACTTTGAAAATAAAAAACAAATACACTGAAAAAGTTTCAAATTAAGTATGAGTATCATCTATGCATAGGAGGAGTCAGGAAGAAATCTAAGTTATTTCAAGCTTTTATTGGTCACAAACTATAGCAACCATTAAATTATTCACAAAGTTGTAATTTTCAAAGCTGAAATGCAGGTAGCCTGCCCTCATCACAGTGAGGGCAGAATTTTATATTCTACCCAGAATTTTATATTCTTGCCAAATTACAGTGATAAAACTGTGATAAAACCAATACGGAGTGTTTGTAATAGGAAGTGTGGACATTCAATGATGGACTGATTAGCTACTTCTACACCAATAAAATCAATCCTCTAGATAGCTTTGGAAAGGAATAATGGCTGATTTACTTGAAGGGTCATTGAGGAACCATTCAAAGAATAATAATTAGTCCAATAATACTTAGCAATATATTTGGCTTCAAATTTCTAGATTTAGCCTAAATTACCCAGTGTTCACATTTATTTGAGCAAATTAAATGCACTATGCCTACACATAGTGGAAAATTATAGTAAGTATCAAGCACATTTTTTTTTATTGCGCTAAAAACATTTAACATGAGATCTACCATCTTAAATTTTTAAGTGTACATTACAGTATTGTTAACTAAAGGCACCATGTTGTATAGCAGATTTTTTAGAACTTATTCATATAGCAAAACTAAAACTTTGAACCCACTGAATAGCAACTTCTCATTTTCCCTTGCCTGCAGCCACCAGCAACCACCATTCTACTCTCTGTTTCCATGAGTTTGACTATTTTAGATGCCTCATAAAAATGAAATCATGCGGTATTTCTCCTTCTGTCACTGGCTTATTTCAGTTATGACAATCTGCTCTAGGTTTATCCATGTTGTTGCATATGGCACATTGCTTATTTTGTAAGGCTGAATAATATTCCACTATATGTACATACCACACTTTCTTTCTGTTTTCATTCACTGGTGGATATTTAGGCTTTTTCCACATCTTGGCTATTGTGAATAATACTACAATAAACATGGGAGTGCAAATCTCTTCAAGATCCTGATTTCAGTTCTTTTAGATAAACACACAAAACTTAGGATTGTTAAATCATATGGTATTTCTATTTTTAATTTATCGAGGAACCTCTATACTGTTTTCCACAACTGCTGTACAGTTTTACATTCCCACCAACAGTGTATAAGGGTTCCAATTTCTCCACATCCTTACCAATATTTGTGATCTTTTATTGTTTTTTTTAATAGCAATCCTTACAGGTGTGAGGTGATATCTCCCTTGTGATTTTGATTTGCATTTCTCTAACTATTAGTAATGTCAACCATCTTTCCATATATGTGTTGGCCATTTATATGTGCTAATTTTCGACAAGGGTGCCAAAAATATACAATGGAGAAAGGATAGTCTCTTTGACATATGCTATTGGGAAAACTGGATATCCACATACAAAAGAATGAAATTGGACTCTTTTCTTACACCATACACAAAAATCAATTTAAATGGATTAAAGACTTAAACCTAAGACCTGAAACTGCAAAACTCCTAAAAGAAAACATAGGGGGAAAGCTTTACAGCATTAGTCTTGGCAATTATTAATCCTATATGACACCAAAAGCACAGACAACAAAGGCAAAAATAAGCAAGTGGGACTACATGAAACTAAAAAGCTTCTGCACAACAAGAGAAACAACAGAGTAGATACACAATCTATGAAATGGGAGAAATTATTTGCAAACCATTTATCTGTTAAGGAGTTAATATCCAAAATATATAAGGAATTTCTACAACAACTCAAAAGCTAAAAACAAAAACAACAACAAACATACACACACACACATACAGAGAGAGAGAGAAACCAAATAACCTAATTTAAAAATGGGTAAATAATTGGAATAGATATTTTTCCAAAGAATCAGGCACATTGAGGCTTAGTCTCAGCTTGATTTGTGTTGCCTTTTATGTACGGGCCAGTTTCATAAAAGGGATGACACCTGTGTATATTTTACTCCCAGGGCTGTTGCAAAGACAGTTAAGTCAGGAAATGGTTAAACTTTTGGCCTAAAGGTGCAAGTCAAATTCAAATAAGACAGTAAACCAAACTCACCTGTTCAATATCTAATATCCATGAAAGGGAGGACCCAAGAAAATATTTGATAAATACACTTTGTCACTTCTTCCTAAGGTTACCTGCTGTAATTTTTAAAGGGGAAGAAGCTACCATATAGCATTTTGTTACACATAGTACCGCTAGAATGGGGCATCCTGGGCTTGAATACCTGCCTCAATACTTACTAACAGTGCGGAATTTTATAGTTGTTCATCCTTTCCAAGCCTCTTTCCTGCTCTAAAAATGGACACACAAAAAAAAATACTTCATTAAAAATGTTTTGAAGATTAAATGTTTTCATTATTTGAACATTGGTGAATAGCATATTATAAACACTAAACATATGACTAATTATGTTATTATAATGGTATATTTAGTCAGAGTTTTCCAGAGAAGCAGAACCATTAGGATATCTATAGAAAGAGATTTATTATAAGAAATTGACATGTGATTATGCAGGCTGACAAGCCCCAAGTTCTGTGGGGTTAGTCACCAAACTGGAGACCCAGGAGAGCAGATAGTTTAGTTCTAATCTGAGTCCAGAGGCCTGAGAACCAGGAGAGCTGATGGTGTAGTCCTATTCTGAAGGCCAGCAGGCTCTAGACCCAGGGAGAGCCAGTGTTTCAGTTCAAATCTGAAGGCAGGAAAAAAGCTGATTCCCTAGTTTGAAGGCTGTCAGGCAGAAAAAATTCTTACTTGGGGAAGGATCAGACTTTTGTTCTATTCAGGACTTCAACTGATTGGATGAAGCACATCTGCATTGCAAAAAGCAATCTACTTTACTCAGTCTACCAATTCAAATATCAATCTCATTATAAAACATCCTCATAGAAATACTCAGAATAATGTTTGACCAAGTATCTGGGCACTCCATGGCTCACTCAAGTTGGCATGCAAAATTATCCATTACAAATAGATATTAGTAAATTATTATACTATACATATATGATGCTACCATAATGTATTAAACCTGCAAAATGCATTCAAATGTTATGTTTCTACATAATATTAAACAACTGATTTGACTGAGGATTTTGTAAGAGTTTAGTAATATTTGGCTTTTTCAACGAAGTGCCCAGTTATTTGACAAATTAATTGTCCAATGGTATCTTGGTATCTGAAAGCAATCATTTTACCATATGCATTTTGATCTTTCACCATCCATTTTAAGTTGACAGTTAATTTAAAAACTGAGTTTTAATCAAAGTTGTTTTCAAACATTATCATAATGTCTCTTTGAAGAGTCATATCAATGGTACCCACCATTGCTTCTCTCCTCCTCCACTCTTGTTCTTTCTCCCTTGTTAAATTATGGTCTTTGAGAAACCAGAGTTTGCATTTATCTTGAGCTTCCAATGACTGCTGATGATCTTTCTGCTCTTCTCCATAGCACTTGTTTTGTATTTTATTTGAAAAAGATTCTACAGTCAATTAATTTCCCAGATCCCTCTGATTTTCTTGAGACGCTTTTGGCTCCTTTGTATTTTTTTTCCAAATGTTTCCGTACGAGTTCCTGTGTCCGAGCTTTTACTTCCTTTTCTATGGCTGCTTTTCTAAATTGGTTGAAGAGCTCACCTGAGGATTTCAGTATACCTGATGATTTCACTGATTTGCCTAAACTTTTCCATGAATCTGCATTTTTAATCTTTATATCCTTCTGCACAGGATCTTGACATTCAAATTCTAACATAGTTGTGTCATTATCACCAGATGGATGCATCACAGTTATGCCATTAAGCAGCTGCTCAGAATCACCTGAGGGAGGCAGAATTTGTAAAGGTGAAATATTTTTCACAGTCTGTAAGTGTTCTAATTCTTGATAATTAAATGCTAATTGGTGGCGATTTTGTGGCTTTCCACATGAAGGTGTGTACAGTTAAGTCTTTAATCCATCTTGAGGTAATTTTTGTATGTGGTGTAAGGAAGCTGTTCAGGTTTAATCTTCTGCATATGGCTAGCCAGTTGTACCAGCACCATTTATTGAATAGGGAATCCTTTTTCCATTGCTTGTTTTTGTCAGATTTGTTGAAGATCAGACAGTTGTAGGTGTGTGGTCCTATTTCTGGTTTCTCTATTCTGTTTCATTGGCCTATGTGTCTCTTTTTCTATCAGTACCATGCTATTTTGGTTACTGCAGCCCTGTAGTATAGTTTGAAGTCAGGTAGCATGATGCCTCCAGCTTTCTTCTTTTTTCTGCAGATTGCCTTGTCTATTCAGGCTCTTTTTTGGTTCCATATAAATTTTAAAATCGTTTTCACTATGTCTGTGAAGATTGTCAATGGTAATTTAATAGAAGTAGCACTGAATCTATAAATTGCTTTGTGCAGTATGGCCATTTTAACAATATTGATTCTTCCTATCCATGGGCATGGAATGTTTTTCCATTTCTTTGTCATCTCTAATTTCTTTGAGCAGTGGTTTGTAATTCTCGTTGTAGAGATCTTTCACCTCCCTAGTTAGCTGTCTTCCTAGGTATTTTATTATTTTGGGGCAATTCTGAATGAGAGTTCATTTGTGATTTGGCTCTCAGCTTACTGTTGTTGTTGTATAGGAATGCTAGCAATTTCTTCACATAGATTTTGTATCCTGAGACTTTGCAGAAGTTGCTTATCAGCTTAAGAAGCTTTTGGGCTGAGACTAGTGTTTTCCAGATATAGGATCATATCATTTGAAAACAGGGATAGTTTGACTTTCTCTCTTCCTATTTGGATGCCCTTTATTTCTTTCTCTTGCCTGATTGCCCTGGCCAGAATTTCAAATTCTACATAGAATAGGAGTAGTCATAGAGGGCATCCTTGTCTTGTGCTAGTTTTCAAGAGGAATGCTTCTATCTTTTGCCCATTTGGTATAATATTGGCTGTGGGTTTGTCATACATGGCTCCTATTATTTTCAGATATGTTCCTTCAATACCTACTTTATTGAGAGTTTTTAAATGAATGACTATTAAAAGCCTTTTCTGCATCTATGGAGATAATCATGTGGTTTTTGTTCTTAGTTCTGTTTATGTAATGAATCACATTTATTAATTTGCATATTTTGAACCAACCTTGCATCCTGGGGATGAAACCTACTTGATTGTGGTAGATAAGCTTTTTGATGTGCTGCTGGATTCAGCTTGCCAATATTTTGTTGAGGATTTTTGCATTGATGTCCATCATGGATATTGGCCTGAAGTTTTCTTTTTTGTTTTGTTTTGTTTTGTATGTCTAACAGATTTTGGCATCAGGATTATGCTGACCTCACAGAATGAGTTAAGGAGGAGTCCCTCTGCCTCGATTTTTGGAATAGTTTCAGTTTGAATGAATGGTGCCAGCTCTTCTTTGTACATCTGGTAGAATTCAGCTGTTAATCCATCTGGTCCTGGGCCTTTTTATGGTTGGTATGCTATTTATTACTGCCTCAACTTCAGAACTCATTATTGGTCTGTTCAGGGATTCAATTTCTTCCTGGTTCAGTCTTGGGAGAGTGTATGCATCTGGGAATTTATCCATTTCTTCTAGATTTTGCAGTATATGTGCATAGAGGTGTTCATAATATTATCTGACAGTTGTTTGTATTTCTGTGGGGTCACTGGTAGTATTTCCCTTGTCATTTCTGATTGTGTTTATTTGAATTTTCTCTCTTTTCTTCTTTATTAGTCTAGCTAGTATTCTATCTATATTATTATTGTTTTTCAGAAAACTAACTCCTGGAGTCATTGATCTATTAAATGGTTTTTCGTGTCTCTACCTCCTTAAGCTCAGCTCTGACTTTGGTTATTGTCTTCTGCTAGCTTTGAGATTTTTTTGCTCTTGGTTCTCTAGTTCTTTTAGTTGTGTTATTAGGTTGTTTACTTGAGATCTTTCTTTTTCATGTGGATATTTAGTGTAATAAATTTCCCTCTTAACATTACCTTAGCTGTGTTCAGAGATTCTGGTACGTTGTATTTTTGTTCTCTTTAGTTTCAAAAAACTTCTTGATTTCTGCCTTAATTTTATTATTTACCCAGAAGTCATTCAGGAGCAGGTTATTAAGTTTCCATGTAATTGCATGGTTTTGAGTGAATTTCTTAATCTTCTTTTCTAATTTAATTGCACTGTGGTCTGAGAGATTATTTGTTATGATTTCAGTTCTTTTGCAATTACTGAGGAGTGTTTTACTTCTGATTATGTGATCGATTTTAGAATAACTGCCATGTGGCAATGAGAAGAATGTATATTCTGTTGTTTTGAGGTGGAAAGTTCTGTAGATATCTATCAGGTCCATTTGATCCAGTGCTGAGCCCAGGTCCTAAATATCTTTGTTAATTTTCTGTCTCAGTGATATATCTAATATTGTCAAGAGGCTGTTAAAGTCTATTACCATGTGGAAGTCTAAGTCTCTTCAAAGGTCTCCAAGAACTTGCTTTTTGAATCTGGGTACTCCTGTGTTGGTTGCATGTATATTTAGGTTAGATCTTGTTGAATTGAACCCTTTACCATTATGTAATGCCCTTATTTTATGATCTTTGTTGGTTTAAAGACTGTTGTGTCAGAAACTAGGATTCCAACCCCTGCTTTTTTGTGTTTTACATTTACTTCATAGATTTTCCTCCTTTATTTGAGACTCTGTATGTCATTGCATGTAAGATGGGTCTCTTAAAGACAGCATACTAATGGGTCTTGGTTCTTTTTCCAGCTTTCCACTTTGTATATTTTAACTGGGGCATTTAGCCCATTTACATTTACGGTTAGTATTGCTATGTGTGGATTTGATCCTGTCATCATGAGGTTAGCTGGTTATTTTGCAAACTTGTTTATGTGGTTGCTTTATAGTTTCACTGGTCTGTGTACTTCAGTGCTTTTATGTATTGGCTGGTAATGGTCTTTCCTTTCCATATTTACTGTTTCCTTCAGAAGATATTATAAGGCAGGTCTGTTGGTACCAATTTCTTCATCATTTGCTTATCTGAAAAGGATGTTATTTCTCCTTTGCCTATGGAGCTTAGTTGGCCAGACATGAAATTCTGGGTTGGAATTCATTTTCTTTGAAAATGTTGTATATTGGCCCCCACTCTCTTCTGGCTTGTAGGATTTCCACTGAGAGGTCTACTGTTATTCTGATGGGCTTCCCTTTGTAGGTGACCTGGTCTTTCTCTCTAGCTGCCTTTAACATTTTTTCCTTCATTTCAACCTTGAAGAATCCAACGATTATATGTGTTGGGGAGGATCTTCTTGTGGATTATCATACTGGGGTTCTCTGCATTTCCTGAATTTCAAAGTTGGCCTTTCTAGCTAGGTTGGGCAAGTTCTCATGAATGATATCCTGAAATATGTTTTTCAAATTGGTTCCATTCTCCCCATCTCTTTCAGGTACACCAATCAGTCATAGATTCTGTTTCTTTACATAATCTCACATTTCTTATAACTTGTGTTCATTTTTCATTCCTTTTTCTCTATTCTTGCCTGCCTGCCTTATTTCAGAAAGCCAGTCTTCTAGCTCTAAGATTCTTTCCTCTGCTTGTTCTATTCTGCTATTAATACTTGTGATTGCATTATGAAATTCTTCTATGTGTTTTTCAGCTCTGTTAGGTTGGTTAAGTTCTTCCTTGTACTGGCTATTTTCACTGTCAGCTCCTACAATGTTTTATCATGATTTTTAGCTTCCTTGCATTGGATTACAATGTACTCACTTAGCTCAGTGAACTTTGTTCCCATCCATATTTTGAATTCTACTTCTGTCATTTCAGCTACCTTAGTCTCAGCTTGGTTCCAAACCCTTGCTGGAGAGGTGACATGGTCATTGGGAGGCAAGAGGGCACTCAGTTTTTGAATTTTCTGTGTTCTTGTGCTGATCTTTCTCATCTTTGTGGGCTTATCTACCCTCACTCTTTGAGGTAGATGACCTTAGAATGATTTTGTTTTTCTTTTAACAATCTGGCCACCTTTCCATAGGGCTGCTGTGGTATGCTGGGGGTCCACTCCAGTGCCTAGTCACCTCAAATTTCCCAGTACCTGGAGGTATCACCAGTGAAGTCTGCAAAATAACAAAGATGACAACCTGCTCCTCCCTCTGGGAGCTTTGCATCAATGAAGTACAGGCATGTTTCTGGCCCAAATGCACTGTGGCTGGAGACCCTGGATAGGAGATCTCACCCAGACAGGGGGAATAAGATCAAGGATCCACTTAAAAAAGCAGTCTGGCCACATTTTTGGAGAGCAGCTGTGCTGTGCTGGGGCTCCAGTTCAGGCCCTGGTTGCCTCAGACACTCTGAAGCATGAAGGTTAGGATGGCTAAGTTGCCCAAACAGCAAAGATGGAGGCCTGCCCCTCCTCCTAAGAGCTCTGTCCCAAGAAGGCCTGAAACTTCGGTCAGCCAGACAATACCAGCAGCAGTATCCAGAGATCCCAGTTGGGAGACTCCACCCAGTGATGAGGAACAGGGTCGGGGACCTGCTTAAAAAAGCAATCTGGCCATGTTTTCATGAGGCAGCTGTGTTGTGCTGGGGTGCCACTTCCACCCCTGGTCAGCTTGGGCTTTTCAAAGCCTGCAGACTATAACAGCTAAGTCGCCCAAAAAGCAAAGATGTTGGCCCACCCCTCACTCTGCGAGCTCTGTCTCCAGGACTTTTCAAATCCCTGTCAGCCAAAAAACACCAACAGGGGTGGCTGGAGGCCCCAGTTAGGAGGTCCCATCCAGTGAGGAGGAACAGGATGGAGGACCCACTTAAAGAAGAAGTTTGGCCATGCTTTCATAGAGCAGCTGTGCTGTGCTGGAGTATGACTTCTGCCCCGTCACCTTGCACTTTCCAAAGCCCACAGACTGGAATGGCTAAGTCACCCAAACAGCAAAGATAGCAGCCCGCCACTCCCTTTGGAAGCTCTGTCCATGGTAGTTCTCAAATCTCTGTTAGCCAGAGAACACCAGCAGGCGTGGCTGAAGACTCCAGTTGGGAGGTCCAGCCTAGTGAGGAGGAATGGATCTGGGACCCACTCAAAGAAGCAGTCTGGCCACACTTTGGTAGAACAGCTGTGTTCTGCTGGGGGATCCCCTCCACCCCAGGTCAGTTCAGACTCTCCAAAGCCCACAGGCTGAAATGGCTAAATCACCCAAACAGCAAAGATGGTGGCCCACCCTTCCCTGCAGGAGCTCTGTCCTAGGGAGGCACAACATTGCTACCAGTGCCTGGCTGGAATTCCAAGCCAGTAGGTCTTATCCTATGAGAAGATATTGAAGTGGGGTCCACAGACCATTGCTGCTTGGTCCCCTGGATTCAGCCTCTTTCTTAGGAGTATTTATGGGGGTCTAATATCAGGAAAAAAATGGACTTAAAATCAAAAATTGTTACAGGAGACAAATAAGCATATTTTATATTGATGAAGGAGTCAATTCACCAAGAAGATATAATAATTATAAACATATACAAATCAAACATCAAACCTCCAAAATATATGAAGCACACATTTACAGAATTGAAGGGAGAAATAGACGGATACATAATTACTGGATACTTTGTCACTCCACTTTCAACAATGGATTAAAAAACCCAGACATAAGATCAACAAGGAAACAGAGGATTTGAACATTATAAATCAACTGGGCCTAACAGATATGTACAGAGCACTCCACCCAATAGCAGCAGAATACACATTTTTCTCAAGTGCACAAGGAACATTCTCCAAGGTAGGCCATATTTAGACCATAAAAAGTATCTTAATAAATTTTAAAAGATTGAAATCATATAAAGTTTTTCCAATCATGATGGATGAAACTAGCAATCAATAGCAGAAGGAAAATTGGAAAATTCACCAATATTTGGAAATTAAACAACACACTTTTAAGTAACCAACAGGTCAAAAAAGAAATCACAGGGAAATTAGAAAATATTTTGAAACAAGTGAAAACAAAAATACGACATACCAAAGTGTATACAAGAGGCAATGAAAGCAGTGTTAAGAGGAAATTTATAGCTGTAAACACTTACCTTTAAAAAAGAAGAAAAATTTCAAATCAACAACCTAAATTAACACCATTAGGAACTAGTACAACAACCAACTATACCCAAAACTAGCAGAAAGATGGAAATAATAGATTAAAGTGGAGAAACATAAAACATAAAATAGAGAATAGGGAAACAACAGAAAAAAAACAAGAAAACCAAAAGTCGGTTCTTTGATAAAATATACCAGTCTTCACCTAGTTTGACTATGAAAAAAAGACAGAAAATTCAAATTATTAAAATCAAAAATGAAAGTGAAGGCATTCCTTACTGGTTTTACAGAAATTTTTTTAAAAGATTATAAAAGAGTACTATAAACAATTGCATGCCAACGAATTGAATAACCTACATGAAATGGACAAATTCTTAAAAATAAACAACCTACCAAGACTGAATCATGAAGAAATAAAAAATCTTCTTAACTCATAACTATTAAGAAGATTGAATCAAAAACCTCCCAACATAGAAAAGCCCTAGACCGAACAGCTTACCTGATTAATTCTATCAAATGTGTAAAAAAAAACTCAAAATGAATACCAATCCTTCTCACACCCTTCGAAAATACTGAAGAGGAGATAACATTTCTTAATTCATTCTATGAGTCCAGCATTACCCTGATACTGAAATCAAAGACACTATAAGAAAACTACAAGCCAATATCCCTTATGAATGTTGGCGTACAAATCTTCCAATATTAATAAATACTATCAAACCAAATTCAGCAGCATATTAAAAGGATTCTACAACAGGAACAAGTAGGATTTATTACTGGAATGCAAGGATGTTTCAACACATGAGAATCAATGTAAACACATGTAATACAACAATATAATACACCTAAATATAAGAGCTAATACTATAAAATTCTTAGAAGAAAACAGAGGCCAAAAACTTCCAAGACATCAGATTAGACAACGATTTCTTGGATATGACACCATAAACACAGGCAACTAAATAAAAAAAATGATAAATGGAGTTCACCAAAATTTAAAACTTTCATGTACCAACAGATAGATACTCTGAAATGAAATAGCAACGACAGAATGGGAGAAAAAATTTTCAAATCATATATCTGATAAGGGTTAAGATCCAGAATATATAAAGAACTCTTACAACTCAACAACAAAAATTCAAAAATGGGCAAAAGACTCAAATAGACATTTCTCCAAGGAAGATATGCAAACGGTCAATAAGGACATGAAAGATGTTCAACAGCACTAACTGTTAGGAAAATATAAATCAAAAGCACAGTAAGATACTATTATACTTCACACCTATTAGCATGACTATTATTTTTAAAAAACAGAAAGTAACAAGTGTTGATGAGAATGTGGAGAACCTGGAAGCCTTGTGCATTGCTAGTGGAATGTAAAATGGTGCAACCACTGTGAAAAACAGCATAGCAGTTCCTCAAAAATTTAAACATATAATTACTATATAATCTAGCAATTATTTTGGGTACACACCCAAAAGAATTGAAAGCAGGAACTCGAACAGATATTTGTACACCAATATTTATAGCAGCATTATTCACAAAAGCCAAAAAGTGAAAACAATCCAAATGTCCATCAATAGATGAATGGATAAGCAAAACATGTTATTTACATACAATGGAATCTTATTCAGCTTTAAAAATGAATAGAATTTAATATATTCTAAAACATGGATGAAGCTTGAAAACATTATGCTAAGTGAAATGAAATAAGCCAGACACAAAAGGACAATTACTGTATGATTTCACTTACGTGAGTGATCAAGAATAGTAAAATTAATAGGAGCAGAAAGTAGAATGATGGATATCAGAGAATGGAAGGAGATAGATACCAGGAGTTATTGTTTACTGGGTATGGAGTATCCATTTAGGATGATGAAAAAGTTCTGGAGATAAATAGTTGTAATGGCTGCCCAACAATGTCAAGGTATTTAATGCCACTGAGTTGTACACTTGTAAACAATTAAAATGGTTGATTTTATGCATATTTTACCATAATAAAAAATATCTTAGAATCACTCATAGATCCCAGAAAAAAAAACAACTTCTATATCTATACAAGACATAACATGAAAGAAGCTTGAGAAAAGTGCTCATCTTGTTGATTCACAACATAATGTTAGTCATATTTTCTTAGCATCTTTACATTTACATGATGCCTATAAATGCATGCAAGTATCCTCCTTTATAGCATGCTTAGCCACAAATAAAAACAACCTAGGGACTTGGATAATCTAGGGACAAATGTTAGGAATGGATGGTTTCTGTTTTGTTATGTTTGCGTGCTTGAATTTTCACACACACAAATAATTCCATACTTGTTTTAACAATGGTAGATTTAAAAAATAGAAACACTCTGTTTTCAATCTAGACTGTTGTTGTGTTCATTTTATCTTGAATCTTCATAAACATACAAAGCAATGTACTACTTGCTACATCACTGCTTCCTATCTTTCTTTTCCCATTGTTATTAACCTATTTGTGTATGGACTTGCACAGGTTATTCGTATAATTTGCATGGATATAAACTGTTAATTTGCTCTAGTACAGAGGAAACTAATTCTGCAGGTTTCCCCCAAAGAGCACATTTGTGCTCCCTTATGTTAAAGCCTAATAATGTTACACATGTGGAGATAATAACACCACCCATTTCATTAAGTTGTGAGGATTTAATGCAAGAACAGAATACAAAGTATTTAGCACAGTGTCTGGCATTGTAATAAATAAGTAGTAATTCCCTTCCCACCCTGCCCGTACAATCTTACGCCATGTCTATTACGGCCATATGTCTTGGAATTTCCAGCATGATTCTAATATTAGATATGTTGTTCTCCTTACCCCATCATATATTTCTATAGATTGCAATCCTCAAGTCAGTATTTAGAAAACAGAGTATTTATTGATATGATATAGACCCCTTAAACAATAATGGTACTTACTAGATTCTGGGTGCTTACTATGATAACTATGTAATGTGTTCTGCACACACTGTCATTTAATTCTCCCAACATCCCTATGAGATGCATGGTTATCATTGCCATTTAAGAGATGAAGAAATTGAGAGACCTGTTAGCTCAGCCAATGTCACACACTTGGTTTATCCAGGTCTCCTGATTCTCTGTCTGGTGCTTTTTCCATCACCTCAAAGATTCATAGTTTATCGACATACATGAAAATACAGGCTTTTTAAGTAGTGCTAGATACTTGTTTAGTTGTGCTCTGAATAAAGGAAGCTAGCAAGATTTATGATGGAATAATTTTTACACAATACACACATGGTGGTACCTCAGTTTCCTTGTCTCTAAACTAGGATTTATTTATCTTACATGGTGGTGAGGACTGATTGGGGAAATTAGTATAAAGAACATTCATATTTGAAGTACAAGTTCTCAGAAATATAAATACAGATACAGAGCAAGATACCCTGAATACTCGTGCTTGTACTTTGAAAAGAGGTTGACAAGAAAAAGCTTGATGTTGAAAATGGCTCAGTTATAATCAGTTGCTGAAGTTATTCTGACAATCAGGTACAATGCAGAAGGGCAGACATTCTCAGGAAAGGTTAAGGTTTCCTTGGCAACTATCAAATGCATTGTTAATATCCCCTAGGAACTTTTTGGTCAATAATGACTGAAGTGCTAGAAAACTATTTTTAAACTATCTTTTGAGTTAATTCTACTCTCTTTTCAAAATTCTTTTTTCCTTAAATTTACTTTAATTGCTTAATTAATGGTTATTTGGTGAAGGTTACTGAACATTCTGTTGAAGGAAAGGTTTTGACTCTTTCTGTCAAATAGCATTAAAGATGCCAATGAATAGGGAGCTGTTTGGAAAAGATTTGAGCAAACTCTAATGCAAAGGAGGAGTAACCCATAAGATATTCACCCAAAGTTACAATTATGAGTGTCTATCTAAAATTATTATTAATATCCATTATCGAATTTTCATATTTGCAAACATCTTAGTAATTCATTTATATTGGTTATTCCACATGTCTATCCAACCAAGACCTTCAGTGACTGTTCTCATTTTATGGACCAAAAACTTTAGACCAATTACAAATAGCCCCACTTGGCCGGGTGCGGTGGCTCACGTCTGTAATCCTAACACTTTGGGAGGCAGAGGAGGGTGGATCACTTGAGGTCAGGAGTTCGAGACCAACCTGCCGACATGGTGAAACCCTGTCTCTACTAAAAATACAAAAAGTATCCGGGCACGCTGGTGGGAGCCTGTAATCCCAGCTACTCAGGAGACTGAGGCATGAGAATTGCTTGAACCCAGGAGGCAGAGGTTGCAGTGAGCTAAGATTGTGCCATTGCACTCCAGCCTAGGTGACAGAATGAGACTCCATCTCAACAACAACAAAAAAAAAATAGCCAGACTTTCTTCAACCATTTATTAGTGGGCAATCATTAACAAGTATGGATCAGAATCAAAAGAGTTGAAATAGTTATTTATATCATTAGAATTGGTATGTCATAGTACTTGTCATTCCATCAACTAATATTCGACAGGATTCATGATACCCCAAGAATATGATAGTGAAAGGCAAAAGATTTGTAAAATCTGAAGAGAAACCAAAGTATTGCTTGAGGTGATGGATACTCCACTTACCTGGATGTGATTACTATGCATTGCATGCCTATATCTGAACATCTCATGTACTCCACAAATACATACACCTACAATGTACTCACAAAAATTAAAAATTAAAACTTAAAAATTTTTAAAAAGAATGTGACAATGGACAAGATAAATCAATCAAGCCTCTATACAAACCAATGACACATGAGAATAGAGACCCTGTGATTTTAAAATAATTGACGACAGCTTCATTCATTGTTACCTTCAGTTGAAGTCATTGGTATTGATAGAGTCTATTCTCAATTTTCCCAAGAAGGAGCAGTTATTTTAAATTACATCCTTCAAGAAATACACTTTATATTTGTTTTTCTTTGTCCAAATACTTTTCTTAGTATTTGAGGACATTATAATATAGTTATTTTTGCTAGTTGAATAACTGTTTGTTAATACGAGTTCATTATTAACTGTTACTGAATATTGCCAAGAATATTTTATTGATTTTTAAAACTGTCTAGTAGAAAGGTAACTATCTTAGAAAGGTAATTGAAAAAACAACTTCACTAATGCAATTCCAGGTTATACCTATGTCTTAGTGACAGACACCATAATACACATAATACAGTAGAAAGAAAAATAGATGGATAAAAATAAACCTATAAATGAATTGTGTAGTTATTTAAGAATAATCTTGAATCAGATATTCCTTTACTTACAAGTGGTCTTATCTCCATCCCCTTTTCTTTGTCTTATAAGTCACTATGAAAATACTTACCTGCTTCCTGGGTTGGAGTTTCCTTCTTGTTTTCTAAAAATAAATTTCCTTCAACTAACTTCTATGTCTGGAAATCAGCTCTTATAGAACTGTAAACAATAAATGATTTTTTTTAAGATTGGATGTTTTATAACTGATCATTAGAGAAATGCAAATCAAAACCACAATGAGATACCATCTCATGCCAGTCAGAATGGCAATTATTAAAAAGTCAAGAAACAATAGATGCTGTCAAGTCTGTGGAGAAATAGGGACGCTTTGGCAGTGTTGGTGGGAGTGTAAACTAGTTCAACCATTTTGGAAGACAGTGTGGCGATTCCTGAAGGATCTAGTACCAGAAATTCCTTTGACCCAGCAACCCCATTACTGGGTATATACCCAAAGTAATATAAATCATTCTACTATCAAGACACATGCACACATATGTTTACTACAGCACTATTTAAAATAGCAAAGACATGGAACCAATCCAAATGCCCATCAATAATAGACTGGATAAAGAATATGTGGTACATATACACCATGAAATATTATGCAGTCATAAAAAGGAATAAGATCACATCCTTTGCAGGGGCATGAATGAAGCTGGAAGCCATCATCCTCAGCAAACTAACACAGGAACAGAAAATCAAAATCAAACACCCCATGTTCTCACTCATAAGTGGGAGTTGAACAATGAGAACACATGGACACAGGGAGGGGAACAACACACACTGGGGCCAGGTGAGGGGTTGGGAGGAAAGGGGATGGAGAGCATTAGGACAAATAGCTAATGCATGCGGGGCTTAAAACCTAGATGATCAGGCCGTTAGGTGCAGCAAAGCACCATGGCACATGTATACCTATGGAACAAACCTACACATTCTGCACTTGTATCCTGGAACTTAAAGTAAAATTTTTAAAAAATTGGATGTTTTAATTACTTCAAAATACAACTTCTCTCGAAAGCGCATGTTCATTTCAGCACCAGGTATATCCAGGATGCTAACAACACAAACTAAACGATCAGAAATAACCATGCTGAGGATATTTGCCTTGTTATATTTTTTCTCTTCCTCAGTTTTTATAAACAGGAACCAAAAATCTACTGTCCAAAGTAACTGGGAAAAGGGCTAAAAACAATATAAAGGTAACAGTATTACACTGAATATTTTCTGGCTGCTCTTAAGGAAAATGAATCCCATTCACAATTTAACACTACAAACACAAGCTTCTACAACAAAAACACTTCATCATCATAATCACCAAAAATCATATTCAAATGACCAGTATGGTCACTTTTTCACAACAAACTGGATAGACACAATAGTTGCCTACAATGGTGCTATTTTCTTACCACATAAAGCATCAGGTACAGTGCCTACTACATTGTAGTTACTGAATAAGTGTTTGTTCTTTCTCTGCATATTAGTATACCTCTAAGAACTTCCGGTGGTTGGCCACACTTCTTGCCTTGGCATGTTTTGATCAAGAGACTACAGGTTGGTCATGATCAGGGTAGAGAAAATGGAAAGCATGGTGTGGGTAGCTAATCATGGTCTATGGGTAGAATGCATGATCTGAGTAAGCAGACCACTAGACTTGTGGAGGGCTAGTTGGGGAACTGAAAAGGGAACATGAAAGAGAAAGAGGTTGTAGAGGACAAAGAAGAAATTATGACACCATATCAAGTATTAGTAGGTCTAAGGAAGGTCAAGGGCTAGGGGAAGGGCACATTCCTCAGTCACATTTCCTGGTCTCATAACATACTGAATAATAATTTATACTAACTAAATAATCCCTGACACTGATATTCTAAAGCACCTGCCACATGCCATCATCTTCTTCACAAGACATCCAGAAGAGTTTTCCTCTGAATAAGACTCCATGACTTGCTATGAGATACTGCAATCTTCCCACACGGATTGAACAGGTTACATACCTGACCCAGAGGCAGCTGGACTTGAGGGGAGATCAGCAGCTTATGGTAAAGAGACAAGGGAGCTTGGCCCATCCGGATAGTTTTGTGTTGGATAGTACCATCTCAAGTATGAAGACAGGCTCATCCTTGAGATGAAGCCATTATATCACCTGGAGATTTGAAACTCCAAACACCTCGGGAAGGGTCAAGAGATAGTAGAGCATAGACAGAAGCTGAAAGATGTGTCAAGAAAAGGCAGGAAGCAGAAACCACATGGCAGGGGAAAGCGATGAAGTTGAGAGCTGAGAGCATTTGGCAGCAATAGAAACAGACAGAATTATGGTAGGAAGAAGTAAAAGCAGAAGGCAGAACCTGAATCATGAGAATTATTTACTACTATAGCTGCTTTTGGTGCAAAAGGGTTATATAGTATCCTAAATATGGTCTTTTTGGCCATCTGTAAGGATGAATTGCCCAAGTACTGAAATAGTTTCTTCTGCTTCCTTACTTTCTGACATATCTTTAAAACAGCCACATTGCCTGAGGAAAACTGAGTTGCTGCTGTTCCTTGCAATGTGAAGTTACCAACAAACACACCTAGACACAGGTCAGTAACCACCTAGTCATTGTTTATAGCCTCCTTATCAATGTGCAGGTGCTATCTGTCAGAGAAGGAGGGACAGACACCACAATTCAAGTCAAGAGACCTAGGTTAGGTTGCCTGTGGCCACAAGTAACAGAAAACCCTGCATAAAACAGACCTTTAAAATAAAGTGTTTTAAATTTCACATACTGAGAAGTTCATAGGTAGGCCAGGCACTGGTGTGGTATGTCAAGGCTTTGTCTCTCCTTCTCTGTGTTTCCCTGGTCTCTGTCCTTCTCTGTCAGGAGACCTTCCCTTCAGGCTTGTAGCATGATGCTGGCAACAGTTCTGAGGAAAATGAAGAAACATTTCCCAGAAGTCCTTTCTGGAGTTGGGTCACGTACTTGTGCCTAAACCAATCAATCTTTGGCAAGGAGAATGGGACTACCAGGACCTCTCTTACATCTATTAAGACCCACCCCCTATGGTCTGAAATGGGGTCAGCCCCATCAAGAAGAATTGATACCTGGACAAAATCTGGGCTCTGTTAGAAAGTGGAAGGATAGTAGGGAGCACATATTGGGTAAGCCATCACAGAATCTCTTCCAAAAGCTGATGTAATTTGGATATTTGTCCCCTCTCTAAATCTCACACTGAAATTTGATCCCCAAATGTTGGAGGTGGGGCCAAGTGGGGGGTGTTTGGGTAGTGGAGGTGGATCCCTCATGAATGTCTTAGTGCTATCCTCATGGTAATGAGTGAGTTCTAGCTGTATTAGTTCCCAGGAGATCACATTGTTAAAAAGAGCCTGGCACCTCCTCCCTTCTCTCTCCTCCTCTTTCGCCATGCGATGCCTGCTCACCTTCACCTTCTGTCATGGATGGAAGCTTCATGAAGCCTTCACCAGAAGCAGATGCTGGTGCCACACTTCGTGTATATCCTGCAGAACCCTAAGACAAATAAATTCTTTTCTTTATAAATTACCCAGCCTCTGGTATTCCTTTACAGCAATGCAATTAGACGTGAACTACATCACACCATACTTGAAAGAAAGAAAAAGAAGATCATTGGATATCTTTTGTGAGTTTCTGAAGCACATAGCATTACCTCCTATTTTATTTCCACCTGTAACAACAAAGTTTCTGACAACAAAGTGGTAATTAGAACACTTCTTCCTTGTTATTATGTTGGCAGTTTTCAAATTACAGTATATCAATTTTCAATGATCCAAGCACTCTTCCCATATTATCAACTTAAGGCATTTAAAGTTAATAAACCACTAACTAAATTATTAATCAATTATCAAGTCAGTGCCTATATGCTAGTCACCATGTTAGGTGCTAAAGATAGAGAAGTTAACAAGGTACATTTCTTTTCCTCATAATCTAGCAGTACGTCTCAATCTGCTTGCAGAGGGGCCTATATCTTCACTCTCCTTGCTAGACAATATGAAAGAGGCTTATTCACCATGGCATCCCCAGAACCTAATGCATGGCTGACATATATTGATTGTTGAAAGAACGAGAAATACAAAGAAATGATAAGGTGAGTGGTGAGAATAAGGGACCAAGAGACTTATCCTGTTACTATAAAGTAATAAGACTGGTTTTATTGTGTTTTGTGTTGCTCATAAACTATCTCTGAAAGCAGTTTAATAGAGGTTTAAAAAACATTTGAACTATGGCAATATTATTTAAATGTTTATCTTGTCCCAGTGTGTTTACCTTTAAGGAAAATACTCATTTAAATGTAGAAGTTATGGCACATTTGTCACAAAAGACGTATCATTACATGATTGTACTCAAACCTTAAGATTGCTTCTAAAAAGAAAAAGTAGTATTCTAAGTGACAGTTGCAATCTACCACTAAATGACCACATGCACAACTTGTGCATAAGATGGAAAAGGTTTTTTTCTGTGGATTTGGGATCAAGCTCAGCCCTGTGTACCTTAAGTACGGCCAAGCCAAGGCTTTGAGGCTATCTGACAGTGAGAAGCAGGAACATGGTAAGGTATCAAAGGATGAAAATTTCAGTGCAAATCAAGGTTTGTTCATAAGGTCTGCCCCTGCATGACATCAGGATGTGAATGAAACGGTTGGTACTGATGCGATGGGAGCTCAACTTAGCCTTTCTGTTTGAAGGCAGCAGAGGAGACAAGAAATTATTTGCTACATGGCAATTTGCATTAGCAAAAAAGCAGAGGCTTCTGTGATTGTCCTCTAAGAAATTATCAAGTGTCCCTAGGTAACCGCCAAAACACTTCTTTAAAAATGCCTGTGAAAATCTCCCCTAGGCAGAATATCTGAATGAATCTATTCTAATGAAGATATTACTTCCAATTCTGATTTATTTTGTCATAAAAATAAAGTGGAAATTATAAAGAGTAAGCTAAGAACTATAATTGTATTACCAAACACAATTTTCTATATTATTCTTTTTATTTTTCCATAAGTTATTGGAGTACAGGTGGTATTTGGTTACATGAGTAAGTTCTTTAGTGGGGATTTGTGAGATTTTGGTGCACCCATCACCTGAGCAGTATACACTGCACCCTATTTGTAGTCTTTTATCCCTCACCCCCCTCCCATCCTTTCCGCCAATTCCCGAAAGTCCACTGTATCATTCCTATGCCTTTGCGTCCTCATAGCTTAGCTCCCACATATCAGTGAGAACATACCATGTTTGGTTTTCCATTCCTCAGTTCCTACACTTAGAATAGTCTCCATTCTCATCCAGGTTGCTGTGAATGCCATTAATTCATTCCTTTCTATGGCTGAGTAGTATTCCATCATGTATATATACCACAGTTTCTTTATCCACTCGTTGATTGATAGGCATTTGGGTTGGTTCCACGACTTTGCAATTGCAAATTGTGCTGCTATAAACATGCGTGTGCAAGTATCTTTTTCGTGTAACGACTTCTTTTCCTCTGGGTAGATACCCAGTAATGGGATTGCTGGATCAAATAGTAGTTCTACTTTTAGTTCTTTAAGGAATCTCCACACTGTTTTCCATAGTGGCTGTACTAGTTTATATTCCCACCAGCAGTGTAGAAGTGTTCCCTGATCACCACATCCATGCCAACATCCACTGTTTTTGATTTTTTTATTATGGCCATTCTTGCAGGAGTAAGGTGGCATTGCATTGTGGTTTTGATTTGCATTTCCCTGATCATTGGTGATGCTGAGCATTTTTTAATATGTTTGTTGGCCATTTGTATATCTTCTTTTGAGAACTGTCCATTCATATCCTTAGCCCACTTTTTGATGGGATTGTTTGGGGTTTTTTTTACTGATTCGTTTGAGTTCCTTTTAGATTCTGGATATTAGTTCTTGGTCAGATGTATAGATTGTGAAGACTGCCTCCCACTTTGTGGGCTGTCCATTTACTCTGCTGACTGTTCCTTCTCCAGTGCAAAAGCTCTTTAGCTTAATTAAGTCCCAACTATTTACCTTTCTTTGCATTTGCTTTTGAGTTCTTGGTAATGAAATCCTTACCTAAGCCAATGTCTAGAAGTGTTTTTCCAGTGTTATCTCCTAGAATTTTTATAGTTTCAGGTATTAGATTTAAGTCCTTAATCCATTTGAATTGATTTTTGTATAAGGTGAGAGATGAGGACCCAGTTTTATTCTCCTATATGTGGCTAGCCAATTATCCCAGCACCATTTGTTGAAAAGAGTGTCCTTTCCCCACTTTATGGTTTTGTTTACTTTGTCAAAGATCAGTTGGCTAAGTATTTGGATTTATTTCTTAGTTCTCTATTCTGTTCCATTGGTCTATGTGCCTATTTTTATACTGGGTTACCATGCGGTTTTGGTGACCATGGCCTTATAGTATAGTTTGAAATCAGGTAGTATAATGCCTCCAGATTTGTTCTTTTTGCCAACTCTTGCTTTGACTACGCAGGCTCTTTTTGGGTTCCATATGAATTTTTAAATTGCTGATTAATCAATTTACACACACTTTTTTAAAAATCTTTATAATGTACAAGTTTATAATTTTAGTTAACGTAATATGGTATCTGTGGTAATTTCCAAAAAGAATGGGAACAGATTCTTTGTTAGGAAGGCCACATTATTTGATTAGAAACATCAGTTTTAACTTAAATATTTTCATTTACAGCACCATTTCTAGAATAAAATCTAACATATGCCCAGCAGTTTCTGTTTTATATTTTGAAGTTAAAAATAAGTCTTTTAATATCTAAAACTTATGTAGTCATGCACCGCATAATGATGTTTTGTCAACATTGAATGATCTTATGGGACAGTGGCCTCATAAGATCATAATGGAGCTGGAAAATTCCTATCACCTGGTGACATTGTAGCTGTCCTAATGTTAAAGAGCAATGCATTACTCACATGTTTATGGTACTGCTGGTGTAAACAAACCTAATGTACTGCCAGGCACACATAAGTATGGCACATACAATTATGTGTAGTACAATTATGTGTAGTACATAATACTTGAAAATGATAAACAACTATGTTACTGGTTTATGTATTTACTATACTATACTTTTATCATTATTTTAGAGTGAACTCCTTTGACTTATTAAAAGAAAAAGTTAACTGTAAAACAGCCACAGATCCTTCAGAAGGTATTTCAGAAGAAGGCATTGTTATCATAGGAGATATGATATTGCCCATGAAGACCTTCCAGTGGGACAAAACATGGAGGGAAGATGGTGATATTGGTGATCCTGACCCTGTGCAGGCCTAGGCTACTGTGTTTGTGTCTTCATTTTTAACAAAGAGTTTCAAAAGTAAAAAAAAATTTAAAATATTAAAAATATGAAAAAGCTTATGGAATAAGGATATAAAGAAAGGTTTTTCTGTACAGCTGTATGATGTATTTGTGTTTTAGGCTAGGTTTTATTACAAAAGAGTAAAAAAGTTGGCCGAGCGTGGTGGCTCACGTTTGTAACCCCAGCCCTTTGGAAGGGCCAGGCAGGCGAATCACCTGAGGTCAGGAGTTCAAGACCAGCCTGATCAACATGGAGAAACTCCATCTCTACTAAAAATACAAAAATTGGCCAGGCGTGGTGGCAGGTGCCTATAATCCCAGCTACTTGGGAGACTGAGACAGGAGAATCGCTTGAACCAGGGAGGGGGGCGGGGGGCGGGGGCGGAGCTTGCGGTGAGCCGAGATCGTGCCATTGCACTCCAGCCTAGGCAACAAGAGTGAAACTCCATCTCAAAAAAAAAAAAAAAAAAAGAGAGAGAGAATAAAAATGTTTACAAATATTTAAAGGTTATAAAGTAAAATAGTTGCAGTAAGCTAAGGTTAATTTATTATTGAAGAAAGAAAAATTTTTTGGAAATTTAGTGTAGCCTAAGCGTTTATAAAGTCTATGGTAGTGTACAGTAATGTCCTACAGTCTATGGTAGTATATAGTCAATGTCCTGATGTCTTCACATTCCCTCACCACTCACTCACTGACTCACTCAGAGCAACTTTCAGTCCTGCAAGCTCCATTCTTGGTAAGTACCCTATACAGGTGTACCATTTTTTATCTTTTACGCAATATTTTTACTATACCTTTTCTATGTTTATATATCCAAATCCTATTATGTTACAATTGCCTACATTGTTCAGTATAGTAACATGCTGTACAGGTTTGCCGCCTAGAAGCAATAAACTACACTATATCTAGGTATAGATATACACACTGTACAACTATACATTCTAGCCTAAGTGTGTAGTAGACTATACCATCTAAGTTTGTGTAAGTACACTGTTTGCACCACAACAAAATCACCTAACGATGCATTTCTCAGGGCAGATATAGCTCCATCGTTAAATGACACATGGTCAAAAGCAAGAAAATAAATTTGTTTGAAAAAACTTGTTCTTATAACCAGATTGATTTAGTTGTATACTTTATACCTCTTCCTCTTCCGTCACCCTCTCCTTCCTCATTGTCATGCTACCTCTTCTCCACAATCCCACTTCTACCCCAGTTAACAAGATATAAAACATCCCTGACCAATATGCTCTTTGGCATCATTGCCTGATTTATTATATCTTTTCTCCTTCTTCACTAACCCAATGAATTGAAGCCCCCTCTATTTAACAGTAGATAGCTCTATTTGATTGCAATCCTCTCCATTAATGAGAAGGTATAGCATTCCCGAATTTATTTCTACCTTAATGAAAAAAAAAGACTGAAACATTTTGGCCCAATTTTGAAAGTTAAAAGGGCTTCTAGAGTCTGGAATCAACACCTTTGCGAGTGCCTCTTCCTTCCTTTCTGTCCTTCCTTTTCCTCATTCATACATTCAACAATTTTTTCATTGTTAAATATGCCAGGGACTATTCAAGGCACCAGGACTACAACAATGAACATGACAGACAAAAGTTCCTGCCCTCATGGAACTTATATTCTAGTTGGGAATACAAGCAATAACCAAATTTAGAAAAAATAAAATATTTTATATTTTACATAGTAATGCATGCTAAAAAGAAAAAACAGGGAAGGAGATATGAAGTGTGTGTGTGTGTATGTTTGTGTGTGTGTTTGTGTGTGTGTGTTGTGTGTCTGTGTGTGTATGTTTGTGTGTGTTGTGTGTGTGTCTGTGTATGTGTGTGTGTGTGTGTGTGTGTGTGTGTGTGTGTGTGTGTGTGTGAGGGGCAGGTTGAAATTTCAAATAGGATGGTATCCAAGGCCTCAATGTAAAGGTGACATGTGAAGAAACATCTGATGGACGTGAGGAGAAAGTCAAGCAATTATTTTGGGAAGAGATTTCCAGAAAGAGGCAAGAACTAGTTAGGATACTTTTCTAAAGATAATTCCTTGCTCCATGGAAATTTGAGGGTTGTGACTGAGATAAACAGAAGTATTTATCCAACAAGTAGTAAGATACTCCCCATCACCTGCAGTAACCTAGGCCTGTCCCAACTCCTTCCAGAGTAAAGTCTGCATCAAAGGGAGTTGTCCTTGCCCCAAAGACACTATTAGAGATAAGTACCAAGACCCTCTCTCTGTCATTCCATGTTAGATCATTGTTTTCAGGTAGCATTTTTCAGCATGCAATTTATACTATCACCTATAGGCTATGTGCTGTAGATAACTGTTAATTAGAAAAAGACTCTAATCTTCCACTTGTCCAAAGATGGAGTAAGTTTCCAGGCCAACAGGCTTGTTTTCTCTGAGAAGTACTAATTAAGTTGGGCCAGAAAGCTTCTCAACATACGAGAGAACCCAGTGACCCCTCAAACACAACTTGACAAAATGCTCAGTGTGTGATTATAGCTTGGTCATTAACACAAACTAATAATAGCACATATACTTACATGTACTTTTCGTTAAAACTGTTGTCAACACACTGAAAAGTGTGTACATAAGAAAAATGTCAAGTATCAATTGTAGATGAGCCTTGGGGTTAATAATATGTGTCTAGAGAAGAGTAAAGAAATCAGTGGTTTATAAGTATCCCTCACTCCCCCATTATTCTTTAAAAAGCTTTGTGATAGAAGAGATTTAGCCAATTTTGGGATTTTTTCCCTGAAAAAAAATGCCACTTCTAGATTTTCTTCTGCCAGTTAAATTATTAAATTATTATCTATCTTCTGCCAATAAATATGTGGGTATAATAATCCATAACAAAAATTTTTAAATTGTTGATTGGTTCCCCACCAACCACAGAACTTCCATCTCTAATTATCTCAAGGTAATCAAATGTGAAATCACTAGATTAAATGAAGAGAAGAATACATATTTAACTCCAGGGTAAATATAGCAACATACAATGAAATCCCACATAATTAATCTAAGAGTAGAAAATGAAATAATATACCTTGTCCTAGATCACAAAAGAGATTCTGACAAAGCAGAGTATACCTAGAAGAGTGAACACAGAGGTTCCAGTTAACTGAGCCAACCATACATTGATAGTCTTTATCCTTACAGTATCACTTTATGTTTTATGTTTCCAGGTAGAGAGACAACAATCTTAACTGAGAAATGCTTCTCTAATGAGGAATACTGCACAGGTATAAACTGTATTGCTTCCAACCTATGTCATGTCTCAAAAAGGTACCATACTGTCTGCTCAAAGGAGCTGAAATAAAATGAAAACACAAATATATTCCAAGTCACGTAGTTGCAGAGGGATGAAATGAAACCACTGCTGCACTAGTATATGGATTAATGTTGCCTTTTGCTGTCAATTCCAGCAAACACTACATCAAATTTGTAGCTAGGGCTGATTCATGTTATAACATTCACTCTCAGATCTTTGTCTCCAGAAAGCCTATTCCACAGTTTATGAAGCTGGATAGACAAGAGTTATGCATAACCTCAGAAAAGCTAAGGGGCATCACATTCACTGGTATGGATCAGTGGTCAAATAGTTAATTATTTTGCTCACAGCAAAGAAGGAAGATTTTTCCATTTGAAGATTTTTTACCCTATACACAACAGATTTGGGGAATGTACTGTATACTGTGCATCAGTTGGTTTAAAAAAAAATTACTGCAATCAACCTCCTAAAAACAGACATTGCAAAAGCTTATTACATTATTTTTAATACTTCTAAAATTCTATAAGAGAACAGATACAGTTCAGTTAAAAACAAACTCAAAATCCTAGGAGTATGAATCATTAAACATGCATACATAATACCCAGACATCCCTTCAAAACATTGGGATTAAAGAAAAGAGGCTATGGTTTCTATAGAGAAATGCAAAAATCAAAAACACTTTTATCTGAAGTACAGGCTACCAGAAGCATAGGCTTAAGGGATCCTAATGCAGCATAAATCAGCCAGGCGGGCTGAAACCAACTGACCTACCTGTCAGGACCAAAGCAGAAGGCACTGCCGAGATCTGTGGGGGAAAGGGGGAAGTGCATGGGGCCAACAGCATGCCACAGTAAATGCACTGTCGCCCTGCTGAACTGCAATTGCAGAATGGAGCTCAGGGACATGGAGAAAGATGTTTGCTGCTCATCCACTTAAATATTAAGAAGTAGCCAAATAGTTCTCTTCTTAGCCCTATGCTTGGCTACCAAAGAATGCCGTGGTGTATATCAATAGCCTTGGGTTAAATTTCCGAAAATAATGCAAGCTGCTCCTCACAGAGGCTGAATAGACCTTTTAGAAACTTTGGGCCCAGCTATAAACCTTAAAAAAGGTAAAAATTTAAACTATATATATTTCCTACAAAGGGTTTATGTTTCATTTGGTGGTGGTTCCTGTTGTTTCTAGCAGTAATAACTTGGCTGCAGTAATCCTGTAGCCAAGAAATTTTGCAACCTTCCCACTAGGAGGAGCTACAGGAACACAAGGATCAAGATTTGAAATGCCAGGGCTCTGGTTGTCAGGCTATAGTTTGAGAAAACTATTTTCCAATTTACTTCAAGTAAGCACTGGTCAGGACTATTTTAGAGCCCCACAAATACAGTCCAAGTAATTTCAACCAATACCATTTAAGCACCTACTATGAGCAAGGCTCATTGCTAGATGTAATGAGGGACATGAAGATAAGTGACCCACAATACCTGCTCTCAACTAGCTCATAAATTAGTGGTGGGGAGAGGGGGAAGGAAGGACAGGTGGATTCAACATGTTCAGAACTACCTGTATTACAGCATGGAGTATGATAAACTGCACAATGACAAATCTGAAAATAAAGCAACATTATATTGATAAGGAGGATAAATCATACTTGGATTGGGGGAAAAGTAAGAATTAGGAAATAGTCTCATGGATACCCTCAACACTGTGAGTGATGGGAAGCATGCAAGTGCTTACCATATAATCTCAGGAATAGAAACCATTCAGGAGTTTAAGACCCTCTTTTGCTAGGTGGTTTCCAAATGCCCAAAAATAAAACAGATGGTCTTTGCCAATGATAGAAAGTTTCCATATGGCAGGTGCTTGGCTCCAGTGAATGCCTTGAGAGGAGGCCCACTGCCCCACACAGAGCTGGTCCTCCACAATGAAATAGAGAAAACCATGACTTATATGACTATGATGTTTAATTGTATGTCATCTTGGAGGGTGTTTCTGAATCAAGTTAACGTTTAAATCAGTGAACTGTGCATAAAGCAGACTGATCCTTGTAATGTGGGTGGGCCTCATCCAATCCGTTGAAGGCCTCAATAGAACAAAAAGACTGGCCTGCCCAAACAAGAACGAATTATCCAGCAGATTGCTTTCAGAATTTATGTGTTCCATCAGCTTTCCTGGGTCTCCAGGCTGCCAGCTTTCCTATTGGAACTGGAACATCAGCTCTCCTAGGTCTTAAGCCAGCTGGCCCACACTCTAAATTTTAGACTTGCCATCCTCCAAAATCATGTGAGTTAATTCTTTTCCTAATAAGATGTGTATGCATATAGGAAAAAAAAAACACATCCTATTAGGAAAAGAATCTTATTGTCTCTGTTTCTCTGGAGAATCTTGACTAATACAAAGACTTTCTGGCATGCAGCTCATATTTGTGTATAAGAGTATTATATGGCAATAAAGTACAGTAACGACAGTCTCTCATCATATGTGGTTCTTACTATGAAACCAGCTAAACAGAAATATTTCTCTGTTGATCTTAGTTCCCCAAGAGTGGAAGAGTATGTATTGGACCACAAGTCAGCCACATTGGCCCTGTGTCCCTCTTCCTGCCCAAACATTCATCTCTCCTTTATATATGGGCAAAGGACTACCCTTGCAGAGGGTAATGTCAGAGATCTCATATGTCCTTCTTGCAATTTTCCAAGAAATGTGGCTACCATATAAAAACATATAGGTCTTCTTTTCAATAATGAAAATGCTTCTTTATGAAAAAAGCCTACATTTTCTCTTGCTTTGTCCTGCAAAATAAATAGATGCAATAAGTCAATTCACTAAATTTAGACATTTTGTGACTTACATTCATTTTGTGGGCATGTGAGAGAATGTGTATTTTTCATGTAGAAAAGAACAAGACATGAAGAAGCAATAGAACGGCGATTGTGGATGTGGCTCTGGAGTTGCATAGCCATGAGGACCACTGCCTTCTTTAGAAGTTATCTCTGGCTTCTTTTTCCTACTTTTCTAACCATTTTGTCAAGGTAGAATTGACATTTAGAAAGCTGTACATATTTAATGTCTACATCTCAATGAATTTAGGGATAAGTATATACCCATGGAACTATCACCACCATCAAGGCCATAAAAATATTCATTATCTCCAAGTTTCCTCCCTGCTCCTTTATTATTATTGTGTTGTGGAGTTTATTGTTTGTTTGGGGAGGTTTTCTTCTGGTAAGCTCACTAAGATCTATCCTCTTAGCAAATTTTAAATATACAATATAGTACTGTCAGCTACAGGCACTATGCTGTATAGTAGATCTCCAGAACTTATTTATCTTGCATAACTGAAACCTTTAACCATCAACTGGAGAATAAGGTCCTGCTCCTTCCCTCAGGTGCCTACTTTGTGCTGGACCATGTTTCTCAAAGTGTGAAATACAGGTAGACATCTCAGACTACAAAGGCTCCAAGGTTCCAGGGCTCCAACTCAGATCTACTGAATCTGAATCTTGAAGGATAGGCACTGAGAATCTACATTTTTTAACAAACCACTCACACACATTTAATGCACCCTGCATCCTAAAGGTTGTTCATCACCACCCTAGACCACAGGTGGACTTACCATGAAACTAATGAAGCTTTAGTTGTCCAGATCCCTTCTAAGAATCTTCACTAATTTTTTATTGGTAAATGTTTATTCTTTTTTTAAAGATCCCTTCTCTAAAGTGTGTAAGTTTTAGGTACCACAATACCTGGATGCACCCCTGCTTTGGGTCATACTTGCAAAGCAAGTCAAACTCAAATCAGTTAAATTATTAGATGATAAGAAACCTTATTATGCCCCTCTCCTTGGGGCATCTGCATTTTAGCAAACATCTTTTAAGAAACTGAAATCTCCAAGATTCAAAGGTATAATAAATTCCCCAACAGAGGAAATTCTGGTACTATGCCCAGCATTGGAAAGAGCAGAGGTCCTTACCAGCACACCTCAAATCAAACTGGGTTTGCAGCAGACCTTTTGCCTTCTTGTGAGGCTGGACATGGACCCTCAAATCCAGAACCTATTCAAGGCAGTTCATTAACATGAAGCTATTGTTCCTGCTACCCCTCCTCTCATCCTGCAAAATGCTAAGGAAGCAATGTGAAGACAGGCTTAATGAAATGATATTCTCAACTGGTAAGTTTGCCTGCAGCCAACTATGACTTTCTTAGAAAAGAAAAGTAGAAGCCATCTCTAGCAGTATAAATTAGCTGGATGAGAGGGTGACCTGTGTTCTGAACAGATGTCTCAGCTTACTAAGGCACGCTGACATTAATTCAGACAACTGAAACATAGCACCTCACAAGTTAAACTCTTAATTAAGAGGAATTTTGTCCTTGAAAGGTTAACAGAGAGAAGAGAAGAAGGCTGTGACATTTGTAAACTCTCATCGGGAAAAGGACCTCCAGACCTATTGGTGTGAGTGATGTAAACAGGACCATTAGACAGTGCATTTATGTAAACATAAGATTTTCTTTGTACTGAAAAAAAATGCTATCACTGAGAGAGAACTGAATACAAAAGGAAAATTTGGGGATTGAAAATAACATTTGTGGTACTTCGAGGAAATGATTTAATTTGAATTTTAAAAGAAAATTGTATGGAAACACTGCTATTACTTAGGCTTTGTTTGAAATTAGATTTGGGTTTCTCTTTGCACTGACAGCATACCATGGTGACCAGGGTGACCAAAAGGTGTTCTTTCCACTCTGGCCACCATCCTAGCACCCTAATATCTAAGATTTGCTGAAAGGGCTCAAATCCAATCATCTCCGTTTTAATATGATGATTGATGCATCTTAATCACTTCGCAGACCTTAACAAATTAAATTACATTATATTTGCTTTGTGTGTTCCAAAACATATCCACTTTTCCATATTCAAAAATAATGTGACTGCGCAGTTAACAGAACTTTTGTTTTAAATTTTATTTCTATTACGGCAGCATTCTCTATTCAAACTGTGTTCCATGGAACAATAGTGTCTGGCATGACATTGTTATTTTCTTTTTCTTTAGAGACAGGGTCTTGCTCTGTCACCCAGGCTGGAGTGCAAAGAAGTGGTCATAGCTCACCGCGGCCTCCAACTTATGGGCTTAAGTGATCTTCCCAAATTAGCCTCCTGAGTAGTTTGGGACTACAGGCATGTGCCACCACGCTTGACTTTTTTTTGGGGGGGGGGGGCCGGGGGGGACAGAGAAAGGGTATAACTATGTTGCCCAGGCTTGTCTGGAACTCCTGGCATTAAGCAATCCTCCTGCCTCGGCCTCCCAAAGCCTTGGGATTACAGATGTGATGGCTCATGCCTGGCCTGGCAAGATATTATTAATAGAAAACCACTCTACCACATATTTACAAACATTAAAAGAGTCAATGATCAAATAAATTTGGAAAAGAGGGCATAATCTATCTCCATCTATGAGAGTCACATTTCATATTAGCACATGAAATACTATGATAACCTCTGTAGCAAAGAAATCTATTTAACTTCACTTAACATAGGCCTTCTTGCTCTAAAGTCCCATTTACTAACTTCTCTGGATTTGCCCCTCAGCATTTGGATGGTTTGGTATTCATGCCTTGGCACAACATATACAGCCGTGGTAGAACTGTGCTCATAAGTCCTACTCCAGCCTTATGGAGCTCATCTGAGCCTTCCTCAGCTTCCACGCCAGGGAAGAAGGATCAGAGAACTGATCACTCATTTACATAGAATCTCCCTATGCCCAACCTCCCATAGCCACATGACAGCTGGATGCAGTTGTTTAAACAGCCTGTAGATAGAAAACAGATTGTTTCTCTGTGGGAAAGAAAATCCATAAGAGACAGTGTAAGAAAAGGTAAACTGTTTAATTTGTGTTATAAAAACTATATAAAATGTAGGTTTGAGATTTATGGATAGAGCAGGTGATGGATTTGGCAGTTTAAACACCCATTATCAGGCTTCTTATGATAGAACCAAACCAACATTATGGCTTTATGTTATAAAAAACTGAACAAACAGTATAATAATAATAATAAATAAATAAATAAATAAATAAATAAATAAATAAAATAAACTGAACAAACTAACCTTCCAGTTTCTAAACAGAGCTGAGAAGTATACTGTGGGAGACCAAAGGAAAGCACTGCATGGTAAGCCAATTAGCCCTTCACCATTTATTAAAAACAAACAGCCAGTTCCAGATTAATTTCAAAAGTAGATGAATAAAAAGCAGTATCATACTTGCTCCTGTTGTTACTTTAGACTTTTTCAAACTCATCTCGTGAACAGTTGGCTCAATAGTCCTGATACTGATTCTATCCTTTGACTTGGTGTTTGTGTGTGCTTTTCTAAATGTTTTAACTCCAACTTATCCTCTACGGAATTTTACTCAGCTCTCCATCCCTGCTTTTTTCAACTCATTTTAATGAGTTGGACAGGAAATGCCCTGCTTCATCTCAAAACACACAGTACCCAACCCTCACAGTTCCCATTAATCAGTGGCCGTCTGGGCCAGCCCTCTCCCATCCCCACCTCCCATACCACACTTCAAAGGAGAAAAAAAAGGAGGGTGGCCAAAAGCATTATACCATACTACTAGCATTTTGGTAATAGCCCACCTAAAATGACAAGGTCAGATTTGGAGAGCAGAATCCCATGAACCACTCTGGGAATTAAATCAGCAAAAGCAATAAAGTGGCAATTAAGTGGTATCAAGCTCCAATCCAAAAGCTCCCAATCTCTGTACCATAGATGCCCAAGAGACTAATCAGTTCTTACAAAGACTTTGCCCATCCATATATATAGGAATCTGCTAGCTGAATAATAATATGTCCTACTATTTTTTAATATTTGCAGGTACTTTTATGGTTATTAATGAAATGTAAATTCATTAAAATAACACTGACTTAATAGAAGATATATGACATTATAACAGAAAAACAGAAAAGGAAAGCTATCTTCTTGGTGGCAAGAGTAAATGGGGAGCTGTTCCAAGAAATATTTTGATACATACAAGAAATCTTCATCCTTGAAAATGCTGGAAACAGCTACTCTAATCTATTGAGATATGGCAAAAGTCAACTATTTAACAAATGCATTATCTGATAGATGTGTAGACAATATGTTATACAAAATGTGACAAAATGCACTTTAGTCTTAGTGTAATAAAAAAGATAAGAAGTGAAATATAATTTTGTTTTAAAGAAACTGTGGACATAAGGCCCCTAGGAAATGTATGGTAAAAACTGTTAAAAGCCTTCTGCAATTGCATAATCAAAAATCATTTCAAAGAACAAATGTATTCAAATTACTATGACAACCGAAATGCTACGTTTGTAATTTAGGCAAGTAAAATCAATATATTTTCTAATTAATACTTTCCAAATACTATTTATCCGTATAAATGTCATTCATACGGAACTACTCAATTTCCATTCTTAGTTTTTGAGAACTCGACTATATTTTCTGATTATTCCAAAGACTTTCTCATTAATCTAGTCTCTTATGATTTATTATACATTTCTTTCTTGGCATGAGGCCAACCACAATTGCAATGATTAACTCATATAGAAACTTAAAAATATCTGATTCTAGATTTCTATTTCAAACTCTGTCTTTCCTAGGTCTGGCTTCTTTTAATGAAAAACTAAAAAGAAATGGAGGAAAGCTTGAATCTACAAAGTGAATAAACAAGGAAAATGTAAAAAGATAGAAGTGAAAAACTGCAAAGGAATAGAGAAACTGCCAGAAGAATAAATCACAATATGTGGAAGATCTTTGGACTCTACAGTTTCATACGCACACACACACACACACACACATACACAAAAGCACACGCACTTCAATATAAGGGAGGAGAGGCCAAAAAATAAAAGGAACTTGTATATGAGTAAGGACTTTTAAGTATGCATATAAAGTACGCATATATTGTGGCCACCATTGTAATTCATGCGATACGTGAAGGTTAAATGGTGGAGCATAGCTTTCTAAAATGTATCTTACTTGAAAACAAGTCTCTAAATATATTTCATCAAAACACACTTTAGACTCACATGAAAATCTTAGCTCTCTATAAAAGCAATCTATAACAGGTACTCCACTAGAAGGCAGTCCAGTTATTTTTCTTCTAGCTGTGTGTTTTCCTTCCTGCTGAACCTTTATTGTTAAAGAGAATTCAGGCCAAAAAATAGTTTGTAAAAAAAAAAAAGGAAGCCAACTAGTTTTGTAAGCTATAAAGGTTAAAATGCTTCTATGAAACATTTCCCCTAGAAGCTTTGTAAGCAACACTTTTCTCCAAAATTTTATGACAGCTGGTACAGCATGAAACCATATGCCTTTTTATATCTCCTAAATAAAAATGACTAATTTGACTTATTAGCACTGATTCTCTGGAGACAGAGCTAAGAGAGTTCTTGCAGATTTATCTGGTTCTTATTATATTTCAACAATGTCTGCTTTTACACCAGAAACAATTATGCTAGCCATCTGTTTGCAAATATTTGTGAAGTAAATGACAAACTTTACCTTTATGCACTTCGGATAGCTTTAAAAAATAGAGTATTTTGGGTGATTCACATCACAAAACTCTTCAAAGTTATATGATATTACCTATGAGAGAAAGAAGATGACATACCCAGAGTGGATTTCAAGTAATAAAATCACCAAATGTTAGAGTTGGAAGGACCCTCAGAGACCTCTATTGTCTAACTCTTGTTTTAAAGCTAAAATTCTATGGTCCAAAGAGGTTAAACAACTTGACCATAGTTACAAGGCTATTTGCCAACAGAGATAAAACTACAAGAGAAGATTTCTGACATATCCAGTATTATTTGCATTAACCCCATCCTCCCACTGAGAGCCCTTTCTCTCTAGAGAGACACAACTGTGGAACTACAGCAAATAATGCCCAGAAATTTAAATGAGGACTTAAAGTTCCTTAAGAAATTCAAGATTCTATCTTGCATAGCACTGGCATATTGAGAGAGGGCCTGATCAGAGGTGACTGCTCACCAGATATTCTAAGCAAGAAGTAGGCTACAGAATAGACCCTGTCTATTATGAGAATCTGGTGTCATTTCTCTTCAGCCAAAGACTACCAAGAACATACCTGTAGCTGAATAAATTGGACCTATTATTTGTTGCAGTGAGAAAGAACATACATCAACGGAACCATGGGCATCTCAGGAAGAAGGCATTAGAAAGAATCTATTAAAGAACTTGGGATTAGGTTGCGTAATTTTGGACAGGGTCTAAGGAAAAAGAAGTTCCCTCTAGATGGGATGCTATCAGAAAGTTGGGTCGAGTCTATGATTGGGTATTGTATTAGTCCATTTTCATGCTGCTGATAAAGACCTACCCAAGACTGGGCAATTAACAAAAGAAAGAAGTTTAATGGACTTACAGTTCCACATGGCTGGGGCGGCCTCACAATCATGGTGGAAGGCAAAGAGGAGCAAGTCACATCTTACATGGATGGTATCAGGCAAAAAGAAACTCTGAAGGGGAACTCCTCTTTATAAAACCGTCAGATCTTGTGAGACTTACTCACTATCACGAGAACAGCATGAGAAAGACTTGCCCCCATGACTCAATTTTCTCCCACCGGGTCCCTTCCACAACATGCGGGAATTCAAGATGAGATTTGGATGGGGACACAGCCAAACCATCAGGTATCTCAGTCAATTGTATCTATAGGGAGGGAAGATTCGATGAAGTTAAAGCTATAATTGGTAAACAAGTAACAATCACTTATTTTAGTTGAGAGAGAAGGAGGTATTGGTGTTGAATGGTTTGTACAGTGACCTTGTTTTTGTCTCATTCCATCGTAGTTTCAGAGTGATCTTGTCTGGTGCTGATGTTCTGTGATGTTCTCCTGTTGGCCTAGTTGTATGTAACAGTCCAGCCTGCAGCAATATAAATAAGACCTAGTTGTGAGCATCAGACCAACTCCTGGATATCATGGGCTACGTTTTAAAGATTTTTCAATGTGTAGTCAGTGGATGGGGCAGATGAACAGATCTGATTCCTCAGTGCCAATTTTGCCTAGCCCTCAAATGGAATGCCTGAGTCACTGTAAATAAAGCTTGGAAATCCTCTTTTACAAAATCAAACAACCAGATCAAAACAGCACAAAGCAGCACTTACTATCTACTCATACCATAATAACTGTAAATTGGGAAGCAAAATGAATTTGACACCTGGAAGTTTGAATCCTGACAGTTTCTTGATAACTATGAGACTTGATAGATATGTCACTCTGACACTCTCAAAGCCACAAGGATTGAATAAGATAATTTTTCTCAAGAGACTCACAATCATGCCATCTCAAACTGTTGTCTCTTTCTCAGTTTTTAGCCCTAAGAAACATTTCCTTCTGCAAGCCTTCCTATAAGCAGGGAGCATTTACCGACAAGCACTTCATGGGCCTTGATTACTTAATGTCCCATCTTGACTTCTAACATCAAGTAGTTACATTAACCTTTTTAGACATAGTAACAGTGTATCTTTGCTTCAGGTTCACGCTGACATAATTCCAACTGACACAATTAAAAGAATGATTGATTAATAGGAAAAAGTTTACAGGTGGGAAGAATGGTATAAACAGGTAAGACCAGAATTGGCAATTATGTATGGGAAAGTTAAAGGCAAGATACTCAAACTTACTGAACTTATTCTAAAAATACTGATCAGGAATAAAGTGAAATTTAATACCATTGACAAATGAAACAGATGAAATTTATCACTAAAGTCAACACTTCAAAATTTCTATGACCTATAAAGCTGTGTGTGTGTGTGTGTGTGTGTGTGTGTCAGAGTTTTGCTCTTACCCAGGCCAGAGTGCAACGGCACAGTCTCAACTCACTGCAACCTCTGCCTCCCGGGTTCAAATGATTCTCCTGCCTCAGCCTCCCGAGTAGCTGGGATCACAGATGCCTACCACCACACCCAGCTAATTTTTGTATTTTTAGTAGAAATGGGGTTTCACCATGTTGGCCAGGCTGGTCTCAAACTCCTGACCTCAGGGGATCGACCCACCTCGGCCTCCCAAAATGCTGGGATTACAGGTGTGAGCCACCATGCCCCGCCTATAAAGCTCTTCTTGATTAGATATAAGTTAGTTATCTGACTGAATTAGCAAAAGGAAGAAGGAGGAGAAGGAAAGGAGGTAGTAATAATCACAGAAGTGAATAATACAGAGGCAAAGAGTAGGTTTCAAGTTCTTAGAATTTTAAAACCTTTTTTACAGAAGGTTTTGAAGAAGCCTCCAGCCAGAAAGCAGAAGGGAAATGGGATTTCTGGCAACAATTACTTAAAACATAGGAACAGTCACTAACCTCTTGGATTGCCTTTGATCATTTGGATACCTTGAGGCTCAGGGGAAATTTGAAAGTTTCACAAATATCTCTTGACATTTTTACTTAGTGGAGTCTCGTTTACCTTTCTAATAAGATTGCAAGGTTTCTAATATGTAGCACTGATGATTCTTCCCCAGTTGCTTAACTATTAGTATCCTTAAACCTCAGTTACCCATTCACACAGTTGAGCGGGATGACCAGATACATAACATAAAATGTCAATCTCCTGCAGAAAATTCTGTTAGCATTACAACTCCAAGTTCCTGAGGTGCACACATCAATATAACATGAGAGGCATGGACCTGGAACAGAGTTTGAGGGAAATTCTGTTAAACGAGGGCATTGGAGTTGCTCTGCAAGGACCATTCTGGCTATCACATTATTTGACTTAATAACTACTTTAATGAGATATAAAGCAGAAAAAGAAACAAATGTCAAGAAAAATAAAATGTCAAGGGCCTCATTAGCTCAGGTGGTTCGAAACAGGTGCTAATGACCCTAGAGCATAAGGTCACAGATGTGATTGTTTTCTGGGCTAGTTGGCTGCCACATACCTTCCTTATGACTCTGCCTAGCACTCGCACAGATCCTTCCTAGTGGTCATGGGGGAACAGCATCGATGAATCAGTATAGTAAATCCCCACAATAAGAAATAGGGCAGAAATCTGCATTATCCAGATCATTATGGAGCATGTTTACTAAAGACCAGACTGTCCTTAAGATTAAAGAAACATAATAGAAAATAACAGTACTCACTAACTCATCTCCAGGCCCATGGGATGCTGAATGCACATAACCAGGATACTCTCATAGCCATGGATATCTGGGCAACTCTGCTCACACCAGTTGAATTGTATGTCTACCAAAGATCAGTGTGATTATTCACAAGCCTATTGATGCTAGTTATACCTTGTATATTATGTAACATGGTAATGGTGAAGGACAAGTGCAAAGGGAAAAACAGACTCATTTCCAGGAAAAAAAAAATTGCAACTGATTAAAGGAAAGCTACTGAAAAAAAAAGTAAAGAAAAAAGCTATCAAATTGTGGATGAAACAACTATAAATGATTGGTTAACGGTGGGAATCACAAACATTCAGAAAGACTCCATACCCAACTTTCATAACAAGTCCTGTTAAATTGGTGACCTACTTCAAAGAAACCAAAACTGGAAATCATAGAGGATGCATTATATTGTGGTTTCTGAAAGAAAAAACGCCAGTGGTATACCGGTTACAAGAGCCAATTATTAAATTTTCAGGAATTTTGTGAGTCTGTTATTAAATATTGCCATTATTAATAATTAAATGATACAAACTTAAGTTATATTAAAAATAAAAGTATTAAATACAGAAGACTCATCACTTCCTAAATATTTTACTACATTTTACATTTATCTATGTTCTTGAGGTTATTTACCTTTATTCTGTCTGTATAAGTGGAAATACTGTATAATGGTGTGCTGCTACACACTTCAACTCTACATTAAGTGCTACGTTGGTAGCTTAAAAGTGGCCATGGTGAGAGTATTTACACCATTGGAATCATGAAACACAATAATCAGGGCCATTATTTTCCAGAAAGTTGGTTGTTAAACATTTATCAGCAGATCACTAAACAACAGTGAAATCAAGTAAGTGAGACCATACTCAAAGAAAAATTCTTAACCCTACAGAAGGCTGGCAAATGCACACATGTATTTGGAAGTCTTGAGTTAAAATAAAAGTGCTTTAAGATATGTATATATTTTTAATGTCCTCTACTTTACTATTTCCAATTAATCTACAACTATTGGTCCTGATTCAGATGAGGGCTTCCTCCAGAGATACTAAAAAAGTAGAACATTTGGGTTGGTTACAAGTCTTTGCTATTGTGAATAGTGCCACAGTAAACATACGTGTGCATGTGTCTTTGTAGCAGCGTGATTTATATTCCTTTGGGTATATAGCCAGTAATGGGATGGCTGGGTCAAATGGTACTTCTAGTTCTAGATCCTTGAGGAATTGCCACACTGTTTTCCACAATGGTTGAACTAGTTTACAGTCCCACCAACAATGTAAAAGTGTTCCTGTTTCTCCACATCCTCTCCAGCACCTGTTGTTTCCTGACTTTTTAATGATCGCCATTCTAACTGGTGTGAGATGGTATCTCATTGTGGTTTTGATTTGCATTTCTCTGATGGCTAGTGATGATGAGCATTTTTTCATGTGTCTGTTGGCTGTATGAATGCCTTCGTTTGAGAAGTGTCTGTTCATATCCTTTGCCCACTTTTTGATGGGGTTGCTTGTTTTTTTCTTGTAAATTTGTTTGAGTTCTTTGTAAGTTCTGGATATTAGCCCTTTGTCAGATGAGTAGATTGCAAAAGTTTTCTCCCATTCTGTAGGTTGCCTGTTCACTCTGATAGTAGTTTCTTTTGCTGTGCAGAAGCTCCCAAATGTCCATCAATGACAGACAGGATTAAGAAAATGTGGCACATATACACCATGGAATACTATGCAGCCATGAAAAAGGATGAGTTTGTGTCCTTTGTAGGGACATGGATGCAGCTGAAAACCATCATTCTCAGCAAACTATCACAAGAACAGAAAACCAAACACCGCATGTTCTCACTCATAGGTAGGAATTGAACAGTGAGAACACTTGGACACAGGAAGGGGAACATCACACACCAGGACCTGTTGTGGGGTGGGGGGAGTGGGGAGGGATAGCAATAGGAGATATACCTAATGTAAATGATGAGTTAATGGGTGCAGCACACCAACATGGCACATGTATGTAACAAACCTTCACGTTGTGCACATGTACCCTAGAATTTAAAGTATAATAAAAAATTTTTAAAAAAGAAAAAAAAAAATAACAAATTTTTATAAACTTTTGAAAAGTTGTTTGACAACATTCATTGAGAAATTTGAAAATACATACCTCTTCACCCAGAAACTTCACTTCTATTACTTTATATTAAGAAAATCATAATTCATGTAGTCCAATATGTATAAATATGTTCATTATATTAAGATAACAATACATACATACATACATACAAACATACATAACCTAAACGTTTGTTCAGCAGCAGGAAAATGATTAAGTAAGCCATAATACATCTATATAATAGAATACAATACAATGAGTAAAATCACGTTTCAAAGAATGTTTAATGACTAAGAAGAAATTCAACAAATATTAACAGTGGTTATCACTGCATGGTGGGACTTAAACTGATTCCGTGTTTTACACAAGTAATGCATATGCATTATTATTGAAATGTTATAAAAATAGAGATAAATAAAAGTAAGAAAATAACAATCATCTATAATTCCACAACACAAAGATAACTATTTTAGCTTTTGTTGTTTATCCTTGCAGATTTCTTATCTTGTGTGCTCATACACACACACACACACATTTTCAACCAAAATGGCATTATAAGGTGCATATTATTTTGTAACTATTTTTTTCATAGTAAGTTTTGAAATCTTTATGGAAAAGTTTTACCTATTTTCATATTTCCAATTTTAAAAATAATGACCATAAAACAGGTTCTCTCCAAAGACAGTCCCCAATAAACTATGCCTGTGGATGTTGGCAGCTACCCTCATGGAGAAACTATGTGAAGAAGTCATGTAGATGGAAAGAGGCCCTAATATTATATGGATAGAATGAAGGCCCAGCGTCTTCAGCGTCCTCACTGAGCCCAACCTTTCAGCAGTGCCCACCAAGGCATGTAAGTGAAGAGATCTTGGATTCTCCAACCCAATCAAACCCCTAGATGACTGCAATCCCAGCCAACACTACATGGAGAAGAAGGCCCATTCATCTGAGACCAAGTCATCCAAAAAGAGATGGTAGATAATAAAATGTTGCTGTTTAAGATGCTAAGTTTTAGAGGTTTCTTTAGCAGCAATCAATAACCAAAACAGAACATGCATGTTTCATATAGTATGGAAAAACAATATTAGTTTTAAAGATATAACACGTCTGCACTTTTGCATATATAGACACATATACATACATACATATGACTTATTTCCTGCCTGAATAAATAGTTGCTGTTGTCCAGTACATACTCTATTCTGTACGATGTGTACCTAATTTCACTATTCAGATTCATTCTGTGTATAGGAAAGAAAAATTGCTGGCATTGTAAATTATTTATTGAATGTAAATCTAAAAACCACACCAACTGATGTAGTTTTGTGAGTTTTCTTTCACACGAGGAAACCAAACCAGAGAGTAAATGACTAGTCCAAGGTTATCAAAGTCACACTAGTAGTTAGTTGCTGAGTCAGCACTTGAAATCAGGTCTCTGGTTCCCAGGTCTATACCCCTTCCTCTATACTATATTGTCTCTTTTAAAAATGCACCACCTTGTTTCAGACAACCGTGGAACTGAAAAAACTTATCTATCAGAAGATAGATGCAGTCTCTACTTGTCTAAAAACTAGAAGAATCATAAATCTTACAGAATAGCCTGGTCTTCAGGGATTTCTAGTCTGACAGATTTGGGCAGGCCAGAAAAGTTCAGATATGTTGCAAAAATCTATAGGTAAGCACTGAAAATATTGTTGCTTGGAGTGAAGGCCACATGACAGAGAATCTACTTGCTTATCCACCCAGCACTATTCATTTAGGTTTATGAACCAGTCATTCCCATGTGAAGACAGCTGGAGATGGCATGAGGGAAGCCAAAAATTGAGAGTGGTAGAAGAGAGAGCGAAAAGAGAAAAGGAAAAATGAGAAAATTGAAATAACAAAAATATATACAATGAACTAATCCCTACTTCTTCCTGTCCTATGAGCCATGAAACACCAAAGAAACAGTTCTAAGGAAAGGGAGTCTGATTCACTGGCAGGTAACCTATGAACCGTAACATACCAAGACAGCTCTTTCATCTTACCACCTCCTCATATTAACCTAGTAAGGCACTAGGGAGCTGGAAGGCACCTAATTTCAACTTACCTTCTGCTTTCCTTCTGCTTTTCTTTTATTGGGCAATATCTAATGTTAATGTGTTAAATAAACAATACACCCTTATAAGACACAACTAGAGAAGAAAGTCATTTCCAATTTTATCAGTTATTCTGTACTGAGAAATACGGTAATTCCATACGTAGGTCTAAGAAGTCAAAAGAGGCACTGGTTAGTAAGAAATATTTCCTTTTGTCTTCAAAATGTGATTGTCACAAGCACTGATCCATATAGCCATGAAGAACGGGCTTAGAAGATCAACTTTGTCAAGGGCAGAGCATTTACGGAAGTTTAGAACTGAACTCTGTCAAAAGTAAATACCCACCTCTATATACGCATGTGTAGCTTAATGATGTCAAGGTACTGACTCCAACACAGGTAGATTTCCTTGCTGCAATAACTGCCTAGTACCCATAATACAGAGAGTGCACTGCTTCCAAAGTAAACTAGGAAAAATTGTACATTTTTTGGGATATAGAAATTCAAGTTACTTGCCTTGATTTTCTCAGTACAATGAATCTATTAAATTACCTCACACTTACAAATAAAATCATAGAACACAAATGCCATGCCCTGTTAAACTACTCAGGGTGAAATTTTCAGCTTCCTTTGGTGGAATTCTGGTAATCACGTGGCAGACAACCTGTAGTTTTCCCACCTTTCTTGCTGAATGTGAATAGAAGCTCCAGTGCCAGGTACTATAGACAGTACTTATACTTGTGTCTTGTGTCAGATGTTTTTCAGACTTCTCGGAGCAATGCTCTTTCTAATCTCACTCATTTATGAATGTATCCTATTAAAGGGAAACTGCACCTAGCCTAAGAACTCCATGTTTTGAGGACAATGAGGTGACTTATTATGCAGATACTTAAACTCAGTGACATTTTCTGGTTTTCCTCCGGGACAGAACAATTGCTTTGACAGTGTGTGCTGCCCCTCCCCTTGAGTAAAGTATTCTGTGTACTTTCTTTACGGGTTGTTTATTTCAATAGACATCCTTGCGCTTCTCACTTTTTTTCTTAAAAAACAAGGCACGTTTTCTAAGAGCCTTCTGAAAAACACTGGAAAAATCCACAAAATCTACAGACAGTTTGTCTGTGTCAAACTTTCTCCTACATAATATAAACTAGCATATAAAAAATAGGTTTCTCTTCCGGAAAGGAGGCACTTCCTTCAAACAAAAAATATTCGAGACTCAAAATTTCCTGCATGAACGTACTTTAGTAAGAATGCACAAGTTTTAAATTCACATTATGTGTGAATATTAGGAGAGGAGCAATTATGGAAAGTTGTACTGTCATATTCTCACCATCTAGAGGAGTAACTGAAAGTACAGAAGTCCCCTTCCTTACCTGCTGTCACTTTCCAGTTTCAGTTATTCAAGATCAAACAAAAATATTAACTTATTTTGACAGACACCACATTCACGTAACTTTTGTTACAATATATTGTTATAATTGTTCTGCTTGTTATTAGTTACTGTTGTCAATCTCTTACTGTGCCTAATTTATAAATTAAACTTTGTCATAGGTATGTATGTATAAGAAAAAAAAGTAGTATATATAGGGTCTGGTACGATGCAAGGCTTCAGGCATCCACTGGGGGCATCTTAGAACATATCCCTTGTGGGTAAGGGGGAACTACTGTACTCCAAAACTTTGTACTCTAGATGGCATTTCTAGTTAACTCAGTTTCTTTTTTCAGAAGAGGAAATTATTCTTTCCCTTTAGCCTACAGCAATATTTTAATCATAAAATCACAGAATTTAAAGTGAGAAGAGTCACCGAAGCCTCTAAGTACAGATAAAACTTTGTAAACTCTCTCCCTAAATTCTTTGAAAAATAATTATTGTTATTTTCATGGTTTCTTTGAAAAATTACATGATGTTCTGAGGGACTTGCTATGACAACCCCAGGAGTGCAAAAATGCTGTTTACACATAGAACAAGTATCACAAGAGATAAAATAATACAAACATTCTTGCAATGTGCTTTAGTGCTGACCTGGAGGGCTGCATTTATGAGAAAGGGCCATGATATATGTACTAAATTTGTAAAAAATGAGTCTATCATCAAAGGCTTCAGGGTATATGCATGTGCAAGACACTAAAGCATGAAAAAAACTTTAAAATGAATATGTAAGGCTTAATTCCAAACCTAAAAGCACCAGATCTGTGTCTTCAGAGAAACAGAAAGAACACCCCCCTGGTTTTTTAGAGCAGTTCCCAACCATGAGGTTATGACACATAACTGTGTCACAGACAAATTTTGAGCTGTGCTGCAAGGAATATGTTTATAACAATACTTTAAAAGGAAAGTTTGTAACTGATTTATTTATTTTGAAGAAAATAATTTAAAGCCAATTCATACTGATCTTCACTTACTTGCATTCCTGTATGATTTCTGAGTAGAAAAGAGCAGCTGAGTGAGGTTACAACTGGTTCCCAGATATTCTTCCCTTGTACACATGAATGAATCCATTTATTCATTGATTTAACAAATGCTTTTTAAGTTTCTAGAATGTTCCAGGCACTATGCCAGGTACTGTAAATGCAAAGATGATTAAAGCAAGGTCTGTACCCTTTGGAGAACCCATATGACCAGTGTAGTAGGCAGACATGTAAAAAAACGTAAGCGAAATCCAAAGCGACGAATGCTAAGACAAGTAAATGCTAAGTGACAAGGAAATACTGGATAGAAAATAGCTTTTTCTGTATAAGTCAAGAAAGATTCCACACAATTAGGTTAGTTGAGATAGGCCTTACACAATTACTGAGAATTTACTCAGACAGGAAAACATGCAGGGACTTTATAATTTATTCTCTAGAAACTGAGAAGACATTGGAGTTGCTCTTTTTGTTGTTTATGACTTTTTTAAAAGTAGGGAAGCAGCATGACTAGACTTGTTTTTCAGAAAGTTAATTTTTATCAGTATATAATAATTGTATACGTTTACAGAGTTCGTATCTTTTGATACACGCACACAGTGTATAACAATCAAATCTGGGTAATTAGGATATCCTTCACCTCAAACATTTACCATTACTTTGTATTGGGAACATTTTAAACTTATAGCTATTTTTGAAATATCCAATAAATTATTGTTACCTATTGTCACCCTACTGTGTTGTTGAACACTAGAATGTATTCCTTCTATTTAACTGTATTTTATACCCATTAACCAATTTATCTTCATCCCCCTCCCACACACACCCTTCCCAGTCTCTGGTAAAAACCATTCTATTCTCTACCTCCATGAGATGAACTTTGATAGCACCCACATATGTGCGAGGACATACAATATTTGAGAGAAAGCTAACTTTGATGATTATATAGAGGATGCCTGGGAAAGGAGAGAAACTGGAAGCTGGAATTCCAGTTAGAAGGTTATTGTAAGAGTCAAAGTAAGAAATGGTGAGAGCCTGAACCAAGCAGTGCCTATAGGAATAAAGAGACTGAAATATATTTAAGTGATATTTAAGCAACGGAACACTCAATAGGATATGGTGACTGATTGGATTCAAGAGGTGAGGAAGAGATAAATTAATCAAAAATGACTCCAAGTTTTCTAGCCTGAGTAATTTAACAGACATTGTTATTATTAATTAAAGAAAAAGACTTGCGGAAGACAAAAAAGGTCTCAAGAGATGAGTTTTGTTTTGGACATGTTAAGCTTGAGATGTCAGTGGGTCGTTTCAAGTAGAGCTGTTCCACAGAGAGATATATTGTAATCAGATTTCAAGAAAAAGTCTTGGTTACCAATAAAGATTGAGATTCACTATGTATAGGTTGTAGCTAAAAATGTAAAACTGAATGACATCACCCAGGAAATGTGAAAACAGAAAGGGGTCCAGGCCAGAATTCCAAGGAACACCAAGCCTTGGAGAGTGGGCAGAAGAAGAGTGGGGAAAGCTGAGAAAAAGAAGGCATTAGGCAAACAAACGAATAGAGAAATGTGCTTTGGAGAAAGGTTTAAGGATGAAGTTGTCAAAAATATTATGTGCCAAAGACAGTTAGAATGAGCACGGAAAAGAGGCCACGGAATTTGGCAAGCAGGGTGTTATTAAGTGATCTTAGAGCAATCTCAGGAGTAGTAGAGCAGAAACCAATAATTCAGTAAGTTAAAAGACATAAAGGATGTTCTCTGAAGATCAGGAAAGGGGATTTAAAAGATACAACGATACTACCCAGCTCCCACAGAAATCATTGTTCCTTCTGCCATGAGCCCCACAGATGGTTACAAATATATTAATGGAAGGAGGGGTGAAGGAGAGGTAAAATCCCTACCTTTTGACTATGATCCTCTGTGCCAGTTATTAACTTGGTGTCTCTCAGACTTACCTTCTGTGTTCTACTTTGTGAGACCCTGTGGTGCCGGGGCTGCAACTCTGCAAATCACATTTCCAGCTGGCTCATTTGCCGTGGGTTCCCTGATAGGTGCTGAAGCTAGGAAGCACTGGAGTGAGAATGCAAGGCTGAAGGAAGGGCAGAAGGCGTTACTCCTTCCCGTTTGCTTTCTGGTTTCTTAAGTGTTACCCCAATAATGGCCCTTCACCAAGGCCAAGGCTTTGGTTCCAGTCTGTAGCTTTTGGTCCCATTGTTCCCAGATTCAGGTTTATTGTGTTCCTCAAGGGACACCAGCACCAGGCTGCCAGCACCCTCTTCTCAGGAATGTGTGTTCCAGCTCTACATGGACCCTCCTCCAAGCTTCCTGGTTCTGATAACCCCAATCTCTTCCTTTTGTCCCCCTAGTCCTAGAGGTGGTAGAGATTTCCTGAGACAGGGAATAGTAATAGGTAAAGAACAGGTTTGGAGAAGAAAACTCCAGTATTCTGTTTTGGAGATGTTAAAGACGTCTTTGTGATTAATATAGTGACTACAAGACTTCAGGCACTTTTTATCCATCATTTATTCAAACACACACACACATTATAAATATATATATATGTATGTATTATGTGTATATACAAAATATTAAAATACATATACTATTAAACTCTATACATAATATTGAACTATATATAATATTAAACTATATATATATGAATATTAAACTAGCCTATCATAAGGAAGCCTGGATGTTCTGGATTGTTTTCCCTGTAGTGAAACAGCATTGGACTGAACAAGCTGATTTGTGCTGATATTTGCACTGCCTCTAATTGGTTGTGTGACGCTGAACAAGTCATTTCTTTCTTCTCTCAGCATTAGTTTTCATATTCGTAAAATAAGTAAATTGATTACACTTTGATGGTCACCCTAGAAAGTACTGTTGATTGTGGCAGGAGGTAGAGAAATAAGGGTGAGAATGGCAACTGGCAATAGAGGGGCAGAGCATGGGTGAAACTTGTGTGTCTACTTTTAAGAGTCCAAGTTGGCATCTCTGCTGAAATTTTAAGTCACTTTTTGCTTGAGAGACAGGACAATGCAGTGGTTAAGAACACTGACTTGGATGTCAAAGAGACTTGGTTTTATTTTTTTCAGAGGTAGTTTTAAATCCTGTATCTACCACCTGTTAGCTCTGGGATGCTAGGTAAAACAATTAAGCTTTCCAATTCCTACTTTCATAATCATTAAAATTAGTATACCTGTTTTGTAAAATAGAGGTCTAGGGTTTCTGGGTATGAAGCAGTAGGAGGGACAACTACCTGAAGCATTAGGAGCTTGATCTGCTTATTGAAACTACTTTAAAAGGTTGTACTGCCATATCTGCATGTAGAAAGAAATGTTTCAGCCCCTTACCTGGATTAAAACGAACATAACCCACAGATAGATGCTATTATTTTTAGGCACTTGATATTTTTCTAGTAATGAGGAATGGCTGCTCATTGGTGGATTCATTTGGAAAGAATGAAATGTTCCTGGATTTCATCAAATTACCTATACTAAAAGCATATATCCTGGTGAATACTGAGTTAAATCTGCTTGCTTTCCTCATACATGCATTAAGGAAAAAAGCATCTTAAGGAATTTTTTAAGGTGCTGGGATATACTCTACAGATGTCAAGGAAAAAGTAAGGATGAGTACATCAGGACCTATACTGAGTATAAGAAACTACAGTACATTCATAGATGCATAAGTGATGTTCTTTTCAATTACGGGATTAATTTGCATAGAATACTGTGGCACATTTCTTAGCATTTCTAGCCAGTGAAAACGGATGGTAATAAATTAAGAGCAAGACCACCTTTCTGACCAAAGGAGACAATTGTTTACATTCCCTATGTTTACTTTCTAAATATTATATTGCTGTGCTAGCTTGCCTCTTGGTCTTAAAATAGAATTTTGCAAGTACCATTTACATCCTTATGTCAGTCCCTTACTACAAAATAAGTGAAAATTAAACATACAGTCCCTGGATTCAGAAACTTCAAGGCAGATTTCTAAGGCCAAGAGGTCATCTCCTTAGGTTAACATACATTTGGATACATTAACGAGTTATTCACCCATCCCATCCCTAAACAGCCACACTCACATGCAAATTTTCCCTATAATTTGAGGCATCTGCAAATAATGCAGATGATTCTAAGTCCCGAAGGTGCCAAGACAGAAATTAGGCTCCTTTGGCAATTGCAGTAACTTTTTCGAGTTACACAGATTATCATTTAAGTGTCTGGATCATCAAATATAATATGATATATAAGGAAAGGAGTAGGAGGGAAATGTGGTAGAGACATGTATTTGAACTGATTTAAAAATATGTCTCCTTTGAATGACTAATGTAATGTTCCAAGGTTGAATTTTGCGGTTTCTTAAATGCTTTGCTCTAAAAACATATTTACAACCTGTACTCAGAATGAAAAGTTGAATATGAGGAGTATATGAGACAGCAACAAATCTTTATTTCAAAATTTTTGTGCAGGCTTTTAAGAACAAACATTAAAGTTAAATGCTAGCTCTTGCATATTCCAGGTGGAATAATAAGTAGGTTTTCTTGTTCTTTGAAAAAGAAAAGAAAGAAAAAAGTCTGTGATTTTTGGTCATGAAAGAGAAATCCTGTGGTGAGAGATTTAACTATAATGGTTTGGGCATGGGCTTATGCTTTTCCAGTGTCTATAATAATTGATTGAATAGTGTTTCTTTGTTTTCTAAAGAAAACAAAATCATAGGGAACAGTATCTTTTTATTCTTCAGGGATATACACTCATACTTATCCTTTTCTTTTCCCAAACACTTGTAGTTGTCAAAATGTACTCATGTACATTTCACATAAATGTGAACCTCTTAATGTCCCTGTGTGATGAATAAAAAAGGAATCATCCTGTTTTACAGCTGAACTGACCTTCAGAGAGACTATGACTTGCCCAAGGTCAGGTTGTGTATCTATTTAATGTTATTTGATTACAAGCAAAATAAGCCCAACTCACATTGACTTAAGGAATAAACAAGTTGCTCATTGGCTCATGTAACTAGAAGCCTGCAGGGGTGGCATGGGAGGGGAAAGAAAAGATGAACTGTCTTCACCCATGGCTAGATCCAGAGGCTGAATGATGTCATCATGTCTCTCTTTCCCTTATCTTGGTCACTCATCTCTGCTTTTCTCTGCATTGCCTGTGTTCTTGGACAGGCTCAATCCTGATTGGAGAAAGATCACAGCCATCAGCTCTAGTCTTATATTCCATCCTCTTAACAGTGTGCTTCATTTTCCCAGTTGATACACATCAACCTGGCTTTGGCCATAAATATGGAATATGCTGATTGGCCAGGCCAAGGTCACGTGCCTTCCCTTGGAACTGAGGACAGGGGTATTGTTAACCCCATGTTAAGCCCCATGAATTAATCACAGAAAGGAAATAATTCTCTTTAAGGTAACTCAGTCTTCAGTTAACAAAAGAAGAGGGAATAGATGCTGGGCAGGCAAAAAAATTACCCAAACCTTCTAGCTTCTAAGTAGGAGGACAAGGATTCAAACCCAGGTCAGCTTGACTTCAACGTGTTCCCTCCTTACACTATATTATGCTACCTCCATATATTATTTTGTAAATATTATACTGTTTTGCTCAGTATACTTATAACTCAAAAATAATCACAAAATCTATTAGTACTACCTTAGGAAATCTCTGCACTGCATATAAATAGTGACAAAGAAAATTACTGGCATGTGTAAACAAATTAACATTAAAGATTAAATAATTCAATGTTTTCACAGAGACTGCCAAGACAAAGGTTGAGCTATCTCTTATTAGCGAAACCTTTCAGTGATGGCTTCCCAACTATATCAACTCCTTACCTCATTCTAATTCTGCATCAGTCCATGTCAAGAATTGCTTATGCTAATTTCTGAAGGGGATAAAAAATGAGCAGTACCCAGATCCTGTCACTAAGTAATTTGAAATTCAGTGGGGGCTAGAAGATGAGAGTGAGAATTAGGTGACCTTATAAACAGCTACAGTTATGCACTGCATAACAATGTTGCGGTCAACCATGGGCCACACACACAGCAGTGGTCCTACAAGACAATAATGGACCTGAAAAATTCCTATCACCTGGTGACATTGTAGCTGTCCTAACGTCTAGCACAATGCATTACTCATGTGTTTGTGGTAATGCTGGTGTAAACAAACCTACTGCACTGCCATTCATATATAAGTAGAGCACACACAATTATGTAAAGTACATAATACTTTACAATGATAATAAACAACTATGTTACTGGTTTATGTATTTACTACACTATACTTTTCATCATTTTAGAGTGTACTCTTACTTACTAAAAAATTTTAATGGTAAAACAGCCTCAGGCATTTTCTTCATGAGGTATTTCAGAAGATGGCATTGTTATCATAGGAGATGACAGATCCATAAGTTTTACTGCCCCTGAAGACCTTCCAGTGGGACGAGATGTCGAGGTGGAAGAAAGTGATATTGATGGTCCTGTGTTGGCCTAGGCTAATGTGTGTGTTTGTGTCTTAATTTTTAACAAAAAAAATTGAAACTGTAAAAAATTAAAATTAAACAGCTTATAGAATAAGGATATAAAGAAATATTTTTGTACAGCTGTACAATGTACAGGTCTACCATTTTTAATCTTTTATACTGTATTTTTAGTGCACCTTTTCTATGCTTACATACACAATACTTACCATTGTGTTATAATTGCCCACAGTATTAAGTACAGTCACATGCTGTACAGGTTTGTAGCCTAGGAGCAATAGGCTAAACCATATAACCTAGGTGAGTAGTAGGCTACACCATCTAGATTTGTGTAAGTACACTCTATGATATTCGCACAACAAAATCAATTTGTATAAGAGTTCCCAAGTAGCATGGAAAGTAATAGAGGAAAGAAAATCCATTTTGGGAGGAGAGGGACAAGAAAGATTTTATAAGGATGTAGCGGCATTTGAGATAGATCTTAAAAGAGAGGGTAAGATTTTGATACAGCATTGAGTGGAGGTAGAGGAAACAGAAACATTAATCTGGAAATTATGACAGAATGGAATTTCTTGACTTTCATTCCAAATTAGACTGAAGTGGTGAATTTCACTTTTGGTTTGTGAAGATACAGTCCAAAAGCAAAGAATTCTACTAAACTTCCAGCCTCTTGAACACAAGTTAGAGTCCCTTTCTCACTTTGATCTTTATGTTTCTACATCTTAGCCAATTCTTTTTTTTTTTTTTTTAGAAAACTAAATTTATTTAGTTTATGAGAAATTATGTGGTTATTAAAATTGGTTATTTCTATGTAATAGCTTTCTCTTGATGTAGCAAAGAAGAAAATAGATCAATCTTCATGAATTAAGATTTTTAACCATCTGAAATAATAAAATGGATGCATATAACATCTTGAAATTAGTTTCACCTCTGTTACTCTAGTTTTGTAAAGCAGACACTAAAATAAACATATACGTGTGTTTGCATATGTGTGCGTACACAGACATAAACATATATATGTACATTACTTATTATTTGTCCTCTGTATAGTAGTGTGTATTATATGTGTATGCATAAATACTATGTTCATATACTATATACATACGTGTACAGTGTTTATTCTTAAATAACATCTTGCTGATTTTCTAGCATGATTCCTACAGTGATCAGGTCTTTCCAATTTGTCATAAGGTAACTGTCCAACTCCAAGGTACAGAAGAAGCCCACTTCTAGTTAATTGCAAAATCAGCATTTAAATCCTAGGCAAGCATTAAGGCCCAAATAAAAACTCAGCTCCTATATGAAGCATTGCCCCATCAGCCCAATCCACAGACACACTTGCTTCAAGTCCTACAGCAATTATTAGCAATATCACATTTTCAGAAATTACCATATGCTGCATATGCTATTTGGTTGTTTCCAACTGTAAGTTTTTTGAGGATAGTGATCATATCAAACAACAAACCTATGTTAATTGAGCACCTACCATGTACAACATGCTATTAGATACTACTGGGAATATCAAAAACAGACAAAACAAACAAGATAACCCATGGTTCCTGCCCTTATTTAAAGAGGTTTTAGTTTATTAAGCCTACACAGCACATTACTGCATGTTGTTCATTTGGATTGATTGAATATCAGGGTCAACTTCCATGAACTTCCTAATCTTTCTACCACTTCAATTCAGAGTTTCTCTGTTGCTACATCTACTCTCTCACCCTTGTTTCCAGCCTCAGAGAAGGGTCTTCTTCCTTTAAAATTTCACATTAGTACTTGTGATCTTGAACATATCTCTCTTAATACTCTCCAGGCCCTTGGACTTCAAATTATCCCCTCATCTTTCAAGCATTTTCCAAACGTTTTCAATTGCCTCCTCTCCTCTTACCTCTCCTACCACTCCCTTCACTTGTCTTACCCCAAACCCAAATCCAAACTCCCACAGATCTCAACTAGTCTGAAAAGACCTTTGCTTGAACTTGCTACTTCTATCCATCATTCTAATTTATCCCCACGTTGACTAACAAATTTTCAGCAGTGTGGGCCTGTACCTTCATTGTTCATTATGGAAGCTACACGTTCAGAATGGTTTCCTGCTCCCACGTATATAGGCTTTTTCTCAGACCTCGTTCCTTCCTAAGATAGTTCCATGTAACATGTAACAATATTGTCCATGCTCTCTTTTGTGAAAAACTTCCTTATGTGGACTTTCAGGATGCCTTTCCTACTTCTCTGAACACCCCTCATTCCTCCTTGCTGGCTCCTTCTCCCATCATATCCTAATAATGAGCATTCTCTAAGCCTCAACCCTCGGCTTTTTATTTCTGTGTTTATACTCTCTCCATCTGAGAATGCATCCGTTCTCAAAGTTTTAACTATCTGCTAATGCAAAGAAACCTAAAAGGTAAATTAGATAATTTTATTGCTCCCAGATAATATCTTTCAATAACTTTATGTTACAAAAAAATAAAATTTAGGCCGGGCGCTGTGGCTCACACCTGTAATCCCAGCACTTTGGGAGGCCGAGGCGAGTGGATCACTTGAGGCCAGAAGTTTGTGACCAGCCTGGCCAACATGGCGAAACCCCGTCTCTACTAAAAATACAAAAATTAGCCAGCATGGTGGTGCACACCTGTAGTCCCAGCTACTCAGGAGGCTGAGGCAGGAGAATATCTTGAATCCAGAAGATGGAGGTTGCAGTGAGCCAAGATGGCACCACTGTACTCCAGCCTGGGTGACAGAGTGAGCCTCCATCTCAAAAAAAAAAGAAAAAAAAAGAAAAGAAAAGAAAAAAGAAATAAACAAAATGTAATGTTCTTTAGATGCTTTTCAAAGCCATCCATGATCTGGCTTCTGCCTTCCTCTCTAGCTTCATTCTGTGCCATGTCCCTTGCTCTATAAGCTCCAGTCACCTTGGCCTTCTTTCTGTTCTAGAGCACAACAAGATCTCTTTCACACCCAATCCTTTTTGTTCCCTCTTCCTGGAATGCTCTTGTTTCTACTTTTCCTGGCTGTTCCTTTCTCATCTATCAGTTCTCAGGTGAAATAGCACTTTCTCCCAGGCTTTCTTTGACCACCTAATGTAAATAGCACTTTCTCCCAGGCTTTCTTTGACCATTTTACCTAATGTAAAGTAGCCCTCCCTTCATAGAACTGACCATGATTCTATTATTATATGATTCTATGATTATACATAAACACTTTCCTAGTTTGTCTGTCTCTCCCTCTTGACTACAAGCATCTTGAGGGAAAGTGCCACATCTGTCTTATTTGCATTCTAACTAGCCCCAGTGTCTAGCATAGTGCCTGACAGAATAGGTGCTCATTAAATGTTTGATGAATGGATAATTCAAAGTTGGAATTGTTCAACTTTGACCTGATTTTTTCCAGAGTTCCTGTCTCATATCCTAGTTCCCTATTGGTCCTTTACGTTTGGATGTATCCTCCCTAACGTGCTATATCCCAAAATTATCTCATCTCACAAAACTGCCCTCCTCTCCTAATGATAATTTTATGTCTATGTTTTAATAATCTCGCCCAGGCTTGAAATTCATAAGTTATCTTTAACTCTTTAACTCCTTCCTCTCCATCCCCCTCCCACTCCCATGAAAACCATTTTTTTTTTTTTTTCCCCAGACATAGTCTCACTCTATCACCCAGGCTGGAGTGCAATGCCTCAATCTCAACTCACTGCAACCTCCACTTCCTGGGTTGAAGAGATTCTCCTGCCTCAGCTTCCCAAGTAGCTGGGACTACAGGCATGCACCACCATGTTCAGCTAATTTTTTTTTGTATTTTTAGTAGAGATGGGGTTTCACCACGTTGGCCAGGCTGGTCCTGAACTCTTGACCTCAAGTGATCTGCCCACCTTGGCCTCCCAAAGTGCTGGGATTATAGGCACGAGCCACTGCACCCGGCCCCACCAAAACCTTTAATCTTTCTGCTGGGATATCACTTGATGATATCCTTTTCTTCACATCCATGGTCACCACTCTGGTTCAGCCTGTTATTACCTATAGTCTAGTTCAGTGAGTGATCTCCAAAGTTTTTTATCCTGTACCCCACTCAGATTTGTAATAAAATGAATACTCATCCTCAATATTCATATTTATATATTAGATACATGTAATCCAATGATAATATGCTTCCATTCCTCATTCTACTCCCTCTACTTTAGTAATTCAGATGTATTTTATAGTTCCTCAAATGTATCAAGAATGTTATACCTCTGTACCTTTGCAAGTGTTCTTCGTCCCTGAAAAATCCCCATTTTAACTCTCTATTCTATAGGATTCTGTTTAAAGTATCACCTTCTCTGTGAGACTTTTTCTGAGCTCCCATCACACACACACCAGTACCACCACAAGCACCAGCAGCACCAGCAGCACCACCACCACCTTGAAGTATATTTGTCTATTGTATAGACATCTATACGCAAGTAGAACACTAAATTACAGATATCTGCTTATGTTTATTTCTCCCTCTGGACCAAAAGTCTCCAAACACAGACAACTAGCAGTAAAAATGTTTGAGTATTCACCCCCCACATAAACATATGATTGTGTTACTGTATGTATCATATTACTGTATGTTATATACTACTAGATTATATTTATTACACTGCATTTACATTCCTATAATATATACATTATAAATTATGAAAAGTAAAATTGCAAAAGTATGAACTGAAACAAAGATGAATAGTAACTGAAGTTCTAATCCTCTTTCCCTCCCACTATATTGTTTTGAACACACCTTTGAGGCTTTGAGGTGTTCGCATTCTTTTTTGTTGTTGTTTTGGTTTTTTTTGTTTTGTTTTGTTTTGTTTTTTAAGAGATGGGGTCTTACTCTGTCACCCAGGCTGGAGAGTGCAGTAGTGTGATCATGGCTCACTGCAGCCTCAAACTCCTGGGTTCAAGCAATCCTCCCCCTTCAGCCTCCCAAGTAGCTGGGACTACAAGCACGTGCCACCAAGCCCAGCTACACTCCTTTTTGGAAGCGTGTGGTCTATTCTATACTATTGTAATAACTTCCAACTCACAGTAATCTCTCCCTCTGATAGACCTCTATGGCACTTGATTGGCATTTTTGGTAGTTCTTATACAACTATCTAATTTGAAATTAACAAAAAGACTTTAACGATTACTTTTATTTGACAATATTTACTGAGTGCCTATAATATACCAAAAATTTTTCTGGACTTTGGGGTTACAGCAATGAACAAGACAGACAGGGCCCCTGTTTTTATGAAGCTTACATGCTGGGATGGAGAGAGACAGAGATCAAGATAATTGTATCATATGATTGTAAGCAGTGTGAAGATCTATAGTCTTATAGTGAGAAAATAGCAAGCGTTCAAATTAGGCAGATCTGGATTCGAATCTAGAGTTTACCACATATGAGGTCTGTGATTTAGGCAAATAATTTAATCACTCTGATTTTGTTTTCTCATCTGTAAAATAAGATTAATAATTATCCTTTCAAAAGGGTAATTGTGAGAATTAATAAGATAATGTATAAGGTTTCTAGAATAAGTGTCTAGCCAGTCATATTTTATGTGTATTTTGTAAAATCTTCATAGCTAAAACAGCATACATTATATTATATCTCTATTTAAAGGAATTTACATTAATACTAGAAATAGGATATGGAAATTCTCTTTTCAGTTCACCTTAATTAGATAAATTTGAGAGCAGATTTGAATGTGAGGAATATACTTTGGAAAATATTAAGGAAGGAATGTTTGGAGCTAGCTGTCTGCCTAAGATAAGAAAAATAATTGCTTTTGACAGTTTATTTACCTGACAACTTTCCTAGAAGCTGAAGTTTTGGCAATTCATCTTTACTGAATATTAGTTGCCTCTGAGGCAGCCTCGAGCTCCACAGATTACAACAGGCTGGAGAGAAGCAAATATAAAAGAAGAACAAATGGAACCCCAAATTGTCTTTCATGTTCAATCCCCTACCTTCATATATAAAATGGCCTAACCCTACAGAGTTAAGATATTCATCATTTGCTTCCTAGGTTTTCATTTGAAAGATATAGCAAAGCCTAGCACAGCCTCTCTTCCCAGACTGAACGCAGAGATAGATAAAGCCTAACTACCAACAGCAAAGACAGTAAAAAGCTATACTACCCAAGTTTAATTAAGCATGTAGTGGTGACTGAGGCAGAGGAGTTGTAAGGTTCAATGTGACTTCTGAGAATACACTAGTACTTGATGAAGAGTCATAATTATTGCGAATATGCACATTTAGGTGACAAAAACAATTTAAGGGGCATATGTTGCTATCTGTTTAAAATCTTACTCGTAGCTAATATTTCATTTGATTATAGCTATGTAATTTTTATTAAAACATTTTATTTTCTAATAGTAATTGAATCAGCATTGATATGCTCATCTTATTACATTAGCAATTAATGTCTTTTGTGTGTTTTATAAAACACCTGTACAACAAATTCACTGTTGCTTTTTCTCTCACTCCGCTTCCTAATGGTTTTTCCAAAAGCCTGAGACTCAACAAAAAATAAAACCTGCAATGCTGAGTTAACCAAGATTTTCTGAATTGTATATGTCTTTTTCTGATGATTTGTATATTTTAAATTCTGGCCTCTCAACACTTTTCTGTAAGGAAATAACTAATTAAAATTCACACCTGCCAAAGAGCTCTTTAAACTTTTAATATTCATAAGCCTTAACCTTCATGGCTAATGTCATGTCACCTAGGTAACTATGCATTAAACTTCATAAATATTAGACCAGCCTTTTGAAGCTCAGTTTCTCTCAGGTCTATTATGAGTCATCAACACCAGAAAATAGAAACGAGTAACTGAAAACTGCCCTTTGGTACTCCAAGAATGATGACTTACTGGTAACGCATATAATGTTGGAAGAAAATTACCAATACAGTCAGCAATTCATTTTCACTGCTAGGGTAACAAGGTTCACCCAAAGCATGAAACAACAAATGGAAGGTCTACCTTTCTTTTTATTCATGAATGCAAAAGAATCACCTTAAGTTCAAATATAGCAAAGGAATACTTTAGTTATGGTGCAGAGCTGAAAGAGAGTGCACCTCATGCACAATCATTTCATTTGAAGGCCGAGTTGATGTATTTTGACCACGTCCCAACAGTATACTTGAAATGAATCATGGTTTTATGTGACAGGAACTGATAATACAGGAAAGTAATTAGTTAACCAGGAATTAAAGGAGCGAAAATAGACCATTAGCAATTTTATTTTCAGTCTCACTATGGAAGTGAGTTTTGACTCTCTGCGCTTACTGTTAAACTTTATTAGTAATTTGAATATAAGTCATTAAACATTCCTACTTAAATTAAATGTTTGGTATTCATTAATTAAATTTATTAACATGATGCTTTCCTTTCCAACTGCTCTATTCCAGCCTCTCATTTTAACTCTCTTGGATAGTTACAGTAGCCTCCTGACTATCTCCATGCTTCTAGTTTCTCATATATCCAACCCAAAGTCACCATCGTCATCACGATATTCATAATAGCAACTGCTATAATTGAATGAATACATATGATGTGCCAGTATATAGCGGGGCATTTTAATTTAATGCTCACAGCAACTCTATAAGGTCAGTACTAATGTTGCAGAAAAAAACCAGGTTCTTGTCACACGACCAGGAAAAATTAGGTATGCAGACACTTTAAAGGGTGAAGGGAAACGGAATTTACTAGGCGAAAAGGAAGAAAACTCTCAGCAAAGCAAGAGGGGTTCCTGTTAACAGGCCCCCATCTCACCAACCGAATCCCAGGTACCACAAAGGAACAGGAGAGGCCAGACTCCTGCCCCCCCTGCAAACTGCACGAACTTCCCATGACTCCACCCTGTTCTCCCCATGCCCGGGCAGATAGACGCTATTCTCCGGGTATCCTCCCCCTTATCTTCCTCCTGCATCTATCACTAATGTCATCCCCTTTTTACAGATGAGAACATTGAGGCTGAGGTGAGGTTAACTAATTCGTTCAAGGTGAAATAACTAGAAAACAATAGATCTCAATTAAGTTTTGCCTGCTCTAACTTTAAAACATACACAGAGTCTTCCATTTCTGTCTACATCCCCTACAAATTCAGCACATATCAGGCAGAACCAACTTTTTAAAAATCTAAATCATGTCATGTTAAACCCTACTTAAAATTTCCTCTAATGGCTTCCTGATATGATTAGAATAAAAAACAAAATCCTTACCCTGGTCTACAAAGACATGGTAATCAGACCCCTACCTTCCTCTAGATCCTAATCTCTTGCATGCATATCTGCCCTTCAGTCTCTTCAGTCCTGCCACATCAGCCTTCTGTCTGTTTCTAAAACACATCAAGCTCATTCCCACATAAGGCCTTTAAATCAGCTATTCCCTTTTATTGGAAGTCTTTGCCTCAGATATTCACCTCACTAATTCCATCTTCTGCATAGCACTTACCACCATCTAAAACTATCTGTAAAATGTATTTTGTTGTTGTCGTTACTGTCCTCTGTCTCTCCTTTGCCCTGCTAAAGAGTAAGCACCATGAGAGCAGGGGACTTGCCAACATTCATCACTACTATGGCCCAGGTGACTAGAACAGTTCCTGGAATGTAGGAGCTCAATCACTTATCAAATCCAATTCTGTCAGACTTCAGAGCACTTAGCTCTTAACCACAATGCTAACTTCTTGTTTTTGGGTTTTTTTTGTTTTGTTTTGTTTTTTGTTTTGTTTTGTTTTGTTTTGAGATGGAGTTTCACTCTTATCACCCAGGCTGGAGTGCAATGGCGTGATCTCTGCAACCTCCACCTCTCAGGTTCAAGCGATTCTCCTGCCTCAGCCTCCCAAGTAGCTGGGATTACAGGCATGCGCCACCACGCCTGGCTAACTTTTGTATTTTTAGTAGAGACAGGATTTCACCGTGTTGGCCAGACTGGTCTCGAACTCCTGACCTGAGGTGATCCACCTGCCTCTGCCTCCCAAAGTGCTAGGATTGCAGATGGCAGCCACCACGCCCGGCCCACAATGCTAACTTCTTAAAGAATAGATTTGTTCACCTTACTTCTTTCTTCAAAAATCACCAATATTGCCATTTTCTACAAAATAAAGTTCCAGCTGCTCAGTGTTGCTTTCAGGGGCCTTCACATCTAGCCTGTCTTTCCATCTGACCTCCACCTGCACCTCACCTCATGTGTTATGACTGAAACACAGCAAAGGATCTGAATACTCCCCATACTTCATATTCTGCACTTCCCTTCACTGCGACCTCCCCCGACCAACCATTTCTACCTACAAAATATGACATGCATCCTTCACAGCCAATCTCAAACCACACTTCTTATCCAGAACTTTCCTAACCCTGAAACTGCCTTTGCAAAAATTATATCAGTAAGAAAAATTCTAACAAGTTGAGCTACCCTGCCTTTCCTATCTTGCCTTTCCCTTAGTTATTCCTGGGCTATTGGGCCAAGCTAACTTTGGAAGACATAGACATTTAGGCTATTATTTAAATGATAACAGGCCTTGCCCAAAACTCAACCACCTTTGTAAAGCTAACAGGAGGCCATCAGGCTGAGGGGAGGCGGGGCACCTGAGTCCTGCTAGGGTGCAGACACAAAGGACTGTCAGCCATTATTCTAGAAGTTATAAGATCTGCAACTTCCCCAATTTCTCCTGCAAATAGCACCACTATTGTAGATTGACCTTTTGGGATATCTCTTCAGTTTTTTTGCATGTCTGACATCCATGGCTCCACCGGGACCCACCAACCCCACTCCTGTGGCCCTACCCAGAAGGGTTCAGCCCACTAGAGGACAGCTTCAACCCCCTACGATTTCATCTTGGCCCTACCCAATCAGCAGCAAGCACCTGTTACCTGGCCTTCCCCACCCCTTCCCCCAAACTGCCTTTGCAAAACTCCCAAACTAGGAGCTCCCAACCAGATGATTTGAGTAGGAACTCCATCTCTCACCTGAGGTGGCCGGCCTCATGTCTATTAAACTCTTTCTCTACTACAGTGCCATAGTCTTTAGGCAGTAGGCAGGAAGAACCCCTTGGGCAGTTACAACTCCCTCACACATAATTAATTTCTCCCTCTATGATTTCCCCCATGGTACTGTGTAGATCTTGAAACATTCACTACAATGTGCCTCGCAAGAAAGTTAACTGTCTGTCTCTTCCTCCAGATTGTTACCACTGTTATCTTATTTTCTGTCATTTTTTTAAAAATTTAGGATCTAGCACATAATGTTTACTCAAATATTGAACTGAACTAAACATTTGTGGGCTCTCACATCCCTTTCACCACTCATGTATGCTGTTTCTAGTATATTACATTTTTCCCCTTGCTTCTTAATTGCTTATTATTTGACTTGGATATGTTATTTTTCCCCCAATTAGATTTTAAGGTAGTGAAGACTTCTGTTTCTTTAAGGTTATTCCTTGTCCTTTCTCTTGTCAACAATACCCCTCTACCCTGTGGTACCTCATTACTGCTCCTTCACATTTAACCTGTTGCTGAACATGTAGGGAGTATATTCTATATAACAATGAGTGAAGTATAACTGACTACACAAATAAATAAATGGATTAAAAGAAGATTTCCACTAGGTTTAGTATGATAAGTTTAAAAAAATAGCATCTAAGTAGTCCAACTAGTTTTTCTCTTTCTGTGTTTCAAGTGGAACAATGGTTAATTGGAGAGGCGGGGTATGATAGTAGCCCTGGGCTACTGGCCAGAGGCAGGAACAGGAGATCAGAGTCTTTCCCTCATGATTTCTGGCAGATTTGCAGGGAGGTTTAAGAGCAAAGATTAGATCAAGCTGACAAAGCAGGGTCAGGGTATTATTTGCATTCTCCTCCCTCCATACCTCCAACTCCCCCAAGACAGACATGAACAGCTTTGGGATGGGTAAATGCATAAATTGATTTTCCCTAGCATTATTATTTGAAGAAGCCATGGAGGTCTTGAAAATAGCTACTTCTCAAGAGTAATCATTTGTGGAGCAAATAATGAACATCGATTATGTTTATGAATTTTATGTGTATCCCTAGAAGGAAAGATGACTATCAAAATATTAGTGGACTGGTAAATAGTGGTTAATTAAGAGGCTGCAATGACCATGTTTATTTGTTTTTTAAACATAAAATTTAGTCTGGACAAGCATCATTACTTAAGACATCTCATTTTTGCCCAAAATGGCTTATGGCCCAGTCTGGATGAGTCAGACCAAACAAATGTCTCCTGTGTATTTCCAGAGTAAACATTTCCCAGAGGCAGAACTCTGCCCTCAGCCTTGCCTATTAACACAGAAGACTGCTTGAGCTTTTCCATAAACATAAGGAAGAGGAAGAAAAGGCTGAGGAGGAGGGAGAGAAATACAAGACAAAGTTTCTTAATTAATAAATTAAACATCGACCCTCTTGAGGAAAATCAGCAGGTCTGACTGTTTTTGTGTTTGGTGAATTATATATCTATTTACTGTGGAAAGACCTCCTCAGCCATAGGCAAAAAACAGAACACCAACAACAAAAGAAACCCAAAAATCAAATACCAGGAATTGGACAAGTGACTCAGCCTCTGAAGACAACCTAGAACAATCATCAGACTCTAGTTAGGTAACTCTTTGGCAAATAAAAAATAAAAATAAAAACAAAACCACCAAGATGCCTAAGTATGTGCAGTAGCATTTCCAGGTGAACTTTTCTTGATCCAGACTGTAAAGAAGAGGAAGCAAAAGAGTGATGAATAACGGACAACGAAGCAGGTCAATTCTGTGGTAGCTAAAGAAAGGGATTTTTACCCTTAGAATCAAAACAGTTTCTTGATGACTTAGTATAATTATGCTATCAGCCAGCAAACACAGGGAATACTTTTGATTGGAGCAGGTCCTTAATATACCAGAAAACCATCAAATAAGGAACTGTTAACAGTCCAGTAAAGAACAGCAGCGTTTGAAAAGGTCTGTCTCTTAGGTTTTAAAATAAAATTCCCAGTCCCGGTGTGGTAGTTCACGCCTGTAATCCCAGCACTTTGGGAGGCCAAGTGGGGTGGATCACTTGAGGCCAGGAGTTTGAGACCAGCCTGACCAACACGGCGAAACCCCTTCTCTACTAAGAATGAAACCACCTTTGCAAACATTATAACTGAGGAAATTATGACCATGAAAGAGATCGTACCTAATCAATTCCATCTTGCTTCTAACCTTTAAGCTGTCCTTGTTCATCCCTGTGCATAGGCTGAATTAACTTTGGGAAATAATTCAGTTATGGTTTGACTCTGAAACAAAATAGATAGCAGCCCTTTCCCAAAAAGACCCCCTTCTCACCTGGGGACCAGTCTGCCTTTGCAGGACTAATAAATTAGCTACAAGACTGAAAATTAAGGTTAAGGAGTCAGCCTCTGACTGCAAGAGTCTGAATCTCCCCAAATTGCTCCTGGGGATAACATCACTTTTGTAAAACCTAAGATCAGCGTTCCAGAGATTTTGCAGATTCTGCACTGGATGGATCAGCTGACACCACCCAGACCGGTAATCTGGCTGAACCAGCTCTGCCATCCCACCCAGGAACAGATGACAGCAAGAAAACCTCACTTCGACGCCCTGTGATTCCATCTTCCAACCTGACTAAACAGCACTTACGACCTCCCTAGCCCCTACCCACCAAATTATCTTTAAAAACTCTAATCTCCGAATGTTTGGGGAGATGGATTTGAGTAATAATAAAACTCCTTTCTCCCACACAGCCGACTCTGCATGAATTACTCTTTCTCCATTGCAATTCCGCTGTCTTGATAAATCGGCTCTGTCTAGGCAGCGGGCAAGGTAAACCCATTGCACGGTTACAAAAAAAAAAAAAATTAGCCAGACATGGTGGCACACGCCTGTAATCCCAGATACTAGGGAGGCTGAGGCACAGGAATCCCTTGAACCCAGGAGGCAGAGCTTGCAGTGAGCTGAGATTGTGCCACTGCACTCCAGCCCTGGCGACTGAGCGATACTTTGTCTCAAAACAAAACAAAACACACACACACACAAAAATTCCCCTTACTAATGAAATCACTTTATGCAAGTGGGCTGCCATCTATTCCGTTTTTCATACAAAGGGATTTCTTTTTTAAAAAATTCTGACATGTTTTACTTCAACTCTAGATATATGATAGTTTAACATAATAAACTCCTGTAATCTATAACTGACAACTAAATACACAATCTAATACCCCACTCCTTGAGGTATTTTTTATTGTCATGCTATGAATATTGCCTTATTTACCTATAATATCTTCCTCTATGTGGTAGAAAAGTTACTTTTTGTATATAACAGAAAATCCTCTTTAAAGCCAATAAACTGAAATTGTGGCTGATAAGAAGATGTTAAGCCCAATGAATTAGAATGAGTCAGGAATGGTATGAGCCACTTGAACAAACTGATGTCACGACCATTTGGGGAGAGAAGAGACACATACAAACACTCTCTCAGAGAGAAATGTTGTGGAAGAATTAGTTATACTTGTATGTTACAAAGTTAATTATATTAATAAGCAGATTGAAATCCCTCAAATCAGACTTTTTTGGGAACCATGTGAAATAATATATTTAAAGATATGAAGGCTGCACATTTAATCTATTTGATTCTTGAAATTTCTGAAATCTGATAAAGAAAGGCACTTGCTGTCAGACCAAGAAAGTAGAAGTTAAGGAACATAAGGTTTAGAGCAATATTATTCGAAGTGCAGTAGGTGGACCATGCACCATCAGAATCACTCAAAATATGTAATACAAAGACTGATTCCAAGTTTCACTACTTCAGATATTCCAAAGTACATTTGAAATCTCTCCTTAGAACACGCTCCCCTCCCCAGATTATTCTATGGTCATTAACATTTGAGAAATGCTAATTAAGGTATTTATTCTGGGTTACTCTTGCTTATTCCTTTGATGCTCTAACAAATCTTTCTAACCTCTATGTGAAAGGTTACTACAATGCTAAATTTATGCATTGCCCTATTCCCAAATGACACCAAGATACAAAGCTTTAATAGGGTTAAGAAATAGCCCCACTTTCTGGGAGCTTGTTTGGAGATTCTAGCAGAGGAGCACAGCTACTCATATATCCTTGACCAAAGAATGGTCCTTTTCTACCAGGGAAGATCCTCTGACTGAATGTGCAGCTTCGGGTGGGATGTACATGGAGAGGTGAGGGAGGAAGCAGACACCTGCCTAGCCAGTCAAATCAGCCAAAGGCACCCTGGTGATCAATGGAGAGATGTTGCAGTCATATAGCTCTTACATCCACCCCCACTTTCTGGGAAGGGACTTTGTGTTTTCTGAAAATCCAAATCTCCCCTGCCCACATTTATTTATGTAAAGGCCAAGTCGAGGCCTTTTGGATATTTTAATCAAAAAGTTTTATCGAAACATAAGTTGGTAAAGTATTAGTGTTTTAAGCAACAACTTCCTACAGGGCAAAGAGTGTTTACCTGAATCAGGAACATGTGGGAATTTTTTTTAAAAAACCTTTTTAATGATGATGATTATTAGCAAAAATGGAAAAGTGCAGTTTAATATTTACTCAGTAGAATGTAAGCAACTCTCAGTGAATGTTTATTTAAACAACACACACCAAATCAGTTAACAATTTTTGCTGAGCATGTAAAAAAACTGCTATGTCTTCTGATTTAGACATTGCATTCAATTGCAGAAGGTTCACAGAGTAGTGGTTTACAATAAGCTCCAAAACTTTCCGTGTCTTTCTGGTGAACTTCATTATCACAGTGTCTTTTAAAACCCATATGGGCAATTTCTATTGATTACAATGCTGCCTACTGCTGAGAGCAAAACTGATCCAGTGCACACTCCAAAGTGGATAATCCCTGCCAGCAGGTCACTTGTGCCTCCTGAGATTTGCTTTTAACACAATTAATGATGATGACGAAGGTGGTGATCATAATAATAATAATAATTCTTAATGCTTACTCAACACATTCTATTAAGATAGCTGGAAAATTAAATAGGGCTAACGTAATGTCATTTCCTTGACAGTGAAAACATAGGGTAGAATATTCCAATGGCCTAGTTACATTTTGATGGTAATTTGAGATTTTTTTCAGAAACTAGATCCTAAAGACATCCTTGAATTAAAAAGAGACTCAAAACATCTTTAATAAACAACTACAAGACAACTACAGATTTTCTACAAAGTTACATCCTCTACCATGTAAGACTTTGCTTTCTATTTTCCATAACATGTCAAAATAATTCCCAAAGGGTACATATGTAGCAGCTGGCTTTGCTTAATAAAGAAGGAAAATAACCTCATAGTTCTCCAGTAAGTTTTTGCAAAATACACCTCCTTAAAACTCTAAGTCAATAGAAGAAATATACCCAAAAAAGTAGCTCCACCAATTACCAAGTTTGCTAATGTATTATCACACTATTATTAGCTTCAAGAGTGAAGACAGTAGCTTTCATTTCATTAATATGGTGACCAAATGTATTTTCTGAAATTCCAACCATATTTGGACCCCAAGTTGAATTAAATTTCTTTTTAATAAAATAAATATAAAACCTAAATCTACCTGGTATTCTTTATATAATTTTTGTCTTTCTGTGTGATTATTTGGTAAAGGTCCACTTGCATCATCGTTTTAAAATGTCCTTTGGTAATGAAGCTATAGTTATTCTTTCATTCTTATTTCCTTGGAAGATTAAAATGAAGAGGCTGGAAAATCTTACCTTTATGGTTCTTCCTATGAGTCTATGATTGTTGCACACCGATTGAAGAACAGCTTAACTGCCTACATAGATTAGAAGGAAAATGCAGGCTGAGAATAAGTATCTCTCATTTGAATGCAGATCTTTCAGGTGCACTGGCACCAAATTATAAAGCTGCTTCTTATGAAGCAAAATTTATTATAAGGTACTTTCAATTGTGTAGACCCGAAAGATAGTTATTTTCTAATAACCAAAAGGACTAACTATAAGGCAGGATAATTACAGAAGGAGAAACTCACCAAAACCAGTGAAAATGTTTATGCCATCAATATCTCTATAATTCCAAAAACGTGTTATTTAGAACTACCATTGTGTTAGTCTACTCAGGCTACCATAACAAAATATCAAACCCTGAATGGCTCAAATAGCAGAAATACATTTCTCACAGTTCTGGAGGTTGGGAAATCCAGTATCAAGGTGCTGGCAAGGTAGATTTCATTCTGAGGACTCTTCCCTTGATTTGTCATCAGCCACCATCTTGCCGTGTGCTCACATGACCTCTTCTTTGTGAGCTAGAGGGAGAAGGAGTAAGCTATCTGGTGTCTCTTTTTATTAGGGCAGTCTTAGTCCATCTAGGCTATTACAACAAAATACCTTACAGTGGGTAATTTATAAAAGACAGAAATTTATTTCTCCCAGTTCTGGAGGCTAGGAAGTCCAAGATCAAGGCCCCAGAAGATTTCATGTCAACTGAGGGCCCATTCTTCATACAGAGCACTTTGTATGTGTCCTCATGTGGCAGAAAGGCAAGGCAGCTCTCTGGCGCCCCCCCCCTTTTTTTTTTTTTGACGGAGTTTCCCTCGATCTACCTGCCTCAGCCTCCCAAAGTGCTGGGATTAGAGGCGTGAGCCACTGCGCCCGGCCTCTGGTGCCTCTTTTTATAAGGGCATTAATCATATTCAGGAGAGTGGAGCTCTAATGACCTAATCGCCTACTAAAGGGCCCACCTTGTAATACCATCAGCTTGATGATTAGGTTTTAGCATGAATGGAAAACACAAACATTCAGATCATAGCAGGCACTAATTCCATCATGAGAGCCCACCCTCATGACCTTAGGTTACCTTAAATTACCCACCCAAATACCATCAAGGGGGATGGAGGGGGGTGTGGGTGTGGTTAGGATTTTAACATATGCATTGGGGAAGGGACACAAACATTCAGTCCATAACAATCATGTTGCCTGCCACCACAAACTTTTGGCATCTTTACTGAGAGACACAGGTTTAAACGCCATAGACTGATATACATTGAATGCAAAACATAGTCAGAGTTGAACCATATAAGTATTGAATTTAAGTAATTCCTTTCTACTTGTGATAACAAAAAGGACTACCCCACTCCAACCCTCTAGCAACAGCCTTGGTGTTTGCCTGAACTGTTTATTTAAATACCCCAATTATTTAATTCACCTTGTCAATTTATGCAATCACATGGCAATTATTTTAGTGAAACACAACTTGACTAAGAAAATATCTTTTCCAAGTTGGCTTCAGTGTCCAAAGACCTCCATTCATACAAAGAAAACACAGTGTTCAAGAGGCCTCTTTTGTCACCGCCTATGAATTACTCTACCCAGGTGGGAATGTGATGTCCTCAAATTAAACAAAGGTTGGGGTTCAGCAATATATTGTGAAAACGGCAACCTAAGGCACAATTTCTACCTTGTTCATCATCCCAGTGCACCCATTTTCTCACTTTCAGAAGCTACTAACTCTCAGAAGACTGGACACATAATTTATTCAAGAAATACTCCACAAATCTCCAATTTCAAAGAGCAAAATCCAACTTTAAGATAGTATCATTAGAGATCTGATTTTCTTAATTCTAACTGTAATTCACACAATTTGGGATTTTGGTCGTCTAAATACATATTTACTATTTGTGTTTAAGAAGCCACTGAACCTCTGCTGACTGGAATGTTTTGTATGATTTCGGCTCAGAAATCTTTTTTAGGCCGGGCGCGGTGGCTCAAGCCTGTAATCCCAGCACTTTGGGAGGCCGAGATGGGCGGATCACGAGGTCAGGAGATCGAGACCATCCTGGGTAACACGGTGAAACCCCGTCTCTACTAAGAAATACAAAAAATAGCCGGGCGAGGTGGCAGCGCCTGTAGTCCCAGCTACTCGGGAGGCTGAGGCCGGAGAATGGCGTGAACCCGGGAGGCGGAGCTTGCAGTGAGCTGAGATCCGGCCACTGCACTCCTGCCTGGGCTACAGAGCGAGACTCCGTCTCAAAAAAAAAAAAAAAAAAAAAAAAAAAAGAAATCTTTTTTACATTCTTGAATGGTCAGTTCCATAATCTCTGCCTCCAGTGGTATCCCAAAACTTCTGTAATAAAACAAAATGGGTCCGGGAATGGTGGCTAATGCCTGCAATCCCTGGGAGGCCAAGGCGGGCGGATCACCTGAGGTCAGGAGTTCAAGACCAGCCTGACCAACATGGAGAAATCCCGTCTCTACTAAAAATACAAACTTAGCCGGGCATGGTGGTGCATGCCTGTAATCCCAGCTACTCGGGAGGCTGAGGCAGGAGAATCACTTGAACCCCGGGGGGTGGAGGTTGCAGTGAGCCAAGATTGCACAATTGCACTCCAGCCTGAGTGACAGAATGAGACCTATTTCAAAATAAATAAATAAATACATACATACATACATATATACATAAACAAACAGAATGGATTTTTTCCCCTCTTTTCAGTTATTTCAATACCTGAGGTAGTTACCAGTGGATCCTTTGACTACTCACACAATATTATAAATTCACATATATTCAATGATTCTAATTTTCAAGCATTTCTTCAAAGGAATACCAGGATACTTTCAGATAAGCATATTTCAAATTAATTCATGCCAACTAATTCTGAGATTTGAGTTGAAGTTTCTTAGTTCTGTATTACTTCATGGATATGACAATCATAATCAGTTTCTGCACACAAAGTGTGGGCAATTTAGAGATCTAAAATTAGTGCGAGCAAATTATTTAAATGAATGCCGCATAAGAGAGAGATTAATCAGGTCACACAAATGGCTGAAGCATCCCAAATCTGAGTTCTCACTTATTTTCTTCTACCCTAGCAATCTAACCAAAGGTAGCAAAGATTTTATTTTGTGAGCTTATGGAAAGTACAGCATTTTGTAATTTTTTTAACCCATAATGATTGGGCATCCATAGTGGAATTTAAGCATTTTCGTCCATTTTTTTATTGAAAATTTTTCAAAAGGACTGTCTGTTAAGTTTAACACACATACAATGGACAATAAATAAATATTGTTGATAAATAAGCACATGAACTAGCTGACTTTACCCTTATTAGATGTCATCTTAGTCCAGCAAAACTGAGGCAGTGCTCAAGTTTGCCATTTAGTTTCAGCTATTTTTTACAAAAGGGAAAACTTATAAAAATGTTTACGTTTCCTAAAAATATAAGAAAAAACATCTAAACACAACCCCATAAGCCTATATGTTATTTATGTATAATTTCTATTTTCATTTTGTTTAATACTATATTATAAAATGGAATTGCCTTTGTTGACAAAGTTGACTAACTGAATTTTGAATGGGTGTTAGCTTCTGACTTAATAACATTTTCACATTTAAACTTTCAAAAAACATCTTCTTATAATGTCTAGAATAACTAAAAAAAAATTATAAAATGAATTTTTGAGTTGTAAACCCAATAGTGTGTAGTACTCATATTTTGGATACTTATTTGTTAAATTAATCAAGGAGCTTTCCTCTTCCACATTCCACAGAAAATTGCTAGTACTTTGTGGGGAAAATGGTTATAGCTCATATTCTCTGCTGTTACACAAACTACTAAATCTATATAAGGTTATGACTACATCTTAGGCAAGAAATACAGATCTTTCCATCGTTTCCATAAGGAAAGCCAAGATCTGACGAGGCAGTGGACAAATTGTATTTCAGAAAACTTGTAGATGAACTATAAAAAGAAAATTTCAGGATCTAATTTGGCAGATCACCTAGTAGGCATTGGAGGATGGGAGGCATGCTGATTTGCAACACTAGCTAGGGTTAGAGAGCCTGTTCCTATGTAGCAAATCTCCAAGCCTCAGCACTAGGGTATCTTCCACCTCCCTTTTAAAAAAATATGCCATGACTAAAGCCAATAAGATACTCAGAGAATCTAGAAATAAATGTTACATTATTAATGCATTTGGTATTATTATACAGATTTGAGATAAAAAGTGAGTCAGAATTTAATATAGGGTATTTACATAACAGAGCTATATTTGTGAGCAAGCACATTGCCACCACATTCTGCATTTAGCTTTCTGGTGCCTAAGACACATTTAAGATCACAAATGGGCTTCTCCTTTGGAAAATCATTTTAAAGGTCTTTCATCTTTATCAGGTAGCATTATTTCCACCTTTATAACATGGCTTGTATGAACACTAGATGACACATGCTACTCAAATAGGCTTTAGATATTTGGAATCTAGACAAATAGGAGCTTGATTATTCCTTGGTAGTTTTTAATTTCATGCAACCAACTTTGTGTGCCTTTCCAGAACAATTCTTGCCTGCTTCGTTTTTTGTTTTTTTTTTTTTTTTTTGGTTTTCCTTCTTTTCCTTTCCATTTTTTGCCCTCTACCTTTCTTCTTATAGCAAGTGAAAGACACAATTAAAGGAAGAGAATAGTGAGAGAAAGACCATTTTTGTCCAATTTCAACCTCTCAGCTCAGGTATACTTCCCTATGACCAACTACTTTAGCACTAATTAATGCTTTACCTTCTTGGCAAATCTTGAGATAAAAACTGATGACAGTTTTTATCTCAACAAAATGTCATCAGCTCCTCCATGAGATAAACTGTAGTATGAACTTCTCAGCTACTATTAGCTTAGAGAAGGAGAGACTGTATCCCCCAAACAGACTCTTGCATATTCAAAACTAAACAGCATAGAAATACCTTGTGTTTAGTTTTAATATTTATGGAATACCAAAGTATTCCTTCCTTTCTTAGAGCCACCTTGTTATTAACATTCTTCTCCACCATCTCCAGGTGACTGATTGTATGTCACTTTTTTATGGCATAATCCCCTTTTGATGGCTAATTTTGTGTCAATACGACTGCACCAAAAGGTGCTCAGATCAAAAATTATTTCTGAGAGTGTCTTTCTGAGGGTTTTCTGGATGAGATTAGTATTTGGATCATGGACTCAGTAAGGTGTATTGCTCTCTCCAATGTAGGTGGGTGTCATCAAATCCATTGGGGGCCTGAATAGAACACAAAAGCAGAAGAAGGGGGAATTCTCCCCTACTTGAGCTGAAACATAGGTCTTTCCCTGCCCTTAGACTAGGATTTACACCATCAGCTCTTCTGATTCTAAGACTTTCAGAGTCAGTGTGGAATTACAGCATAGGCTTTCCTGCTGTCCAGATTGCAGACGCAGATCATAGGACTTCTCAGCCTTAGCCTCCACAATCACAAGTCAATTCCTCTTAATGAATCTCTTTCTACATATATATCCTACTGCTTCTGTTTCTCTAGAGAAACTTGATTAATACACACCTCCCAGCACTTCCAGAAACATCCACTATTTAGCACGTATTGGGCTATGTGCACCTACTCAGCAAACATTTTTTTTTTTTTTTGAAACAGAGTCTCACTGTGTTGCCCAGGCTGGAGTGCAGTTGCGCGATCCTGGCTCACTGCAACCTCTGCCTCCTGCGTTCAGTGACCCTCAGCCTCCTGAGTAGCTGGGACTACAGGCATGAGCCACCACGCTCAGATAATTTTTGTATTTTTAGTAGAGATGGGGTTTCGCCATGTTGGCCGGACTGGTCGAACTCCTGACCTCAAGTGATCCACCTGCCTTGGCCTCCCAAAGTGTTGGGATTACAGGTGTCAGCCACCGCGCCAGGCCAGCAAACACTTAATACAAACTTATAAAAATGATATTTAATTGACAGAGAGTATGTATGTCGAGGAATAAAATTACAGTTTTAAACATGAATGGTAAGAGCCTTGTGAAATCTCATTTTCCACTGCATACTTGACAAATAAACAACCAATGTCATGGAGACCAAATAAGCACCAGTGAGCTGACCAGGAGTGAGGGCTTTAGTAGGAAATGGGACCTTCAGTGTTAAAATCAAGGAAGTGCCCAGCAAACCAGAATGGCTGGCCATTCGAATAGAGTGAATGAAACTACTGCCAAGAAAATCAAAACCTCTAGTGTGCTTTCTGCCGGAATTTACTTTTACCAGTAAACTTGAAATCACTGATAATTTCCTCTCTTATTACAATATTGTCTCCTACTAGTGCTACCATTTTCTTCAGAAAGCCAGCGTTTTGTATTCTCTAGTTTTCTCATTATTGTGGTTGCTATTTTGACTGAGAAGATACTCATTTCCTTTGGAAGTATCACCATAAAGACTCTGTGAACTATTTTAATCATAGTTTTTGGTTTTGGTTTTGTTTTGAGACAGGTTCTCACTCTGTCACCCAGGCTGGATTGCTGCAGCCTCGACCTCCCAGGTCAAGCAATCCTTCCACTTTGGCCTTCCGAGTAACTGTGACTACAGGCACATGCCACCATGCCTGGCTAATTTTTGTATTTTTTGTAGAGATGGGGTTTCGCCATGTTGCCCAGGCTGGTCTTGAACTTCTGAGCTAAAGTGATTCTACAGTTATTAAAAGTAACTCACAGATTTGTATTCCATGATAGTTCCTAGCATCATGATGTTACTACTGGATGGAAATAGCTGGGATTTTGCTATATCATGACACCTGCACATTCATTACATTTATCTTGCCATCACAGTAACAATTGTCGTTCCCATTTTCCTGATGGAAAAATAGAGGCTAGTGAAATCAACTGACTAGCACAGGTTGTAGAACTAGTCACCGGTTAAACTACTGTTTGTGATGGCCTTGAATTTCCATATTAATAATAACTCTCCACTTTCCAGCCTATTAAATAGGTCTAATGTCTGTGGACACAGAAGAAATGTGACTTAAAGTTTGTAGACCAAAAGATCTACTGAAAAGCATTTTTTCAGGTCTGTCTTACGTGTATCTCTGATAGCTTCATGATTGACTTTTCTAATTACTCTCATGAGATCATAAAATCCAACTCTCTGACAGACTGCTATTGAGTTTTTTTCCTTTATTTTTATCTTGGATATGCTGTTTGCGTTTTAAATTTTCATGGTAAGCATTACTGAGAAAGTAGAGTCTTCATAATATTTCAAAAGAAAGCTACATTCAAAAGCCCGAGAATTGAGGGGGGAAAAAGGGCAGTTCTGATTTTGTTTTTTAACTTAAAGTACCCATGATAGAAGGTTGAATTTCAGGGCACCAGACCACACTACTTTTCTTCAAAATAGAAGTTGAAGTCCTCTTTACTTTATTCTATTTGCCATGCATGAATAATAATAAAAAAAAAAATCTGTGCCCACAACCCATAATTCACTTTAGTGGAAGAAATTTCTTGGGAATTATATTCTAGAAATGGCTGTAGTCTGGCAATTCTAGAATACTAAAATAAAGAAGTCATTTCAGAGAAATTTTCCTAATAAAATATTTTCCCTTTGAAGGATAGCTCTGCTTTAGTCAAATTCACATAATGAAGGGAAAATAAAAGCCTAAAGCTAATTCTGTAGGAATATATGAATACATGCAAGCACTGGTACAAATTAATGGTATCAAGTTACAAACTCAAGCAGTTTATTGGGCAGAATATCTGCAAAGTCAACATATACACAGAGGCAACTGTTACAAATGTAAGGAAAAAATAACAGAACAAAGATCATTGAAAGATTTATAGTTCAGCTTTAAATGCCTGTAAGCAAGTTTTTGTTTGAATTCGGTTCATCCTAGACAATTCCAAAATGGGAATTCACTGAACCCTAACTTGCAAAGAGAACTGACAGCAAGTCAGGTACACTTCACTCCAGTTGGTTAGAGCTGATGTCACCTTCATGGATTTATGGTACTATGGGCGATGTGTACATCTGTCTATGTATACATGCTCCCTCCAGCACTAGAGAAAATGAGTTTCGGGACTATAGATTTTGAATCTACAGTTATAACGTATACATTACTAACAACCTTAAACTCTAAATTTCATTTCTTATACATGTCTGGCTCAGGTTTACATAACAGAACTATCCAACTTTTTTGGATACAAGAATTTCTCTAAAAATTCTCATCATGTGCCTCTTTATATAACATTGTTGCATTAGGATTTGCAAACGAAGTAGCTCAAACCGGTGTCCTATTATCCTGTAACTCTAAAAGTACAACAACAAAACATGACTTACCCTAATTTATAAACCAATGATTGCTACTTGCATAGACAGCCTTTGATAAACTGAGTAAGATAAATAGCTATTTAAACATATACCTCAACACCATTGTTATATTTTATGATCAGTTTAAGAGGGAATGATATCACAATCACTTGTGAAGCAGTGTCATCAAATCATTAAAGCTATTAAAAGTTCTAACATCCCTAGAAAAATTGCCTTATTAAAATAGATTGATGAACTATATCATGTCATGTCTAGATAGCCCCATTCTACATTTAAGATATCCAAAAAAATATCATACAGCTGAAAAAATACATTAAAATAAAATAAATATATAATTTCCATTTGATTATTATAGTAATCTATCATATCAAAATCTTAATGTAGTATTTTTTGTCAAAGTATGGTTCTTGCTATAATTCAAAGACCACAGCTGAGACAATAAAAGACCCTTCACGTTTCACATATATTTTCTGTCATCCACTAAGAACATCAATTTTTTTTAGGTTTACCTACATGTTTGGAGTAGAAGAAAGCAAAGTGGTATTATTAAAGTTGTAAAATTTTACGACAAGGTTTGACAATTTTAGCACAATACTGAGAATTATTTCTTGGTTCTCTTTAGCATTGTTTGTATATCTCTTAAGTGTTAATGATGCATACTCAACTACTATAGATGAAATCTGATGATTCTGCTTTAAAATATTCCAGCCAAAAAGAATGGGCGGAATAGATAAATCAAGATGGGAAAAGTGTTCCTAATTGTGGAAACTGGGTGATAGTTACATGGAGTTGATTGTATTATTCTCTGTGCTTTTGCGTGTATGTGAAAATTTCCATGCCTTATTCCATTCCTGCTGCTATATCAAAATACCACAGATTGAGTAATTTTTATAGAACAGATATTTATTTCTCACAGTTCTGGAAGCTTAGAAGTCCAAGATAAAAGCATCAGCAGAATCAGTGTCTGGTGAACGCTCATTCTCTACTTCCAAGATGGCACCTTGTTGCTACATCCTTACATGGGAGGAAGGCAGAAGGACAACAGGGACCAATGCTGTGTGATGCCTCTTTTAAAAGGCATTAATCCCATTCAAGAGGACAGAGCCCTTAGGACCTACTCACCTCTTAATATTATCACATTGGTATTTAAGTTTCAACATATGAATTTTGGAGGGACACATAAATTCAAACCATAGGACTCAGTCTGTTTTCTGTTGCTATAACTGAATCCCTGAGACTGGGTAATTTTTAAAGCAAAGAAATGTATTTCTTACATTTCTGGAGGCTGAGAATTCCAAGGTCTAGGGGCCACATCTGCTGAAAGTTTTCTTACTGGTGGGACTCTCTGCAGAGACCAAAGACAGCACACGGCAGCACAAGAGAGAACCAAACGGGCTTGTACAGCAAAGTCACACTTGTGATAACCAACCCATTCTCATAACAACCTGGTAATTAGTTAACCCATTCATCCATTCATCCACGAATCTCTTAATCTATTCTGGAGGGCAAAGCCCTCATGACCCAATCACCAATTAAAGGCCCCACTTCTTAATACTCTTTCATTGGGAATTAAGTTTCTTTTTTGGTTTTTTGTTTGTTTGTTTGAGATGGAGTCTTGCTCTGTGGCCCGGGCTGGAGTGCAGTGGCACGATCTCAGCTCACTGCAACCTCTACCTCCCGGGTTCAAGTAATTCTCCTGCCTCAGCCTCCCAAGCAGCTGGGACTACAGAAATGCGCCACCAAGCCCAGCTAATTTTTGTATTTTTCGTAGATATGGGAATTCACCATGTTGGCCAGGCTAGTCTTGAACTCCTAACCTCAAGTGATCCGCCCTCCTAGGGCTTCCAAAGTGCTGGGATTACAGACATGAGCCAACGTGTACAGTCAAAGATTAAGTTTCAACATGAGTATTGGAAGGGGCAAACACTCAACCATAGCACCAAAGTATTAAATTTAAAAAAATTTTAATCTCAATTCATCCTATCTTCACAGGATTCACTTTAGTAAATGTGATTCAATGATGTATATGAACTTTATGTACCAACATTTTTTATTCTTTTCTGAATCCAAACATGAAAGAAAATTTACCTGTAAATGATTATTCTACCACATATATATAGCTGCTTAAAATAGTCTAAAATCAGCAAGATTTTTGGGAGATCTATTCTTGAAGTGATGTAACTAGTGACTTTATTGTCTCAAAAGTGGTAGAAAATTTTAAGGAACAAATTTAGTCATTATTTCCCTGATATGAATCAATGAGAATCCTTAATCCAAAAAGCTGAAATTCAAAATGCTCCGAAATCCAAAACTTTTGAGCACCAACATGACACCACAAGTGGAAAATTCCATACCTGACCTCATGTGACAGGTCAAAGTCAAAACACAGTCAAAACTTTGTTTCTTTAACAAAATTATTTAAAACATTGTATCAAATTACCTTCAGGCTATGTGTATAAGGTGTATATGAAATGCAAATTTTACACTCTGTTGGATCTCATCCACAAGATATCGCTATGTATCTGCAAACAGATATACATAGCTATGTATATGCAAACATTCCAAAATCTGGAAAGATCTGGAAACAGAAATACTTCTGATCTCAAGCATTTAGGATAAGGGATACTCAACTTGTTTTTAATCAAGAAACATACTATAGGGGGCTGTAGAAAACAATAAAATAGACAAGACATTGGCCCAACTGTCAAAAAGTTAACAGATCAGCAGACGACATAACATTAGTACATAGCAAACAGCAAACAACAAACGGCTGAAAGCTGAACTGCATGTTTCTGGCAGTAATTATAAAGTAATTTATCAAAGTGAGAGTTTTCTGAAAGTCTCACATAAGAGATGGGATTAGAAATGGTCTTTTAAAAATGGATAAACTTTGGGCAAGCTGGAAAAAACATCATGTTGCATGCAGAGAGTTCAGCGCAAACAAAGATATAAAAAAACATGAGTTCGCATGGCATGTATATACTAAAGAGAGAATTGAGCCCAGAGCAAGGGCACACATTAAGGAATAATGATGACAACAGTAATAAAAATAGCAAACCCTTACTGTGCACCAAACACTATTCTAACTGTTCTCTATATATTTATCCTTAAGAGTTATATGTTGTTAGTGAGAACCCAACATTGCAAATGAAGAAACTAAAACACGTTGAGGTTAAGTAACTTGACAAAGATCACAGACTTAATAATGGTAGAGCAAGGCTTTGAATCCAGACAGTCTAGATCTAGAACACATACGCTGATTTCCATGGGATTCTGCCTGCCCAGTGGGACTTGATAGGTAGTTTGGCAGCAGATAATGAAAGTCAGACAGGACTTTCTACTTGATACTGACTAACCATATTGTTTTCTTAACAGACAGATAACATGGCGCGAAATGCAGTCTCTTATACTAAAGTGGACTTCATTCCCATCTTTACTTCAAATGACCACTACCTTTACAAGACTGTCCAAAATTGTACAGTCTAGAAGCTGAGAGCTAACTTTTGCTCTGTTAAGTCAAAGAATCAGAAAACTGTGGCACTAAGTTTAAGCAACTTGGCTGGAAACACATAACTTTGTGTTGGATCAGAGAACTAAAAATCAAAAAATTCTTGGTTTCAATCCTAGACTTCACAAACCAGTGCACACCTCTTCTCTCAGAACTATAATATAATTCTAGAGGCTGAAAATGACAGCGCATTTAACTGGATCTCAGCCGTCTGTCTCACATCTAATGACACAATGTGGTAACTATTACACAATAATTCACAGCCTGTTGTGTTTTATTGCACTTCAAGCAGATAAAAATAAATAGTGCAGATATTTTTAATAATCCTTTCCATTATTGTTCAGCTCGATATACAAACCCCACTGTTTATACAACTCTTAGATTAAATCTTAAAACCCAGAATAAAGTTATAGAATCTAAGATTGTAATTATTCATGGTCTCCTCTTTTCATACTTTTGCCATTACTGCTAACCTTCACATCTGACTAGTTCTTAGGCTTGTTGCTGACTAAGTTTGACTATTTTCACTACTTTTGTTATATACTAGAAGTATTAAGTTAGCTTCCGAAATACCTCCCCTTTAAGTCCAGAATTAACTATGTGGGAGTACGAAACATTTGTATTGTCATACCAGAACTACTTTCTTGAACTCAGATGACAAACCATGTTGGTTTGCCCAAAACTTTCCTGGTTCAGGCACTGAAAATACTGCATTCCAGGAAAAGACCTCAGTTCTGGGCAAACAAGGAGAGATGGTCATCCTAGTGTCTGGTACAGTTTCTAAACTGTTAGAGAAAAACCTGTGTGCCTTTCTCTATACAACTGTTTGTGTGCCCACACACAAAAACACTAAACATGTGTAAGTGACAAAAAAAATTAAGACCTGAATAAAAAGCAGAACTCTTGGCCAGCCTCCTGGAGAGACATTTATTCTCAGAATGAGAACTACTCCTTCCACTTAGAACAGAAGTGAGCCTTTGCCCTAAACCATTGTTAATATACAAGGATAAAAGTAAAAACACTTCCTAGTAACTCCTCAAGTTGCAGTAATGCTGCTAATACACTGTGTTGGGAACTTAGGTTACCACTTTATCTGAAAATGTAACTCACTCTTAATTAAAACTAATTGCACACATAGAATTTCTATATTGTAGTGCACTGGCCTGTGACACAGTTTTCAGGAGCTACAATAGTGTAGAAATTTTTTATTTAAAAGCAGTAGAAATCCCAGTATTAATATTAAAGAAAAATGACTCACATTAACTGTTGAGGTATTCTTTGCAAAAGCCATAATTTTACTTGAAAGCAAGGAAGTGAAAAAAGGGGAAGCTGACATTTTAGTAAAATACCTTCTCTTAAGATCCTTTCTAAGAGGGTGGGCATTATTGCTCAACACACACTGTAGTCTCAAAAACACTTGAGCAAGGATCTAAAAGCAAGAGTTCCTCTTCAGAAAACTGAGAAAAACTTCTTCCCTCTCACAGACCCTATATTTTAGGAACAGCCAGGGATAAAATAAATTTTAAGTTAAAAACATTAAAAAGTATTTTGAACACACTTCCATTTTTATTTATCATCATCATTATTATTATTATTATTATACTTCAAGTTCTGGGATACAAGTGCAGAATGTGCAGGTTTGTTACATAGGTATACATGTGCCATGGTGCTTTGCCACACCCATCAACCCATCATCCACATTAGGTATTTCTCCAAATGCTATCCCTCCCCTTTGCCCCCCACCCCCCAACAGGCCCCAGTGTATGATGTTCCCCTCCCAAGGCCCATATGTTCTCATTGTTCAATTCCCACTTATGAGTGAGAACATGTGGTGTTTGGTTTGCTGTTCCTGTGTTAGTTTGCTGAGAATGATGGTGTCTAGTTTCATCCATGTCCCTGCAAAGGACATGAATTTATTATTTTTTATGGCTGCATAGTATACCATGGTGTATATAGGCCGCATTTTCTTTATCCAATCTAACATTGATGGGCATTTGGGTTGGTTTCAAGTCTTTGCTATTGTGAATAGTGCTGCAATAAACATACGTGTGCATGTCTGTATAGCAGAATGATTTCTAATCCTTTGGGTATATACCGAGTAATGGTATTGCTGGATCAAATGGTATTTCTGGTTCTAGATCCCTGAGGAATCACCACACTGTCTTCTACAGTGGTTGAACTAACTTACACTCCCACCAACAGTGTAAAAGCATACCTATTTCTCCACATCCTCTTCAGCATCTGTTGTTTCCTGATTTTTTAATGATCGCCATTCTAAATGGAATGAGATGGTATCTCATTGTGGTTTTGATTTGCATTTCTCTAATGAGCAGTGATGCTGAACTTTTTTTCATATGTTTGTTGGCCACATAAATGTCTTCTTTTGAAAAGTGTCTGTTCCTATTTTTCACCCACTTTTTGATGCGGTTGTTTGTTTTTTTCTTGTAAATTTAAGTTCCTTGTAGATTCTGGACATTAGCCCTTTGTCAGATGAATAGACTGCAAAAGTTTTCTCCCATTCTGTAGGTTGCCTGTTCACTCTGATGATAGTTTCTTTTGCTGTGCAGAAGCTCTTTCGTTTAATTAGATCCGATTTGTCAATTTTGGCTTTTGTTGCCATAGTTTTTGGTGTTTTAGTCATTAAGTATTTGCCTGTGCCTATGTCCTGAATGGTATTGCCTAGGTTTTCTTCTACGGTTTTTACGGCTTTAGGTCTTACATTTAAGTCTTTAATCCATCTTGAGTTAATTTTTGTATAAGGTGTAAGGAAGGGGTCCAGTTTCAGTTTTCTTCATATGGCTAGCCAGTTTTCCCAACACCATTTATTGAATAGGGAATCTTTTCCCCATTGCTTGTTTTTGTCAGGTTTGTCAAAGATCAGATGGTTGTAGATGTTATTTCTGAGAACTCTGTTCTGTTCCATTGGTCTATATCTCTGTTTTGGTACCAGTACCATGCTGTTTAGGTTACTGTGCCTTGTAGTATATTTTGAAGTCAGGTAGTGTGATGCCTCCAGCTTTGTTCTTTTTGCTTAGGATTGTCTTAGCTATATCAGCTCTTCTTTGGTTCCATATAAAATTTAAAGTAGTTTTTTCCAATTCTGTGAAGAAAGTCAATGGTACCTTGATGGGGATGGCATTGAATCTATAAATTACTTTGGGCAGTATGGCCATTTTCACAATATTGATTCTTCCTATTCATGAGCATGGAATGTTTTTCCATTTGTTTGTGCCCTCTCTTATTTCCTTGAGCAGTGCTTTGTACTTCTTTCTGAAGAGGTCCTTCACATCCCTTGTAAGTTTTATTACTAGGTATTTTATTCTCTTTGTAGCAATTGTGAATCGGAGTTCACTCATGATTTGGCTCTCTGTCTATTATTGGTGTATAGGAATGCTTGTGATTTCTGCCCATTGATTTTGTATCCAGAGACTTTGTTGAAGTTGCTTATCAGCTTACGGAGTTTGGGGGCTGAGACGATGGGGTTTTCCAAATATACAATCATGTCATCTGCAAACAGTGATAATTTGACTTTCTGTCTTCCTATTTGAATACCTTTTATTTCTCTTGCCTGATTGCCCCGGCCAGAACTTCCAATACTATGTTAAATAGGAGTAGTGAGAGAGGGCATACTTGTCTTGTTCCAGTTTTCAAAGGGAATGCTTCCAGCTTTTGCCCATGTAGTATGATATTGGCTGTGGGTTTGTCATAAATAGCTCTTATTATTTTGAGATATCTTCCATTGATATTTAGTTTATTTAGTGTTTTTAGCATGAAGGGGTGCTGAATTATATCGAAGGCCTTTTCTGCATTTATGGAGATAATCATGTGGTTTTTGTCATTGGTTCTCTTTATGTGATGGATTATGTTTATTGATTTGCATATGTTGAACCAGCCTTGCCTTTCAGGGATGAAGCCGACTTGATCGTGGTTGATTAAGTGTTTTGAAGTGCTGCTGGACTCGATTTGCCAGTATTTTATTGAGGATTTTTGTATCGATGTTCATCACGGATATTGGCCTGAATTTTTCTTTTTTTGTTATGTCTCTGCCAGGTTTTGGTATCAGTATGATGCTGGCCTCATAAAATGAGTTAGGGAGGAGTCCCTCTTTTTCAATTGTTTGGAATAATTTCAGAAGGAATGGTACCAGCTCCTCTTTGTACCTCTGCTAGAATTCCACTGTGAATCCGTCTGGTCCTGGGCTTTTTTTTTTTCTTTGGTAGGCTATTAATTACTGCCTCAATTTCAGAACCTGTTATTGGTCTATTCAGGGATTCAACTTCTTCCTGGTTTGGTCTTGGGAGGGTGTATGTGTCTAGGAATGTATCCATTTCTTCTACATGGTCTAGTTTATTTACATAGAGATGTTTATAGTATTATCTGGAGGTAGTTTATATTTCTGAGGGATCTGTAGTGACATTCCCTTTATCATTTTTTATTGTGTCTATTTGATTCTTCTGTCTTTTCTTCTTTATTAGTCTTGCTAGTGGTCTATCTATTTTGTGAATCTTTTCAAAAAACCAGCTCCTGGATTCACTCATTTTCTGCAGGGTTTTTCATGTCTCTATCTCCTCAGTTCTGCTCTAATCTTAGTTATTTCTTGTCTTCTGCTAGCTTTTGAATTTGTTTGCTCTTGTTTCTCTAGTGCTTTTAATCATGATGTTAGAGTGTCAATTTTAGATCTTTCCTGCTTTCTTCTATGGGCATTTAGTGCTATAAATTTCCCTCTAAACAGTGCCTTAGCTGTGTCCCAGAGATTCTGGTACTTTGTGTCTTTGTTTTCATTGGTGTCAAAGAACTCATTTATTTCTGTCTTAATTTCATTATTCTCCTAAGTAGTCATTCAGGAGCAGGTTGTTCAGTTCCCATGTAGTTGTGTGGTTTTGAATGAGTTTCTTAATCTTGAGTTCTAATTTGATTGCACTGTGGTCTGAGAGACTGTTTGTTATGATTTCCATTCTTTTACATTTGCTGAGGAGTGTTTTATTTCCAATTATGTGGTCGATTTTAGAATATGTGCTATGTGGTGCTAAGAAGAATGTATATTCTGTTGATTTGAAGTTGAGAGTTGTGTAGATGTCTATTAGGTCCACTTGGTCCACAGCTGAGTTCAAGTCCTGAATATACTTGTTAATTTTCTGTCTCGTTAATCTGTCTAATATTGACAGTGGGGTGTGAAAGTCTCCCACTATTATTGTGTAGGAGTCTCTTCGTAGGTTTCTAAGAACCTGCTTTATTAATCTGGGTGCTCCTGTATTGGGTGCATATATATTTAGGATAGTTAGCTCTTCTCGTTTCATTGATCCCTTTACCATTATGTAATGCCCTTCTTTGTCTTTTTTGATTTTTGTTGGTTTAAAGTCTGTTTTATCAGACAATAGAATTGCAACCCCTGCCTTTTTTCTTTTTTTTTTTTTTTTTTTTGCTTTCCATTTGCTTAGTAAATCTTCATCCTTCCCTGTATTTTGAGCCTATGTGTGTTTTTGCACATGAGATGGGTCTCCTTGTGTCTGGAATTGGGGGGGTTCTTGGTCTTGCTGACTTCAAGAATGAAGCCGCGGACCCTCGCGGTGAGTGTTACAGTTCTTAAAGATGGTGTCTCCAGGGTTTGTTCCTTCAGACGTTCAGATGTGTCTGGAGCTGCTTCTTTCCGGTAGGTTCGTGGTCTCGCTGACAGGAGTGAAGCTGCAAACCTTCACGGTGAGTGTTACAGCTCATAAAGGCAGCATGGACCCAAAGAGCGAGTAGCAGCAAGATTTATTGCAAAGAGCAAAAGAACAAAGCTTCCACGGTGTGGAAGGGGACCCGAGCGGGTTGCCACTGCTGGCTCGGACAGCCTTCTTTTATTCCTGTATCTGACCCCACCCACATCCTACTAATTGGTCCATTTTACAGAGAGCTGATTGGTCTATTTTACAGAGAGCTGATTGGTCCATTTTGACAGAGTGTTGATTGGTGCATTTACAATCCTTGAGCTAGACACAAGAGTGCTAGACTGAAAAGTTCTCCAAGTCCCCACTAGGTTAGCTAGACACAGAGTTAGCTAGATATAGAGTACCAATTGGTGTATTTACAAACCTTGAGCTAGACACAGAGTACTGATTGGTGTATTTACAAACCTTGAGCTAGACACAGAGCGCTGATTGGTGCATTTACAATCCTTGAGCTAGACACAGCTAGACAGAAAAGTTCTCCAAGTCCCCACTAGGTTAGTTAGATACAGAGTACCAATTGGTGTATTTACAAACCTTGAGCTAGACACAGAGTACTGACTGGTGTATTTACAAACCCTGAGCTAGACACAGAGTGCTGATTGGTCCGTTTACAATCCTTGAGCTAGACAGAAAAGTTCCCCAAGTCCCCACCAGACTCAGGAGGCCAGCTGGCCTCACCCAGTGGATTCCTCACCAGGGCTGCAGGCAGAGCTGCCTGCCAGTCCCGCGCCATGCATCCATACTCCTCAACCCTCGGGCAGTTGATAGGACCAGGCATCACAGAGCAGGGGGCGGCCCCCATCAGGGAGGCTTGGACCCCACTGGAGCCCACGGCAGAAGTGGGGGCTTGGGCATGGCGGGCTGCAGGTCCCGAGCCCTGCCCCCCCGGGGAGGCAGCTGAGGCCCCACAAGAACTGGAGCAGGAGCACAGCACCAGTGGGCCGGCACTGCTGGGAGACCTGGCGCAAACTCTGCAGCTGCTGGTCCAGGTGCTAAGCCCCTCACTGCCCTGGGCCTGCAGCTCCGGCTGGCCTCTCCGAGTGTGGGGGCCCGCGGAGCCGCACCCGCACCCGCGCCTGCGGGAATTCATGCTGGCCAGCAAGTGCAGGGCGCAGCCCTGGTTCCCGCCTGCGCCTCTCCCTCCACACCTCCCCGCAAGAGGAGGGAGCTGGCTCCAGCCTCGGCCAGTCCAGAGAGGTGCTCCCACAGTGCAGTGGTGGGCTGAAGGGCTCCTCAAGCGCCACCAGAGTGGACGCCGGGGCCGAGGAGGCACCGAGAGCTGCTAGCACGTTGTCACCTCTCATCCTGAATATAGCACACCAATGGGTCTTGACTCTTTATCCAATTTGCCCGTCTATGCCTTTTTATTGGGGACTTAGCCCATTTACATTTAAAGTTAATATTGTTATGTGTGAATTTGATCCTGTCATTGTGATGCTGGCTGGTTGTTTTTCCCATTAGTTGATGCAGTTTCTTCACTGACCATAGTCGATGGTCTTTATATTTTGGGTCATTTTTGCAGTGGCTGGTACCGGTTTTTCCTTTCCATATTTAGTGCTTCCTTCAGGAATTCTTGTAAGGCAGGCCTGGTGGTGACAGAAACCCTCAGCATTTGCTTGTCTGTAAAGGATTTTATTTCTCCTCCATTTATGAAGCTTAGTTTGGCTGGATATGAAATTTGGGTTGAAAATTCTTTTCCTTAAGAATGTTGAATATTGACTCTCTCTTCTGGCTTGTAGGGTTTCTGCAGTGAGATCTGCTGCTAGTCTGATGGGCTTCCCTTTGTGGGTAATCCCACCTTTCTCTCTGGCTGCCCTTAAGAGTTTTTCCTTCATTTCAACCTTGGTGAATCTGACAATTATGTGTCTTGGGGTGCTCTTCTCAAGGAGCATCTTTGTGGTGTTCTCTGTGTTTCCTGAATTTTAATGTTGGCCTGTCTTGCTAGGTTGGGGAAGTTCTCCTGAATTATATCCTGAAATGTATTTTCCAACTTGGTTCCTTTCTCCCCATCACTTTCAGGTACACCAATCAAATGCAGGTTTGGTCTTTTCACATAGTCCCATATTTCTTGGAGGCTTTGTTCGTTCCTTTTTGTTCTTCTTTCTCTAATCTTGTCTTCTCTCTTTATTTAATTAAGTTGATCTTCAATCTCTGATATCCTTTGTTCTGCTTGATTGATTTGGCTATTGATACTTGTGTATGCTTCACAAAGTTCTCGTGCTGTGTTTTTCAGCTCCATCAGGTCATTTATGTTCTTTTCTAAACTAGTTATTATAGTTAGCAATTCCTCTAACCTTTTATCAAGGTTCTTAGTTTCGTGCATTCAGTTATAACATGCTCCTTTAGCTTGGAGGAGTTTGTTATTACCCACCTTCTGAAGCCTACTTCTGTCAATTCATCAAACTTATTCTCCATCCACTTTTGTTCCCTTGCTGGCCAGGTGTTGTGATCCTCTGAAGGAGAAGAGGCATTCTAGTTTTTGTAATTTTCAGCCTTTTTGTGCTGGTTTTTCCTCACCTCCATGGATTTATCTACCTTTGGTCTTTGCTGTTGGTGACCTTCGGATGGAGTTTTTACATGGTCATCCTTTTTGTTGATGTTGATGCTATTTCTTTCTTTTTGTTAGTTTTCCTTCTAACAATCAGGCCCCTCTTCTGTAGGTCTGCTAGAGTTTGCTGGGGTTCCACTCCAGACCCTGTTTGCCTGGGGATCACCAGCGGAGGCTGCAGAACAGCAAAGATTGCTGCCTGCTCCTTCCTCTGGAAGCTTCCTTCCAGAGGGGCACCTGCCAGATGCCAGCTGGCGCTTTCCCCTATGATGTGTCTGTCCACCCCTGCTGGGAGGTGTCTCCTTGTCAGGAGGCACAGGGTTCAGGGACCCACTTGAGGAGGCAGTCTGTCCCTTAATAGAGCTCCAGCACTGTGCTGGGAGATCCACTGCTCTCTTCTTAGCCAGCAGGCAGGAACATTGAAGGGCACCCACAGCCCCCCATTCCCCCAGGTGCTCTGTCCCAGAGAGATGGGAGTTTTAGCTATAAGCCCCTGACTGGTTCTGCTGCTTTCTTTCAGAGTTGCTTTTCCCAGAGAGGAGGAATCTAGAGAGGCAGTCTGGCTATAGTGGCTTTGCTGAGCTGCGGTGGGCTCCACCCAGTCTGAACTTCCAGGGGCTTTGTTTACACTGTGTGAGGAAAACCACTTACTCAAACTTCAGTAATGGCGGACGCCCCTCCCCACACCAAGCTCAGGCACCCCTCCCCCCACCAAGCTCAAGCGTCTCAGGTTGACTTCAGACTGTGAAGTCTGACTGTGCTGGCAGCAAGAATTTCAAGCCAGTGGATCTTAGCTTGCTGGGCTCTTTGGGGGTGGGATCCACTGAGCAAGACCACTTGGCTCCCTGGCTTCAGCCCCCTTTCCAGAGTAGTGAATGGTTTTTGTCTCGCTAGTGTTCCAAGTGCCACTGGGATACGAAAAAAGCTCCCGCAGTTAGCTCGATGTCTGCCTAAATGACCGCCCAGTTTTGTGCTTGAAACCCAGTGCCTAGGTGGTGTAGGCATCCTAGGGAATCTCCTGGTCTGCGGGTTGTGAAGACCATGGGAAAAGCATAGTTATCTGAGCCGGATAGCACCATCCCTCACAGCATGGTCCCTCATGGCTTCCCTTGGCTAGGAAGGGGAGTTCCCCGATCCCTTGCGCTTCCTGGGTGAGGCAACACTCCACCCTGCTTCTGCTTACCCTCCGGGGGCTGCACCACTGGAGCTGTTCCTATTCGGCCATCTTGCCCGGGAATAATCAACACTTCCCTTTTCTTTAAATAGAAGTTGTCTGGGAGACTGATAATAAAGAGAGATGTATTGTATAATTACATCTAATATACAATATATGATTTTTCATTACAACTTATTAATCCTCTAAGAGGGTCCCCAAAAAGCATCTTGAATGAAACAATATTATGCTAGTCAGAACTAGATTTTAAATCAGAATTAATACTTTTATTTGCTGACTGTATTAACGGGAAAATGACAAGAATAGTTAGTATATTTCTAGAGGAAATCAAGCTGAGATAGAACATTTTATTATTACAGAATTTTATTCTAGAGCAAACACATTTGAGATAAAAAACTTAAATTATACATCACACTTTTGTAAATGTAAAACAGAAGATAGAGACAGAAAAGCTAGTTCGTTTCAGATTCACATGTCAAAATGGAGATTTTGTGTTTAATGTTGCTGAGGTTTTATGATGAAGCCTTAAACGTACAGGGGTGACTATTTTAAGGCTCTACGAATGTTAACTTTTGCACTTCATGTTAGCCAAAAGGCCAAGAAGTGATCAGAATGTTAACTTCTGTACATTCCCTTGGTAAAATTTCACTACAGATAAAATGAGAAAAACGGTTAAAAACAAAACCAAGCAAGCAAACAAAGAGAAAATCTAGGAAACATAAAAAAGAAGCCGGTGAAAAGTTACTTTGTTTTTGATGCATTGTTGTCTTCATGCATTTGACAATGATACTACTAATAGAACCTAATGCTCCCTTCTGGCATCCTAGACTCAAATTCCATGTGCAAGACTAGTGTTTGCTCTTATTGCCAGCTATGGCCGTATTCTCTCTAGGGGGCCCTGTCCTCTGGCCCTTCATGGGCACCAGAATCGGGAAAAGAACTCATTGTGCTAACAATAGCAAGATAAAGGAAGACTGGTAAATACATGAGCTGCTGGATATGTGTCCTGGCTTTGTTATTTTCAGTATGTCACATCCACAGTTTTGTTTTCAATGGAAATGTGCTAACACTGAGTTGAAAGTTAGGGACCTGGGTTTTAAGTCATGGCTCTGACACTAACTGGCTCTATAATCTTAGGCAAGCTGTTTTACCTCTCAGGGTTTTGGACTAGAATAGTCACTAGGTGACCTCTATGAGCACCATTCAGAGACTTGAAGTCAAAGTCAAAAGCAAAGGCAATTGTTTGAACAATGTTATCTTAGATCAAATCACCCCAACTGATCCCAGATATGTGAGAGGCAGTGTAGAAAAGTACTTATTAATGTGCTTCTGGAACCAGACTTCCTCTTATTACCTTTGTGACCAGGGTCAAATTTCTTTTCTGTGCCCTCATTTCCTTTTCTATAAAATGGGAATAATAACAGTACCTATCCCACAGGGTTATTATAAGGATTAACTGAAATTATCTATGTACAACCCTAAGAGCACCATCTGTTTATTCCTAATACATGCAGGAAGAGGTAATGAATTAATGAAGCTAGGTACTTTCCAGTAGCAGGTGGGTTCAAAAGCACAAATGGAAGAAGAAGGCTTTTAAACAAAGAAGACACTTCCTCCTAAAGTGACACTATTTTACTCCACACTCACACCCCCAGTTATTTTCCAGCAAGGTGAATCACTAACTCTATCTAACATCAGAATCTCCTGGATGGCTTGTTACAACAAAGGTTGCTGGTCTCAGTCATATAGTTTCTGTCAGTAGGTCTGGGATGGGGTAGAAAATTTGCATTTCCAACCAGTTTCCAAGTGTTGTTCGACATTGGTGGCCCAGGAATCATACTTTGAGGACCACTGCGCTAAATAATATCTCCCTGATTTCTCATAGTCAGAGAACTATCAGGACCTGCATAAATTGGGTGCCCGAGGATACCATCTCTTATTCCTTGACTCAACAGTACAGCTTGCTAGCCTGTGTGTGACTACCAACGTACCTGACCACACTTGGAGAACCACCGATCTAGTAAATCACACTATTTGTTCCCTTCCTCACTGTGTTCTAGCCACAATGACTTTTTTCTGTTCTTAAAACCAGCTAAAGACTCTACCTCACATTTCCTATAATTTCTAAACTTTACACTTCGAAATCTGCTCTCCTAGATCTTCACATGGCTGGCTCACCTCCTCTTTCAATGATCACCTCTTCTTTATAAGTATATATATTTATGAAGGAAAACAAGAAGAGGTATTACATTTTATTAGTACAGAAATTCATTATGGAGAAAACATATTTGAGATTAGAAACTTTATCAATCACACTTTTTATAAAAAGAACTCCCCAATTCCAGCTTATCACCTTATTTTAGCTCCCTCATATCAATTATCCAATCTGTAAATATATCATTTTTTTTCATAAATGTATTTGCTTGCTTGTTTTCTTCCCCCATAGAATGTAAGCTCCACAAGGTTGGAAGTTCTTTTTTAAGTAACTCTATTCCAAACACCTAAAAGACCACTAGGAATATAGTAAGCATTCAATAAATATTTACCAAATGAATGAGTAAGTCAGAAAGGAGCCATTTGCATCAGACTTAATATTACTGCTCCACGGAGAGCAAACTTCTCTCTAGTTTTCATGCCTACCAAATTAGTAGAGATCCAGCTTTCCTTCCAGAAGTAATATAATTTTAGTCTTCCTTAATCCTAGTTGTGTGAAGACTCTAAAAGGAAACCATAAAGGCAGTGTTGTTTTGTACTAATTATCTAAATATAAGTAAACCAGCTTCTCAGAGTGACCTAAAACAAAAAATATGCAGGGTTATGCCACTTGCACTGTTGCTTGTTAAGCCAAGAACAAAATGTTACAGAGTGGAATGAGTTCCATCCACTAAAGAAAACAAAGCTGGTTCACTATGTCTTCTTCAATAGTGATGCTGCTGACAGATTTTGTTGTTAACAGGTATTCAGTCTATACCCATTCATGGAAGGGAAGAGTTAATTCCTCTGGGTGAGAGGGAGGAACAGGTCTCCTGGTCAACCTTACATTCCAGTTTCCTCTTAGAGATGCACAAAGCACATAGGAACAGAATGAAGGTTTTGAGAAGTCCTATATCAAAAAGCCTTTGAATTTGGTTAAGCCATGTTTCCCAAATTTTGACCCATCCATGTGAACAAAACACTGTAGGAAAATCAAGTTCATGGTCCACAGCATTGACTTGTATGTTTGTTTTGTTTAGTAACAAACTCTTAGTGGGACAGCTAACTAGTACACAAGTTCAGTGAGACCTTACAAGAATGTGAACCTTCAGTGAAGGAACAATAGGTCATTCACTTTACAAGGTACTTACCATTATCCAGGTTTCTAGAACAATATTCTAGCTCTTTAGCCACCCCCTCCCCCTCCTGCTGCCGAATTGCCTAGGAACCTAATGTGTTTGAACTTCTTCATACCTAGTTTGCAGTTCTTCAATCAAAGTCATTGGAGACAAGGAGTGGTTTCTAAAATTTCTGATAATTTAGCACAGCTTTCGAGGGACATGCATGGAGCCATGAAGAAGGAAGGCAGCCAAATCAGATGTGTCACATTTGAGGTCAATGGGTGACAGATGTCACTGTCAGACACACAAACTGATCATTTGCCTGCTCTTTAGTTTTCCCAGAGAGGGACTTCTAATGAACCCACACGGACTTCAAAGAGTTTTCTCTTTGGAAAGGATCATGGTTTTTCTATAAAGAATGCCAAAAGAATTAATCTTTTGTCACTTGTGTTTATTTCTCAAGAGGCTTTTAGTCATTGCTGGTCTACAGCTCTAAGTGACAATAGTGCACAGGATACATTTACTTTTTTTTTTTTTTTTTCAAGGGGAAGCCAGCCTTCAAAACAGTGACATCCTGGACATTTTCCAGAAAGAGAGATTACAAAACTCACACCTGTGGCACTAATAGACATCAGCGTCTCTCTAGTGGTTGCCTGCAACTTAACTCACCAAATAAACAGGAAAGGGATCTCTCAAGTCTTTATACATGTAGCCAGGACATTGGCTTTTAAATGATGAGTCAAGAAATACTAAATAATACCTTTTATTAGGGGAACATAGGTAAACTCTCAGAAAATTGTAAAGGTTATTTTGAGTGTTGTTGGCACCTGAGGCTTGAATTCCAGGAGTTTTGCAAATTCTGCTTGAAGCTAAAGAGATTCTTATTTTAGGTCAGCCAGTGTGGTTATACTGATGCATCTAAGGCTTTGTCTGTTCAGTCACACACTCAACAGGCTAAATTGATGGCTCATTCAAATGTCTGAGGGGACTAAGTCCTGCTGTGCTATGGCAACTTTAAATACTGATTCAGACACTTAACTCTTTCAAACTATTGTTTTCCATTAATGAATTTAATGTTATTTCCATATATAATAAACATTACATCTCTGATTATGAACAACAGCATCTCTATAAATCACCAAGTTCTCCTCGTTTATGGAAAGAAAGGTTACTAGGATGCTAGTTCCAATAACCAGAATAGCGTGTACATTTAAATATAATTAAGATAGAAAAGTTCAGAGATCCGGGCGTGGACATTAGGCCTCATTCCCATTGTTTAACAAAGGATTACTGGCAATTGTCATGCACAAGGAAGGCTGCTGCTGTACTATGGTAAGTTCCCGCAAGGAGTTGTGAGGGAAAATAACCAAAGGAAAGATAATGATGAGGGGAAATAAGATATAAAAACTATTATAAATGGGACGAGTAAGACTTGAAACATGGTGCATTTAAATTGGGCCTCAAAATATGGGTAGGAGTTCTGCCTCAAAACTAGGTAAAAGTGAGAGGTTGGATGGTCCTGGTAGAGAATATTATAAAAGCAACAGCAGTGGAAAAGGACAGATACGAACACATGTGTGGGAGAGAGGAGTGGATGGGATGAGGGGTATATTAAATGTGTGTGTGTTTAGCTGAAACATAAGTACTAGCAAGGGAGTTGTTAGGGACAGGTAAAACTCAAATGATGAATTGGAGTCAAATCATGGAGGGCTCTGAATACTAGATTAAAGAGAGTTGGCAGACAATGAGGAGACACCAAAGGCTTTTGAGAAGAGTGATATTCGTTTAATGAATTAGAAGAATCTGGTAGTGATGTGGAGGGCAATGGGAGTTCAATGAAGACTAAGGCAGGAAGACTACCTGGTTGTTGTTGCAGAGAAAACATTATGAAAAAAAAAATTGAAATGTAATCCCACAGCAATTAAAATAGAACCTGAACACCTAACATGCAAAATGTCACTATCACCTCTTCCTATTTAGTACCCTCTATGTAGATGACTTATGAAGACCTAAAGCAAAAACATAATGCTTTGCCAGGTTATTCTTTAGAATACAAGAGAGATCAATCACATTCATAAAAAGCACAATTTTATTTTATATGTCTTACTGCTTGGATCATCAATAACAGAGGGCATATAAAAAAACCAAAATCAAGCATCTTTACTAGACTATGTAAAAGACACGTGTGGTATCTTCCAAACATAAAAAAAAAAAATTTCAGACTTCAAAGCTAGCATTCTTCTATGACTCAGGTCATGAATAAAAACAGAAAAATAGTCCTAAGTACTGCTGTCCCACTTTATTTGATGGAGGCATTTTAGCTAAACTCTAAAGCTTGCTCTTGAATTAAAAAAAAAAAATGAAATGGAAAAGAAAAAAGGGAGGCAGGAAATGTATTTTCATTGTTGTTCAGCAAAGCAGCTACACAATGCTGAAGGAAAAAAAAGAATGACTTTAATATAAAAGTCTTGGATTCTGGGAAGCTTTGGATTATTCATTCTGTTTGGTTCTGAGGGTCACAGAGGGAACCATATGTCAGTAGCAGCATGCTGGATGCCATTTTTTTCAGGCCTAAACAAAAACATCACAAATAATTACTTTGAAGTTGTCTTTTTCCCTTTTCCCTTTTGCTCCTCAGTTGATGTCTTTTTTTTTTTTTTTTTCATTTTCATTGTTTTTTGTCCTTACCAATTAGGTAAATATGAAGTATATGATAAGTCTAGTCAACAGAATATAGTTTCAGATGTAGTTCTTAGAAGTGATCATTTAACAGGCAACATGGTATATAAAAATAAAGAGTAAGGAGAGGAAAATAGCATCGCTTTAAACTTCTGGCATCTTAGTATGTTTATTTAACGGCATCCACTTTAAGAATCAAACATTATCATTGTCTTTTGCTTTCCTGTTATGGTTTTCAGCTCAACAAATTCCAGCTTCCTGATTTTGTCATACTAGGAATTCTGCTGCACTCACTCATCAGATCTATTTTTGGCATCTGTATCCTGTTCTCCATCTCTAAGGGCATATTATCAAATTCTTCAAACTGACTCAGGGTGTCTGGTAACTTCTCAGACAGTTTGAGCGACTCAATAGGACATAGTCATTCCATTAACTGTGCTATAGAAGAAAAAACAAGTCATATCCTTATTTTCTGCCTGGAGGTTAGCACTGCCATATTACTATGTCCATATTTTCTTTTGTGGATGTTTAACTGTATTTTCAATGTTCATTAGAGCTGTTTCCCCAAATTATTAAATTTCCAGGGCTAATGCTCTTTTTATAATGCTCTTTTTATATAAAAAGAAGTCAGATATCCTTCATAATGGATCAAGGGCTACTGCCTCTGTGACAACAGGGCCTACTCTTTTTGTTGGGTTTTCCAGTAGTGGGAATGGGTTGTACTTAGTGGTCCTGTATGCCTCAAGAAATTTTGCACATATGTCCAAATGCTAAAACATGCAATCTCTTATCCAAACAGAAATACAATTGCATTTATTATTTTTAGTCATATAAATTTATTCAACAAACATTTGCTGAGCACCTACTGAATACAACAGACTGATAGGTATACTGTAGAGAGGATGTAATGATGCATGGGGCACGGCCCCTGCTCTCAAGAAGCTTCAATTTTTAGAGCATGAAGTGGGTGATGGTATAAGGTGAGTGTACAAATAACTGTAACACAAGGTAGAATATGATGAGGACAATTAAGAAAATGTTCTAGAAGAGGGCAGATCATAAATGGTGGCTATATCAGAAAAGGATTTAGGAAGAAGTAGCAGTGGAACTATGGAGTTTGATGGCAAACATCTCAACAGGCAGAGATAAGAGACGAAATGATATAGGTAGAGGAAACAGCATACACACAGGCATGGAGGCAAGAAAACACATGGCGAGATTGGAGAAAGGCAAGGGATTCAGTCTGATGGACCACAGAATGTACATACTTTGGCAGTGGACAATATAAAACTGTAAGAGTGGGTTGAGGCCATATTATGGAGGACCTCATCTAGACTGAGAAGTTTAGGGTTTATTTAGTGCACAATGGGGAGGTAATAAAAGCCTCCAAGAAGGAGAATGACTTACTGACTGTATTTATTTCTGCATCTGTTTATTTTCACCCCTCCACATTTCAAAAGGAATTTGAGGCAAGTAACAAAAATACAACGCAATAGGATAAAAATATGTAAAGAGTCCAAGATGAATGCTTAAAATAATAATAAAATAATCAAATGTCATCAGGAGTAGGTTGTGCACAAAAATGTGTAAAGAAGATCCTGCACAATTATTAACAGTAAAGCATACAGTCAGCTCTGAGTTTGTAATTCACCAAAGCACAGACCAAGATGTAATATGTGGACTAATGACACAATCAAAACTGTACTTTATGAAAGTCAATCTGGCAGTGGCAGGAAGGAGGAACTGGAGTGTGGACAAGGTAAGAGAAGGGTAGACTGTTCAGAAAGTTATTACAATAGCAAGAACCTTAACAAGGGTGATGACGGGAGACTTTCTTACAGCATTGAGTTTCTCTTAATAGAAGTCTGGCAAAGAGGATAAACTCATATCTTATTGGTCCAAAGCATGTTGCAAATGACAAACCTGAAAGATGTATAAAACTCATTTGGTGCTATTTTCTGTCTGCTAGAGATGTTTTCCCTAGGGTGTGTATGTTGCACAATTAATATCTTTTAAGAGATTCTTCCCTGACTGTCCCCAGGCAGTTGGCAGGTTAAAGCCTTTTGTGTCCTCTGTGTGCAACAATGACATCTTCAACAGTTAGACTGTGTGGTACCTTTCAGAGTGTGGGCTACCCTTTTGCAGTCTGAACACTGGTAAGCCATTTAAGAATAAATGTTCAGTTAATAACCAGTTTCTTTCAAAATAAATAAAGACTAAGCTTTTTTCCCCCTTTTGTAGTGTTCACTTTCAGCATGATGATATGTGATGCTAGCAGCAGGGAAAAAAGATAGCTTGCAAAGGCAACTGCAGCTCCAAAATCACAAAAAAGGAAGTCAAAGTAGTAATGATACACATTCATTTCATTTTAGAATGCCTGGCCAAGGCAGCAAGATCTACTTTAATAACAGCAGTTATATCCTGTGGGGAAAGTACGTTACTCCCTGTTGAGTCTAAATTATTCAGAAGCAGGGGTAAGTAGAGAGGGGGAGTAATTATCTCTACTGATGTGGGCATGTTAAGCTTTCCAAGCAAGGTATCATTCAAAGCATACACACACACACACACACACACACACACACACACACACACACACACACACAGAGAGATTCAAACATATATACATGTGTTTCAAAGTATACCCTATATTTTCAGCTACACTTTAGTCATCATATGCTGCCAAAGAACCCTCTCTTATTTAACCTTCACCTTCCTCCTGAATTAATCCATGGTTCCATTCTTCTTCTTTCCTTTCTTCCCACCACTTATCCTTCTGACCAAATAGCCTGCAAAAGGAACAGCTATCAAATGGCTCTAATACCCCTACAGCTCTTTATTTCTGGTTAGTCACTGATCAGATGCTTTTATTTTTTGTTGTGTAACATGAGAGAGAGAGGAATAATGTCACAGAGAGAGAGAAAGAATGACACACACAGAGAGAGAGCAAGAGACAGAGAGGGAAGTAAATTATAAATTATAAAGCATAACAGTAAAACAGTGGTTCTCACACTTCAGCATACATCAGAATCATCTGGAAAACGCGTTACAACAAAAACTACTGAGCCCACCCCCAAAGTTTCTGATTCAGTAGGTCTCAGGTGAACCCCAAAATGTGCATTTCTAACAAGATCTCGGGTGATGCTGATGCTGGTGGCCTTGCGACCACATTTAGAACATCACTGTACTAAAGTATTACTAATAATGTTAAAACTACTAGGGGTTTCTTCCCAATCCCATGCTCCTTTCTTCCCTTATGAGGCCATTACTATGCTTATTTTAAAGATCATTTCCTTGCTTTTTCAAAAACCCTAATTTTGTCATGTGTACGTCCCCTTAAACTGTAATAAATAAATGGAGGTATATTCAGACAGCAGCAAAAAGGAATGAACTACAGCTACACACAATAACATGATGAATCTCAGAAACATAATTTCAGGTGAAAAAAAAAAGCAAAAAACAAGTTACTAAAGACTACATGTAGTACATGAGCATTTTTTAATGTTTCAATACTTTTCATTCCCAGTTCTGCTTGATGACTTCCCCAGAAAGCCTTTATGTTTTTCACAAGTAGGAAATTGAATGTGCTTCACAACTTCCTTCCAAGGATCTCTAAGCACATCACACGTTCTTATTTAATCTAAAGTTGTGAGGCTGGTAAGAAAAGACATTCCTAATTTTTGTAATAAAATAGAACTGTGAAGTACAGAAAGAAATTATCTGAGGGTAAATGTCGTTGGAAAAATAAAGCCTAAAATCCCAGATTCTTGGAGACTTTTGCTGATGCCAATTAATTTTATGTCTACAAGAAGTGGGATAGCATAATATAGTAAAAAAAAAAAACAAAAAAAAAAAGTTCTGGCTAGGAATTAGGAGAGGTGGATTCTAGTCCTGACCTCACTGTGGACAAGTCAATTCATTTCTCTGGGTCTGTTTCTTCATCTACAAAATGAGGAGATTGATAGCTTCGAAACTGTCTTCAAAGGAGACTAGGCATTCTTCAGAGATACATCTGGAACCACGTTGGGCAATCGGAGGATGGGAGGCATAAAGGACACATAACATTTGAGGCTCAGGGCTTCTCTCCCCTTCTATCTGAGCCACTGAACTTTTATCTGATTTATATATGCTATACTACTGCAAAAGAATTCATTTGGAGAAATCCACTGATTGAAAAATCAGTTTGTAAACCATGGAATTAAGAGACTTGTAAGGGTCCTTCTAGCTCTAAAGCCTGTTACTATTCTAAACCTTTACTACCTTTCTCAAAGCAATCTATATCCTACCACCACCACCAAAACTCTTTGATCTCAGTCTTGCTTTTCTCTTTAGAGAGACTTGAAATGTCAGTTCCCTCAGTTTCCCATCTCAATACCAAAAAACCTGTTCATTGCTATACCCACCATCATCTTCTTTAATGCAGTCTCTGAATAAATCTCCTGATTTTCCTGTATCAGTGAATAACACCCTTTTCTAGCCCATTATCCACATTGATGCCATTGGAATAAAGCAGAGTGAAGGAATTACAGGTACACAGCTGACTTAGAGTTGAGATCATAGACATATTGTATCCCTTATCTTTGCTGTTCATCCTCATGAATCCCCATAAGCAAGGTGGGAGTTAAAGCTAATTAATCAGTGATGTCATTACATACCTTTTACTTACCTTGTGTAATAATAAAACAATCCAGTAGCTATGTTCTAGTACCTTTTTCCCTGAAAAAACCATGTAGTTACCAACATTTCTTTTTTTTTTTTGTTTTTGTTTTTGTTTTTGAGATGGAGTCTGGCTCTGTTGCCCAGGCTGGAGTGCAGTGGCCAGATCTCAGCTCACTGCAAGCTCCACCTCCCTGGTTCATGCCATTCTCCTGCCTCAGCCTCCCGAGTAGCTGGGACTACAGGCACCCGCCACCTCGCCCGGCTAGTTTTTTGTATTTTTTTGTTTGTTTGTTTGTTTGTTTGTTTTTTGAGACGGAGTCTCGCTCTGTCGCCCAGGCTGGAGTGCAGTGGCGCGATCTCGGCTCACTGCAAGCTCCGCCTCCTGGGTTTATGCCATTCTCCTGCCTCAGCCTCCTGAGTAGCTGGGACTACAGGCGCCCGCCACCGCGCCCGGCTAATTTTTTGTATTTTTAGTAGAGACGGGGTTTCACCGTGGTCTCGATCTCCTGACCTTGTGATCCGCCCGCCTCGGCCTCCCAAAGTGCTGGGATTACGGGCGTGAGCCACCGCGCCCGGCCGTTTTTTGTATTTTTTAGTAGAGACGGGGTTTCACCGTGTTAGCCAGGATGGTCTTGATCTTGTGACCTCGTGATCCGCCCGTCTTGGCCTCCCAAAGTGCTGGGATTACAGGCTTGAGCCACTGCGCCCGGCCTTTTTTTTTTTTTTTTTTTTTTGAGACGGAGTCTCGCTCTGTCTCTCAGACTGGAGTGCAGTGGCCGGATCTCAGCTCACTGCAAGCTCCGCTTCCCGGGTTGACGCCATTCTCCTGCCTCAGGCTCCCCAGTAGCTGGGACCACAGGTGCCCGCCACCTCTCCCGGCTAGTTTTTTTGTATTTTTTAGTAGAGACGGGGTGTTACCAACATTTCTTACTGGAAAATTTCTCCCAAGATCTTTGAATACTAAGATACAACTCATAAATTACAAATACGTGATTAGTGGATTGAAATAATAAAAGGCACTGATTCTCCTCTTTAGGGTAGTTGTAATCTGCCAATTTCTCCAAACAGATGCCTTGGACAACTACCATCCCCTCCAACATAAGATCAGAGTTACTGTATGATAATATCCTGGATCAATGTTCCTTTGCTCTAGCAAATTATCATCATTGGTTATTTTATTTAACAAGTATTTATTGAGCATTTGCACTGTGCTAGGTACTGTTCTGAGCATGAAAGATTCAGCCATGAGCCAAACAATACACTGTGCTTTTTATTCTGTTTTCTTCGCAAGATTCATTCTCACTTCTCTGTCCACTGTTGCCTTAGAGGCTGACCCCCAATAACTGGTTCACCTGGGCTCCTTGCTAGCTGGTTTCTGCCTGCGTTTTCACAACAGGAGGCATCGGTAGGAGAATGGCATAAATGAGAAAAATCGGCCATTTCTTCTCCCGCTTCTCCTTACTGCCAGCACCATGTCTTTCTCTGTTAGCAGTAGAGTCCCTTTAGCAAGACATCTTCTTTCAGGCAATCCCTCCTTCCCAGCTCCAGCTCTCACTGGACTTCAGTAACATTCTTTCTTCCTCTCTCCCTATCAAGTCTAGTTTCAATATACCTTATTTCCTTAACCATGCCCAAACTTACCACCGTAAGTAATCCTTTAAAGTCTCTTTATTTGAACTATCTAAAATGATTTCTGTTTCCTCATAAAACCCTGACATTATGCAGTCTCTGAATTTACATATCTCAAATTTTATTCTCCCCTCCTTCCAGGGGGAAGAAAGAGACAACGTCAAGTATACAATGTATAATGAAATATTACAGCAATATGTGCTAAGAAGAAACAGTGAAGCTGGATTAGAGTAATTGGGGTGGGAGAGGTGGAGGTAGACTATTTTAACAGATAGTAGAAGGGAAATGTATCTAAAGAAGTAACATTTTAACACAGATCTGAATAAAATGATGGAATTAATCATATGGGTATCTAGAACATTCAGAACAGAGGAAACAGCAAGTGTAAAGGCCTTGAGGTGGGAAGTTACTTGGCAGGTTGGAGGAACAGCTAGAAGGTCAGTGTGACTATTTGATCATATTGACTTTATTTACATTCATTCCTTCTAAAAATATTCATTTATCATCTGTTATGTTTCAGGCACTGTTTTGGAGAACTGAGATGACAACCATAGTCTCTGCCTTCATGGAGCTAGCAGAAACAGTAAAGATATCCTTTCTTCTATTTAAATTAGAAAAGAGGAAAAAGTATCCTTAGCATTTGGATTTCTAGAAGGTAGGAAAGCCAGATACTTCCATGAACCTTGTTCCAATGTTTACAAGTCAAATTCAAGTTCCACTCATTCATTAAATTACACGTTCAACAGTCACAGGCTACTAAAATGTTTAAAGACACTTACCAAAAAAAAAAAAAAATACAGCCTTGGCAACATAGCAAGACCATGTCTCTCTATATATTTTAAAAATTAGCCATGCATGGTGGTACACACCTGTAGTCCCAGCTGAGGTGGAAGGATTGCTTGAGTCCAGGAGATCAAAGCTGCAGTGAGCTATTATCACGCCATGGTACTGCAGCCTGGGCAACATAGCAAGACTCTGATATATACATATACATATATATTTTTTTTTAATTAAATTACTACTTTATGGTAGCAAAGTATGCAGTATTGGTAACCCAGTTTGGAAATATAAGGAGAAATTGGAGGATGTCCCTTAGAGACCTAATTTTTTTTTATTTTATGATGAAGTACAAACATAATAAAAGATAGAAAATAAGTCCTAGAAAAAGAAGATTAAAATAACATATATATATATATATATGCATCCATATACATATAAAATGCAGAATGAGAGAAAAAGAGAAACGGTATTGAAGTTACATATTGGAGGAATTCCTTCATATTGAGAGTGACAAATCTTAGAGTGGACCATGGAAGCCTCTGTCTCCCGATTTCATTTAGACATCTATCTGTCTTGAATGAAATACACGTGGATGCACATGAAGAAAACGAATACATCAGGTTATTTATTCAGGCAAACAACATGTATCAAGTACCTACTGTGTGCCAACCACTCTGCACAGCCTAAGGGGAATGCAAAAGATAAGTGATCTATGGTCTCAGTCCTTAATGTGCCTATACTCTAATTATAGAGACAAGACAAATACACAACAAGGATTGACAAATGTAAGAAAAAAACAGTTCTAATAAGGCACAATTCTAAGTTGTCTAGCTCTAAACAAATGTTTAGTCAGATAACCCATGTTTTAAAGATACTCCATTAAAACTGTACTTTAGAAAAAGATGGATTACATGTATTTGTGGAGGGGTTACAGTCAGCATCGATCTCCTCAGCTATTGCATGCCAAATTCCTATGAGGTTATCTTTCTCTCTACTTTGTGTGAATTCTGCACAGGGCCCACGGCAGAGAAGGTACTAAACACACACTTCCAGGAATTTTTAATCTCTCAGTATTGCTGCATTAATTTTAAAGACCTTTTTTCTACACATCGCTCAGCAACAGATTAAATACATTGAAAACATATAATGTCCAGGTCCAAATTCTGTCTTAAGAATATCTGTAGTAACAGTGAACAACATTCAATATTCTTGACAAAGAATTACCAATTGGTTCACCCAATTGAGAACTGAAGACTGATGCAAATAGTCTGATGCAAATTTTAAAAATCTTTGTTGGGAGAGAATTTTCACAATGCTTTAACAATCCTTCATGACCACATTCACCCACATCCTAGCATCTACTATAGTATAGCTCTGTGTTTTGTTTTTGATTCTATGCAGTTATTTCCTCCAAAAATCTACCTTTCTGGTTATATTTTGTCTAATCTAGATAGCCAACTAAGTGGAAGTTTCCAAAGACCACAAAATAGATAGAGGGAAAGGTGAGACTAAGTAACAAGGGAAAGCTAGCCAGTGATGAAATTTAAAATACATCACGGGGTGTAAATTATCTATACATAGATAATCAGAAGCTGACTGTATCTTCCAAAATTCCTTTCATTCCTGGGCTTATATAGCAGCTGTGTATTTCTATATCCTTCCCTGCTCTGTACTGCCAACCCCAGTCAACCAAAGCAATTATCATAGCCCTTCACTTGCATCAGGAGATACCATCACCAATTATCTGAAATATCTGCATCAAGCTTGGTCATAAACTCTTAGTTACAGATTATTTACCACATTTTGGACTTGATCTTTTAAAAATATACTTCTAAGGCTTGAAGCCTTCACTGCTGCATTTTCAAAGTTGCGTAAAAATGAATTATTATCTCCATGTGTCAATCCACCAATTCCAAATTATGATTTACATAATAAAAATACCAAGTTGTACAAGTCCCAGAGTCCCTCAACAATGTCTCTACCAAGGAAAAGCAGCAAAAAAGACTTTCACACTTTTTATTAAACATAAACAGTTGTTCAAATCCACTTTGCCAATACAGGGGCTACCCAAGAACATTTATGAACATGTTGTACTAATCACTTCTACTAAGCACTTATTATGCACACAGCAGTTTTTCAGACACTATGGAAGATGCAAAACATAAAAATAAGACACAGAATTCCTGCTTTACATAAGCTTATTATTTAGAATGAGATCTAAGAGAGACACATGTAAAAGAGAAGAATAAAACTGTCTGATAATACATTCCAAAATGTATAGAAAATGCCAGAGTACAAACAAAGGGAGAAATCAACGGAGATAAACATAATTAGGGAAAATTCCTTGAAGTAGATGACTTTTGAACTAGAGTTTTACTTATTTGAGAAAATCTGCTGCAACAGTTTTTGAAAAAGTAAACTTTCAGCTTGATGGGATTTGGGAACTAGATGAAAACAATTCAATCTTTTCGTTTATAAGAAAAAAGAGAGACAAAAGATATCCATCACCTCTGCAGGAGGAAGAAAAATTATACTTCATCTTTAGATACCCCCCACTCCAGAATATGATTCATATCTTTTACCATGGAATAGTCTGTTTTGCCTTGCATTGTTCTACCAAACGATAGAGTAAGATGGTAAAGCATTTCATCTGAGGATGCAAAACAGTGACAGGTTAGATTATACATTAAGGTTATTGGGAAACAAATGTGATTGCTCAGGGCACCCTTTTTAGGAATGGAAAACTGATGATCCTTTGTATTTCTTGTAGGAAGCAGCAGTTTTGAACACTAAGTCTTAGCCAGCCCTAGTCAAAAGACACGAGGTCCTATTACTAAAAAAAAAGTTTCTTGTTTCTTGCCCAGATCTTCTGGGGTCTATTAACAAAGAAGATTCATCTCTGGCCTCACACACTGCTCTACTTTGAAAGCATTTGAAAAATTATTCTATATGATATTCTTGCCTTTTCACAGAGGAAAAAGTCACCTCTCTGATTCAACCAACCATCTAATAATTAGAGCTGACCTGTTAGTCACTTTAAGATATGATTATGTCCAAAGGAATAGTTGCCTCTCTGACAAACAATGACAATCTGCATTTATTTGAAATCGGAGACATAACTCTGCTGTTCTTGGTATTACAACATGATTTTTCTTTGCTCTATCTTTATCCAGGGCCAGATTTCCCAAATTTAGAGAGAAGCTTAGACTCTGAGCCAAAATAATGTTTTTGAATTGCCAGAAGCTGCCTGTTAATTTTTCCCGTGTTCTTATGAATTCAATTAAAAGCTGAAGCTTAGATCAAATTAAAATGACTTGCTTCATTATCAAACATTCAGCCATCCAGCTGTTCACAAAATTAGTATTAATGCATTTCATGTACAATAGTGTTTTCTAATGTTCTCTGTAGGTTCCCTCACGTCTGTAGTCAATTAATTACTTGTTATGTATGTGCTCATGGCAGCCCGACTTCCTGTTTCCCACTACTTCTTCCGCTTCCACAAAGTCCTGCAACACTTAAATCCTGACATTTATGAATCATGACTAAATGTAATATCCTTTCTTTTCTTGTCACTGGAAGCACGTCTCATACTAGAAGGTAGAGAAGTCTAACACTCTAAAAAACTTGAATATAATTCTTCTCCCTTATCAAACATTACATTCACAATACATCTACCAGTATATGTCTACCATGGCAGACACTTGGCATTTTGACAAAAAGTGAGGCACCAAATGTGAATGAGGAACATGGCAAGATATACTACTTCTTTTAGCTGAAGATTTTAAAGAAACAGATACGAGTGTATTAGTATTTGTTTTTATTTTCAGAATAATTAAAAGTAAGTGCTTTGAATGCTATCTGAAGATGTACATCTACCTGGTAAGAAGAACCATTCTACTCAATCAGTAACCAGTAATCATTATTAATGCATAGTAAAGTGCTATTGCTGAGACAGATCCATGTAGGTGAGAAAATTAGTCAAAAACGAATGAATTATTATTAACAAACAACCGAACCTGGTTCAATTATCAGCAAAATTCAATGAGGTGAAAATTATCTTTTGCAAACTAAGTACAATTTGAACTGCTTCTCTTCCTCGTAATAATGCCTTGCTGAATTTCTATATTTCTATAGCTTTTCGGATCACCTGAGTCCTTGTGAGCCTGTCTTGGAATTTTAAGACTACCTGGTACTGTTTCAAGCTAACAGATATTATTCCTGCTCCAACAACTACACACCCACACATATTTCGCCAGCTTCAATCATAACTTGTTTAACTAAATGAATATGTTATGCCCATTTCAAACCACCTATACATATTCACACTCAGCAGAGAGCAAACTAGCCAGAGAAGGAAACAAGAAAAGGAGCATTTCAGACAAGGGGACTAGCAAGAGCAAAGGCACGAAGCAGAAAATATCAAGCTATGTGCAGAAAACATCAAGCTAAGTACAATGATTGCCAGAAGTGCAAATTGAGGTTCGTCAAGGGAAGGGGCATCTTCGTTGCTTTCAGTTACATGCCACATGAGCAAACATGCAGATTACATGAATATTTTATGGTGACAGTGAGTCAGTAAGTCCAAGCTTGGCATGAGTATTAAAGATGACTGATATATAAGTTAAATGAATGTGAAGTTTTATCCATACCTAATTGCCCTTCAATCAATAAACTTTCCTTTTTTAAATTTTTATTTTATGTTTAGAGACAGGGTCTCACTCTGTCACCCAGGCTGGAGTGCAATGGCACCATCAAAGCTCACTGCAGCCTTGAACTCCTGGGCTCAAGTGATTCTCCCACCTCAGCCTCCCAAAGTGCTGAGATTACATGCATAAGCCACTGTGCCCAGCCTATAAACTTTCAGAATGTCCCAGTTTCAACATGTAACATCAGTGTTATTAAACTTGTATGTTTATATGAATTAATACACTTGTAAATTTATATGAATTAATTACATTCATCTTTTATGATTTATTAATGACCCAAACTTTCTAACATGGTGTTTTTCAAAGCATAAACTACAGACACTTATATCAGAAACCTCACTTGATGCATTTAAACGTAGAGTCTTGGAATTCAAATCATATCTGCTGAATTAGAGTAGAGCCTAAGAATCTGCATTTTGACAGACACCTCCAGCTGACTCACATCCACAATGAAGTCTAGCCATTTCACTAACATGACACCTGTCTGTAGTGAGTTACACAAGAGTAACTGCTGGCAGAAGTTTAGTGCATACTGTCTCACACCTGGCTGAATGCTGTGTCAGTGTTTGCCAAGGCATATTCCTCAGAGCGCTGCTTGCTGGGGATGCTCTAAAAAAAATATTTCTGTGGTCAAATACTTCTGTGATACCACCAAGTTATATATTCCTCTTAAGAGAGTCCCAGTGAGTATTAACATATTAAAGGTTCTGCAAAGTCCTGCACTAAATGGAAAACTTCACCAAGTGCAGTGGCTCATGCCTGTAATCTCTACTTTGGGAGGCTGGTGCAGGAGGATTGCTTGAGGCCAGGAGCTCAAGACCAGCCTAGGCAATATAGCAAAACCCCATCTCTACAAAAAACAAACCAAAAAAAAATTGAAAATTAAAAAAAAATTATCTAAGCATGGTGGTGCATACCTATGGTCCCAACTACTCATGAAGCTGGGGCAAGAGAATCACTTGAGTCCAGGAGGTTGAGACTGCAGTGAGCTTTGATTGTACTACTGCAATGAAAAAGTTGTCTCAAAAAAATAAAAATAAAAAATCTTGTTTAACTCAGCATTTCTCAAACTTACTTGAGTATGAAACCCTTTATTTTAATGACCCTATTCATGTACTCATATGGAATGAGTACATTAGGAGCAGTAATGGAAAATCGGGCTCTAATGTTTCACTATTAAATATGGAGTTGGCATTTATTTATCAGATTATTGAATTATTTTTCCATTTCTATTTTTTTTTTTTTTTACAAATCAGAAATATATGCAACAGAACAACTGATTGTGATAAAGGGTAAAAAAAAAAAAATGAGAACCAACAAAAATACACGCAAATTCCATGTGGGTGTTTTTCAAGAAATTGTTCAGTTTATTAATGTTATCATTTATTTATTTAATTTTTTTTTAGACAAGGTCTCACTCTTGTCGCCCAGGTTGGAGTGCAGTGATATGATTACAGTTCACTGCAGCCTCGACCTTCCCGGTCTCAGGTGATCCTCCCACCTCAGCCTCTTGGGTAGCTGGGACTACAGGTGCACACCACCATGCTGGACTAATTTTTGTATTTTTTGTAGAGACAGGGTTTCGCCATGTTGCCCATATTGAAATGTTATTATTTATTATCAAATATCTTTATAATAAGAAATCCACCATCAAAACTTAGTTGAGAAATTAAGTCATAAACCAGAGGACTTAAGTGCTGTAATCCCAGCACTTTGCGAGGCCGAGGCAGGCGGATCACTTGAGGTCAGGAGTTCGAGACCAGCCTGGCCAACGTGGTGAAATCCCGTCTCTACCAAAAATACAAAAATTAGCTGGGTGTTGTGGCCGGCACCTGTAATCCCAGCTGCTCGGGAGGCTGAGGCAGGAGAATCACTTGAACCCAGGAGGCGGAGGTTGCAGTGAGCTGAGATCGTGCACTCCAGCCTGGATGACAGAGCGAGACCCTGTCTTAAAAACAAAAAAACACAGATGAAAATACAGTACAGTTTTTCTATTAGATTGTTTTAAAAAATTGTTTCATAATTAATTGTGAAATAATTTGGAGGTACTAGCAGATCAGATGTGGCTTTTGAAGCAACTTTTAGCAGTTACAGATCAAATTCTGTTTTCAATGACTTCCTCATTAACATGCCATCTCCCTGTTACACATACGATGTGCACTTTATTATCTAGCAGGGGATTCACTGCAGTATGGATTTATTTGTGAGATTCTGAGCACATCTTCACTTCACACCAGACTGCCAAGCAGCTCCTCTGACCCCAGCATACTTGGAAACACACTAAGGACATGTGAATCTCTTGGCTCCAATTTTAACAAGCAGCTTCCCTTCCACCTATTTACAAATTATAGCCAAGAGAACAAATGTTCACCTTTATAGAGTAATGTTTCCAGAAGGTACAGTTTACTATATTTGTGTGTTAACTCACTTGACTCTACTGATACCACTGTTACCTGTTTCTCCATCATAACATCCCTATTACATTGGGAACCCCTAACTTTTCTATAAAGTTTTAAATAAAATCAAGCCCATTTTGGAAAGCATGGACTTGGAATCTTTTTAAAGCTAGGAATGAGTATGATACAAACAGTAATAATATAAGATAGAAATCATTTTCTTTAGAGACTGTATCAAATATTATAGAATGTCCTATTGTGAAAAGTAGTTTAACACAGAATTAGCAATCAAGGCTTTTTGCCAGCCTCCTCAGCAGCTGTTAAAATTTGTTTGGAACTTTAGCATGAGAAAAGCTGCAACAACTGTAAACTACAGTGGTTCATCTGAAATACATTTATGGTTATGAAAAGCACAGAAAAACATCTGCAAAGGAAAGAAAGCACTAGGGGGGTAGAAGGGCAAGTTAGCAAAGCTTCCCAGAATTATCCCAGGGCCTGTCAGGGAAGGTTAAACAAGAGGTTTCCCCAACAGCTGCCAGAGACAGAATTGGAGCTGCCAAGAGTTAAAGGAATCAAATAAACGGTGGAAGGACCCAAGGGATTTCTATTTCTATCTCATAGGCTGAGAGTAAGGAAATGCACTGGAGTGTAGCTAGGCAGTAACCTCCTAAGCAGAGGAATATATAAAGAAATGGGATGGGTAGTACTATATATGATAGCACAGTCTGTACACAAACAAGAAGACATATTCCATATTGTGCAAAGGGCTCATTACAGTGATTCCCAAAGAGGAGCTTCTAAGTAGCAACTTTAGATAACATAAAACTGAATTTCAACACATGCTAATAAATCAGGAGCTGAGCAGAAATGTTAAAAAGTGCATGTTCAGGCTGGGCATTGTGTCTCACACCTGTAATCTCAGCACTTTGGGAAACCAAAGCAGGAGGATCGCTTGAGACCAGGAGTTCAAGACCAGCCTGCACAACACATGGAGACTTCATCTCTACAAAGAATAACAATACAAAAATCAGCTGGGCATGGTGGCACAAGTCTGTGGTCCCAGCTACTCTGGAAGCTGAAGCAGGAGGATCACTGGAGCCCAGTTCAAGGTCACAGTGAGTTATGATCTTGCTACTGCACTCCAGCCTCAGCAACAGAGTGAGAATCTGTCTCAAAAAAAAAAAAAAAAAAAAAAAAAAAACAACAACAAAGCATGTTCAAAAGAAAATAGAAACTCTGAGTGGAAAAAAGACAATGTGGCCTAGGCCCAGTGGCTCACGCCTGTAATCCCAGTACTTTGGGAGGCAGAGGCAGGCAGAACACCAGAGGTCAGGAGTTCAAGACCAGACTGGCCAACATGGTGAAACCCCATCTCTACTGAAAATACAAAAGTTAATCAGGCATGGTGGTGCATGCCTGTAATCTCAGCTACTCGGGAGGCTGAGGCAGGAGAATCACTTGAACCTGGGAGGCAGAGGTTGCAGTGAGCCAAGATTGCACCATTGCACTCCAGCCTGGGCAACAAAGCAAGACTCCATCTCAAAACAAACAAACAAAACAGACAATGTGGAGAATTCCAAGTAATTAATGCTGTTAAAAATTGACATACATTTGAGTCAAGTTCACAATAAATTCAGAAAAGTGCATTCAGGAATTTAAGAAGACATCAACTATTATCAATGGGCTATTTTTGCCTCAATTTTTATTAGCCAAGTGATTTATCCTCTCTCACTCCTCTTTCTTGTAATCTTCTAAGCCATTCGTAGGCCAAATATAAGGTAAGTGGAAATTTCCCAAGATTGATGTGGAAAATTGTCACAATAAAATGTAAATCCAGGTTGATTATCTTTCCATCATTAAGTATTTAGTAGTAACTGTATACATACTGTAGAAATAATGTATAGAACGTTCAACGCATTTATTCTCTGAGGAGTTATAAATCTAAGATGCACTGGATAGCTGCCACTGTCTTCTAATATATTACAAGACAGTGTTGATAACGGCTGTGCATGTTAAAGACTGTTTTGTTGTCAAAAATTCCAGATAACTGGACATTAGAGAGTTTGCTTAAGGCCACATTCCTTGAAGTCAACAAAACATAGAAATATTTTTTAAGTTCCAGTGTAGTTCATATTACTTGCTACATCTTAATGTTGGGTAAGTCTGGACTACTAACTAACTAAATGAGTTGAGCAATAATCTTAATTGGATGGTAGTTATATGTTAACAGTAAGATATTCATCCAATAAGAAGTCAGAAGAAGATAAAAATATTTGTGTTATACATTTATATTGCGGATTTACAGGGAACGTGTCTTAGAGATGTTCATCCTATATCTATGTAACAGTTTCTATAACATTAGGTCCTCCACACTCTACCATCCTCCACAGCCAGTTTAATCAACTACTATCACCTAAGCTTCTCATACTCAACTCTGTACCTTCACACATGAGGTCTCTCTACTTTAAATATTCTCACAGTGCCTCCTCAACAAATCCTCAAATCCCCCAATTCCTTTATACCTCAGCTCACTTGTCATGTACTTTATCAAGACTTCTGGCTGGGCACGGTGGTTCACACATGTAATCTCAGTACTTTGGGAGGTCAATGTGGGTGGATCACTTGAGGTCAGGAGTTCGAGACCAGCCTGGCCAACATGGTGAAACCCCATTTCCACTAAAAATATGTATATATAAAAATTAGCTGGGCGTGGTGGCAGGCGCCTGTAATCCCAGCTACTCAGGAGGGTGAGGCAGGAGAATCACTTGAACCCGGGAGAAGGAGGCTGCAGTGAGCTGAGATCACACCACTGCACTCCAGCCTGGGCAAAAGTGAGACTCTGTCTCAAAAAATAAAGACTTCTGACTAGTCTTAGCCTATACTTAACTTTCCACAACTTTGAATTCCTGTAACACTTATCAATAGTTTATATCACAAGATTATATTCTCATTTCTAATTAGAATTATTCTCGGTAATTATGTAAAAAAATAATAATAATAATAAGTCGGGCCAGGCGCTGTGGCTCACGCCTGTAATCCCAGGCCAAGGCAGGCGGATCTCTTGAGGTCAGAAGTTCAAGACCAGCCTGGTCAACATGGTGAAACCCCATCTCTACTAAAAAATAATAATAATAAATAGCCAGGTGTGGTGGTGGGCATCTGTAATCCCAGCTACTCGGGAGGCTGAGTTGCGAGAATCACTTGAAGCCAGGAGGCGGAGGTTGTGGTGAGCCAAGATGGCGCCAGGGCACTCCAACCTAGGCAACAAAGAGAGACTCTGTCTCAAAAAGAAAAAAATAAAGTAAGTCCTCTTTTCACAACTAGATCTCAAATTCCTTCAGGAGAGAACTTCAATAATGCATCTGATCTCCCACATCTATTATAGCAGTGCTATCATTCAGCCAAAAGGACAAATGGAGCATCTCCTTGTGCTCTTAGGACTGTACAGGGCATTATGGGTATAGAAGAAGTGGGTAAGGATTCTTGTCTATGCATACAGTAGATTGTGAGTAAATGTTTCTTGTACAAATGAATAAATGAAGTAATGGATTGTGTTTAGCCACACTGTGGATCCTTCTTGGATTTGGGTATCTTTCCCCTGATCTCTAGAATTTCTGTGGAATTCAATCATACATCTTCTAGTGTAAACAGAGATTTGCAGCTTCTACCGTTGAATTAGCAGCATTTAGGTCCAATAATTATTAGCACTTCAAATGTGTGCGTAACACCTGAGCCAAATGATAATTAAACTCTGATCATCAGAGCAATGTGAATCAAAGGGTCACTGAACTAAGCCAGGAATCTGGGCTTTTTCATGAGTTTGTCATGTGATATTGGACAGGTCACTTGGCCACTTTAAACTTGTTTTCTCATATGTTCACCATCTCAATCCTTGCTTCTTAAAGTTTGGTCCATGGACAAGCAGTATGGGCATCAGCTAGGAGCTTATCAGAAATGCAGAATCTCAGGTTCCACCCTAGACCTACTGAATTAGATCCTACATTTTAACAGAATCTCTCAGCTGACGTGTATACATATTCAAATTTGATTAGCAATTCCCTGGACTATGAGACTTTTGAGGACAGAGACTACATTTTATTCACCATTGTATATCCTAACACCTATTATTGAACCCAGCACATAGTAAATATTCAATACTTTGTTGAAAGAGTTAATGAAAATATAAAAAGAAGGGGCTAAGACTGATTATTTCTTTGGCCCTTTCCAAGTCTAATACTCTATAATTGTAGACCAAGCTTAAATTGGTTAATTTCAACATAGGGGAAATTGGACTTAAGACCGATCTTGCCTATTGGCTGATGTCTCTGGCCTATTTTTCCATTTCCTCAGTGAGAAAATATATGCCAACTCTTAGCACACTATTTTTAAGTAAATAAAATGAAAAAGACTGGAGACTAAAGGGTGTGTGGGTGTGTGTGCTCCTTCGATAAGTAATATTTGTATATACTCACTGGATTCTAGATGTTGGCATTAAAAATATTTGATAAATTTTTGGAAGTGGGAAAAAAATTGTCCTGGTCAGCTGTTTTTATAGCTCCTGTCTACCAGTTGGCTTTAAATAATAACAAGAGAAAGAGAATGTATTCTATTATTTACAGATACTGTCAACCCTTGTGCACTGAATTTCTTGCCCCACTTCCACTACTTGTCTCTTGCTTTCAGAGAGTTTAAATAATCTCATACCCACTTCTGGGCTTCTGACTGTCCCCACTCACCTGGTTTTCACTTTTCCTTAAATATAAATCGCAAAAGCTCATGCCTTCTCTAACAAGACTTGGTTATTTCAGTAATATTCTAAGTAAGAAAAAAATGAGGAAATACTCATATTGTAATAACATCCACTAACACGACTCTACCATTGCAGCTTGAAAATATAGGTTTTCTTATCCAATTACCAATAATGCTGAACAGGAAATATCTATATCTGGGAACACTGGGCATCAGATTTGCAGGCATCCAAAACACATAAAGTTTTCACTTATTTCTGCAAAATCCTGATAAATGATCTATTTATATTCCTAAGTGTATTTATTGGATAAATTGATTCCCTACACAAGTGAATGTAAATGTACTACTTGCAACTTGCATAATTTCCATGACTAATTATGATACCTTTCTGTAAATTTCCAACAAATTCTCAGTCTTTGACTTTCTGAAAGTTCCAACCCATTATCATTTCTGACCACGTGAACCGCTCACCTGTGTGGATCTGTGGGAACATCTGGTGTCATGAGCAGTGATGGCCATAGAAGCAGAGCAATGGAAATGGCCAAAAAGAATTTTTTTTTTTTGAGACCGAGTCTTGCTCTGTTGCCCAGGCTGGAGTGCAGTGGCACAATTTCAGCTCACTGCAAACCTACTCCTCCCGGGTTCAAGCAATTCTCCTGCCTCAGCCTCCTGAGTATGACAGGCACACATCCCCACGCCCGGCTAATTTTTGTATTTTTAGTAGAGACGAGGTTTCACCATGTTGGTCAGGTTGGTCTCGAACTCCTGACCTCGTGATCCACCCACCTCGGCCTCCCAAAGTGCTGGGATTACAGGCGTGAGCCACCACACCAGGCCAAAAAGAAAATTTTTTAAAGCCTTGTATATGTCCTATGCCAAAACACTGTTGCTATTTCAGAGCATAAGGCTGAAAGTCAGGATATGGCAAGAAGACAATATTTCTATAGGATAAGGCGTTGTGTTTCTGTCTCTTTGTGTCTGCCAAAAAATGGAATTATGAGATTAACTACCTTGTTCCCTACTACTATCCTAAGTGGTCTTAACATTTGTAATGCAAGCTCCTCAACTGTTTATCTCTAGTGCTATTATAAATACTACCATAGCTGACCTCTCTAAAAGAATGGTGAAGAATTCCTCACTGATATCAGCATCCTAATAAATATATCATGGATGAAAAATAATAATGTTTGTTTGCTACTACTAAGATTTAAACAGAATTTATACTAGAATATGTAACAGCTTATAGTTAAAAACCTTGCTGGGGGAAAGATATGACCTAGATTGCCACAAAATAATTTGAAACTTGTCTAAAAAGCAAACCATCTGACTAATTCCACACATACCGTTATTCACACATTTTGAATCTGCTAATGTTTTAGTTCTGTTAATGTTTAATTTGGACTAAAAATTAACTCACTGAGCTAAAAATTAACTCACCCAGTCTAGTACCAGAGACTGGATGAATTAAGCAACAAACATTTATTTCTCACAGTTCTGGAGGCTGGGAAGTACAAGATCAGGGTGCCAGCACTGTCAGTTCTGGTGAGGGCCCACTTCCTTGTTTACAAATAGCTATTTTCTTGCTATATTCTCACATGGGAGAGGGCAGAGAGGGAGACAGGCCCTGTGTCTCCTCCTCTTTTTAAAAGGGTGCTAATTCCATTCATGAGGTCTCCATCCTCATGATGTAATTTCCCCCTAAAAGGACCCAATTCCCAAAACTATCATATTGGTATTAGGGTTTTAATATATGAATTTGGGGGTTGGGTCACAAACATTCAGTTCATTGCAGTTAATAATGAACATAACCAGAATGATTGAAGAGTCTGACTTCCCACTTTCAACAATTTAAATATTTCTGAGATACACATACACACACACACACACACACACACACACACACACACACACAATCCAGCAGCTCTGAAAACCCAGTCATTCACCCAGAAAACATTAGTAATTGCCCTGAGTTATTCAAGTACAGTTTTCCTGAAAAGAGATTAATTTTATGTGGTAGCTTAGGTCTCTGGCATCCCCCACCATCCCAGAAATCAAACCCCAGAACCCACCAGTAGCCAAAGATCATAAAAGTTCCCTCGTGTATTAGTCCATTTTCATACACCATGACTGGGTAATTTATAAAGAAAAAAGACATACCCAAGACTGGGTAATTTATAAAGAAAAAGAGGTTTTCTGCTTATAAAGACATACCCAAGAGAGGGTAATTTATTACCAAAAAAGAGGTTTAATGGACTCATATTTATTACCCAAAAAAAAGAGGTTTAATGGACTCATAGTTTCACGTGACTGGGGAGGCCTCATAATCATGGTGGAAGGCGAACGTCATGTCTTACATGGTGGCAGGCAAAAGAGAATGAGAGCCAAGTGAAAGGGGAAACCCCTTATAAAACCATCAAGGCTCATGAGATTTATTCACTACCATGAGAACAGTATGGGGGAAACCACCCCCTGATTCAATTACCTCCCAGAGGGTCTTTCCCACAACACATGGAAATTATGGGAGCTACAATTCAGGATGAGATTTCTGTGGGGACACAGCCAAATCCTATCACCTGGCATGCTCTAAAATCTAATTGACCCTATTTAAGTACAACCCTGACAAGAGATACAAAACTAGGTGTGTTCATTCCCTAGGGCTGCTATATATCAGAAACTGGGTGACTTAAAACCACAGAATCTTATTCTCTAGAGATAGTAGAAGCCTGAAGTCAAGGCACTGGCAGGTCTTTGCTCCCTCCAAAGCCTATGGGGGTGGAACCTTCTTCCAACTTCTAGTAGCCCCAGGCTTTTCTTGACTTGTGACAGCATAACTCCAAGGCAGAGAATCTCCTCCATCTTCTCTCTGTGTCTGCCTGTGTTTAAATTGTTCCCTTCTTATGAGGACACTAGTAATATTAGATTAGGATCCACCCTGAACAAATATGACCTCATCTTAATCTGATTGCATCTGCAAATACCTATTTCTAAATAAGGTCACAATCACAGGTACTGGGGACTGGGACATAATATATCTTTTTGGGTGACACAATTCAACCCATATCACTGGGCATAATAATGACTGAATGGCCCTTTAGGCTCTGTCTTTTCTTAGCTCTCCTATTCAAATTTTGAATAAGAAATCCAATTATGTTCTATATTATTAATTTTGATATATTATTTGTAAAACACTAACTAAATGTAATATTCAATAAATGCAAGCAAAGAGATTCAGTTTACTTTGCTAATGTTTTATATCACTTTTTAAGTATCTTCCAGATCCCACACTGGATAAATACATATCTCAGAACTAGAATCAAGTACACAGTCATTTAAAACCACACAGTCACCAAAACCACAGATGTCACAGGCTCCATGTGGTCAATGCCTTTAAGCAGACAGTCTGCTACAATCTGTACCAACTGACATTTCCAGGTGGTGTACAAGAGAAGCCTCAGGGAGGAGACTGCACTGCTTCAATCTAGCCACAGGGTAACATATATCACAGAAATTGACTTTTTAAAAATTTTCCCCCAGGAGATCTAGGTACTTCTTAATTGCTTTCCTTCTTCTCCTTAAATTTGTCCTGGGGAAATGTGAGTACATAATTTCTATTATTTGATGAGATTCTAATATTTGTGTGGATGCTGATGTTGGATCAGTGATATCACTGCACCAACTGTGGAATGACAACCAGTCACAGTGGCAGGATTGTGTAGGGGTATCTTAAGAAAAGTACAATGCTAGGACAAGCTCTATTACAGGCCAGTGATACAGTCTTTTAAAAGAAAATGAGTCAATTCAACACCACCAGAACAAAACTTTTCTGGAAACACTTTGGGTATATTTTGCTGCTAGACCTGATAACTTAAACTCAAAACAAAATGAGCATATGTCTATGACATCTACTACCCCATGGGGAGGAATAGTGTATGGGGTCCTTTGCACCTAAGTCTTTCTGGGCTTTTTAACTCTCAAATTTTCATTCAATGCTACCCCAAACTCTGAGTTCAGTTATGCCTCTGGGCAAAAGGAAGCTTGGAAGCCCTAAGCCAGTAAGTAGGTGACCTGCTCAAAATCAAGCTACTTTGCTGGTGTTTCCATGCTGACCTATACTGCTTTTTGTGTATTATATTCTAATATGTGACCTAATTCCTACAACTAGATATTGGCCTTCTGCCATAGTACCTACATCTCTGCCGTGGTTTTGACACCGTTCCTCCAAGTCTAGCATTATGACTGATCACTGAGTCTTGACAGAACCTCAGATCCATCCTAAATCCTAGTTCCTACTGCTGGCTTCCTGATGCCCACTGAAGGTCTACCTGGTGCCTGTGGCTACTGTTCATGTCTGAGTAGCCTAACAAGTCTTAGTGGCAGACTTCTAAAATCTCATATCACATCCCACATTCCTTCTGGTAATCAGTAACATATGGGCTCCAGTCCACCTTCTGATCCATTCTAAACTCCAGTTTATGATTTGGGATAATAATTTCTTAAACATGGTAACCTCAAATAAGTAGTTAGTCAAAATATAAGCACCCCATAGAAATATTAAGTGTATTCATATACTAATTTGATTCAGATATTAACAGGGATACTTATGAAATTGTCTACTGTTATTTATATTGTATATTTTGAAGGTTTGGAATTACTATTTCTCCCCAGCTGGTCTGGATGCTTATTAATTTCCTTCTTTCTTTTTCCTCCTGCTAGCAATGGTTATGAGATAAAGCTTGTGTTTGTCTATTTATTAGGATTCTTCATCTTAAAAACTGTATCAAGCTTAAATCTTCATGAGATGGCTCTGATTTTATACAGCATTTCACACTGATGTTGGAAGCTTTTAAAAATTTGATTATAGTTCTCATATCCATCAGATGAAGGAGCATTTGCTTAACAGGAAATCCCCTGTTATGGACTAAATCATGTCCCTCAAATTTCATATGTTGAAGTCTTAACCCCTAGGGTCTCACATGTGACTATATTCAGAAATATAATCTTTAAAGAAGTAATTAAGATTTGGCTGGACACGGTGGCTCATGCCTGTAATCCCAGTACTTTGGGAGGCCAAGGCAGGTGGATTACTTGAGCCCAGAAGTTTGAGACCAGTCTGGGCACCATGGTGAAACCGTTTCTACCAAAAATACAAAAAAATAGCCAGGCGTGGTGGCACACACCTGTGGTCCCAGCTACTTGGGGGGCTGAGGTGGAAGGATAGTTTGAACCCAGGGGGCGGAGGTTGCAGTGAGCCAAGACTGTGCCACTGCACTCCAGCCTGGGCAACAGAGTGAGACCCTGTCTCAAAAAAAAAAAAAAAAAAAAAAAAAGATTAAATGAGGTCATATGGGTGAGCCTTAATACAATATAACTGGTGCCCTTATACAAAGAGGAAGAGACACCAGGACCCACACACACACAGAAAAGGCAAAAAGGCAGCCATTGGTAAGCCAAGAAGAAAGGCCTCAGGAGAAACCAACCCTACCAACACCTTGATCTTGGACTTCCAGCCTCCAGACTACGACAGAATAAGATTCTGTGGTTTTAACCCACTCAGTTTGTGATACTTTTTTATGATAGCCCTAGCAAACTAATATAGCCCCTTTAAGGTTACAACCTCTCCCGTGAAGAACAAAGAGAAAAGAGGATGATCTTGGATACTTTACTAATATCTTGTTCTTAGTATTTGATGCTCTCCTCCATGAGCCTCTACAATTTGTGTTAAGAATCATATATTTGAATGATGATTTTCAAACAGTTACAGCTGAAAGTTTTAGAGAGTCGACTTATAGGAAACCTGGTATAACCTTGTGCAGCTCACTTAATCTGTTTGAACCTTGGTTTATTTACATAAAAGGGAATAATAAGCCCTGTCTTGATCACCAGAAAAAATGTTATGATGATCAAAAGTGATAAGATGTAAAAGTATATTTAGGTTGTAGAACTCTGTACAAATATAAGGACTTCTTAAAAGTAAAGGGCAGGGACTGCTGAACATTTCTAAAGGGGCTTTTTTGTCTTCCCATGTTTATCAAATTCTGAAGAATAACTATGAGGTAATAAATTGTACACACAACAAAAACTGCATGAGAGAACAGACCTAGGAAGCACCATAGTCTTGTGATATACTTCAGTAGTTAAAAGTACTTGCGTTGGCACAGAAAAGCCTGGTCTAAGTTCTGCCACTTACTCTTTGGCTAATGCAATTCTTTAAGCGTTCATTTTCCTACCTATAAAATGGAGAAAATAATAAAATTTCCTTATAGGTTATTTACCATGTTAATTGAGATAATAATGAATGTAAAGGAGTTCACACATCAGCACAATATATGACATATGGTAAGCACTCAATAAAAGTTGATTATCTTTATCATTGATAATATTATCCTTATTCCTAAGAACCTGGACATTATTCAAGAGACTGTGAGTGCTCTTACACTTTTCAAACCACAATTGCACTATATCTTAACACCCTAAATCCTCACAGGTAAGTCTTGCAGAGTAACTAAAGAAAGTACGAAAATGGAGGCCCAGCAAGTGGCTCATGCCTATAACGCCAGCACTTTGGGAGGCCAAGGCAAGAGGATAACTTGAGGCTAGGAGTTTGAGACTAGCGTGGGAAACACAGCAAGACTTTGTCTCCACACACACACACAAATAGCTAGGTGTGGGTGGCTTGCACCTGTAGTCCCAGCTACTCTGCAGGCTGAGGCAGAAGGATTGCTTAAGCCCAAGAATTTGAGGCTGTAGTAAGCTATGACTGCACCACTGCAATCCAGTTTGGGTGACAGAGAGAGACTCCGTCTCAAAAAAAAAAAAAAAAAAAAAAAGGAAAGAAAGAAAAGAAATGCAAAATTGAGAAAGTGATCATGATAAGGAAGCTGGTTCAAAAGGGAAAAAACACATGTGGTTTTCATCTTCTTGAAAAAGAAGTCAAAGTCTCACTTTATAGAGTCAGGTCAAATTGAATAACACAACCCAGCTTTGGATTCTACATTAGTGGGAGCAGGTGGTCAGGCATAAATGGGGGTAAATCTGATCAGATGGTCACAGGGAAGCACTTGAACTTTGAGGTTCAAACTGGGTATAAACAAGGAAAGAGCAGAATTTAGGCCTGGAGAGAGGAAAAGGAGAACAGAAGTATAGTTGGGGTGGGACACAAAAGGTACCTGTCTGACAGGCTGCTCTCTGTTCTGTACTAAAACACCTTTGTGAGTATGAGTGATTAAGGACTAACAGGCATATGCAATATTGTTGAATGAAGCCATGTTTTCCAGGTCCTGGTGACTACAGAAGAGATTCTTGATCCTCAGAGAGTCCTAAGAGTCCTAAAAAAAATCTTTACCCATTTTTATGTGTATATGAGTCTGAAAAATTAACTTATAGATATCTAGCCGGTGTGTTCATCAAGAATAGCAGTAGGAACTGGCTTGAGGCTCTAGACTCTCTGCATTTTGATCTTGCTCTTGATTTTATTCTATTTTCATTGTATAACATATATTTAAAGTGTCCAACATGACATTTTGATATACTTATCTTGAAATACATATACATAGAGATTACTACAGTTAAACAAATGAACATACCCAACATCTCGTGTAGTGGCCTTTCTTTTTACAGATATTATTCTCTGTTGATATTAAGGTTGGCTAAGGGAGAGGATATGCTAGAAAGGAAAAGAGAGGCCTTGATAAGGATAACAAGTGACACGTAACAGTGTTTACCATGTGCTGTTCTAAATTATTTGCATGTGATTTTCCTATTTAATCTTCACAGCATCCCTGTGAGGTAGATATTATTATTATCTTTATTTTCCAGATGGTAATCTGAAGCATCTCAAGGCTAAGTAACCAGTATGTGGTGAAGCCAGGATTCCAAACTAAGCAATTGGTCTCCAATTTCTCTAGCATTAATATTGAGAATCTATTAGTGCATCAATAAATATTTTCCCAGTGAATGAATAAATAAATATTAAATTTTAGAAAAGGTTGTAATTGTACGTGTATACCCTGATTCTCCTAGATTACAAGTATACTGGCTATCAAGAAGTGTTTTCTACAGTTCTTTACCTACTATTTATCTCCCCCATACTCAGTGCTTACAGATAATTGGTAGTGAGGGTAGAAATAAGAATTAGATTCAATGCCTAATAGACAGTTCACTCATAACAAGCACTCTTTATTTTATTCCCCAAACACACCCCAATTTTGGCCTTTCTGGCCTCAATTAATTCTGATGACTTTAGCTTGACAATCTTTGCAGAATCTGACCACTTCTCACTACTCCCACTACCACCACCTTAGTCCAAGCCACTGCCAACAACCTTGTGGATTACTGCCAGAACACATTTTCCTGTTTCTGCCTTGGCCTTTTTTCAGCAGCCAGAGCCATCGAGCCATCAAGCCATCCCCTTAATAATCTAAGTCCAATCATGTCATTCTCTCACTTCAATGGCTCCCGTCTCACTCGGGAGTAAAAGAGAAAGACCTTACAATGGTTTACAGGATCTACCTCCTGCCAATCCTGTTATCCCCCTGACCACATCCCCTGAGTCTCTGTCCCTTTCACTCTCGCTGCACTGCAGCCACCCTGGCCTCTGCGTTGCACCTATAACTCACGAGGAATGCTGCTCACTTAAGGACTGTGTTCTGCCTGCAGTTTTCCTCCCCCACAACTGTACGGCTCACTCCTCACCTCCTTCAAGTCTTTGTTTATATTTCACCTCAGTGAGGTACATCCCAATCATCCTTTTTTAAATCACACCCTCCCCCAACACTCCAGATCCCATTGCCCTGTTTTACTTATTTTTCTCAAGCCCTTAGCTTTGGAACATACAATTTTCTGATGTGTTTTATGTTTATTGTCTGTCTCCCTTAACTAAAATGTTAACTCCACAACGGCAGGACTTTTTGTCTGTTTTGTATGCTGGTGTGTTCAAAGAAGCTAGAAGAATACCTAGCACAGAGTTAGCACTCAATCAATACATGACTGTTGAACTAGATAGGAGATTCTCATGTGGAACAGTGATAAACTGGCCTCAGGTTAAATACAATCTATGCAGTGGTACTTAAAGCAATATTTCAAGGTAATTCAGGTCCATGATCAGCTGCTGGCTCAGGTAAGTAAATACCACCACCACTACCTGCCCACCACTCCACCACCCTCAGAATTTGTTCAAAGCTAGTATAGGTATATTCAAACTGTACTCGTATATTCTATTACATTCAACAAGCTTCATGGTATGCACAAGGCAAATCCATCACCAGGTTTAAGGACAGAATAAAATGTAAACCAGCACACAAAAATGTCGTAATAAAATAGAACTTCTAAAAGTCTACCCTGCAAATGAGCACATGAAAATGGGCTGTTCAAATGTTAGCCATAAAAGTGATAAATTCATGAAAACCAATGCATTTTCAAAACTCATAAAAACACTTTTTTTAATTTGAGATTTTTGCATTTCTTTTTTCTTTGTTGGTAAAAAGCTAAATCACAGCTAAGCGGCATATTATGTTCCAGAAAACATTTCCATTTGCAATCAATTAAAATACCATTTATTACAGTAGAATAGTATATGTGCATCATAGAAAATTAGAAAATACAAGTAAGCAAAAACATAAAAATGAAGCCTTCACATTGTCACCATCAGAGATCCCCTAAGATAACTTTATAGTAAACATGTTTCTTAACTTTGTTATGCATGCATTATATATAATATGTGGTTTTATATATTTTTGACCAAAATAAGACTATATTGTTTAGCACTTGTTTTCTTAAGTCTATGATCTGTACCTTTGCCTTTCAGTAAGATTTCAGCTCATTTGATACCCAAACCACATTAAAATTTTCCCCCAGTTAAATGAAAAATGTAATTTACAGCTAGTTTGCCATAAACAGTATTCAATCAAGGATAATGCAGTGAAAATAACTTTTAAAGTAATAAGCAGCCCGAACTTCTTTAATCACATTATTTTATTTTTGGGAAAATTCCAACCCAAAACACTCTCTTATCTGAAAATATTTATTTTTAATGCTGCATCTATCTAAATGTGATTTAAGTTCTGTTCAGTCTAAATTAATCAGTGATTTATTAACTAAAATTGTAGAATAGATGCTTAAAAGTACAAGATGTTCTAATATTAAAATAAAACTTGTTTAATTATAAGAAAAAGGCTTAGATCATTGTAATTGTTAAAAAAAAATACACAGTACCATAGGACAACTTGCTTTGCTAAGTTTTTATGAACATGGTCATTACTCATCTGAAACTGATTTTTTAAACCGCTTTTTCTCTTTTTACCATATAATAAACTATTCATATTCTGTGACATTTTATTAAGCTTTTTCAGTCACAAAAGTGAAACTTATTTCTGTTACTCTTGGTGATAATAAAGGGTTATGTGATAACATGACAAGGACGCTGGAATTAATGGAAAATATAAGTCGCTTGTATTCAACAACTCTTTTTCTTCAATATCCTTTAAATTTCAATTTATATTGTCCTTAAAAACAATTAATGGAAGGCTTTCCATGGCGATTTTCTGAATGAATCCTCTTTCTAAACATAAAGTGCAAACATACAACACTCATAAAATTAATAAATCCATCCATCTGTACAGGTTCTAATCTGTCATTGTGTGTTTGAGATTTGAGTATTATATGAAGAAAACTGAAGACTCTCAAGTTATACTCTGCATGTTTTTTTAAATTCCAGAAATATGATGCTGACATCCCCTGGGTTTTGTGATATAGTGAGGATATGAGGACAAAACTTTCTGAAAGAAGTGAAAATCAGGGGTTGTCTCAGAATGTGGTTTGATGAGGAAGAACTGAATAAGCCCATACAAGACCTGGGTGTTTCTGTGAGGGTAGGTTTAAGGACAGAATATTCTGGGGAAAATAAAGGTCTTGAAGTGGATCTCAACACATTGAGTTGAAGGAGAACCTGAACTAAAGTCTCTCTCCTGGGGGTTTCTATTAGGGTTTTCATGCATCTGTGGAGAAGAGTACAGGACAGAACTTTCTTGAAGTAGTCAAGAGGGGGCTCACTACATGACTGGACAGAGAAGAACTAAGTCAGCTGCTTCAGGGATTTATGTGAGGGTTGGGGGATAAGAACAGATCTTTCTATAAAAGAGCTATATAATGGAAGACAGAACTAATCAGAAGCTGTTACTTCATGGGGACAGACTTATTATTACATATGATAATTAGCTTATAAATAGCAAGTCACAAATAGACCAACTTCATTTATTTATTTATTGAGATGGAGTCTCACTCTGTCGCCCAGGCTGGAGTGCAGAGGCACAATCTTGGCTCACTGCAACCTTTGTCTCCCAGGTTCAAATGATTCTCCTGCTTCTGCCTCCCGAGTAGCTGGGACTACAGGAGTGTGCCACCACACGTGGCCAATTTTCGTATTTTTTTAGTGGAGACGGGGTTTCACCATGTTAGCCAGGCTAGTTTTTAACTCCCGACCTCAGGTGATCCACCTGCCTCGGCCTCCCAAAGTGCTGGGATTACAGGAGTGAGCCACTGTGCCTAACTTCTTTTATTTTGTGGATTTTCTTTGCCTATTATTTCAAAGCTGGCACTTTTCTCCTACTTCTGATTTTAAGCCACACTATGGGACAAGTTTCAATGCACCCTTTTGCTCTCCTTATGCTTCTTTTCTGTCATCATAGCTCTTACATATGGATTATGTACATTGAACTTCCAGGATAAAGTATGTAGGGTTCAGATACTATAAACTAGAGGGCCAAGGGACTTATGGAGGCCACATCCAAGAAGGTATTTCTGGAGGGATGGAAATGGGGAAATGGGGTGGTAAAAAGTGAAATGGGAATAGAATTATTATTAGGGGAAAGCTTGAGTTTGGGTTGGGACAAAGAAACTGTCAAAAAAACAAAATCTAGGGGAAAGCTTAGGCTCCAGATGAACACCAGAGTTACCTGCACTGGTATTTGCTGGTATTTGATCCTAGGCAAGATACTCATGAGGGTCTGATTCATACAAGTTAACATATATCTGAAGGATAATAAGGAAAAGTGTTACCACTATTATTAATTCCTGTTATATTGCATCCTGAAAGAATTAGTGGTCTGAACCATATAAACACAGGCTTATCCAAAGGAGGAGAGGGAAAAAAAATCCAAACTAATTACAGTGATATTGGATTCTGAACAAGCTAGTCTTAGTATGTAATTCAAATACAGGAACACTTCTCTGAAAGAGAAGAGGAAAAAATTCACCCCAAATTTATATTCAAATAACACAAACTAGTTATTTGTGTTGTCTGGTTTTTTTTGTTGGTTTTTTTTTTTTTTTAGATATAGTCTCGGTCTGTCACCCAGGCTGGAGTGTAGTGGCGCAATCTCGGCTCACTGCAACCTCCACCTCCCAGGTTCAAGCAATTCTCCCTGCCTCAGCCTCCCGAGTAGTTGGGATTACAGGCATGCGCTACCACTCCCAGCTAATTTTTGTATTTTTAGTAGAGATGGGGTTTCGCCACATTGGCCAGGCTGGTCTCAAACTCCAGACCTCAGGTGATCCACCTACCTCGGCCTCCCAACATGCTGGAATTACAGCCATAAGCCACCCTGCCCGGCCGTCTAATCTTTATAAGTAAAGATTTACCTGAAGCAGGAGGAGGGCAAACGCACAAGCAAAATTAATTCTAGCGATATTGGATGCTGGACAAATTAGTCATGAGGTCTGATCAACATAACCAAATGCTTATCTGAGGGAGGAGGCAAAAAGTGCTACCACCAAATTAATTCCAGAGATTAAATTCCCAATGAGTTAGTCATGTGATCTGGTCCATAAAAGTAATCACGTCTCCGAAGGAGGAGGAAGAAACTCACCCCTAACATTAAATCCAAAGATGTTTGTTTCTAGACTAGGTATGTGTCTTGTCTGATCCATGTAAGTAAGTGCATCTTGGAAGGCGTACAGAGAAAAGACCACATGTTTATTGAAAAAACTATGTGGACATCACCGGCACCGAGTTTTGTCCCAAAGTGCAATTTTGGTGAAGAAAAATGAGTAAGAGTATGACAGAGCCTCCTAGTATGAGGAAAATACCAGGATAGAATAGAAGCAAGCTATCATAGACACAAGTGGTACAGCTCTCGTCACAGAGCGGGAAGGAAACTACAGAACAGTGGCTGACAAAACAGTTATTCTGGGTCAGAGTGGAAGAGAAAGTAGGCAACTACGGTGGGCAGGAAACTGAAAATACGGTAGTTAGCAAACAAGAAATCGGTCAGTAGATACCAAGGTTCTACAACAGAAAGCAAATCCACTGTCTTAGTGGAAAGGAAAGTGGACAACTGTACAGCCAAGGAATCCGGATTATGGAAAAGCACCCAGAAATTTCACTGTGGAAAGGAATGAGGGCAGCTAGGAAAGGGCAGGGAATTCCAGGTAGTCAGAAATCATTGAAGTGGATTGAAATGCGTGCAGTAAATGGCCAACCGATCAGAATCTGCAAGGTCAGTGTATTAGTCCATTCTCATGCTGCTATAAAGAACTTCCCGGCCAGGTGCCGTGGCTCAAGCCTGTAATCCCAGCATTTTGGAAGGCAGAGGTGTCTCTTCTAAAAATACAAAAATTAGCGGGGTGTGGTAGCACACTCCTGTAGTCCCAGCGACTCAGGAAGCTGAGGCAAGAGAATCGCTTAAACCTGGGAGGCAGAGGTTGTAGTGAGCCGAGACCCGCGCCATTGCACTCCAGCCTGCGTGACAGAGTGAGACTCCGTCTCGAAAAGAAAAAACAAACAAACAAACAAAAAAAGAACTTCCCGAGATGGAGTAATTTATAAAGGAAAGACATACAACGGACTCACAGTTCAGCATGGCTGGGGAGGCCTCAGGAAACTTGCAATCATGGCGGACAGTGAAGGGGAAGCAAGCCACCTTCCCCACAAGGCGGCAGGGAGCAGCGTGAGTGGCAGAGCGAAGGGGGAAGAGCCCTTTATAAAACCATCAGATCTCGTGAGACTGACTCGCTATCACGAGAACAGTGTAGGGAAAACTGACCCCACGATTCATTTTCCTCCACTTGCTCTCTCCTTTGATACGTGGGGTTTATGGGGATTACAATTCAAGATGAAATTTTGAATGGGGACACAGCCAAGCCATATCAGTCAACAATATAGAGACAGAGATCTTAAAGACTTAGACTATTGGACTTTTGACTTTTGGAACCTCCAAAAGCCAGGTGAAAACAGCAACAAGATTGGAAGCCAAAGTGAAAGCTGAAGACTGTGCAGATGAACAAGACACCAAAATGTAAGTTGAATTTATTCCGGTGATCTTAGTAGTTGGAGGGAATTAAGAATTGTATTTCATTGTTCTGAGCAGCATGCTCCCCGTAAGACGGCAGTTGCAGTATGCAACTCAATCATCCCATTCGCTAGGCTTTTCTCATGGTGGTAGGAAGTTGGAGTTTAGAATATTACTAATGCAAATTTACAGTTAGTAAGCACCTTCAATCCATAGAATTTTTTTCTTACTAGGATGCATTTTTCCATTCTATGATTTTTTAGAAATGACATTGCATTGCTAAGCGTATTTTGAATGTAAACATTATTATTTCCTAAGGTGCCTTGTTAAAACCAGGGTGAAAATCTGGTCCTGAAATCTATCTAAAAGTGAATTCTGGTTTAACCCACTTCTTAGTTGACCATTTCATTATGTAGTAAGTTAATGCTTTCCCGGCTCTCTAGAGAGCAATCTCTGCTTTGTCTACACACCCATGCTAGAAAAATATCTCATGGACAGCAATTTCTTGGAATAGCAGTGATTGTATGTTTAGCATATATACATATATATATATGTAATTTTTTTAAGAGACACAGTCTCACTCTGTCACTCAGGCTGGAGTGCAGTGGTGCAATCATGGTTCACTGTAATCTCGAACTCCTAGGCTCAAGTCATCCTCCTGCCTCATCCTCGTGAGCAGCCGAGACTACAAGTGCGCACCACCATGCCCAGTTAATTTTTTTAATTTTTTGTAGAGACAGAGTCTCACTATGTTTCCCAGGCTGGTCTCAAACTCCTGGCCTCAAGCAATCCTCTAGCCTTGGCCTCCCAAAGTGCTAGGATTACAGATGTAAGCCACCATACCTGGCTTTAAAATTTATATTTTAAAGTATTTCTTAGAGGGCTACGTTATTTTAACCTCATTCTTAGAGAATTTTTCAACTACAGTTAACTCTTTGTGAAGAGCATTTAAGCCTGATTATCTAACTCCAAAAAGAGATCATGCTACTCAAAATCAATTTGTTAAAGACTGAGAGATATATAGAGAGCTCGAAGAAAATCACTCATCCTCTAAAGGAACAGACCAAAAGTTTTTAAGTGGTTTGCTTAAGGATGTGGTAAAGTAAATTAGCAGAGCTGAGACTAACTCAAATCTCTATTCCAGATTAATTCTCTTTTCATTCTCCATGCTGATTGAACTTTATGACTAAAACATTGCAAACTTACAATTAAGCAAAATACTAAGAATTTTCTGAATAGCACTGTTGCTTTTGTTGGCTTTAGTATCCTACAGGCATAAGTGATAACTGGTAGTAAAATTACAACTACAAAGTTGAAAACTTAAACTTTAGCGAAACATTAGAAATTTTCTGCGTAGAGCTGCAGGATTTTGTTAGCTTCGGTCTCTCGTAGGCACTGATGTTAACTAGTAGTATTTGGCTAAGTCTTTGGGCATGCTGTTTTCTTGAAGAGTTCTCTTGTTGCTTACTTTCTGAGAAAGCATGTTTTGGGATGAAAATAACATGTCTAGGATTTGCTTCAAATAATCCAGTGAAGGGATATTGGATATGTGTATGGATAAAACGAGATTGATCTCTGTTGATAATTGTTGAGGCTGCATAATGAGTACATGGAGGTTCATTATACTACTGTAACTACTTTTGTATATGCCCTAAAACTGTCCATTATCAAAAGTATAAATACAAAATTATTACTTATGTTATAACAGATAAGTCTGATACATAATAGATGCTAGATAATAATGAAGTAACAAAGCTAAGGGCAAGTGATGCATCTGGTAGATTTTACCTTCTTCTCCATTGTCTTTCTTCTATTTTAGTATATGTGAACATACTTAGACTTATTTTGGTGACTTAATTGTGTATGAAGTTGAAGAAATAGTGATAAATACGAAAAGTACCTTTCTGATCTGAGTTAAAGTGAGAGGAAATTGCAGACTTTATGTGAAAAGTCCAGTTTCCATTTCTACTCATTGATCTATGAGTATAAAATTTACTGTCCTTTTTATTCACAACTTTAATTACTGGGGAGGAACCCACATTGATAAAATAAATAATGGAAGTGGTGAGACTTGTAGTGGACAAAAGCAGAGGTGTTAATGCCTCACTCCTGCAAAACAACATATAATGTTTTTTTCTTTTTATTTAAGCTTTTTAGGCCAGATGTGGTGGCTCATGCCTGTAATCCCAACACTTTGGGAGGCTAAAGCACTTGAGACCAGAAATTCAAGACCAGCCTGGGCAACAAAGCAAGACCACACCTCTAGAAAATAATTTTTTAAAAAATTAGTCAGGCATAGTTGCTCACGCCTATAGTCCCAGTTACTAAGGGGGCTGAGGCAGGAGGATCACTTGAGCCTAGGAGTTTGAAGTGGTGGTGAGCTATGATCGCACCACTATACTCCAGCCCGGGCTACAGAGCAAGAACTTGTCTGAAAAGAAGAGGAGGGTAGGAGAGGGAGGGGAGGGGAGGGGTGCTACTTTTTTTTTTTTTTTCCAGAAATGGAATCTCACTGTATTGCCCAGGCTGGGGTCCAGTGGCTATTCATAAGCGTGATTATAGCATATTGCAGCCTTGAAGTCCTGGACTCGTGTGATCCTCCTGCCACAGCCTCCCGAGTAGTTGGGACTGCAGGAGCATGCCACCACACCCAGCTTAAACATTTTTATTGTAAAATATAACAGAAAACTAAATAAAACAAATGGACAGCTTAAGCGATTATTTTGAAGCAAACATCCTTATAAACAACCACCAAAGTTAAAAATCAGAATTTTGCCAGCCATCCCAGAGCGCCATCCTAATCACAGCTCTCTCCATCTCCTCACACGTAATCTCTACCCTGAACTTTATGGTGATCAATTCTTTACTTTTTCTTTACAAATTTATCACCCAAGTGTTCATTCATGAACACTAGTTATGTCGCTCCTGATTATTCTTAAGTCTCTTTTAATCTAGAGATTCCCCTCCATTCTTTTTTTTTCTTGCAATTTATTTGTTGAAGAAACTGTGTCTTTTGTCTTCTAATTTTCCCCAGTCTTGATTTTCCTCTGTCTTGCATTTCCTGTAAATTGGTAGTTGGTTCTACAGGCTTGATCAGATTTTAGTTGATTTGCCTTCTTTTGCCTTCCCAGGTGGTGGTGTGTTCTGTCTGGATGTACAAAATATTTGGCTGCATCTGTTTCCTATGATAACTGCTTTTAGTAATCAGTGCCATGAGGCTTAAAGTTGAGGGTGTCTCTCCAGACATTTTAGTTGTCAGAAGCATATTCTCTAAAAAGAGGAAGGCCTCATGGGAACAATATTCCCTGAGTTCTTGAATCAACAAATTATTGATAAATTGTCCTGTGGCTTTTTATTTGAAAGTCAGGCTAGATATAAAATCTTTGGCTCACATTTTCATTCCTTGGCTCTATTAATATGCTACTTCTTTCTCTGCTAGCATAAAGCTTTGCTGTCAGTCTAATGATAATCTTATTTCCTCTCCTTTGTGAGTGATTTTTCCTCCCCTTTAAAGTCCAGTATTACTAGAGTATATCTCTCTATTGACCTCAGTCCATTTCCTCAGGTATTTGGTTGTGCTCTTTTAACATGCAGTTTCAAATCATATTTCAGGAAAGTTTATATTGTATTACACTTTTTAGAAATGGTTTTGTTTCCTTCCTATGATTTTCTTCTTTGCAGGTTGAGAGACTGCAGAAAGTAAAAAATATTTCGAACAGCTGCTGGGGACAACATCACAGGGATGAATGAAGAATTACCAAGCAGTATTGAAGGCCCAGTTGAGATTAAATGGCATAAATTTGTAGTGGAGCCAATTGGCACTTTTCTACAACTTTCTGTAGCAGAACTCAGCACAAGCAAACAAAACAGATGTTTGGGTTTATCCATTGCTATATATCAGCAAAGTAGGTGGAGTGTAAGGTCAAGAGGATGAGAGATTCTAGACGTTAGGTGGCATGAAGTTGAAATAGTTATCAAAATGTTAACTGTACAAATAAGACAAAACTACACCCCAGAATTTCTGGGACAGTCCAATTATATACTATTTTATTTTCTACTAGAAAATTAAAATGTGTGACTAAAGGTGTTTTAATTCTAATTCTTCTGTAGAAATGCCCACAGCAAACAAGCAAATCATTAAAAAAAAAAAAAAAAAAAAAGTGTTGACAGACTATCCCAATTTTTGATTTGGATAGAAATATCTCTATGTCTTTGGCCAGACCTTAAAAAGTACACTTTTGTTTTGTTGTGTTGCAATAATGTCAATAAAAACAGTGCCTGAGAAAAAAGACCCTTTGAGACTTTCTAATTTTAAATTATTATTTTCAATTGGCACATGATGATTATACGTATTTGTGGAGCACAGTGTGATATCTCAATACATGTATACTATGTGTTATGATCAAAGTGGTTACTAGAGACTGGAAAAGGTAGAGACTTTTTTATCACTCGTGTAAAGCAGTGTCGATGTAGGTTTCTGATTCTTGCTGGTATTATTTCTAATAAATTTTAGGCTTGTGGAGCTGAAGGTACCATCAACCTAGGAAATAAGCACAGTTGATATTTGTCCATAGACTCCCGTTCTGAAGTGGAAATTGATCAATGTTTCTGAATATTTTCTGCAGTTCACCCACACCCAACTTAAGGGAATACTAGACAACATTGTAATGATAGGAAGCATATCATTTTGTTGGTCTCTGTTTCCTCATAGAAGTAGTGAAAATATCACTTGGCCAACTCCCTTCTTATTGTTCTTTAAGTTTTCCAGTGTTCCTGCTCTTTAACTGTGACACTGTCATAGCTGACATCATTTATGCTCATTGATTGGTTGGCTTTCTTGATTACTTTTCTCTGTCTTCCTTCCTGTTAACCAGGGGTAACATATGGAGTTAATGTTTATCTCCACATGTTGGTGGCCAGAATCCCAGCAAACTAGATACACAACCAGTCCCATCCATAAACCTGAAGAAATTCTGCAGTTAACTTTAGAATCTCATATAAAGTTTATTACATCTAGATAAGCCCTCTTTGCTTTTCCTGTCACTACTAAGCCCATCCTTCTCTCTTGGTACTTGGAACTTCTTTGCAATGGTCCAGTCAATAACCATTTTATCATCTTTGTTCCACTTTTGCTTGCCCTGACTAGTATGATGAGATTTAGTTGTAATGCACTGGGATTCAGCTAAACAGGTTCTTAATATGAGCTTTTTGTTTGTTTGTTTGTTTTCCAAGATGAAGTCTCACTCTGTCACCCAGGCTGGAGTGCAGTGGTGCAATCTCGGCTCACTGCAACCTCTGCCTCCTGGGTTCAAGCGATTCTTGTGCCTCAGTCTCCTGAGTAACTGGACTGCAGGAGTGTGCCACCACACCTGGTTAACTTTTGTATTTTTAGTAGAGATGGTATTTCACCATGTTGGCCAGGCTGATCTCGAACTCCTGGCCTCAAGAGATCCACTGCTTCAAAGTGCTGGGATTACAAGCATGAGCCATGGAACTTGGCCAATATGAGCTTTTTGACTAATTTACCCAGCTTGCAGCCCTTACAGCAGTCTCCTTCTATAAGATCTCAGTCATTTCTTGTCCCCATCTACTGCTAAAACATGTTCCATTGCTGCTCTACACAGATGGCTTCAGGATGCGAATACCTTTAGCAAGAGCCTCAATGCCTAATATCTTTGCCGGACCAAGGCAATATTACAGATGCTGACTCCCTCCTGTGATAATGCTGCAGATGCCTGCACTGAGATTGCTGATTTTAATGGGTTAAATAATATCCCCCCAAAATTCATACCCACCTGGAACCTCAAAATGTGACCTTACTTGAAATAGGGCCTTTAAAGATGTAATTAAGAGTTGAGATGAGATCATACTACGATTAAGGTAGACTCTAAATCCGATGGAAATATCTTTATAAGAGACAAAAAAGAACACACAGTGTCACACAGAGGAGAAGGCCATATGAAGACAGAAGTAGAGATTGGAGTTATGCTGCCGTAAACCAAGGAATGCCGAGAGCCACCAGAAGCTGGAATAGCCACCAAGATTTTGGTAATTTGTTATTATCACAGGGATTTGTTACTATCCTTGTGTAATGACCCATGGGGTCTAGCAGAGAGCTATCATTTAGTACCTACTTAGGAAACTAAACACATACGGCACCACAGATACCGTATCATAGTGCCAAAACTGTTGGTGCCAATGCTGCAGATTATTTGGCTTTGAATGTCTCAATTAGATTTACCCTTTTTGCTACAGCCTCCTTGCTGAAGGATTCAGACTTGAGTTTGTTGAGCCTGGCCTAGAATACAATCTGTTATACACCGTATTATACTTAGAGTCCGCTTCCCTTCTGTCCTTAAACACTGGTCTTTTTCCAGAGTGGAATTCGTTCACCTTGATTCTTCCCCTAAATTCTTTTCTAGAAGAAACATTAGCCGCTAGCGCAATACACGTGGATCCCTTGCTTTCTAATCTCACCAATTCTCCTGAAAATGCTCAACATGTGCCTGACATGCCTGCCATATTCCTTCCACCTCCATTACCCCTGAATACAACTTTTGTTATGTTTTTTAAGAGTCTAAGGCTATCCAATAATGAGCCCTTCTTAGAAAGACAGAGAAATTGACATACCTTCAAGTAAGTTTTATACAGTGCTAAGGCATGGGGGAAAAAGGTGGAGCTATCTAGTTCCTGCCTATCAGTTCACGTAGAGTGCCATTGGTAGTTGCTACTATTCCTGTCTGGTGTCCCATGGGGTCCAGCAGAGAGCTACTGTTCAGTGCCTACTTAGACCATGGTAATCTTTTTATTGTTCAATGCCACATTTGGGACATAGGTATAATTTATTAGGTTTCTTTTGGTCCCATCTTAGACAACACATACCACAGCCATTTCCTCTCTGGGGTCGTGAGATCTCACCATCTGCACTGCAAAGCATCAGGGTGAAGGATCCTTGTCTTCTCTGTTCTTATGATCTACATACTTCTTTCTTTTTATTTCTTCCTTCTCCAATCTAAAGGAAATATCAAGACTGTAGGAAATATCGCATTCTCTCCAACACTCACTTATCATTATGAATTCATTTAATTCAACATACTTCTCTTCCCATATAGCTTGGCTGGGAAGCATATGGGAGTGTGGTTAACAGAACCAGTTTAAATATTTGGTAGAAAGCCTTAGAGTGGGTGTCTTACAGCTACTTGTTGCTTATTTTAGAATAAGGGGTGGGTACTTCACACTTACTCTCTTCAGCTTTAGGAGTTTAGCAGAAATTGTGATGAAAAAATCCCATTTAAAATTCTGTAAAATTCCACCATTAAATGCAGTCATTCTCCTAAACATAGCAGAAGTATAGGTACTTCCCTAACTCTTAACTGTTGCCTTAGGAACATTCTGACCCCAGGGTTGGGGGGGGTCCTCTCCAGCACCCAGAAATGCAGATCTACTATGATCTTGGGTGAATAGCACTGTGGGACAGCACCAGAGGAAGTACTGGACAGAATATTGGGTAATGAGGAACATTTTTAAAGGGGAGGGATGTTTTAGTTATTGTATATGACAAACCAAGCCTATGTGCTTAAGTTTTTCCCATTTTTGTAGTAACCAGTCAGTGTAAATAAGTCAGTTGTTAGCGTAGAATTCCAGAACAGCAATCAGTAGCTTTTGTGTCCTATGGATAAAAATACCTTGGGATCTTGGGAGGGATACACAAAGAAAGCAGGGGATTATCACCATACAAGGTAATCGACTATTTTGAAAGTGGTCTGTTACTACTGTGGGCTGCCCTGTTAATTAGAGGGAATAGACTAACCTATGCAGAGAAGTGATTCCCAATAAGATTCAAGAAAACACATGAATTCTAACTGTAGAATACACCTGGGATAGTAGGTTAAATAATCAGTTCCCATGAAAACATTGAAATCCCAAAGGCAGATTTATACATTCTGTCTCTGGGTGGGGTGGGAATTGCTGCTATGAATGCTTTCTGTTATACAATGACCAAGTTGAAAGGATTGTCCTTGCTTGTAATATGTAGCAATCACAAAATTTATATCTGGATTTAACACTTTTACATATATTAAGCTAGAAGAAGAGGCTTATACTACTCCTCATACTTTGTAAGAAGATTCCAAGGAATAAGAGGTATAGAACAGCTGCTTGCATTGAGACTTAGGTAAAATAAATCCAATGTCCAGGTCACTACAGTAGGAAATGACATAGACCAAGATAAAGTGAATTTCCCTTGAGTTACTTTCTTGTGTACATACATACTTTGTTATGCTCATGAGTCAGATATATGATATTAGATTTGTGCAAAAGTAATTGCGGTTTTTGCCAAATGATCGCTGCTATTCCTGTCTGGTGGCCCATGACATTTGCCAAATAGTTACTACTATTCCTGTCTGGTTTTGCCAAATGGCAAAAACCGCAATTATTTTTGCACCAACTTACTAATATTCTTTTATAAATTTAGTATGATAAAATACGGCTTCTTACCAAACAGTGCAAAGCACTTTATATTTAAGGTTCTGTATACTCTTAGTGAGCAGGTTAAAAGCATATTAATCTATATGTATTGGAATCTTTCCAGATTTCTTACTACTAAGATTACAAGCATATTGACAGTGGGGTTTAATGACGATCCTATTCTCTAAGAGTTCTTTCTTTATGATTCTCTGGCACAGTTTTCCTCCTACATTATTCCCAGAATGGCTTTGAGTCATTCAATTTTATGCTGTGCTGCTCCTTTTGTGCTCACTCCACATGTTACGCAAATAGAGAAACACCTAAGTCCTAACCCTAAATTTCCTCTTTAGCCTCACCTTCTACCCTACAACCTAGCAAACCCTTCAAATGAAAGTCATTTTGATTCACATTTTGAGATTTCCTGGAATTATTGTCAATGAAATAAATTGGAATTGAGAGTTACTCTCTTATTTGCCATCTTCTTATACATTACTATGAAATACGTAGAGGGAGTGCTGATAAATAGCAATTCAAGGTCTAGTGCTAGTATTTGTGTGCCAGGTGTTTAAAGTGGCTAGATATAGTCCCAAATAATGCCACCACTCCCTCCATACTTGTAAAATCAGGATGTGTAGGCCGGGTGCTGTGGCTCACGCCTGTAATCCCAGCACTTTGGGAGGCCGAGACGGGCAGATCACGAGGTCAGGAGATTGAGACCATCCTGGCTAACACGGTGAAACCCCATCTCTACTAAAAAATACAAAAACCTAGCCGGGCGAGGTGGCGGGCGCCTGTAGTTCCAGCTGCTCAGGAGGCTGAGGCAGGAGAATGGCGTAAACCTGGGAGGCGAGCTTGCAGTGAGCTGAGATCCGGCCACTGCACTCCAGCCTGAGCTACAGAGTAAGGCTCTGTCTCAAAAAAAAAAAAAAAAAAAAAAAATCAGGATGTGTTCAGTAGCCCGTTCACTTTTCAATTCCTATAATCTCTTACAGAAATTCCAGCCGGACAGTTAAAATACCAATTATTCACCTAAAAGCAATTCTCTCCACTCTTCTTCCTTAATATTAGAACCTGACTTTTTTCAAGGAGTGGATAGATATCCCTTAATCTCGGGGTAGACAGACCCCTAACCCAGCTCCAGGTGGTAAGCTAATTGTTCTAGTCATTTTAGTTCCATTTTCTTTCCATAGCAACTTATCTAGGGTTGGGCCTCTAGGCCAAGCTATAGCTTGGTGAGTTCTGACCAATAAGATTTTAAAGGGAGCATGGTGGGCCCTTGCTAGAAAACATTTTCCTTCCTGGTAAAAGGGACAGGGCATAAAAGGAGAGCTTGCTGACACTCTCTTCCCTCTTCTTCCAGCCTTAGACTAAGAAGAGAAATTTGGACCTCTGAGCCATCCTACAACCATGAGATGATAATCATGAGACAAAAAGAGAATAGAAAGGAAAGAAAAGACATAATTTCTAGGTCTTTAATGGTGCTGTTGAGCAGCTGAACCAATATTAGCAGCTGCTTACCTGTAGAACAGCAGATCTCAAATTTTTTGGTCTCAGAACTCTATAATCACACTCATTATCGAGGAATATTAATTTCTCAGCTTTGACAAATGTGTAATGTTTATATAAAATGTTAACAGAGGAAGCTGAGTAAAGGGTATGTAGAAGCTTTTATCTCTGTAACTCTTCTGTAAATCTAAAATTATTTCAAAGCAAAGAGTTTTTTTAAATTATTGAGGATTGCCCAAAACCTTTCTCTCATATGGAACATATCTATTGATGTTTACCACATTATAAACAAAAATGGAGAGATTTTTGAAAATTTTATTTATTAATTTATTTAAACATAAAAAGAATATCTAAATTTCTTCAAAGTCTAGAATAATAGAAGACAGCTGGACTCATCTCCTTCTGCATTCAATCTGTTGTAGTATGTTGTTCTGGTTCAATTATATGAAGAAATTCTAGCCCTATGCAGGTATTTAGTTTGAAAAAGGAGTATGTTAATGGCCTTTTCAGATAACTGTAGATATTTCTGTTTGATACCACACTGAAATTTAACAAGTGATAGTTTTTTTAAAAGATCAGTTGCAATACGGAATCTGAAGTCATATCAATGAGCTTTTCTTACTGTATTATATTAAAAGCTGTTTGTCAATCTTTCATTTTGAGTGGGTCTTCTATCCACTTACTAGTTCGTACCATGAGGTATTCATTTATTATTTGGAAAATACTGATCCACTGCATGATGCAGGACTTCTAATTAATGACCCATTTTATAATGAAATATCAAAAAATCACATTTGTTGATACCACCATTGATTCCACCAAGTCTTTAAGTTGGGAAGCTGACAAGCTTATGGGGGCAGATGTAAGTTTTTCCAGAACTCTAATTTTCACTTGAAAGCTTGAATGTTATTATTGGCAACAAATACTTTAAATTGTTTTCCTTAAAAATGACAGACTTATTTTGTTCATTTTCAAGAAAATATCTGCCAAATACCCAAGTCTGTATCACCACAGTAAAAATGATGTTTCATGAGGAAAGCAGACAATTCAGCTTGTTACTCAATTCTGCAAGTTCTTTCCTTGAGACAACCATCCAACTCCAGTGTGCAGCAGAAGTACTTTATTAAAACTCTCCATTTTATCCCTAAGAATATTAAGAAAATATGAACTTGAGGGTTGAAATTTAATAAAATTAACATTTTACTGTTTCGTCAAGAATGTTCTAAAGTGGAACTGGCTTTTATTATTTTTTTTTTCACAAATTCATGGCAGTGAAGAATACCAATGACTGCTGCCAGCAGTTTGGTGTCACCCCTTTGCTAAGATGCCAGCAGTTTTAGCCTCTGTTGCTTTAGCATCATCTATACAAATGTCAACAGAAAAAAAGGCAAATAAAATCTTATAATTATTGTTAAAAAGATCTTGAGGACCTACAGGGGTCCATGGATCACCCTTTGAAAACCACATTTAGACTTAAGTGAGAAAAATAAATCCTTATTTGTTTAATCCACTCTTACTCAGATTTTCTGTTATTTGCAACTAAAAGCATTCCTGATAGATGCAGCATAATATATTCTTGAGTAGTCCTTGGTATTCAAAACATCCATGCTTCCACTTAATGATTGTGGCAAAAAAAAGACAAAACAAAACAAGAAACAAAAAGAACTATCTACCTATTTTAGTTGAGTCTCTTCTTGTGTGGAGACAGAGATAATTCATACTTCAAAGTCCTGTGACTTTTCCCTTGCTGATCCATGAGGGTTATGCTTCTCCATGTATTGAAACAATGCTAAGCAACCGTCAGACTGCACAAAATCTATCTAGTTTTGAAATATTTCCCATGGAATCTTAAATTACTAGCTATTGAGCAGTAATTCTACTCATTTCCATAGGTGTAGTATTTAGAAAGTCTTCCTTTGCATTACTGCTGCATCAGGTTAAGTAGAGAAGCTGCTTGTCTCAAGAGGGTTGACTCAGAAACAATTCCAAGGCATTGCCAATGGCATGGCACCAGAGACCTTGGACACAAGATGCATGACACAGTGAAGGTGAAGGTGAAAGAGAAAAGACCCAGGAATAAAAATTAGCTTCTGTGTGCTTCTATTTTAGGGGCAGATTGTAGCAAGAGTATTGGTTTCATTCTAATATTTTGGGAGTAATAAAGAACATCACTTAGTTTTTTAAATCCCCACTCTCTGCAATACCTAATTACAACACTTGACATTTGAGTACATTTTGTGTGTAATAAAATCAGTAGGTAACATAGGGAGAGGGAGATTGAAAGATTTGGAGACAAAAATATAAATTCGGCCAGAGTTTAGCTACAGGCTAATGTTTAATGAAATATTGCTTTTTAAAGACCAGGAGATTCCTAAACTCTGAAATATTCGTCAGAAGAATGAAACCCTTTAGTAATGGAAAAATAATAATTTTAATGCCTAAATTTAATTGCATATGTTTTGATTTAAAAGATATAATTTCTTACTAGGAATAGAAAGAAACTTTCTTAAACTGGTAATGGACATCTATGAAAACCTCACATCTAATGTCATACTTAATGGTGAAAGACTGAATGGGTTTTCCCTGAGATTAAGAGCAAGACAAGGATTCCATTCTTGCCATTTGTTCATAACAGGCTACTGGAGGTTCTAGCCAGGGCAATTAAACAAGATAATTTTGTTAATTTAACAAAATCAGTTCAAAACGTATACTCTGAAATCTACAAAACTGTTGAAAGAAACTAAAGAAGATTACACAAGTGGAAAAATATCTTTTTTTATGTATCAGAAGATCTAATATTGTTAAGATGCAATACTCCCCAAATTAATTGACACATTCAACACAATCTCTATGAGAACTCCAGCTGACTTATTTGTAGAAATTCACAAGATGATTCTAAAATTCATATGGAATTGCAAGAAACTCAGAGTAGCCAAAACTATCTTGAAAAAGAACAAAAGTTGGTGGACTCACAATTCCTGATTTTAAAACTTACTACAAAACAACAGTAATCAAGACAATGTCATACTGGCATAAAGAGAGACATAATAGATCACTGGAATGGAATTGAGAGTCCAGAAATAAACCCATGTGTCTATAGTCAACTGATTTTCAACAAGGGAGCCAACACCATTTAATGGGGGAGCATAGTCTATTATACAGATTGTGCTAGCACAACTGGATATCCACATGCAAAGAATAAAGTTGGACCCCTACCTCATACCACATTCAAAAATTAATTCAAAATGGATCATCAACCTAAAAATAAGAGCCAAAACCATAGAACTCTTAGAAGAAAACGTAATGGTAAATCTTGATGACCTAGGATTTGGCAGTGGATTCTTAGATATGACACACGAAGCATGAACAATAAAATAAAAAATGGACAAGTTAAATATCATCAAAAATTTTTAAATCTTTTCTGCATGAAGGAACATTATCAAGAGAGTTATGATGACCTACAGAAGGGAAGAAAATATTTACAAATCATATATCTGAAAATGGCCTACTATCCAGACTATATAAAGAACTCTTACAACTCAACAACAAAGAGACATAGAACCCAATTTAAAATAAGTAAATCACTTAGATATTTCTCCAGAGAAGGTATATAAATGGCCAATAAGCACATGGAAAGATATTTAACATCATTAGGTACTAGGGAAACGCAAATCAAAACTGCAACAATGCACAACCACTAGGCTGGCTATCATTGAAAACACAGAAAAGAACAAGTGTTTGTAAGGACATGCAGAAATTGGAATCCTTACACATTGCTGGCAGGAATGGAAAATGGTTCAGCCACTATGGAAAACAGTTTGGGGGTTTCTCAAAAAGTCAACATAAGACCAGACACAGTGCCTCACACATGTAATGCTAGCACTTTGGGAGGCTGAGGTGGAAGAATCATTTGAGCCCAAAAGTTCAAGACAAGCTTGAGCAATGTAATGAGACCTCATCTCTAAAAAAAATTTAAAAATTAGCTGGGCATGGTGGCACATGCCTGTAGTCACTACTCTGGAGGCTGAGGTGGAAAGATCACTTGAGCCTGGGAGGTCAAGGCTGCAGTGAGCCGTGATCATGCTATTTCACTGTAGCCTGGGCAATATAGTGAGATCCTGCCTAAAAAAAAAAAAAAAAAAAAGATAAAAAAATAAACATAGAATTACCTTATTACCCTGCAATTTCATTCTTAGGTATATACCCAAAAGATTAAAAACAAGTATTCAAAGAAGTACACGTACACACGTGACTCATTGCAGCACTATTCACAATAGCCAAAGAATGGAAACAGTCCAATATCCATCAATGAATGACTGGATAAACAAATCGTGGCATAACTATACAAGGAAATATTATTTAGTCATAGAAAAGAACGAGATACTGATGCATGGTACCAGAGAGATGAACTTTGAAAACATTATGTTAATCGAAAGAAGACAGTCACAACAGATCACATACTAGATGATTTTATTTATATGAAATATCTGGAATAAGCAAATCCATAGAGACAGTAGATAGTGTTTACTTAGGTCTGGGAAGGTTTATGGGATGAAGGTGATAGTTAAAGGGTGCATAGTTTTGTGTTTGTTTTTGTTTTTGTTTTTTGAGGTGATGAAAATGTTCTAAAATTGACTGTGATAATGATTGCACATATATGTAAATATGCTAAACAATATTAACATGTACACTTTAAAAGGGTGAAATGTGTTATATGTGAATTATATCTTAATTAAGCTGTTAATTTAAAAATATCAAATTTCTTAAAAATATATAAAAATGAGGTTTATATAGATTTTTCTATTTCCTTAATACCTCTCAAGCAAAACAGATTTTTCATCAGCATATTTGACAGCCATTTCTCTGACAATGCTTGTCAGCCTGTTTGTGCCTACCATCCTAATACAGAAAGCAGAGAAGCTGGATATAGGCCTGGGAAAACTGCTCATGAAAAGAGCACCTGGCAATACCCATTACCAAAATTATTTGAACTTGGGACAGAGTTGACAATATTGAATTATTACAATAGAGTGGAAGAAAGGCTATACTAACTGCATCCAATAAGATAGAAGCTGGATAGGAAGATTGAGAAAAAGGTATTCAGGGTTCCTATCTGATCCATGAGTCAGGGTCACAGAGGACAATAATCAAGGTTTGTATGGAAAGATTTCTGGGAGTTGCCATGAACCAAGTTAGTACAAGTAGTGGGATGAGATGAGGATGGAGGAATCAGTGTACACAAACAAAGAGAAACAACCAAGATAACTGAGGTTGGGAATCACTGGGTTATCTAATTGCAGAAAATGATTTTCTCTCTTTCAGTGGATCTTACACCTGCCAGGTCTTACATCAAAGCATCTTAAAGATGCAGCTTATCATTTGAAAATAAAATTATGGGAGTCTCAATTTAAGTCTGTGCATGATCAGACAAGAATAGACATATCTCGCAAACTGGTTGAATAAACCCAGTTAAAGTCCGTGTGCTAAGGAGCGTCTTGGAATCACTCTTCCTGAGAAAAGAAGGGTCCAGGAGTACAGTGAGTCCTCTAAGGGTGCAGTGATATTAGGTAGAGCATGATGTCTGTCATTTATATTGGTCTCTTGATCCAGCCTCAATTAAGTCCTAAACTCTTAAGCTGAAACGGCCTTTGCAAAAATTTTAAACTGAGGAAATTATGACAGTGAAAGACATTAGACCTAATCGACTCCATCTTGCTTCTAAGTTTTAAGCTGTCCTTGTTCATTCCTGGGCATAGGCTGAAGTAACCTTGGGAAGAAGTGCAGTTTATGGTTTCGCTCTGAAACAAAATTGACAATAGCCCTTTACTGAAAAGACCCTTTCTTGCCTGGGGACCAGTCTGCCTTTGTAGGACTAACAAATTAGCTAAAAGATTAGAAATTACGGTTTAGGGGTCATGCAGCCTCTGTCTGCAAAAGTCTGAACTTCCCAAATTGCTTGGGGATAACGTCACTATTGTAAAACCTGAGATCAGTGCTTGAGATACTTGCAGATCGTACACTAGATGGATCAGCTGACATCACCCAGACTGGTAATCTGGCTCAACCAGTTCTGCCTTCCCACCCAGGAACAGAAAGAAAACCTCCCTTTGACCCCCTATGATTCCAACTCCAACCTGACCAATCAGCACTCCCCACTTCCCTAGCCCCTAGCCACCAAAATATCTTTTGAAAACGTCAATCCCCAAATTCTCCAGGAGACCGATTTGAGTAATAAAACTCCAGTCTCCCACATAGCCAGCTCTATGAATTACTGTTTCTCCATTGCAATTCCCTTGTCTTGATAAATTGGCTTTGTCTAGGCAGCAGGCGAGGTAAACCCGTTGGGCAGTTACAAAGTACTTGGGGGTATAGGCATCATTCCGTGGGATCCCTCATCAATAGAGGGTACTACTAGAGACAAATAAGAGCAAGAAAAAGAAGTAGGCAGCCTGGTAAAGGTGCTGTTGCACTCAGTGGACTGATTTGTTCAGAAATATGTTACTGGTGGAAGGTATCTGAGTTACTGGCAGAGAATCATATGGGTCTGCAGCAACCTCAATTCTTGCCTCCTCAGAAGAAAGAATTCAACTGAGGGGAATAAGTCAGAGAAAAAAACAAAGGCAAGTTTCAGAGCAGGAGTGGAAGTTTATTAAAAAGCTTTAGAGCAGGAAAGAAAGGAAAGTACACTTGGAAGAGACCAAAGTGGGCACCAAGAAGGTCAAGTGTGGCATTTAACGTTGATCTTAGGACTTTATAGGCTGACCCACTTCTGGTGTCTTGCACCCCTTTCCCACGCATCCTCCCTTAGTGTGGGCTGCCCACATGCGCAGTGCCCTGCTTATGCTTGGGAGGTGAGCATGCGCAGTGTGTTTAGAAGTTGTATGCATGCCCATCTGAGGCTTTCTTCCCTTTTCCAGTGGAGTGCCCCCAGAAGGTCATACTCCACCATTTTGTCTCTTAATGTACATGCCCAGGCTCACTCACCCAGTACCTGAGATTTTACTGGAAGCTCTTTTTCCTTCTCCCTGATGCCTGCATTCAATTAACACTCTAATGTAACAGCTGTGGACCATCAGGAGATTGTCTCTCCCTGGCACGGTTGCCGAATTATCATTTTTAGAGACGCAATGTGATCATTGTTGAACCATCACCTGACATTAGCTGGTGGTTGGGGAAAGAGCCCTCTCCTGCCCCGCTCATATCTGTCTAACTACCTGTAACAAATACACATAAGGGAACCCTTGAAACGGTCCAGAAATTCTTGGGGGAAGGATCTTTAAAGAAACCTGTAGTCATGTGTCAAACAGATGGGGGCATGAACAACTTATTTGAGGTATTATTATTTACGTGAAACTCAAAGACTGGTGAGGCCTGGAGAAACGGGAATCATGGACAAAGTTCCTAATCTTTCTGGAGCAGCCGAAAATGATCTTCAGTGGAAGTGACCTTTGACTCATGCCCTGAGAGAGGGTTCAAATGGTATTTCAGATTAGAGCAGAGGGTATGCACAAAGACAGTGTTCACTATGCTTTTTTTTTAAAATTAATTTGCGTGGACCAAGTGTTTTTCATTTTGTGCATAGCTACACGTGTACATATTTAGCGGGAATCCTGGCATTTGACCACAGTAGCCACTGAGAGCAGCTCAACTATTTCTCATAACTGTTAAAATTATTCAAATATTAGAATTGGGAGGAACCAAAGATGCCATCTATACTCTGCCACCATGAAAGTGCAAGGGATAATTACAAAGCTATTAGCAACCTCCAAGGCTCAATAACCACCTTGCTTTCATACAACATCCGCTTTGTCATGTAAATTAAGAGGCACTAAATGTCACTATAGGATTTGGAAGGCTGAGGGGATGCCAAAAATCTGGTCAGCAGGTCATAAGTATTTCTTTTGTTAATCTAATAGTCTAGTTATTTGACATACAATGAGGGCAGAAAGTTACCTCTATAATTCCTTGAGGTTCAGACAGCATTTATACTCATGACACTCCATTTGCATGAAGAGAGACAGAAGAAAAGGGTGTTAATGTCTAATTGTTAATGGATCACGCAGTTTAACTCTAGTGTCTAAATGTCATGATAGAGCCTGCAAACTGAACACTGTGAATCTAATTGAAATTATTTTTCTGTCACTTTACAGTGATTGTTTCTTTCACATTGTCTCAAATAATGGCTGAATTAATTCTTCAGGAATTATACAGAGCAGAATTCCCTTTATATAGAAAAATAAGATGACCTTGTATTACTGTAGTTAAAAAACATATAGCAAGCACTGACTACAGTACCAAATGTCATTTCTTTGAAAACCTGGGTCAACGAAAAGCAACTCTAAAATTCAGTAAACAGATTAAAATGAAAACATTTCCATGACTTTTCTCTTCCAATGCAATTTGACTAAGACAGTATTTCAAGGATTATAAACAAAAACCTTGGTAACAGGCCGGGCGCGGTGGCTCAAGCCTGTAATCCCAGCACTTTGGGAGGCCGAGACGGGCGGATCACGAGGTCAGGAGATCGAGACCATCCTGGGTAACACAGTGAAACCCCGTCTCTACTAAAAAAAAATACAAAAACTTAGCCGGGCGAGGTGGCAGGCGCCTGTAGTCCCAGCTACTTGGGAGGCTGAGGCAGGAGAATGGCGTGAACCCGGGAGGCGGAGCTTGCAGTGAGCTGAGATCCGGCCACTGCACTCCAGCCTGGGTGACAGAGCGAGACTCCGTCTCAAAAAAAAAAAAAAAAAACCTTGGTAACAGATACAGGAACTTTAAGCATTCTTATATATTACGGCACATTCATTGTATATAGCCTTTCCAGTGTAAGATTATCAACAACACATTGTTACCAAAATTACACACCAAAAATATTTCATGCCAAAGCTAAAATAGTCATTACTGTTTCATTTTTAATAGCTTTAATTTTGAACTATTCTTAGGTTCATAGAATACTATTACCCAGGTACTCTTCAGTATTGTTAGGCATTACAAGCGAAAAAAAATTTAATATAAAATCTGCATGTTGACCGGGCATGGTGGCTCATGCCTGTAATTCTAGTACTTTGGGAGGCCGAGGCGGGCGGATCACGATGTCAAGAGATGGAGACCATCCTGGCCAACATGGTGAAACCCTGTCTCTACTAAAAATACAAAAATTAACTGGGCGTGGTGGCACACACCTGTAGTCCCAGCTACTTGGGAGGCTGAGGCAGGAGAATCGCTTGAACCCAGGGGGCAGAGGTTGCAGTGAGCCGAGATCGTGCCACTGCACTCCAGCCTGGCAACAGAGCGAGACTCCGTCTCAGAAAACAAACAAACAAACAAACAGACAAAACCCTCTGCATGTTATGCACCTTATAATAAGACTCTAAATTAGTACCACCTACACAAAGAATTGTTGGAGATATAAAGTCTAAGGCCTTTCTTTTAAAGAACTTATAGTCTAGTGGACAAGATGAGATACATACACACAAAATGCTCAACATATGATGGTACCTGTGTGTCAAATGAGCATAACAGACAGTAACAGCTATAGGAATTCAGATGAGGATCCAAGATTCCTCTCTGTAATATGGCTTTGCAGGGCTAGAATTTCTAAACTGCTTTCTTTATGCTGGGCAGTCTAGCTGCAATTAGAGCTGAAATACTATTTGTTAGACAATAGTGTATTGGTTATTGTCTCATAACCCTGGGATGGTTAATTATGTCAATTGTAATTTTTTCATATTTTATTAAAATATCAACCACATGTATTCCAATTATCATATTAAAAATAACACAATTGGATCAAAACTTAAAGAAATTAAAATATCTAAATATCATATGGTCTTAATTGCTTTTTTAAGATTCCCTCCCTTTATGACTAAAAACTTGTATCTCCAGTCTCTAGATCCAAGAAGGTGTGCTAATAACAATCACTTTCTGCCAGTCACTATACCACTAGCATAAAATTTTAAAGTGACCTCAATATAATATGACCTCAGTGGTTTTAATATGGAACCTACTGAATATGCAGTTCCATACTTATCCCAAACTCTGGATTTTCCCCTTCTTCCCTTTTTAGTAAAATATATTATATTATGACTGCATGAGATGAGGCACCTCCATGATATGGAGAAAGTAGAAAATAAACACAAAAATTAGATTCTTTAGGTCATTTGTAAATGCACCACTTCATTCAATCTGCCCTCCTTTCCCGTAAGTTGCTTTAATAAAGTGATTGTAATCAGTCTTAGGAAGATTAATACAAACAAAACTAACAGTTCCCTTCTCTTCTCGTTAATATCTGCAGTCAGAGGCTTCCACATTTATATGTAAGAGAGGAGACAGGCCAGGTGTGGTGGCTCACATCTTTTTTCCAGAACTTTGGGAGACTGAGGTGGGAGGATTGCTTGAGGCCAGGAGTTCAAGACCAATCTGGGCAACATAGTGAGCACTGTCTCAAAAAAAAAGGAGACAAAGAAAAATCAGTCATCTTGGAAGGTTCAACAGCAACCGAGGGTTTTCTAAATATCAAACAGCAACTCTTCTTTCCATATTTCGAAAGATTAACATAGCATTTGAAATTATCTTTTCATTCCATTTTTATTGTAATGCTCTAATTTTAAGTTACTATAGTAACCATTTTTTATTTGAGCCAAGGCTTCATTATTGTCACTTTAATTGTTTTGTTTTGTTTTCTACTCTAGCTTCAAGTGAGTTTTTAAAATGGAAAATGGATTTATTTACTATTCTCTAAATATTACAGAACAGAAAGACAATTTAGACAATGATTCTGTATGACTATATTGAAAATATCTGTTTATGTACAAATCATCACTGCCTATTTTAAAATATCAGGCATTGTACTTAAACCAGACCATTGTTTCATATAATTAAATATGAGAGTGCTAGTAACTAGTCTGCAACACACCGCTGAAAAGTATACAACATGCAACTACTTCTGCAATACCTAATTGTTAAAGAAAATTTATTTTTGGCTTCGTATTATATTGAGAAATGTAAAGATGGTAATCACAATATTTGCATCATTACACAATTTGTATTTTAGGAGAGAGAAACTCATAAAAGATTAATCTGATTTTTCATGGTATTAATTGAAATAACCAATTAATGTAATTTAAGTTGTTTATGTCTGATTAACTTCTTAATAACAGCTCCGTTCATGGCTCAGTGCTTAACTAGCCAAAATAACCAATTTTATTTTGGAAAGGATTCATCAGTAACAATGAGCACGGAAGCTTTGAGGGCAATTATAGTGAAAGTGACATTTCCAGTCTTATAGAGCAGGGGTCTCCATCCTGAGCCGCAGACTGGTACTGGTCAGTAGCCTGTTAGGAACCCGCCTGCACAGCAGGAGGTGAGCGGAAGGCGAGTATTGCCACCGGATCTCTGCCTCCTGTCAGATCAGCTGCCACAATACATTCTCATAGGAGCATGAACCCTATTGTGAACCTGCAAAGGATCTAGATTGTGTGCTCCTTATGAGAACCTGCAAAGGATCTAGATTGTGTGCTACTGATGATCTGAGGTGAAAAAGTTTCATCCGAAACCATCCCTGTCCCCTGAACCCATCAATGGAAAAATTGTCTTCCACGAAACCAGTCCCTGGTGCCAAAAAGGTTGGGGACTGCTGTTATAGAGGAAAAACAAATCCACATTCACTAAAGACGCAATTTGGAAATTAATATATCTCCTAATATACACTTAAAATTATCCAAGATTAACCAAATGAAAGTATAGAAATGCATTTTAAAAATCAAAAAACACTAAAAATCACAAGATCATGCCTCTTTTAGCATATTCAAATTGAAGTCATCTGAAATTCATTAAATATTAACTCATTGTTTTTGCATGTACATAAGTAGCACATTTTATCTAATAAACTAGACTTTAAAAAGATAATTAGGTAAAATTATTTCGGTACCTTCAGAAATGAAAAAGCTAAAATACAAAGCAGAGTCTCTTTACCCATGAACAAGTTGAACCAAGATTTTTATTTATTAGTGAAACAAATTACTAATCTTTCTATAAAACAATTATTTGTATTTGTATAATGTTCTATGGCTTATTACTTACACACCCATTTTATTTAATCTTCTCAACAGCCTTGTAAAGTAATCACTATCACCATTTTACAGATTAAAAACAAATTCAAGACTCATTTTGAATACATGACTTTCTAAGATTATAGTGCTAATGAGTGGCGAAGTCTCAAATTCACTAGTCTCACTCACAATCCGGTACTTTTCCACTAAATTCACAATTTAGATTGTTTTCATCATTAAAGAATCATTACTAGTGTCATCCCAGAAAAAAGACCAATCCTTATGGGTCTAGGCCATATGGGCAGATGAACAATGAAGAAGGAGAAGATATATGAACTTTCAGTTCAGGCTTATCAACAAATAAATTCTATAACTACAGACAGAAGCATTACCCCATGATGAACACATAGCAATGTCTAGAAACTACTCTCCAATTCTAGATGAATAATCTTTCAACTGTTTAATAAGGAAATTTCACCTAACAAGATTTTTTCCCTCCATACAAATGGGGTAAAATCCAAACCAATTCAATGCTAAATAAATAGTAAAATTATTTTTCTCATCCTTCAGTGTAGAAGTTGCTTTTCTCAGGCAAATTCACAGGGACGGTCTACATATTTTAAGAATTCTTATTTAGTGTTACATCAACACTCGCCTTTTCCTTATGGCTGAAACTTTGAGCAAGACCAATAAATCATGACCAAGCTAAAATTGAGCAAGATCCTTAGAAGCAGAATAATCAAGACTTATGTGCATTTGAGAGACCTGTAAAGTATGAATGAATGTTCTCTGCCCCTTCAATTCTATTTGTATTAAATTTACATTCAGTCTGCCTAAAATTATTTAAGACTTGCATTTGATGTAATTCTTAAGTAATTAGTGCCTAAGATGTCATAACATTTTTGAGGAAATATGTAAATATGTAAATATTGATCTACGACTAAACATGTTTGCAAGAACTGTCTCAATGTAGTTAATATTTTGGTTAAATCAGCGTTTCTATTTTTTTGCAAACTATAACTTTCACCATTGGCATTGATCTGTATCTCAATATATTCGTTTAATATGGACATTTTATATTAGTAAATTCAAAGTTAACTATATAATACATATTTGAAGATAGCAGGCCAAAGAGACTATTTTTTTTCTAATTGACATTGAAACAAATGATTAGCATGCCGCAGTGCTCGTCTAACTCTTTCATATTCATTAATTATTAAGGATTAATTCTGTGAAAATCTAGAGAATGCTTATGATGATGAATTCTTAAGATATACAACTGTTGGAGGAGATAAGAAATGTTCATTAATTTATCATGTATTGAAATACACTATAAAGATCTTGACTGCTATAAATGTCTCCTACTTTTTTCATATAATTACTAAATATTGGTGGAGAATGTACATTAACATTTGCCCATTAAAATCCGATTACAATTTTCTAAACTATTACGATTTATTAACCTTGTGCAAGGTTATATACAAATTATTCAAATGCTTTTTATTTGTGGAAGTACTTTATATACATTGCCTGTTTCACATGCATTGCCTCACCTGATCCTGCCAAAAATCTCATGAGAGACAGCAGTTAGTAAGCCATTGTAAAGGAAGAGAAGGCAGGCCCAAGTGTAGACACCCAGCTGATTAAGTGCCAACTATATACTAGGTACAGCCTTAGACTCTTAAAAAAGATAATCAGGAAGCATATAATCCAGCAAGGAAAACAATTAAACAGGTATAAGTATGAACTGTGGTGAGTACTATGATAGGACAATCAAGGATGCTATGAGAAGTCATAAAAGGGCAACCTGACTTACTCTTGGAGGAGGTAGTGAAGCCTCCTTGAAAGAAGAGATATTTAGGATGTGAAAAATCAGGAAGTTCCTTCAAGACATGCTTAATTTTGTATGCTTTATTGTGAAGGCTATAGGAGTAATGGGAGAAAAACAAGGAAAAATGCTAGAAACACAGGTCCAGGCTAAACTAAGAAAGAAAAAAAATTGGCATCAGCGTTCATTAGCCACTTAATATGGGCCAGGAATTGCGATGAATATATTTCTGCAATCTATATTTTATTTAATCCTGACATCAACCCTAGGAGGTATTGACACTAGTATCAAAGTTATTATTGCTATTATTATTACTAGCAGTAGTAGTAGAAGCAGTAGCAGCAGCAGCAGCAGCACCAGCAGTAGCAGTACTAATATTTGACCTAAATGTACAAATAGTTGATGATTAAATACATTATAACAGGTCATTAAACAGCAAACATGGTAATACCCCATTTTATAGAAAACTGTAGAAAAACTATGTCCGACAGGATCTGAAAGTCTTACATCCAGGTGTTAACAGCTAACAGTCATTGTTTCTGGGTAGGGGAGATTACGAGCACTCTCTAAGGTCATCTTTTGATTATGTATATGTGTGTGTTTTGTTTTTTACTACGAAAATATAAAACATAGTAAAATAAAATATTTCTTGGACACTTAGCTGGATCCAACTTTTCCTTTCACAAAAAGCACAAAAAAGGAATAATTGAATGAAAACAAATTAGAAATAAAAATTCAATACATAGAAAATATTCTGAAAAAATGGAATATAATTCTTCAAGATGCAAAAAGAGTTTTAAAAGAACTCAGACTCAATATTGCACCCAAATTGCCAATTCTTTAAAAGCTAATGATTTTAGTTGTTATAGACTGAATTGTGTGGCCCACCCCAACCTCCCCACCCCCCACCACTTCCCAAAAATTCATAGGTTGAAGCTCTAACCCTCAATGTGACTGTATTTGGAGATAGGGCCTTTAAGGAGGTAATTAAGCTAATTGAGGTCATAAAGGTGGGGCCCTAATCCAATAGGACTGGTGTTGTCCTTATAAGAAAAGTCCTTGCACACAGAGAAAAGGCCATATAAGGACATATCAAGAAGACAGCCATCTGCAAGCAAGGCGAGAGACTGTAGAAGAAACAAAACCTGCTGGCACCTTGACCTTGCACTTCCAGCCTCCAGAACTGTAAGAAAACACATTTCTGTTGTTTAAGCCACTCAGTCTACGGTACTTGGGTATGGCTGCCTGAGAAGACTAATATATTTAGATAGTTTATGTTTGACCAAATCATCAAATTGACCTATTTGTTTTCAGAAAAAGAAAATCTGCTTTAGCTTTATGGAATGTTTTGCTTGTTTGTTTTCTTTGGGTTTTATATTTTCTAGTGAGAGGAGGGAAGATACTCTACCTTAAGTGGTAGCAGAGTGTGGTTGTGGTCCCACTGGAGCAGATGTGGAAACAAAGGGAAATGTGATGATTACTTTTATGTGTCAACTGGGTCACGATGTACCCATAAATTTGATTAAACATTATTCTAGGTGTGTCTATGCTGATGTTTCTGGATAAGATTAACATTAACATCTCTTCCTGTCTTTCAGCTGAGACATCAATCTTCTGCAGTTGAACTCAGACTTGGACTGAGACTTACAACATTGGCTCTCCTGGTTCTCAGACCTTCAGACTCAGACTGAAACTTGCATTTATCTCTTCTAAGATGAAGGAGTTCTTGCATCTGGCCCTTCTTACAACAACAACAACAAAAAAAAAGAGACACAATACCTAGTAGGCCTTTTTCAACTTTGGAGGCAACATAGTCTTCATTTGGAGGCATTACTCCGTCCCGCTTACCAGCTAATCCAAAAAGCTGCTAGTTGTTTTCTTTTTCTTTCTTTGTTTTGAGGCAAGGTCTCACTCTGTTGCCCCATGCTGGAGTACAATAGCACAATCATGGCTCATTGCAGCCTCAACCTTCCAGGCTCAATTGATCCTCCTACCTCAGCCTCTTGAGTAGCTAGAACCATGGGTGTGTGCCACCAAGCCTGGCTATTTTTTTTTTTTTTTTTTTTTTTTTTGCCTGTAGATATGGGGTCTCCCTATGTTGCCCAATCTCAAACTCCTGGACTCAAGAGACCTCCCACCTCAGCCTCCCAAAGTCCTAGGATTACAGATGTGAGCCACTGTGCCTACCCAGCTGCTAGTTTTGAGTGGGGCCCAAAATAACAGAAGACTACAACAGATCCAGTCTGACATGTAATCTACTCTGTCAGTTGGTCCATATGATTCAGCAGATCCAGTGCTGCTTATGGTGTCAGTTTTCAATTAGGGTGCTGTTTGGAGCCTTTGGCAGGCCTATGTGAGTCACAGCCCAGGTCCATAGGATTTTGGAGCAAAGCCCTGCCATTCTCTACAGATAACTACTCTCTTTTTAAGAAATAGTTCTTGGCCTGTGACTGAACCTTAGTAGAAACTGAATGCTTAACCATGGATCACCAAGTTACCAGGTAACCTGAGTTGCCCATCATGAACTGGGTGTTATCTGACCCACCCAGCCATAAAGTTGGGCATGCATAACAGCACTCCATCATTGAATGGAAGCAGTATATACATGACTTGTCCCAAGCAGGCCCTGAAGGCACAAGCAGGCTACATGAAATGCCTGTGGTCCCCACTGCTGCTACACTGCCTTCTTTCTCCCAGTCTCACCTGTGGCCTTATGGGGAGTTCCCTAAAATCAATTGACAGAGGAACAGAAGACTTGAACCTGGTTCTGCACAATATACAAGCACCACTTGAAAGTGGATAGCTATAGCACTTCAGCCTCTTTCTGAGACATTCCTGGAGGACATTGGTGAATAGAAATCTTCCCAATGACCAGAGTTTTGAGCAGTGCACATGGTTGCTCATTCTGCTAGGAAGGAGAAATGACCACATGTGCAATAATATGCCAGTATATGGTCTATCGGCAATGGTTTGCCTGGATGATCAGGGATTGGAAGGAACATGATTGGAAAATTGGTAGCAAGGGAATGTGGGGAAGAAGTACATGGATAGAGCTATCTGAATGGGCAAAAATCTTGAAGGTGTCCGTGTCCTATGCGAATGCTCACCAAAGGGTGACCTCAGCGAAGAAGATTTTAATCAAGTGCATAGGATGCTCTATTCCACAGAGATCAGTGAGCCTCTTTACTCAGTCACCCCTATCGTTGCCCAGTGGCCTCAAGAACAAAGTGGCCAGGATGGCAAGAAAGAAGGCTATGAATGGGCTCAGCAACATGGACTTCCACTCAACAAGGTCAACCTAGCTATGACCACTGCTAAGTGCCTGATAGTCCAGTAGCAGAGACCAACACTGAGCTCCCAGTATGGCACCATTCCCAAGGCTAATCAGCCAGCTACCTGATGGCAGGTTGATCACATTGGCGTGCTTTCATCATGAAAAGGTCAGTGATTGTTCTTACTGGAACAGACACTCTGGGTACAAATTTGCCTTCCCTGCATGCAATGCTTCTGCCAAAACTACCATCCATGGATTTATAGAATTCAGTATTCATACAGTATTGCTTCTGCTAATCAAGGAATTCACTTCACAGCAATGGAGCTGTGCTCACGAAATTCACTGGTCTTACCATGTTCCCCACCATCCTGAAGCAGTTTGTTGGATAAAACAGTGGAATAGTCTTTTAAAGGTTGTTATAGCAGGGCCGGAGCAGCATTCCGCCAGAGGGCTGCATATGTTCTGAACCAGCATTCAATATATGATGCTGCTTCTCCTTATAGCCAGGATTCATGAGTCCAGGAATCAAGTGATGGAAATAGGAATGTCACCACTCACTACTATCCCTAGTGACCTACTAGCAAAATTTTTACTTCCTGTTCCCATGACCTTATGTTTTGCTGGCTTAGAGATCTTAGTTCCAAAGGGAGAAATGCTTCCACCAGGAGACACAATAATAATTCCATTGAACTGGAAGTTAACACTGCCACCCAGCTACTTTGTATTCCTCAAGCCTCTCACTCAGCAGGCAAGGAAAGGAGTGACTATGCTGGCTGGGATGACTGATCCTGATTACCAAGGTGAAATTGGACTACTACACCACAGTGGAGGTAAGGAAGAGTATGTCTGGAATACAGGAGATCCCTTAGGGCAGGGGTGTCCAATATTTGGCTTTTTGGGACACACTGAAAGAATTGTCTTGGGCCACACATAAAATACGCTAACACTAATGATAGCTGATGAGCTAAAAAAAAAAAAAAATCGCCAAAAAATCTCATAATGTTTTACAAAACCTTATGAATTTGTGTGGGGCCACATTCAAAGCCGTCCTGGGCTGCAGGCGGCCCGTGGACCACAGGTTGGACAAGTTTGCTGCAGGGCATCTCTTTAGTATTACCATGCCCCATTATTAAGGTCAGTGAGAAGCTGCAACAACCAAATCCAGGCAGGACAAAAAGTGGCCCAGACCCTTCAGGAATGAAGGTTTGGGTCACTCCACCAGGCAAAGAACCATAACCAGCTGAGGTGTTTGCTGAAGGCAAAGGGAATACAGAATGGGTAGTGCAAGAAAGTAGTTATAAATACCAGCTACAACCACATGACCAGTTACAGAAACTGTAATTGTCATAGTATTTCTCTTTATTTTATGAATATATTTGTGTGTATGCAAAATATCTTTGTTTCCTTCCCTCATTCCCCTATCATGTCACATATTGACTATATATCATAGTATTTAAGTACTATATCATTAATTTGTTGGGGCACAATGGCTCATGTCTGTAATCCCAGCACTTTGGGAGGCTGGGACAAGAGGATTACTTGAGCCGCGATGTTCAAGACCAGCTAGGCCACAAAGGGAGACCCTGCCTCTACAAAAAATTTAAAAACGATCCAGGCATCGTGGCATGCACTTGTGGTCCCAGCTACACAGGAGGCTGAGGTGGGAGGATCACTCAAGCCCAGGAAGTGGACACTGCAGTGAGCCAGGATTATACCACTGCACTCCAGCCTGGGCCACAGAGTGAGACCTTGTCTCAAGAAACATTATAATGTATTGCTAATTTTATATCATAGCACTTAAGTTATGACATCTCAAGAAGAGTAAACATCACTCAAGTACTTTACCTCTTCTTCTAGGGAAGGGGTTAGTGCATTTTTCCTTGTAGGAGAGTTGTATCATATTGGGTGGAACTGTGGTCTTGTCATTTTATATGGAGATTAAGTGTGGTTAAAGAGATGCATGTTGGGTGCCAAGCTGACAAAGAGTTAACTCGTGATGGTCGTGTTCATGTGTCAAATTTATTGGGCCATGGGATGCCTACATATTTGGTTAAACACTATTCTGGGTGTGTCTGTGAGGGTTAGATATTAATCTGGGTGAGATTAATATTTAAATTGGTAGACTGAAAAAAAGGAGATTACCCTCCCCAGTGTGGATGGGCATCATCCAATCTGTGGGAGACCTGAATAGAACAAAAGGTTGAATAAGGGAGGATTTACTCTTTCTGCCTGACTATGTTAGAGGTGGGACATCTATCTTCTCCTGCCTTCAAACTCAGACTCAGATTGGATCTTACACTATTGGCCTTTCTGGTTCTCAGGTCAAAATACAACTATACCATCAGCAATCCTGAATCTCCAGCTTGCTGAATGTAAATCTTAGGACTTTTCAGCTTTCATAACCAGGTAAGCCAATTTCTTTTTTAATAAATAATTTTAACTTTTATTTTAGATTCAGGGGGTACATGTTCACATTTGTTACATGGGTATATTGCATGATGCTGGGGTTTGAGATAGGAATGATCCTGTCACCCAGGTAGTGAGCATAGTACCCAATAGGTAGTTTTTCAGCCCTTGCCTCATTCCCTCTCTCTCCACTCTAGTGGTCCTCAATGTCTGTTGTTGCCATCTTCATGTCCACGTGTACCCAATGCTTAGCTACAACTTACAAGTGAGGTTATACAGTACTTGGTGTTCTGTTTCTGCCTGAATTCACTTAGGATAATGGCCTCCAGCTACATCCATGTTGCTGCAAAGGATATAATTTCATTCATTTTTATGGCTGCATAGTATTCCATGTTATATATGTACCATATTTTCTTTGTCCAGTCCACCCTGGATGGGTACCTGGATTGATTCCATGTCTTTGTTATTGTGAATAGTGCTGCAGTCAACATGAGTGAATGTGTCTTCTTGGTAGAATGATTTATTTTTCCTTTGTGTATATGCTCAGTAATGGGATTGCTAGGTTGAATGGTAGTTCCACTCTCAGTTCTTTTTTTTTTCTCCCCAGCTAATTTTTTTTTTAGAGACAGGGTCTTGCTATGTTGCCCAGGCTGGTCTTAAACTCCTGGACCCAAGCAGTCCTCTCACGTTGGCCTCCCGAAGTGTTGGGCTTTTAGGCATGAGTCACTGCCCCTGGCCTCAACTCAGTTCTTTGAAAAATCTCCAAACTGCTTTCCACAATGGCTGAACTAATTTACATTCCCACCAACAGTGTATAAGCATTCCCTTTTCTCCACGGCCTCACCAGCATTTGTTATTTTTTGACGTTTTAATACTAGCCATTCTGATTGATGTGAGATAGTTTCTCAGTTGTGATTTGTATATGCATTTCTCTGATGATTAGCGTTGTGGAGCATTTTTTCATATGTTTGGCTGCTTGTATGTCTTCTATTGAGAGGTGTCTGTTCAGTCCTTTGCCCATTTTTCAATGGGGTTATTAGTTTTCTGCTTGTTGAATTAAGTTCCTTACACATCCTGGATATGAGACCTTTGTTCGATGCATAGTTGGCAAATATTTTCTCCCATTCTGTGGGTTGTCTATTTACACTGTTGATAGTTTCTTTTGCTGTACAGAAGCTCTTTAGTTTAATTAGATCCCACTTGTCAGTTTTTTGTTTTGTTGCAATTGCTTTTGAAGACTTAGTGATCAATTCTTCCTCAAGGCTGATATCCAGAATGGTGTTCCTATGTTTTCTTCTAGGATTCCTATAGGTTGAGGTCTTACATTTAAAAATTTGATACATCTTGGGTTAATCTCTGTATGTGGTAAAAGATAGGAGTACGGTTTCATTCTCTGCATATGGCTAGCCAGCTATCACAGCACCATTTATTGAATAGAGTGTCCTTTCTCCATTGCTTATTTTTGTCAACTTTGTCAAAGATCAGATGGCTGTAAGTGTGTGGCTTTATTTCTGGGCTCTCTATTCGGTTCCACTGGTCTCTGTGTCTATTTTTGTACCAGTACCATGTTGTTTTGGTTACTGTAGCCTTGTATTTTGAAGTTGGGTAGTGTGATGGCTCCAGCTTTGTTCTTTTTGCTTAGGACTGCTTTGGCTATTTGTGCTCTTTTTTGGTTCCATATGAATTTTAGAACAGTTTTTTCTAATTCTGTAAAAATGATATTGGTAGTTTGATAGGAATACCACTGAATCTGTATATGAGCCAATTTCTTATGATAAGTAAGTATATATGTAATATATAATATATAACATATAATTATAATATATATAATATAATGTATAATATATAATAGATACATATATAATATAATATATAATAGATACATATTTATAATAGCTAATATTTACATACATATAGCTCCTATTGGTTCTTTTTCTTTGTAGAACCCAGACTAATAAAAGAACCAAATCTATGTCCAAGGCACGGCAACGTTGTAAAACATAGTAAAGCAAGAAATCATCAGAACCTGGCGTGGGACTGAAGTGGAAGATGAAGGGATGTTCATTGGCAAGAATCAAATCTGCATCTTACATGGGAGGCACAAGAGTAGGTTGGGAAGGTGAGATTTGGTGAGACAGCCTGAAGCAACTGCACTCATCAAAGAGCAGAAGAATTGGCTTCTATGCCTGTGGGATAGTAGAGACCTTTAAAAGGCAGTCTGGACAAAAACATGAGAGTTGTTACTACTAGGAAGGAAGGGAGGGAGGGAGGAAGGAAATGGAAGGAGGGTTACTGTGATATCAACAGCACATCTGAATTATCTATCATTAGATAGCTAACTGTCTAATGATAGATAATTAGATAGCTATCATTACTAGCTATCTAATAAGATGTGAGAAAAACTAAAATTGTTGCTTATTACTTCACATTCTGCCCCTAAGCTGCCACAGACAATATTTTGAATAATTTTACTTAATTGCACATTCATTTAATCAATATGCCCCTATATTTCAGCCCCATCTCCAATTATATGATTATGTCATTGTTCCTAATATTCTTTTTTTTTTTTTTTTTTTTTTTTTTTTTTTTTTTTTTTAAGAAGGAGTCTCACTCTGTCGCCCAGGCTGGAGTGCAGTGGCACGATCTGGGTTCGCCACAACCTCCGCCTCCCGGGTTCTAGCGATCCTCCTGCCTCAGTCTCCCAAGTAGCTGGGATTACAGACGTGCGCCACTGCATCTGGCTAATTTTTTGTATTTTTACTAGAGAGGGGGTTTCACCATGTTGGCCAGGCTGGTCTTGAATTCCTGACCTCAGGTGATCCGCCCGCCTCCGCCTCTCAAAGTGCTGGGATTACAAGCGTGAGCCACTGCGCCTGGCTAATATTCTTTATTTCATTGTTTTGTTCACTTGTGATAGGGGCTTAACTATAGAGATTAAGAGCCAGGCTCTGGAATCAAACTACCTAGATTCAAATCCAGGTGCTGGTTCTTTCTAACTGTGTGACCTGGCGCAAGTTATTGAAACTTTGTGACTCAGTTTTTGTGGAAAGGTTGTTGTGAGGATTAAACATGTTAATACCACACTTAGATTCATGCCAGGCACTGTTGGCTCCTATGATTGTTAAATGTAACATTAAACTGTAAAAGAGAGACTATCTAAGGAAGACTGCTCTTACTGAATTCCATTCTATGTTACTGCAGTGCACCATTGTTTTCAGTGATATAGCATAATATGGTAGATATTAATTTCTGTTTTCTTTTTATAATAATATAATAACCTTGCATCCTAATTATGAAATATACAAAGTATATAAATATAATATATAGTAATATAACTGTAAATATCTACATATAAAAATGTAAAATATTTTTAACTGTAAAGTATAAATAAAAAATAAAAGTTATAAATAACCACATATATTCAAAATAACCACTATAATTTTTTAAATGTTCTATTAATTCTTAAATCTGTTGTACAGTTTTTAAATCATAAAACAAACATAGTCACTGGGCGTGGTGACTCACGACTGTAATCCCAGCACTTTGGGAGGCTGAGGCAAGTGGATCACCTGAGGTCAGGAGTTTGAGACCAGCCTGGCTAACATGGTGAAACTCCGTCTCTACTAAAAATACAAAAATTAGCTGGGCCTGGTGGTGGGCACCTATAATCCCAGCTCCTTGGGAGGCTGAGGCAGGAGAATCGCTTGAACCCGGGAGGCAGAAATTGAGATGGTGCCACTGCACTCCAGCCTGGGTGGCAGAGCAAGACTCCATCTCAGAAAAGAAAAAAAAAAAAATAGACATAATCATTTTTTACCTTACAGTGTAATAGGAATTTTTTCCTGTTAGAAAATACTATTTGAGGCCGGGCGCGGTGGCTCAAGCCTGTAATCCCAGCACTTTGGGAGGCCGAGACGGGTGGATCACGAGGTCAGGAGATCGAGACCATCCTGGTTAACACGGTGAAACCCCGTCTCTACTAAAAAATACAAAAAACTAGCCGGGCGAGGTGGCGGGCGCCTGTAGTCCTAGCTACTCGGGAGGCTGAGGCAGGAGAATGGCGTGAACCCGGGAGGCGGAGCTTGCAGTGAGCTGAGATCCGGCCACTGCACTCCAGCCTGGGCGACAGAGCGAGACTCTGTCTCAAAAAAAAAAAAAAAAAAAAGAAAATACTATTTGCAAATGTAATTTTAATTGTTGTATAATATTCCATCAAATAAATATATCACAATTTATTTAGCCATTCATATTTTTAGACATTTGGGTTGCATCATCTTCCTCTTCTTCTTCCTTCTCCCCCTCCTCTTCCTTCTCCCATTCATTTTTCTTCTTTGCTGTTTTAATTAACACTTAAATATACACCCTGGTAACAGAATATAGATGAATATATGAACAAATGAAATAATAGATAGATCTGTATTGAACATCTTTAACACTAATATTCATTATCATCACTGTTATATTACCTTAAGGAGAATCCCTAGGAGTAATAGTACTTGATCAAAAGACTTAGTATTATACTACCATTTCCATTTCCAATCAGACAGGTTGGACCAATTTAATATTCACTAACAGCAAATAAGGGCTCCCATTTTCCTGCTATGTTGGTAACATTGTATATTTCACTTCATCTTTGCAAATTCCATGGGCAGAAATCATATGCCATCCTTCTCTTTTTCTTTTTTTTTTTTTTTTGAGACAGAGTCTCACTCTGTTGCCCAGGCTGGAGGGCAGTGGTGTGATCTCTGCTCAATGCAACCTCTGCCTCCCAGGTTCAAGGGATTCTCCTGCCTCAGCCTCCCAAGTAGCTGGAATCACAGGTGCACACCCCCAAGCCCAGCTAAGTTTTGTATTTTTAGTAGAGACAGAGTTTCACCATGTTATCCAGGCTGGTCTCGAACTCTTGACCTCAAGTGATCCACCTGCCTCAGCCTCCCAAAGTGCTGGGATTACAGACGTGAGCCACCGGGCCCAGCCCATATGCCATCATTCTTTTAATTTGATTTTTTTATGATCAGTAAAATTCAAATGTGTTGACCATTTGTATATATTTTATGGACTGTCTTTTTAAATCTTTAGATAACTTTTGTTTATCATGTTTTACACATATACACACACATATTCAATTTTATATAAGGCATAAACATAACTATATCATACACAGCTGGAGTTTTAATGGAGTTCTCTTTTTTTATTCTTTTTCTCTTTTTGCTTGACATTCTCCTGTATCACTGTCACCCCTGTAACCTGTGTTAACAACTTAGTATATATCCTTCCAGAGTTTTCTTCATGCTCATAATTAAATCCAGTGAGAGAGGGGCATAAAGAGAAAAACAAAATGTGGAGGGGTGTGGTGAGAGAGAGAGAGAGAATGTGTGCGTTTCAGAAAGAGAGAGAAAGAGAATATGAGAGTATGAATGAATCATTAAGAGAGAACATGTACACTGGAGCCAAAACGCCTAGGTTCAAATTGCATTCCTGCCATTTACTAGCTGTGTGAACCTGGACAAGTGACTTTACTTCCCTATACCTCAGTTTCCTCATTCGTAAACTGAGCATCAACATAGTAATACCTACCTAATTGAGTTAATGCATGTACATTTCTTAGAAGAGTTGTGGCACATCATATGTGTTTTATACATGTTAACTATTGTTATATATATGAGTTTGGAGGTCATCATTTATTTTGCAAAAATGCTATTATACACATCTTTTTGGAAAGGGGATCTTGTTTTCCCAATAGGAGAGACATAATACAGTTGATGCTTGAAAAATGCAGAGATCAGGGCGCCCTCCACCCTTGCACAGTCCAAAATCTCTGTATTTTAACTCCCCCAAAACTTACCTGCTGATAGGTACTACTGTTGACAGGAAGCCTTACAGATAACAAAAAAGATTGAATATGACATATTTTACATGTTACATGTATTATATACTGTATGCTTACAATAAAGGAAGCTAGAGAAAAGAAAAAGTTTTGAAGAAAATCATAAGGAAGAGAAATATATGTACTATTCATTAAGTGGAAGTGAATCATAAAGTTCTTCATCCTCATCATCTTCATGTTGAGTAGGCTGAGGAGGAGGGAGAAAGGAAGGGTTAATATTGCTGTCTGTTTTGGCAGAGGCAGAAGAAAATCCTTGCATAAGTGGACATGTGCAGTTTAAACCCGTATTGTTCAATAGTAAATTGTATTTCATTAAGTCTTAAAACGTCTTTGATTTTAAGATGTGTTATTATTTTCTGCACCACTAAGAAGAATGAAAATGTGCTGCCGGTTAAAAATGACACAAAGCTTTCTAATCATTTAGAATCTTTATTTTATTCTTATTGAAAAGTTCTTTTAGACATATTTACCCAAATAATTTTACTGTATATTATTCCTGTGTATATAAACTAAATTGGTTATGGTATTCCTAAAAAGAACCTTTCTAACATTGAATCTAACTTTTCTGTATGCTTTCAACTCAAAATCATCATCATCATCAATGTTTTTGCACATAATGTTATTTTATGTGTCATCAAAAACATTGGTGGTGCAACAGTTCTTAAAAGAGTGCTCCATTATCATCACCAGGATTTTATTTGAAGCCACTGACACCCATTCTGCAGTTTTTGGTGCTGGAATATTCTTGATTATATCAGAAAGTATCAATACAAGGTTTTAAATAAACAGTCAGGATTCACATTCTTTTCTTCCATGATTTTGTTGAGTGAAACATGTAGAGATTGTAATTGGCCAGCCATGCTTACAGTAGCAACAACTGTGTTCATGCATGTGCAGCAGGGGAAATCATGGTATGACTGTTACTTAGCCTTCAGTGATTGTAGAATGCCATCAGTTCTAAGGGACATCCCAGTTTTAGAAATAAAATCTATGAAAATATATGCTTTTAATTAAAAGAATATGATAATTAATTATTTCAATTTAGAAGAATCTGCCTGTCTGTGAGCTTTAGATGTTTACTTTTTTTGGGGGGAGGGGGGCTCAGTCATATGTGTCATCTCGTTTAATTTTCATAATTCCAAAAAAGAAAACCATTTTACAAGATGTGGAAACTGAGGCTCAATGTAAAGCAATATACATGAGAGTCGTGTGGCCAGTAAGTGACAGAGTTGGGGTTGCAATCCTGGTGGGGTTTTTTGGTTTGGTTGGTTGGGTTATTTATTTATTTATTTATTTATTATACTTTAAGTTCTAGGGTACATATGCACAACGTGCAGATTTGTTACATAGGTATACACGTGCCATGTTGGTTTGCTGCACCCATTAACTCGTCGTTTACATTAGGTATTTCTCCTAATGCTATCCCTCCCCCTGCCCCCCAGCCCAGGACAGGCCCTCTGTGATTTGCTTCTTTATATCTTTTGTCATTTTTCTATTAGGATGCTTTTTTCTTGTCAATTTGTAATAATTTTTGTACATAATAAACTATTTGTCACCTTAGTATCAGAATTCTCCCAGATCTATAATCTATTGATTTATTGTAGCTTTTGCCATAACAAATATCTCCATTTTATATAGTCAAAACTGTTATATTTTTTAATAACTTCTGGTTCTCCTGCTTTGCCAATGTCTCCCCTATTCCGAAGCTATAAATGTAATCTCCTTATTTTTCTTCCAGGATTTTAGTTTTTATTTGTTTACACTTAGTACTTAATCCATCTGTTTGTGTGTGTGTGTGTGTGTTTATATGATGTGCAATCGGAGTTTAACTTTATTTTCTTCCATATGGACAACCAGTTGTCCCAGAACCATATATTAAATATTCCATCCTTTCCTCACTGAATTTGAAATGCCATCTTTGTTATATATTAGCACCTCATATTGCTAATGCTGGGATCTATTACTTGGTATCTTTTATCCTTTAATTTATCTAGAATTTATTCCTGTGCAACTGGTTGTCCAGTTGTTCAGAATTGTTTATTGAATTATCATGCTGTCTCCACTGATTTGAAATACCTTATGTATTGGTTCCATTCATCATTCTATTTTATGTATTGGTTCCATTCATCATTCTATTTTAGCACCAACATCTCCCAATTTCAATTCTTGTAGCTCTATAACATGTTTTTGTATCTGGTAGACAAGTCATATCTCTCCATCCTTTTACACTTCTGTACTAGAATTTAATTGGATATCTTCTCATGTTTATTTTTTCAGATAAATTATAGGATGTTCTAGGCATTTTACATCTCTCTTTCCATATATGCAAATACTAAGCACATATATACATGCATGCATACACACATACTGTGATATGAGTTTACTTGAAAGTTTGTTGCATGTGTAGATATACTTCATATGTTTCTCCATTAATTAATCTTCTTTGATGTCAGTAATAGAGTTTTGTAGTTATCTTAATTTGGTCTTGCACATGTTTCTTTAAATTTTACTATTTGGCATTTTTCTGTCAGTATCATGAAGATGTTTTTCATTTCATTAACAAATGGATTATTGCTGGAATATAGTAAGTATATTGATTTTAGTGTATTAATATTATAGTTCTGTACTTCATTCTTCAGAGGTTTGCAGATCGAGAATTACATCACCTACAAATAATGAAAATTTCCTACTTTTCATTTATACTTGATTTATATATTTATATTTTATGCATGCTTTGACAAACATGTTCGTAATGACATTGAATAATAGAGATAATAGTAGACAGTCCTATTTGTTCTGAATTTTAATAGGAATGCTTCTGGTATTTCTTCATTAAGTATAATGCTAATGTTGACTGAGTTAATTTTTTATTATGTGAAGAAACTATCTTTCTACTTCTATTTTACCAGGGATATTCTTTAGGAATATCTATTGGAATTTTCCCTCCAGAAAAAAATATTTAAGCCTCTGTTGAAATATTGTTCTCCTTTGGCCTGTTATTATGAATTATTATTGGTTTTCTAATATTGAACCATCTATGCATTAATGGTACAACATTTACTTAAATATCAACTATTATTCATAACATTTACAACTATAAATCATAACATTTACTTAATCATCAACTATTATTCTTTGAATATATTACTGGATTCAGGTTGCTACTTCATTACTTAGAATTTTTGCACCAATATTTACAAGTCATGTCAAATAGTTGCTTTATTAATAAATACACTTAAAACAAGTAAGTTTCCTCTGAATGCAGTTTTGCCTCATAATTTTGATAGTATTGTTTTTCCTGGCATTATTTTCTAAATAGTGATTTAAGCTAAGCTTGATTTCTATTAGCTCCAATATCTACTTTAGGAGAGTGGTTTTTTTGATTCTTAATGGTTCAACTTTTTCTATTTATAACTTTGCTATTAATATATGGTTTTATGCAACCTTGACAAAGAATGCAGTTCACACAATTTCTTATTTGGAGAAAGTAGTAAGATTCTTTTTGTGAATTAAAATATGAAATATGACCAATTTGGTGTTTCATAGACATTTGAAAAAAAGAAGTGTATTTTCTGCAGCAGTGTGTGAAATTAATAGTATTATTAGTCTCTTCCTTTCTTCTTTTTCTACTCAATTTGTCAAAGATTAGAAAAGTTGTGTCAAAATTTCCCCTGATGGTTGTGATTTTGCTAACTTTTCCTTACATTCTGATAACTTTCGCATTATATATTTTGATGTTATCTGATACTTAACAATGGTTTTGTCAATAAAAATCAGTCTTTTCAATGTAGTTTTATGCTTTTTACTTTTGATTCTACTTTGCCTGGTGTCGAAGTTGTGAACCTTTCTTTCCTCTCATTTTAATTTGCCTGATAAAGCCTTGTTCTTTATTTGCAACTTTTCTCTAACTTAGTTGTAGAATATTGGTCTTGTATTAGGAGAGCTTAATCCTTTCATATTTATCATGATGAGTTATGTATTTGGTCATCGTTTTGACATGCTATTTGACACTTGCCATATTTAATATGTCAAGATTTAATAAATCATTACTGTTTTTTTCTTTTTTTTTGAGATGGAGTCTCCTCTGTCACCCAGGCTGGAGTGCAGTGGCGCTATCTTGGCTCACTGCAACCTCCGCCTCTCAGGTTCAAGGGATTCTCCTGCCTCAGCCACCCGAGTAGCTGGAACTACAGGGTTGCGCCACCACTCCCAGCTAATTTTTGTATTTTTAGTAGAGACAGGGTTTCACCATGTTGGCCCGCCTGGTCTCGAACTCCTGACCTCAAATGATCCGCACATCTCGGCCTCCCAAAGTGCTGGGATTACAGGCACGAGCCGTTCCACCCGGCTGATCATTGCTTTTAAATTTCGTTTGTTCATTGTTCTAGTTTTCCTTGTGCTTTGCTCACTTTCTGTCTTTCTCTTTGTCATCTGGTGATACGGAAGTTGTATATGATAGTTTTATAATGTGGTGTTCCAGTAAACTGGTCCTCCCGCAAAAAGCTGTGATTTGTAGTGCTTTTGTGTTTACCAATTGCTGGTTTTGGTAGTGTAAATACTTCAAACATGGCCAATTTCAAGTTACCAACATAACATCGACGATACTAACAATTAGCTCTCAGGAGCTGGTATGATTTGGCTCCAGTACAACACTGGATTTATTCTACTAACGTTTATGTTTACATTAAAAAATTTGATCTCTAGATCTCCATCTGTATAAAAAAAAGTGTCATTGATCTCATCTATATAGAATGATAGATTTAATATGCATTTATTCACCATCATCACTAATCCTCACCAATTTCACGTTTTATTGAAATAACCTGATTTTTTACATTGAGGTTATTAACTCTTTTTATTATATAATTTATATTTGGATGTTCTTTTGGAATTACTGTTACATTTCATAAACACATCAATTTCTTTTTTCTTTTTTTTTTTTTTTTTTTTTTGAGACAGAGTCTCATCTCGTTCTGTCGCCCAGGCTGGAATGCAGTGGCGCTATCTCGGCTCACTGCAAGCTCCGCCTCCCGGGGTTCATGCCATTCTCCTGCCTCAGCCTCCCAAGTAGCTAGGACTACAGGCACCCGCCACCACACCCGGCTAATTTTTTGTATGTTTTTTAGTACAGACGGGGTTTCACCATGTTGGCCAGGATGGTCTCAATCTCCTGACCTCGTGATCCGCCCATCTCGGCAACCCCCAAAGTGCTGGGACTACAGGCATGAGCCACCATGCCTGGCCAATAACAGTTATTCATACAAATTAACTGTATGATTTTCTGATCAAAGTACTGATAACCATATTTTATGATATACTTACAAAAGTATTCAAATGATATTCAATTCCCTCATTTTTCTAGATATTTTAAGTTTTATTCTTCAATTAAGTAGACAATCTGGATCAGGTGTCTAGGACCTAAACCACCTTAGACTTTCAGAAATAGCCTTCAGCAACTCAAATATGTGTTAACATCAGTGTAATTTTCAAAGCACAACACAAGAAACAATAAGAATTTCACTACAGATTTTGCTATAGATTGAAATCGTTGTCCACTATGTCATTCAGTATTCCTGATAGAAAGCCCAACGTGCAGAATTTCTTCTTTTTTTTTTTTTTTTTCTCTCGAGACGGAGTCTCACTCTGTCGCCCAGGCTGGAGTGCAGTGGTGCGATCTCGGCTCACTGCAAGCTCTGCCTCCCGAGTTCAAGCCATTCTCCTGCCTCAGCCTCCCGCAGAATTTCTTTTTAGAATCCAACCGGTACTTGGAAACCTTCCACAAAGGTAATGAAAATAACTACTTTTTTTTTTTTCCTTTTGATTTCTGGGAATCTCAGAGCTAAATTTGAAGCTAAATTTCAGGAGTTTTGCAGACTCTTGTGCCTCGATTTTTCCTAATCTTGACTTTCTGCTCGTAATTTTGTTTTGGCTTGCCCTGATAATTCCTATTTATATTTTCTCCTTATTTTATTGTATGTACTCCTCAAAAGGCTGCTTCACATTCTTTATAAACAAGAAGAATATAAAATGAATAAATAGAAACTCTACAGAAATTCTATATTTTGCTCTATGGTTCCTAACTATTAAAATTAAAATTTCAAAGTCCTTAAATAAATCAAAATCTACAACCCTTTTTTGGTTTGTCAGTATTTGTGTGTTTTTCTGTCAACAGATTTCTTCTGTATGTTAGTGTTTAACAAGAGAAAATTAGGCTCTTTATCCCTTATGTAATGCATTTCTTGATTTCCTTCACTGCTGCAACCCTCAATAGCCAAAGCAATCTTGAGAAAAAAACAAAGCTGGACACATCACACTGCTGAATTTCAAACTGCATTATAAATCTATAGTAATAAAAACAGTATGGTACTGGCATAAAAACAGACACATCGACCTGTGAAATAGATTAGGGAATCCAGAAATAAACTCATGTATGTATGGCCAACTAATCTTTTACAAGGGTGACAAGAATACACAATGGGGAAAGAAAAGACTCTTTCCCAATAAGTGTTGTTGGGAAAACTGAATATCCACATACAAAGGAAAGAAATTGCACCTTTGTATTACACCATACACAAAAATCAACTTGAACTGAATTAAAGATGTGAGATTTGAACCCATATAACTCTTACAAGAAAGTGTGGGGGAAAAGCTCCTTGACATTGACCTTGGAAATTATTTTTTGGATATGATACTGAAAGCACAAACAGTAAAAGCAAAAATAAATAAAAGAGACTACATCAAACTAAAAAGCTTCTGTACATCAAAGGAAACAATCAACAAAATAAAAAGGCAACTTATGGAATGGGAAATAATATTCACAAACCAAATATCTTATAAGGAGTTAGTATCCAAAATATATAATGAATTTATACAACTCAATAGCAAAAAACTAAATAACCCAATTTAAAAATGGGCAAAGGACCCGAATAGACATTTGCCAAAGAAGATACACAAATGGCCAACAAATACATGAAAAGCTGATCAACATGACTAATGATGAAAGAAATAAAAAAACCACAAGGAGATATCACCTCATACCTGTTAGGAGGGTTATCATAAAAAAGACAGCATGTCAAGTGTTGGCAAGAGTGTGGAGAAAAGGGGACCTTGTACACTGTTGGATAGGAATGCAAATTGTTATAGCCATTATAGAAAACAGTATGGAGGTTCCTAAAAACAATTAAAGATAGAACTAATACCATCCAGCAGTCCCACTTCTGGGTATATATCCAAAGTATATGAAATCAATATGTTAAAGAGATATCTGTACCTCCATGTTCATTGAAGCATTGAAGATATGTAAACAACCTAGGGCCAGTCAGCAGTTCAATGGATAAAGAAAATACGGAATATATACACAATGGAATACTATCCAGCCATAAAAAAGAAAGACATCCTGCCATTTGCAATAACATAGATGAACCTGGAGGACACTGTGCTAAGTAAAATAAGCTAGACACAGAAAGGCAGATACTGTATGACCCACTTATATAAGGAATCAAAAAAGTCAAACTCATGGAAACAGAGAGTAGAGTGGTAGTTGTCAGGGCCTAGGGGCTGGGGGAAATAAGAAGATAGTGACCAAAATGTACAAACCAAAAATGTGTAAGATGAACAATTTCTGGGAGTCCAATGTATAGCATGGATAGTGACGGATGTGTTAATTTGATTGTGATTATCATTATGCAATGTATACTATATCAGGTCATCACATTGTATACCTTGACTCTATACAATTTTTATTTGTCAATTAAATATTTTAAAATAATAAAAAATTTGAATTTATATTAATTTTGGTTTTGGTTTTCTGATTCTTTTATAGTATTTTGCCTCATAAACTCCACTGAATTTAATAAAAACCTTATAGATGATACTGAGGATGTCTTATTTTTATTGATTAGAGAGTGGTACAGTGTGGTAGAAAGATCCCTGGAATAAGAGTCAGGCATTCTGGTTCCATTTTCTAGCTAGAGTATAGATACAAATTTACCTTTTGAGTTATGGTAAATTGCTTTACCTGTCAGATCCTTGAGATGAGGGGATAAAATGATAAGCATTTTAAGGTCTCATCTTTCCTAACATCTTATTATTTGAATTATTTTAAAGAGCTGATAAATGCTTACTGATATAATATGTTCATTATGCCTTTATCATATCTACAGTATCCCACCTTTGGCTATGCCTTAGATTTATATGACTAAGTTAATATAGTTAAAATAAGAAGCAATAAAATAATGAACATCTCATTCATGCATGCATAATTCTTGTTCTGATGACATTTTTGAAATCCATGGTATTACTACAAGTACTCTTTTTCCTGTTTCCATAATGACAAAGTAACATTAATAATACATTCCTGGAATGTTAACTATCTTGTGCTAATGAGAAGCTTAATAGCCTAAAAAACTATTACAAATAACTCATAATTGTGTGTTCTGAGGAGTCCATTCACTTTTGTTACTGAGATCATCCCTGAAACGCTGTGGATCCTAATGATGTGACCCCTGTGTGTAAGATTATCATTCCCGGGTTTCTAGAGGCTAATTGTCCTCTATATTGAAGACAGATGCATCCATTTACTAGTATAGTATCAGAAATGTTCATATGGCAAGAAGTAGTTCCCAGCATATATAAAATGTGAGTTGAACTTGAAAATAAAGGTCCCCGTTAATACTGTCATATCAGTGCCCTATTCTGGTGCCTGCCACAAGGAAAAATTATATTCCTTGCAAGACTGGAAATAGGTAGAATGATAAATCAATTTATTTCTGGTTTACTGCCCATTTAGACAGCCAGCCTCCAACAGGGTCCCCAATAATTCTCACTTTCTGGTATTCACACTTCTCTCCCAGTTTGTACTGGGGATGGTCTGTATGACCAATAGTATGTAGCAGAAGTGAGTGTATGTAACATTCAAGCTCAGGCAACAAGACTACAAATTTTGTCATGGTTCCTTCCTCCTCAGAGCACTCTCACTCTATGGAAGTGATGCTTTAAGTGGCCCTATGGAGAGATCCAGGTTTCCTTGAACGGAAGCCTCCTGCCAACAGCTGTGTGAGTAAGTTATCTTAGAAGAGAATCCGACAAGCCCAGTCAAGTTTTCAGAAATTGCGACCCTGGCCAACAACTTGACTGCAACTTCATGAGAGACCCTGAGCAACCACTCAGCTGAGCTGCTTCAAAATTCCTGACTCTCAGGAACTGTATGAGACAGTACATGTTTACTGTTCTTACCTAAGTTTTAGAATAATTTAATACACAGCACAAAAGAACTAGTACAGAGACATTCTGTATTAACGTTCTACTTTAATATTAAATGACATCTTAAAAAACTTTTTGGTGTTTCTTCCAAGCTCTTTCTACAACTTATCTACACATTTTTAACTAATTTTGCAAATTAAATTACTATGACCTGCAATTAACACAGACTATTCAACAAATACATGACATGGGGGGGAAAGGATAAGGGGAAACTGTTATTGACTGAAATAGATTTAAAGGACATATCAAAAATTTCAATATGTGACCTTGATTGGATTTTGATTCAAAGTAACTGTAAAAAGGCATGTTTGAGATGATTGAGGAAAATTGAACATGAATCCATTTGATGATACTAATGAGTTATTGTTACTTTTGTTGGCTAATAATATTGTGGTTACAATTTTTAAAGCCTTGTTAGAGATATATAATGAAGTGTATGTGGTTAAAATACCATAGTTGAGATTTGTTTTGATATGTTTCAACACAAATAAACCAAATGAACTGTTGGTGGAGAGGGGACAGATGGACCAAGCATGACAGCATGGTGATAATTGTAGAAGCTGGGTGATGGATACATGAGGATTTATTAGACTAACATCCTTACTTTTCTCTCCTTCTAAAAATTTCCATAATAAAAAGTTTTAAAAACGGAGTATGTTATATTTCATTTAAAGATTCCAAATAATTATTGAATATGGAATTTTAATGTCTATTGTTGGAAACCATGACACATGTCAAAAAATTTCTCCAAATCAAAACCTTGTTTTAAGATACTTCAAGGGTAAACAATTTTGCAGTCATCAACTGAAGTCCAAGATGCTTTCTTTTACACCTTAAATAATTGTAATATTTTTTAATAATTTCAACTTTTGTTTTAGATCAGGGGTACATAGGCAGGTTTGTTACATGGGTATATCATATGATGCTGAGGTTTGGGGTACAGTTGGGCCTGTCACCTAGGAAATGAGCATAGTACCCAAAAGTTAGTTTTTTAACCATTACTCACCTCCCTCCATTCCCTCTCTAGTAGTCTCCAGTGTCTATTGTTGTCACCTTTATGTACACAAGTACTTAATGTTTAGTTCCCACTTATAAGTGAGAACATTCAGTATTTGGCTTTCTGTTTCTGCATTAATTTTCTTAGGATAATAGCCTCCAGCTGTATCCATATTGCTGCAAAGGACATGATTTTGTTCTTTTTTATGGCTGTATAGGATTCCATGTTGTATATGTACCACATTTTCTTTTTCCAATCCACCATTAATGGACACCTAAATTGATTTCATGCCTTTGCTATTCTGAACAATGCTACGAGTGCATGTGACTTTTTTGGTAGAATGCTTTATTTTCTTTCTTTCTTTCTTTTTTTTTTTTTTTCAGATGGAGCCTCGCTCTGTTGCCCAGGCTGGATGGAGTGCAGTGGCGCAATATCAGCTCATTGCAAATTCCACCTCCCAGGTTCAAACGATTCTCCCACTTCAGCCTCCCGAGTAGCTGGGACTACAGGCACGTGCCACCATACTCGGCTAATTTTTTGTATTTTTTTAGTAGAGACGGGGTTCCACCGTGTTAGCCAGGATGGTCTCGATCTCTTGACCTCGTGATCCGCCCGTCTTGGCCTCCCAAAGTGTTGGGATTACAGGTGTGAGCCACCGCGCCCGGACAAATGCTTCATTTTCTTTTGAATATATACCCAGTAATGAGATTGCTAGGTCAAATGGTAGTTCAACTCTTAGTTCTTTGAGAAATTTCCAAACTGCTTTCCACAGTGGCTGAACTAATTTGCACTCCCACCAAGAGCGTATAAGTGTTCCCTTTTCTCTACAGCCTCACCAGCATCTATTATTTTTTGACATTTTAATAATAACCATTCAGACTCGTGTGAGATGATATCTCATTGTGGTTTTTATTTGCATTCCTCTGATGATTAGTGCTGTGGAGCATTTTTTAATATGTTTCTTGGCTGCTTGTATGTCCTCTTTTGAGACGTGTCTGTTCATATTCTTTGCCCACTTTTTAACTGGGTTGTTTGTTTCTTGCTTGTTGAATTGTTTAAGTTCCTTATAGATGTTGGATATTAGGCCTTTGTCAGATATATAGCTTGCAAATGTTTTCTCCCATTCTGTGGGCTGTTTACTCTGTTGATAGTTTCTTTTGCTGTACAGAACCTCTTTAGTTTCATTAGATCCCACTTGTCAATTTTTGGTTTCATTACAGTTGTTTTTGAGAACTTAGTGATAAATTATTCCCCATGACTGATGTCAAGACTGGTGTTTTCTAGGATTTCTTCTAGAATTCTTACAGTTTTAGGTCTTACATTTAAATCTTTATTCTTGAGTTAATTTTTGTAATTGTTGTAAGGAAGAGGTCCCGTTTCATTCTTCTGCATATGGCTAACCAGATGTCCCAGCACCATTTATTGAACAGGGAGTTAGTTCTTTCCCCATTGCTTATTTGCGTTGACTTTGTCAAAGATCAGATGGTTTACATCACATTACCCAACTTTATTTCTGTGTTCTCTATTCTGTTCCATTGGTCTATGTGTCTATTTTTGTACCATGCTGTTTAGGTTACTGTAGCCTTATGGTATATTTTCAAGTTGGGTAATATGATGCCTCTGGCTTTATTCTTTTTGCTTAGGATTGCTTTTTGGATTCCATATTAATTTTAGAATAACTTTTTCTAATTCTGTGAAAAATGACATTTGTAGTTTGATAGGAACAGCATTGAATCTGGAGTTTGTGTTGGGCAATATGGCAATTTTAACAATATTAATTCCTCCAATCCATGAGCATGGAATGTTTTTCCACTTGTTTGTGTCATCTATGACTTCTTTCAATAGTGTTTTGTAGTTTTCCTTGCAGAGATCTTTTGCCTCCTTAGTTACATGTATTCGCAGGTATTTTTTTATGTGTGTGACTGTTGTAAATGGGATTGTGTCCTTGATCTGGCTCTCAGCTTGAATATTATTGATGTATAGAAATGCTACTGAATTTTTTACATTGATTTTGTATCCTAAAACTTTACTGCAATCATTTGTCAGCTCCAGCAGCCTTTTGTTGGAGTCTTTGGGGTTTTCTAGGTATAGAATCATATCATCAGCAAACAGAGATAGTTCGACATTTCTCTTTTTGTATTTGGAAGCTTTTTATTTTATTCTCTTGCTTGATCGCTCTGGCCAGGACTTCTGTAGTTGGCTGTATAAGCAGAAAGTATAATTACAAATAATAACAAGAAAAAACTTCCAGGGAAATGGCAGGCATACAAAGGTCATAATTTGATGTATCTCTGCTGCTCCACTTTGCAGTTTCAGACAAAATACGTAAAGATAAGAAGATGCAACTCAGGTCAAAAGCAAGAAAAACAGCTCTGTGGACCAGAAATCAAACAGAAATGCAAAGTGATGGGCAATCCTGGAGCCAGTAGCTTGCTGGTTCCAATTCTTAGAAGCAAAGTATGAATGGCCAGGATTTTATCTCTAGTAGGGTAACAGTGACTAAAAGTGCTGTAGAAATAAGATGGGAAATGGGCAAAGCTTATTGCATAAAACTAAGATCTGGGGTGGATTTATCCTGCTCTAGGAAGGAAACTGTCAAAAATAAATTGCTGCATATATAGCTCAAGAGAAACTACAAGTTTAGCGAGGTGAGAGGCCAGTGCAGCATATTTATTGTCCATCTAAAAGATTCTTTATTCTAGCCAAGTAATTTAAGAAAGTAGTCTGACAAAGATTTTGAGTATGTTTAGAATACTAAAAAAGAAGAAGAAATTCCCTCAGAGAAAAGTAGATAATGGAATAAAAATAAGCAGAACTAAAACATGAACAAGCGTAACAACAAACCAGAAATTCTAAAAATGAAATATGTAATTTTAACAAAAAATAGAACAAACTAGACACAGTTGAATAATCAATGAATTGAAAAGTGACGATAGCGAAAAATTCACCCAGAATGAGACACTAAGACTCAAAGAAAAGAAAAATATGATCAAGATATGGAGAATAGATTGGGAGACCGCAACTTCCCTTTAACAGGAGTGCCAGAAGAGAAAAAAAGGAGGGAATGGTGCAGAATTCATATCTGTAGCATTTATGGCTAAGGTTTTACCAAAATCTAAAGACACTAATCTTTAGATCAAAATTATATTCTGAGTAATGAGTGAAAAATAAATAAATAAATCTGTACCCAGACACATGGTTATTAAAAAAAAAAGCATAACATCAAAATATAAAGATAAAATCATGAAAGTCGCCAGTAAAAAAAGAGAAATTATCTTAAGAGGAACAAAAATTAGACGAAGCAGCCTTTCCCTTAGCAATAATAAAGACCAGGAAACATTAAAGTAATATTTATTTTCTTTGTCTTAAGAACAAAAGATGTTATTTCCAGTTAAAACATCATCAAGAGTGACAGGAAAAAAAGGGAAGGAAGGAGTGAAGGGAAGAAAGAAGGGAGGGAGGAAGAAAAAAAGGAAGGAAGGAAGAAAGAAAGAAAGAGGGAAAGAAAATAGAATCCAGAAGGAAGTCATCTGGTGGAAAAAAACAATGCTGAACAAATAAATCATCAGTAAAATGAATTAAAATTTTATTATAAAAATAAAACATTAACTGTTTTTGAGTTTTAGAGAAAAGCTTGATAACAAAATAGGGTTAGTGAATCTCAAGGTCCTTGTCGTACTGATCAAATGAAAACCTAAATAACTTGTTAGAAAAAAAGTATTAAAAATTTTGAAGTTCAACTTCCATTTCTACAAATATGGCAGACTAGAGAACCTGAAAATCCCCCAACTACAAAACAGCTAGAATGTTGGGAAAATGTAGCAAACATCTTTTTAAATGCCTAGCTGTGCTCCAATGAAAGTAAAAGAGATTACCAGTGGCAAAGATAGAAGAGAAAATTGAAAGCCAGAGAAATAATACCCAGAGCTGAAACTGCGGGCACATTGAGGAATGTTGCTGGTCAGAACAAGTCTGAAGTTTGAGTGCTAAAGTCCAAGTAGAGAGGCAAGATATGGCCTAGAGTATACATTAAGTGTGGAGCTGAAACTGAGAAATTCCTCAGAAAAATGAGTCTTGAACAGCTGCAACTGCAATAAAAGGAAGAAGTAGAAGCACACAAACAACTGGCACAAGAAATTGTCTATATCATGTTGCTTTCTTTTCAGGGTTTGGGGGGTGGGTAGGGCGTCTCCTCTAAGAATTTATTAACATAAGCTTATCTTCAAAAAACAGGTTTATGGTTTGAATTTACATTACCCATTTGATCCAGAAACCATTCCCCAAAACTCGCCACATGCAGGATGATCACAGACTGGTGATAACTCTGGGGCTACTGACATAATCAAATGAAAAATCATTCTGGAGAGGTCAGACTTCAAACCAGAAGATGGAGAAAAGATGAGAATGGCAAACCTAGAAGGCAGGAAAGGAGAAAAAGAAAAAAGGTAAAGAGGCCGGAGTGGTGACTCATGTCTGAAATCCCAGCACTTTGGGAGACGGAGGTGGGAGGATTGCTTGAGGCCAGGAGTTCAAGAAAAAGAGGTAAAGAAAAAAGCCATGTAAGTAGAAAACACAAAACAAATCATTAACAATACATACAAATGCATATATAATCACTTATTTTTAAATGGACTAAACTAAATTATAAAACAGAAGTGTTTAGATGATAAGAGAAAAAAAGAAATTCAGCTAAATGCTATTTGTGAGAGGCATACCTAAAACTTTAAAAAGTAGAAAGGTTCAAAATAAAAGGGTAAAAAAAAATTTTTTTAGACAAATGCTAACCAAAAAAAGGGTCATGATTATTATATAAACAGCAAACAAAAGACACCTTAAGGAAAAAAGTGAGTGAGGGTTCAGGAAAAGGAGATACTTGCACAATGATAAAAGTTCCAATTTTCCAGGAAGATGTAACAATTCAAACTTGCCATGAACCGGTTAGCAAAGTTTCAAAATATGCAAACAGAAAGTGACAGCTTTTAAAAGGGAAATAGATTCCCTTTTAAATTTTAACAACAGGAAATTTAACAAATCTTTATCAGTGATTGATAGATCAAGCAAACAAAAAATTAATAAAGAAATATATGCTTTGAATAGTGAGTTGTTTGATCAAATAGACATATATAAAATCCTACACATAACATCAAAAACTCCTTATTTGTTAAGAAGACAGAAATGTATACGCACATATCATTTATCCAAGAATAACAGCACATAAAACAAGTATAAAAATGTACATGGTAATGATAAACACAAAAATTAGGACAGAGGTGGCTTCAGGGAGGGAGCATGCTGGGCTTAGAGTAGAGAATATAGGACTTTCAATTCTATTAGTGTTGTTTTATTAGTTTAAAAAGATCTGAAGCAGAATGCCATATTGTTAGTATTTAATAAAACTGGATAAAGAGTACATGAGGGCCTGGCGTGATGGCTCACGCCTTTAATCCCAGCACTTTGGGAGGCCAAGGTGGGCAGGTGGATCACTTGAGGTCAGGAGTTCGAGACCAGCCTGGGCAATATGGCGAAACTCCATCTTTACCAAAAATACAAAAAAACTAGCCAGGTGTGCCTGTAGTCCCAGCTACTCAGGAGGCTGAGGCAGGAGAATCGCTTGAACCCAGGAGGCAGAGGTTGCAGTGAGCCGAGATCATGCCACTGCACTCCAGCTTGGGCGACAGAGCAAGACTATCTCAAGAAAAAAAAGTGCATAGAGTGTTCATTATATTTTTCTCTGTATACTTTTTCTGTTTAAAATACCTCATAGCTTTTAAAAACAGAAACTAAAGTCAAAAAGCAATAGGCAATAACAAACTGGAAAGGATATTTGAAAAAAGAATATGACAAGTTAATATCCTATAAATTGATGAGGAAAGAAAAAGAAACATTTTAATTTAAAAGGAGCCGACGGGGCAGAGCAAGATGGCCGAATAGGAGCAGCTCCAGTCTCCAACTCCCAGCGCGAACGACACAGAAGACCGGTGATTTCTGCATTTTCAACTGAGGTACTGGGTTCATCTCACTGGGGAGTGCCGGACGATCGGTGCTGGTCAGCTGCTGCAGCCCGACCAGTGAGAGCTGAAGCAGGGCGAGGCATTGCCTCACCTGGGAAGCACAAGGGGGAAGGGAGTCCCTTTTCCTAGCCAGGGGAACTGAGACACACAACACCTGGAAAATCGGGTAACTCCCACCCCAATACTGCGCTTTAAGCAAACAGGCACACCAGGAGATCATATCCCACACCCGGCCAGGAGGGTCCCACACCCACGGAGCCTCTCTCATTGCTAGCGCAGCAGTCTGTGATCTACCGGCAAGGCAGCAGCGAGGCTGGGGGAGGGGCGCCCGCCATTGCTGAGGCTTAAGTAGGTAAACAAAGCTGCTGGGAAGCTCGAACTGGGTGGAGCTCACAGCAGCTCAAGGAAACCTGCCTGTCTCTGTAGACTCCACCTCTGGGGACAGGGCACAGTAAACTAAACAAACGCAGCAGACACCTCTGCAGACGCAAACGACTCTGTCTGACAGCTTTGAAGAGAGCAGTGGATCTCCCAACACGGAGGTTGAGATCTGAGAAGGGACAGACTCCCTGCTCAAGTGGGTCCCTGACCCCTGAGTAGCCTAACTGGGAGACATCCCCCACTAGGGGCAGTCTGACACCCCACACCTCACAGGGAGGAGTACACCCCTGAGAGGAAGATTCCAAAGCAAGAATCAGACAGGTACACTTGCTGTTCAGCAATATTCTATCTTCTGCAGCCTCTGCTGCTGATACCCAGGCAAACAGGGTCTGGAGTGGACCTCAAGCAATCTCCAACAGACCTACAGCTGAGGGACCTGACTGTTAGAAGGAAAACTATCAAACAGGAAGGACACCTACACCAAAACCCCATCAGTACATCACCATCATCAAAGACCAGAGGCAGATAAAACCACAAAGATGGGGAAAAAGCAGGGCAGAAAAGCTGGAAATTCAAAAAATAAGAGCGCATCTCCCCCGGCAAAGGAGCGCAGCTCATCGCCAGCAACGGATCAAAGCTGGACGGAGAATGACTTTGACAAGATGAGAGAAGAAGGCTTCAGTCCATCAAATTTCTCAGAGCTAAAGGAGGAATTACGTACCCAGCGCAAAGAAACTAAAAATCTTGAAAAAAAAGTGAAAGAATTGATGGCTAGAGTAATTAATGCAGAGAAGGTCATAAACGAAATGAAAGAGATGAAAACCATGACATGAGAAATACGTGACAAATGCACAAGCTTCAGTAACCGACTCGATCAACTGGAAGAAAGAGTATCAGCGATTGAGGATCAAATGAATGAAATGAAGCGAGAAGAGAAACCAAAAGAAAAAAGAAGAAAAAGAAATGAACAAAGCCTGCAAGAAGTATGGGATTATGTAAAAAGACCAAATCTACGTCTGATTGGGGTGCCTGAAAGTGAGGGGGAAAATGGAACCAAGTTGGAAAACACTCTTCAGGATATCATCCAGGAGAACTTCCCCAACCTAGTAGGGCAGGCCAACATTCAAATCCAGGAAATACAGAGAACGCCCCAAAGATACTCCTCGAGAAGAGCAACTCCAAGACACATAATTGCCAGATTCACCAAAGTTGAAATGAAGGAAAAAATCTTAAGGGCAGCCAGAGAGAAAGGTCGGGTTACCCACAAAGGGAAGCCCATCAGACTAACAGCAGATCTCTCGGCAGAAACTCTCCAAGCCAGAAGAGAGTGGGGGCCAATATTCAACATTCTTAAAGAAAAGCATTTTAAACCCAGAATTTCATATCCAGCCAAACTAAGTTTCATAAGTGAAGGAGAAATAAAATCCTTTACAGATAAGCAAATGCTTAGAGATTTTGTCACCACTAGGCCTGCCTTACAAGAGACCCTGAAGGAAGCACTAAACATGGAAAGGAACAACCGGTACCAGCCATTGCAAAAACATGCCAAAATGTAAAGACCATCGAGGCTAGGAGGAACTGCATCAACTAACGAGCAAAATAACCAGTTAATATCATAATGGCAGGATCAAGTTCACACATAACAATCTTAACCTTAAATGTAAATGGACTAAATGCTCCAATTAAAAGACACAGACTGGCAAACTGGATAAAGAGTCAAGACCCATCAGTCTGCTGTATTCAGGAGACCCATCTCACACGCAGAGACATACATAGGCTCAAAATAAAGGGATGGAGGAAGATTTACCAAGCAAATGGAGAACAAAAAAAAGCGGGGGTTGCAATACTAGTCTCTGATAAAACAGACTTTAAACCATCAAAGATCAAAAGAGACAAAGAAGGCCATTACATAATGATAAAGGGATCAATTCAACAGGAAGAGCTAACTATCCTAAATATATATGCACCCAATACAGGAGCACCCAGATTCATAAAGCAAGTCCTTAGAGACTTACAAAGAGACTTAGACTCCCATACAATAATAATGGGAGACTTCAACACTCCACTGTCAACATTAGACAGATCAACGAGACAGAAAGTTAACAAGGATATCCAGGAATTGAACTCATCTCTGCAGCAAGCAGACCTAATAGACATCTATAGAACTCTCCACCCCAAATCAACAGAATATACATTCTTCTCAGCACCACATCGTACTTACTCCAAAATCGACCACGTAATTGGAAGTAAAGCACTCCTCAGCAAATGTACAAGAACAGAAATTATAACAAACTGTCTCTCAGACCACAGTGCAATCAAACTAGAACTCCGGACTAAGAAACTCAATCAAAACCGCTCAACTACATGGAAACTGAACAACCTGCTCCTGAATGACTACTGGGTACATAACGAAATGAAGGCAGAAATAAAGATGTTCTTTGAAACCAATGAGAACAAAGATACAACATACCAGAATCTCTGGGACACATTTAAAGCAGTGTGTAGAGGGAAATTTATAGCACTAAATGCCCACAAGAGAAAGCAGGAAAGATCTAAAATTGACATTCTAACATCGCAATTAAAAGAACTAGAGAAGCAAGAGCAAACACATTCGAAAGCTAGCAGAAGGCTAGAAATAACTAAGATCAGAGCAGAACTGAAGGAGATAGAGACACAAAAAACTCTCCAAAAAATCAATGAATCCAGGAGTTGGTTTTTTGAAAAGATCAACAAAATTGACAGACCACTAGCAAGACTAATAAAGAAGAAAAGAGAGAAGAATCAAATCGACGCAATTAAAAATGATAAAGGGGATATCACCACCGACCCCACAGAAATACAAACTACCATCAGAGAATACTATAAACACCTCTACGCAAATAAACTGGAAAATCTAGAAGAAATGGATAATTTCCTGGACACTTACACTCTTCCAAGACTAAACCAGGAAGAAGTTGAATCCCTGAATAGACCAATAGCAGGCTCTGAAATTGAGGCAACAATTAATAGCCTACCAACCAAAAAAAGTCCAGGACCAGATGGATTCACAGCTGAATTCTACCAGAGGTACAAGGAGGAGTTGGTACCATTCCTTCTGAAACTATTCCAATCAATAGAAAAAGAGGGAATCCTCCCTAACTCATTTTATGAGGCCAACATCATCCTGATACCAAAGCCTGGCAGAGACACAACAAAAAAAGAGAATTTTAGACCAATATCCCTGATGAACATCGATGCAAAAATCCTCAATAAAATACTGGCAAACCGGATTCAGCAACACATCAAAAAGCTTATCCACCATGATCAAGTGGGCTTCATCCCTGGGATGCAAGGCTGGTTCAACATTCGCAAATCAATCAACATAATCCAGCATATAAACAGAACCAAAGACAAGAACCACATGATTATCTCAATTGATGCAGAAAAGGCTTTTGACAAAATTCAACAGCCCTTCATGCTAAAAACGCTCAATAAATTCGGTATTGATGGAACGTACCTCAAAATAATAAGAGCTATTTATGACAAACCCACAGCCAATATCATACTGAATGGGCAAAAACTGGAAAAATTCCCTTTGAAAACTGGCACAAGACAGGGATGCCCTCTCTCACCACTCCTATTCAACATAGTGTTGGAAGTTCTGGCTAGGGCAATCAGGCAAGAGAAAGAAATCAAGGGTATTCAGTTAGGAAAAGAAGAAGTCAAACTGTCCCTGTTTGCAGATGACATGATTGTATATTTAGAAAACCCCATTGTCTCAGCCCAAAATCTCCTTAAGCTGATAAGCAACTTCAGCAAAGTCTCAGGATACAAAATTAATGTGCAAAAATCACAAGCATTCTTATACACCAGTAACAGACAAACAGAGAGCCAAATCAGGAATGAACTTCCATTCACAATTGCTTCAAAGAGAATCAAATACCTAGGAATCCAACTTACAAGGGATGTAAAGGACCTCTTCAAGGACAACTACAAACCACTGCTCAGTGAAATAAAAGAGGACACAAACAAATGGAAGAACATACCATGCTCATGGATAGGAAGAATCAATATCGTGAAAATGGCCATACTGCCCAAGGTAATTTATAGATTCAATGCCATCCCCATCAAGCTACCAATGAGTTTCTTCACAGAATTGGAAAAAACTGCTTTAAAGTTCATATGGAACCGAAAAAGAGCCCGCATCTCCAAGACAATCCTAAGTCAAAAGAACAAAGCTGGAGGCATCACGCTACCTGACTTCAAACTATACTACAAGGCTACAGTAACCAAAACAGCATGGTACTGGTACCAAAACAGAGATATAGACCAATGGAACAGAACAGAGTCCTCAGAAATAATACCACACATCTACAGCCATTTGATCTTTGACAAACCTGAGAGAAACAAGAAATGGGGAAAGGATTCCCAAATGGTGCTGGGAAAATTGGCTAGCTATAAGTAGAAAGCTGAAACTGGATCCTTTCCTTACTCCTTATACGAAAATTAATTCAAGATGGATTAGAGACTTAAATGTTAGACCTAATACCATAAAAATCCTAGAGGAAAACCTAGGTAGTACCATTCAGGACATAGGCATGGGCAAAGACTTCATGTCTAAAACACCAAAAGCAACGGCAGCAAAAGCCAAAATTGACAAATGGGATCTCATTAAACTAAAGAGCTTCTGCACAGCAAAAGACACTACCATCAGAGTGAACAGGCAACCTACAGAATGGGAGAAAATTTTTGCAATCTATTCATCTGACAAAGGGCTAATATCCAGAACCTACAAAGAACTCAAACAAATTTACAAGAAAAAAACAAACAACCCCATCAAAAAGTGGGCAAAGGATATGAACAGACATTTCTCAAAAGAAGACATTCATACAGCCAACAGACACATGAAAAAATGTTCATCATCACTGGCCATCAGAGAAATGCAAATCAAAACCACAATGAGATACCATCTCACACCAGTTAGAATGGCGATCATTAAAAAGTCAGGAAACAACAGGTGCTGGAGAGGATGTGGAGAAATAGGAACACTTTTACACTGTTGGTGGGATTGTAAACTAGTTCAACCATTATGGAAAACAGTATGGCGATTCCTCAAGGATCTAGAACTAGATGTACCATATGACCCAGCCATCCCATTACTGGGTATATACCCAAAGGATTATAAATTATGCTGCTATAAAGACACATGCACATGTATGTTTATTGCAGTACTATTCACAATAGCAAAGACTTGGAATCAACCCAAATGTCCATCAGTGACAGATTGGATTAAGAAAATATGGCACATATACACCATGGAATACTATGCAGCCATCAAAAAGGATGAGTTTGAGTCCTTTGTAGGGACTTGGATGCAGCTGGAAACCATCATTCTTAGCAAACTATCACAAGAACAGAAAACCAAACACCGCATGTTCTCACTCATAGGTGGGAACTGAACAATGAGATCACTCGGACTCAGGAAGGGGAACATCACACACCGGGGCCTATCATGGGGAGGGGGGATGGGGGAGGGATTGCATTGGGAGTTATACCTGATGTAAATGATGAGTTGATGGGTGCAGCACAGCAACATGGCACAAGTATACATATGTAACAAACCTGCACGCTATGCACATGTACCCTACAACTTAAAGTATAATAATAATAAATAAATTTAAAAAAAATAAATAAATAAATAAAAGGAGCCAAAAGTAATCTAGCAAATAGTATTAGCTGGTGTATTAGTCAGGGTTCTCCAGAGAACAGAACTAATAGGAAATGAGTATATAGAGAAAAAGAGATTGTTTTTAAGGAACTGGCTCCCACAATTAGGAAGGCTGGCAAGGCCAAAATCTGCAGGGTGGGCCAGCAGGCTGGAAACACAGAGAAGAGCTGATATTGCAGTTCCAGGCCTAAGGCACTCTGCTGCAGAACTCACTCTTGCTCAGAAGAGGCCAGTCTTTTGCTCTATTCAGGCCTTGAAACTATTTGAACTTAGCCCACTTGCATTATGGAGAACAATCTGCTTTACTCCAAATTTGCCAGTTTAAATGTTAATCCTATCAAAGAGCACCAAAGGACATCCAGAATAATATTTGACCAAGTATCTGGGCATCGTGGCCCAGCCAAATTGACACATAAAATTAACCATCATAGTCGGCTAACAGAGCAACCATTTCCAGCTTTGCTCTCCCTTACCTCTTACCCACAAATACTATGGAAGCTAGAAAAGTTAATGCTTTCTTTCCCAGCCTCTAGGAATGGCCATAAATCCCAGATGTAGTCACTGAGACATAACTAGAAGTTTGCTGTGGAAAAGGGAGTGGCTTCTGAAACAGCTTTAAGAAAAAAAAAAATATATATATATATATATACACACACACACACACAAAAGAAACAGACACAGCTCTTGCTGCTTATCTTCTCTTTTATCTGCCTTAAATGTGGACATGATGCCTGGAGCTGTGGCACATAGCTTTCAAACATCAATTTCCCACCTGCAAAGAATGGTACATCTGAAAGAAAGAAAAAATCCTGGGATTTTGATGCCATTTTTGAGCAACTGCATGATCAACTGCCTGCTTACTTATAGACATCTTGTAATGTGTTATTAATTGTCTTTATTGCTTAAATCACTCTTAACCAGATAGTCTGATATTTGTAGCCAAAAACATTTCTAACTGATACATATTTGAAGAGGTATTTGAGAGAATAGTGTCCACTAAATATGAAAATGTGGTCAACCTCACTAGTACTCAGAGAAAAGTTACAGGATTCAACATTGGTGAGAATATTTTTAAGAATGGGTTCATACCAATGTTATTGGTGAGAGTGTAAATTTTTGCAACCTTCTAAAAAATAATCTGCCAATATCCAGTTAAATAAAATATAGTAAGTTAAGTCATATATGTAAGTATAAATATATTTATATTATTAAAATAGTGGCTTAGATTTAAACAGTAGTTACATATATACACATATATGTATACATACACACATGTATATATACACATACATAGGCATACATATACACATATATGTGTATGCATATATACATGCAAATATAATGTACATATATAAATATAATATTTAGATTATATATACACATATACATATATAATTTAACTAAAGTCAAAAGGCAATGATAAACTGGGAAATATATTTGAAAAATTACCACAAAAAGTTTATATCCTCCAAATTGATGGTAAAAAGAGAAGCATTCCAATTAAAAATAGATCAGTTATATGTATATATGCACCATACACACACGTATCTAGTTTAACCAGTATATTTGTATGTGTGTATATATATATATTTGTGTATATACATATGCATACACATATGTGTGTGTGTATATATAAACATATACATGCACACATGTAATTTAACCAAGGAGTCCCACATTGGAAAATCTAGCCTAAGAAATAAAAATGACCAGTACATATATTGTAGCAGAAACAGTCATCCATGGTTTTCTCGGAATCCTACATATCTTGCTGAGTATGCTAAGAACATAAAAGCCTGATTGCTCTTTACTTGGTCCATTCCTCAGGTTATGTTTGCAGTGAGCACCCTTAGGGAATGGGTACAAAAGCAGGCTTACTTACTGTCTGCTACAAAAGTGGTCAATTTTCTAAGCTTAGTGCTCCTCAGGTGTACCACAAACACACTGCCTATAAAGCATCAATCAGGGCCATATCATCTCCCCTGTGGGACTGAAGAACAATGGGAACTGATTTGAATATGCTTGTGCTCATACTGCTTGCAGTGCTGTGTGTAATAACACCTTTTGTCTTTAACCCAAAAGTATTTTGCCTTCTATAGCATCTATGAAATCATGGCAGTCGAACTGATACCTTAGAATTAGGGTAAAATCAAATCCCAGACCTTTATAGTAAGAACATACACAAATTGTTGTGTTGCATTATTAACTTAATGGTAAACCAAATAATTAAAAGAAACAATATGAATTTCCATTAACAAGAAAAGAGTTCAACAAAATGGTGCATCAACATCATTGAATATTATGCCACCATCAAAAAAGAATGTGCTCGGCCGGACACGGTGGCTCACGCCTGTAATCCCAGCATTTTGGGAGGCCAAGGTGGGCAGATCACGAGGTCAGGAGATCAAGACCATCCTGGCTAACACAGTGAAAACCCATCTCTACTAAAAATACAAAAAAATTAGCCAGGCCTGGTGGCGGGGGCCTGTAGTCCCAGCTACTCGGGAGGCTGAGGCAGGAGAATGGCGGAGCATGCAGTGAGCTGAGATTGCGCCACTGCACTCCAGCCTGGAGGACAGAGTGAGCCTCTATCTCAAAAAAAAAAAAAAAAAGAATGTGCTCTATGTATATGCATTGAGAGATGTGTGTGTGTGTGTGTGTGCACGCATGTATTTGAATGAGCATAGAGAAAGGTGCGACAGAAAACATTACCTCAAGAAATGCATTGGAAAAATTTTGCATATAGATATAGATTGATATAGATTGGCTTTTAAAATAATTATTTGTTATTTTTCAATTTAAAATGTAATGAACCGCTAAACATCTATTAGAATTAAGAAATGAGTTCAGAAAGGTTGCAGGATACAAGATCAACATAACAAAAATTAATTGTATTTGCATATACTTGCAGTGAACAATCCAAAAATGATAGCAGGAAAACAATTCCATTTACAATTGCATAAAAAATATTAGGAATAAATTTAACAAGATAGGTGCAAAACACACACTGAAAACTAAAAAATAATGTTGAAATAAGTTAAAGAAGACTTAATAAATGGAAAGATATCACATTTATATGATCAGAAGACTTAGTATTATAGAGATCTCAATATTCCCTAAATTGATCTATAGATTCAATGCAATTCCTATCAGAATCTCATCTGGGTTTTTTTGCAGAAATTGACAAGCCGATACTAAAATTCATATAGAAATTCAAAGGACACACAATAACATGAACAATCTTTAAAAAAGAACAAACTTTGAAGACTCGCATTTTTCGGTTCCAAGCTTACTACAAAGCAATACTAATCAAGACAGTGTGGTAGTGGCATAAGGGTAGACATCTATAGATCAATGAAAGAGAATTGCGAGTTCAGGGGAAAAAACATATATCTATGGTCAATTGATTTTTGACAAGAGTATCAGATCATTCAATAAGGAAAGAATAGTCTCTTCAACATATGGTGCTGGAACAACTTAATAGCCAAATGCATAAAGAATGAAGTTGGACCTCCTACATCACACCATATACAAAACAAGTCAAAATGAATCAATTATGTAAACATAAGTGCTATAACCATAACACTCTTAGAAGAAAACTTAGGGATAAATCTTGATAACCTTGGATTTGGCAATGGATTCTTAGATATGCTATCAAAAGCACAGACAACAAAACAAAAATATATAAATTGAACTTCTTAAAAATTAAAAACACTTGTGCTTCAAAGTATACTATCAAGCAAGCAGAAACACAACCCACAGAATGGGAGAAAGTGTCAATCATATATCTGATAAGAGACTTGTATCTAGAACACATGAATAACATTTACAACTCAATAATAAAAATGATAAATAACCCAAATAAAAAATGGACAAAGAATCTCAATAGATACTTCTTCAAAGAAGGTATACAAATATCCAATCAACACATGAATACATGCTTGACATTATTAGCCATCAAGATAATACAAATCAAAATCCCAATGAGATACTTCTTACACCCACTAAGAAGTCTATAATTGAAAAACCAGACCAAAAAAAAAAAAGTGTTGGAGAGGATGTGGAGAAATTGAAACCATTATACGCTGCTGGTGGAAATGGAAACTGGTGCAGTCACTTTGGAAAACAGTCTAGAAGTTCTTCAAAAATTTAAATATAGAGTTATCTTTTTATTCAGTAATTCTACTTTAAGGAATATACTCAAAAGAAATGAAAACGTATCTCCACACAAAAACTTATGAATGAATGTTTATAGCAGCATTATCCATAGTAGCCTAAAAGGTAGAAACAACTAAAATGTCCACCAACTGAGGAATGATGAAACAAAATGTTACACCCATACAGTGAAATTATTATTCAGCTACATAAAGGAATGAATATCTTATTTGTGCCAGAACATATATGAACCTTGAAAATACTGTGTTAACTCAGCAAAAGAAACTGCCATCAGAGTGAACAGGCAACCTACAGAATGGGAGAAAATGTTTGCAATCTATCCATCTGACAAAGGGCTAATATTCAGAATCTACAAAGAACTTGAACAAATTTACAAATAACCCCATCAAAAAGTGGACAAAGGATATGAACAGACGCTTCTCAAAAGAAGACATTTACGCAGCTAACAGACACATGAAAAAATACTCATCATCACTGGCCATCAGAGAAATGCAAATCAAAACCACAATGAAATACCATTTCACACCAGTTAGAATGGCAATCTTTAAAAAGTCAGGAAACAACAGATGCTGGAGAGATTGTGGGGACATAGGAACACTTTTACACTGTTGGTGGGAGTGTAAATTAGTTCAACCATTGTGGAAGACAGTGTGGTGATTCCTCAAGGATCTAGAACTAGAAATACCATTAGACCCAGCGATCCCATTACTGGGTATAAAACCAAAGGATTATAAATCATGTTACTATAAAGACACATGCACACATATGTTTATTGTGGCACTATTCACAATAGCAAAGACTTGGAACCCACCCAAATGTCCATCAATGATAGACTGGATTAAGAAAATGTGGCACATATACACCATGGAATACTATGCAGCCATAAAAAAGGATGAGTTCATGTCCTTTGCAGGGACATGGATGAAGCTGGAAACCATCATTCTCAGCAAACTATCACAAGGACAGAAAACCAAACACTGCATGTTCTCACTTATAGGTGAGAACTGAACAATGAGAACACTTGGACACAGGGCAGGGAACATCACACACTGGGGCCTGTCATGGGGTAGGGGGATGGGGAGAGATAGCATTAGGAGCAATACCTAATGTAAATGACGAGTTAATGCGTGCAGCACACCAACATGGCACATGTATACATATGTAACAAACCTGCACATTGTGCACATGTATCCTAGAATTTAAAGTATAATTAAAAAAAAGAGAAAATATTGTGCTAACTGAAAGAAAGCTGACACAAATGCCACATTTTATGACTTCATTTATGTAACACATCCAGAATAGGCAACTCTAAAGAAATAGAAAATGGATTACTGGCTGCCTATGGCTGGAAGGAAATGGGGAGGTGGGAGTTTAAAAGTCATAGCTAAAGGGTATAGGATTTCTATTTGAGGTGATGAAATGTTCTAAAATTGATTGTGGTGATGGTTGCAGAACTCTGTAAGTATGGTATAAACCGTTGAATGGAACACTTTAAATGAGTGAATTGTATGATATCTGAATTATATCTCAATAAAACTGTTACCAAAATATACATAGTGAAGGGGAAATATGTTTCCTTCCAGCATTTTCTACTTTCTTCACAATGTGATAAAGGTACAGAAATTCTTGCTCCTTAAAATATTTTTTAAAAAAGAAGAAAGGAAGGAAGGAAGGGGAAAAATCACCTCTGCTGACTCCATATAGGCCTCTAAGTCAGCAGAAATCCAAATCAGGCTGTTTCCTATTTTCTATGTGGCATTGAATAATCTGATCCTACAATATATCAGATTTGAATGCCTTGTATTTTTTAATACTTTGCTGCTTATCTCCCAACTGAAATAACATCTAACATCTGACACCTCTACCAGTATGCTTGGTAAGTAGCTCACCCTTAGGACAAAAAACCAAAATCCCTTTATTTAAAAAAATTTAAAAAGAGGGTCAGTGGGAAGAAGGAAAGAAAGCCACTTGGCGTTGTCTTTTTTTTTTTTTTTTTTTTTTTGGCAAATATATACTAGCAAAATGAGGTTCCTTCAATTCTAGCACAGGTCCCAAAGAGATCAGACTAGTGGTTTATCCACAGAAAAATAAAAACTTAATATTAGGAAATATACATGTTAATGAGAAAAAGAAAAACTAACATATAGAATCTTCCCTTACCCACCAAAAAACATAGTTTACCAGAGTTTGTTTATCAGAAAATTCTTGAGGGTCACTCATATAATAAAAGTATAATAACAGAAACATTTATGTACATAGAAATTGAAAGCAATACTGTGATAATAGTTTACACATTCCCTGACAGACAGCCTTTGCATAGCCCTCTAATTTTTCAATAGTAAATTCAAAAATTTCCCTTCCTTTGAAGTTTCTCCTTCTAAACAAAATAGAGGAGAAATTTCATACCCAGAAGTTGCCACCTAATCTGTTGCAAAGTCGAGTACAGATAAATAAATAGCTGATAAATTTTTGGCCTGATAAATAAAATCAGCTGTGTTTGAAAGTTGAGCAGAGACTAAGCGTTCAACTTCTGAATATAGTTTAAAATATTCCCATTCATCAGAAAGAAAATTTTAACTTCTATATAATACAGAATGCCAGGATTAAACAAAAGATTATGGTTAATGGGAGAATTTTAAATAGGGCAAATGAATTTAGAGGAGATGAAAATTCAGCCCTGACAACAAGACCCTGATGAGCTTCAAAATAATCCAGACCCTCTCAAACTAGTAACCCTTAGCACTGATGTAGAAAGATGCAATGTGCCCATGATGCCATAAAATAAACATCTTCCTGGAGCCTCAATTGTACTTAAAGATTTGGGGAAAAGCATTAATTTTATACAAATGTATCTATACTTGGAGTACCACACAAACATTTACATGTAATTTTAAAGATAAAACAATATGTGTTTACACAGAGAAATTCTAATTTAATTATCGAGAAATTCTAGACTGGTCACTTTGGACTATGCTTGAGAGTCATGCAAAGTGCTGGTGTGATACGCAGCTTCTAAGATGGCCTCCAGTGACCTCCACCTCTTAGTATGCACAGTCTAGTGTAATTCCGTAACTGAATGCAAGGCCAGTTGATCACTGTTCAGAAGTCAAAACATGAGAAGCGAGATGTGGTGAAAGCAAAATACCTTTATTTATCAAATGCTAGCAGTTGGGAGATGGCCAGGCTCAAGCCTCAAAGAAATCATCTCCAAGTTTTGGGCTGAGGGCAGGGTTTTAAGAAGGGAAACGTGGTATGGAAGGCATGCAGGAGTTGTGCAGGGTTCAAGGTCTGTGTGTATTGTTCCAATGGCTATTGTGAGTTATTATCCACCTGGAGTGCTGGTTGGCCCTATCTAAGTTGTGACTGGGCTGTAGATTTCCCATCTTGAGGTAATCTCTAAATGGAAGAAAATTCTGCAGCTATGTCTCCATGCCTGGTTTGTTTTAAAATTAGCCCCTGGAATTTCTCAACAAACATACAGTTAGATAAGAGTGTCTCCTGGGAAAGGAAAGCAGACAGAGTTTCAAAGTACATTTTAAGGCTATATTCTAAGACTAAGGGCAAATAAAAGGTTTCTCCAGTTTGTTTCAAGGTTACATTTTAAGACTAAAGAGAAGGATTCCTGGGCAAGATGGCTGAACAAGAACAGCTCCAGTCTGCATCTCCCAGCAAGACCAATGCAGAAGGCAGGTGATTTCTGCATTTCCAACTGAGGTACCTGGTTCATCTCACTGGGACTGGTTAGATAGTGCGTGCAGCCCACAGAGGGCGAACCAAAGCAGGGTGGGGTGTCGCCTTACCCAGGAAGCACAAGGAATTGTGAAACTCCCTCCCCTAGCCAAGGGAAGCCATGAGGAACCGTGCGGTGAGGGACCCTGCTATCTGGCCCAGATACTACGCTTTTCCCACAGTCTTCACAACTCGCAGATGAGGAGATTCCCTTGGATGCCTACACCACCAGGGCCTTGGTTTCAAGCACAAAACTGAGTGACCATTTGGGCAGACACTGAGCTAGCTGCAGGAGTTTTTTTTCATACCCCAGTGGCACTTGGAATGCCAGCGAGACAGAACGGTTCACTCCCTTGGAAAGGGGGCTGAATCCAGGGAGCCGAGTGGTCTTGCTCAGCAGATCCCACCCCCATGGAGCCCAACCAGCTAAGCTCCACTGGCTTGAAATTCTCACTGCAAGCACAGCAGTCTGAAGTCGACCTGGGACACTCCAGCTTGGTGGGGGAGGGGCGTCTGTCATTACTGAGGCTTGAGTAGGTGGTTTTCCCCTCACAGTGTAAACAAAGCTGTCTGGAAGTTCGCACTGGGCGGAGTTCACCACAGGGCAGCAAAGCCTGTGTAGCCAGACTGCCTCTCTAGATTCCTCCTCTCTGGGCAGGGCATCTCTGAAAGAAAGGCAGCAGCCCCAGTCAGGGGCTTATGAATAAAACTCCCATCTCCCTGGGACAGAGCACCTAAGGGAAGGAGTGGCTGTGGGCACACTTAAACGTTCCTGCTTCCCGGCTATAAAGGGAGCAGCAGATCTCCCTCAGTTTCCTTACTCTTCATATTGGATACATTGTATAAAGTCATTTTTGTGATGTCATATAATGTGCTTAGAGTTAAGCACGTTTGAACACCATGTACGCAAATCCTACCCTTTCCTAAGAGGATATGTGAATCTATATGTACATGGATTCACTACATTATAATAACTAGGAAGAAAAGCCAGTCTGGTCTGGTGAAAAATAGCACATTTTTAAGTATTTTTCAAAATACTTGTTTTCTACCTACAGGTACATCATTAAGAAGGTAAGATACAAATGATAGTACATATTAATGTAAAATATTAATGAGATTTTTCCATAATTAACTACATTACATACCAGCACATTATAAATATTGGCATTCCATTTTCAACAAGAAATGTAATCATTTCTCAGCCAGGTATGGTGACTCATGCCTGTAATATCAGCACTTTGGGAGGCTGAGGTGGGACGATTGCTTGAGTCCAGGAGTTCCAGACCAGCTTGGGCAACATAGCAAGACCCCACCTACACAAAAATATTTAAAAATTAACCAGGCATGGTGCACATACCTGTAGTCCCGCTACTCAGGAGGCTGAAGTGGGAGGATCACTTGAGCCTGAGAGGCTGAGGCTGCAGGGGGCCATGGTCACACCACTGCACTCCATCCAGCCTGTATGACAGTGAGATCCTGTCTCAAAATATATATATATAATAATTTCTTTTATGTGCCTTAAGTTTTTGATACCAAGGTTGGATAAACTACTGAATTCTGATTCTCTTTAATCTTTAGTTAGACCTTAAAGTCAAAAGGGAAAGAAATGTTGAGCTTTTTTCTCAATAAGAATTATGCTGACATCAATAGATGAATGGATAAAGAAAATGTGGTACATACACACAATGGAATACTATTCAGCCTTTAGAAACAAGGAAATCCTGCCATTTGCAACAACACGGATGAATCTAGAGGGCATTCAGTGAAATAAACCCAGGCACATAAAGACAAATACTGCCTGATCTCACTTATATGTATAATCTAAAATAGTTGAACTCATTGAAGTAGAGTAGAATAGTGATTACCAGGGACTGGGGTGGAGCGCATGACGGGGAGATGTTGGTTAAAGAACAAAAAGTTTCAGGCTGGGCGTGGTGGCTCAGGCCTGTACTCTCAGCACTTTGGGAGGCCACGGCAGGCAAATTACTTGAGGTCAGGAGTTTGAGACCAGCCTGGTCAACATAGTGAAACCGAGTCTCCACTAAAAATACAAAAATATTAACCAGGCATGGTGGCAGGTGCCTGTAATCCCAACTACTAGGGAGGCTGAGGCAGGAGAATTGCTTGAACCTGGGAGGTGGAGGTTGCAGTGAGCTGAAATCATGCCTGCACTCCAGCCTGGGCAATAGATACTCCATTAAAACACACACACACACACACACACACACACACACACACACACACAAAGTTTCAATTGGAAAAGAGAAATAAGTTCTGGAGATCTATTGTACAGCATGACGGTTATAATTAATAATAATGTGCTATAATATGCTTGAAAATTACCAAGACAGTAGATTTCAAATGCTCTCACCACAAAAAAAAAAAGGTATGTGAAACAATGGATATATTAATCAGCTTGACTTAATCATTCTTTTATGAATACACAATCAAAATATCACATTGTACCTCATAAATATACACCAAAAAAATTAAGAATATTTTAAAAATAGTAATGCTGGGTCTAAATTATTATAAACTCTAAATTACAAATAACATTTTATTGGCAGATACACTCTGTAAGTTACACAAACTGATTTTGTTAAGTTTCATCTGCTTTCTTTTCTTTCCTTCAGTCTATCAATGTGAGAAAAATCAGTGGGACCACCTTAACACAGTTTGAATTTGAGCAGCAGCAAAAGGGCAAGCAGGGTATGTAGTACAGGTTTGGTATGCCTGATATGGTTCCTTTCACAGAAGAGTGACCAGTGTAGGTTTAACAAGCCCTTTGACTCTAGCTAGAGTTCTGGAATACAGGGCAATGCATTGTAACTCACCAATATACCCAGGTACATAAACTATGTAATTTGCTCTACGTATCAGTCACCTTTACACAATCCTTTACAAGCCCATCCCTGGTGGGAACAGAATGATAACACAAGTTTGGTACTTTTTTTTTTTTTTTTTTTTTTGAGACAGAGTTTGGTTCTTGTTGCCCAGGCTGGAGTGCAATGGTGCGATCTTGGCTCACAGCAACCTCCGCATCCCGAGTTCAAGCGATTCTCCTGCCTCAGCCTCCTGAGTAGCTGGGATTACAGGCATGCACCACCATGCCCAGCTGATTTTTGTATTTTTAGTAGACACGGGATTTCTCCATGTTGGTCAGGCTCGTCTTGAACTCCCAACCTCAGATGATCTGCCCACCTCAGCCTCCCAAAGTGCTGGGATTACAGGCATGAGCCACCGCACCCGGCCTAGTACTCTTACTCAGCATTGCTAGTTCAGCCTCTTCCTCATTTTGACAAGCATTCAACTTAAGGGAGTGATTTTTCCATTATTAAGAATTATATATAAACTGATTTTTTTTGTAGTGCAGATAATCTTAGTGAATTATGCATGGGTCTGCCAAGAAAGTTATAATTCTGTCATCCCAAATACATTGTTCAACCAGGAGAGCTGGACTGATTTAAAAGTATGCTGTGATTGTAAACCACTTTGGGATCCTTTGGGATGAAACGCAAGGTATAATAACGTTATATCATATGAGAACAGGTAGGAACAAGAATGACAGAACATAGGTGTTAATCATTTAATATTATTTCTAAATTATTCAAAGTGATTCCCAAGACAAATGTTATCTTCATTTTGACATCAAATCCACGTACACTTGACAGTTAGAAAGCATGCTGCTGCTTTATATTTTCCCTGCCTTTTTTCTTCAGATTCATAAGTCAATAATAAGTTGGTTTGCTTCTTTACAAAAGGCAGAGCTACATCAATAGATACCATCCATCAAATAAAATTTAGATCGTACCCTAGGGAAACTGATTTTCCCTAGATACCCTTAAAATCCCCACAGTGGTCAATACACTGTTCTACTCTCTCTGTCTTTCACATGGACAGAAATTGCTTTCTTTCTTGAATTCAACAAAGATTTGGCTTTTTCTAAGGCAGCCCTCTGGGACATTCTGAAAGCTTTCAGAAAGATTGTATCATTTATTTGTCTGCCACAAAGAAATGCAAGCAAAAAGCCAAGTGTAAGTAACAGCTAGACATTACATGGCAAGCCCCACTCCCCCTATGCTCAGGTCAGAGCTTGGCTGTTTAGTTCTCAATCACAGAATAAGTCATTGTTACTCTTTGGTAGAAGAAAGCAAACTGAGGAAAAGAGAAGCAACCCTTTTAGGGAAAAGAAAGATCAGTAAAACTCAATAGTCAGCCTTCATCAGTTGGAGTGCAGGCTTTTATCTTCCCTTTCAAGAATATGTATGGAAGTGCTCGTCTTTTCCTTCAATCAAAACAATGAAAATTTTCTTCATGTGCTAATGAGAATTTTGAAGACATTTCTGAATGAATTTTGACATCATCTTTATGATTAAAGGAAATATGTTTAAATGGAAGTTTGGAAGATTGCAGCAAAACATCATCAAAACAAAACAGCATTTCAGCTCAGGAGGCATCTCATATTTGTGTATTAAAGGTTGTATTTTGAAAGTCCTGTTTATTATAAAAACTACCAACTACCGTGAAAAGCTTTATTTCAAAGACTCAGTGAGGCTTCAAAGAACATAGCACCCACCACAACATAGGCAGTCAATCTACTGAATGACTCAATGAATTAAGGACTTAAGATTTTAGTGTTTCAAAAATTCACTAAATGGTACTTTGCTTCAAACATTTGTATAAATCTGTATCTCTCTGCAAACTAATATATAGTGATGGCATATGTCTGTAGAATTGAATTATGTATGAACTGTATATAATTCCACTTTCTCTTCGACTGGCTATATTTCTAGGGAAGCTCCATTTCTTTATCCATTTATCTTCCTTTTCAAAGACCACTTCTCATGCTCTTCTTCCTTAAAGTTTTACAGGTTATATAGACTGATGTCTCTATATGTATATGTTTCCTGCTATACTAGGAACTTTTTAAGAAAAAGGGAAATTTTATTTGGCTTTCTATTCTGCTCTAGCATGGCACCCTATAGCTAACTTTATCATTCTGTATGCTAATTGCCCATTTGCTTAGAGAGGTACAGCCCTCTCATAATAAGATTTGAACCTTTAGATTTAGCCATTCCAGAACATCTTCATCATGTAAGTCAATAAACAAGTTTGAATTGTTTTTTGTCCCTTGAAGCCCAAAGAGCGCTCACAAAATTGATATTGGGCTAGGAGTGACAGCTCACACCTGTAATCCCAGCACTTTGGGAGGCTGAGGTGGGAGGTTTGTTTGAGCTCAGGAGTTCAAGTCCAGCCTGGGCAACATGGCCAAACCCCATCTCTACAAAAAATACAAATATTAGCCAGGCATAGTGGTGTGTGCCTGTAGTCCCAGCTACTTGGGACACTGAGGTAGGAGGATCACCTGAGCCCAGAGAGGTCAAGGCTTTAGTGAACCGTGATTGTGCCACTGCACTCCAGCCTGGGCAGCGGAGTGAGACCCTGTCTCCAAAAAAATTGATATTGATATCTAGAAGAGTGGTATTGAAAAGTAACATATCACAAAAGTGGAACTGGTCAATTGTGATTCGAATGCAGTACATTAAAGATACTCTTGCCTCCAGCTGGAAAATAGGCAAGCTCTATTGTGCAGTAGCTTATTAAACTCTTCCTATTGTATCCTAGGATTCAGACTTTGGGGACTTGATGTAAATACTTCAGCGTATTGAATTTCATTGATTACTGCTTTTGACCTTGAATAAGTGCCTATCGGGAAGATAAAAGCGTTGGTCCAAGCTTATGTGTCTGAAAGTAGACAAGGAGATACCTTCTGCTTATGGCCAGCAATATGAAATGACTGACAGATAATCATGAATCTTACCAGGTTGGAAGTGCTGTATACCCTGCTCCAAGCTAAATTTAATGTGAGTAAACTTTACGAAATAGGATATATCACAAGAGATAAGACTAGTACTAATCCCTTAGCTTCTTACCTACGACTTTATCCTGTGCATTTCCTGTGTAACAAAGGGTGCAATTACCTGTATTTTAAAGAACAGTTCATTGGGATTCTGCCATGGGCAAGAGAAAAATGAACTGTATCTCCACCACACCCTAACCTACTATTACATGTATTATCCCAAGAATGAGCAAGACAGATGCCATTTAACTAAGCATTGAGTCAATGGTCAAACCCCTAGGTCTGTTGCCTAAAGACAGAAATTCTGAGGCACAGATTGAAGGGCCATTGAAACAGCTAAGCATAAAGGAGTCCTTGGAGAATCTCCAGCCGGCCTGCGCACTGGGAGAATGGGGTGGAGCCATGAAAGTTCGCACCATTTGCAGGGAGGAGGAGCCTGGCCTTTCCTGTTCCTGTGTGGTAAACTGGGATTTAATCGGTGAGGTGGAGAGCCTGTTAATAGGACTTCATCTCACTTTGCTGTGTTGTTTTTCCTTTTTGCCCAATAAATTCTGTTACCCCTCACCCTTCAAAGGTCCAGCGAGCCTAATCTTTCCTGGTCGTGTGACAAGAACCGGTTTTTCCTATAACACCATGACTCAAGGAGATGTGTGTCTTTGGTTACCAGCCCATAACACTGACCAGATGCAAACTGGTAAAAAGCCGATTAAGGTTTTAAATGGATTAGATTGATAGTCTGCCTGAAAATAAGCCAAAACAGTGGGACACAGTTCCAAGAGACAGATTCTACTGGCATTGGTAGAACCCCTAAATTTCCCTGTTAAATGAACCAACGTTTTCATTTTTGTTAAAGTCCATTTGATGTGGGTTTCCATCACTTGTAACCAAGAGTCCTGACTAACACAAGGTTGAAGGAAATAGGAAGGAAATTAAACTATATTGAAAACTTATTATTTGTCAGAAACTGGGTAAGGTGATTTCCTGTATTCCTATCTAATGTTCACAATAACCCTGTGAGGTACGTAGTATCTTCCCTCATTTTTTTAAAGGAAATTGAAGTTCACAACATAAGTACACAATAAGTGCCTATGACCACATCATTAGTAAGTGGTGGATTCAGGATTCGACCAAGTCTGTTTGATGCTAAACCCGTATGGTACTATTTCTACTATACCACACTTCTCCTCAATAAAATGGAGATAATAACAGTGCTTGCCTCACAGGATTATTGTAAATACTTAGAATGTTGTTTGGCACATAGCAAATTCTGAAGAAACAAAATGCAAAAGGATAAAATAAATAAATAGGCAAACAGTGGATCAAGGGGTTCCTCCTTGACATGAGAATTTAATACCATCTATGAATGACAAGCTGTTTGAGCCTGGCAAATTCTGTGATGTCTAATAGCCTCCATTATTTAAAATCTGTAATCAGAAGATGATTATATTCACTCTCCAGCTTAAAAAGATTAATTATAATTGCAGTAAATTTTTAAAATATAAAAGCCACCTACAGTCAAAGCAGATTTAGTTGCCCCTTTTTCAGGACGGCAAAAACATGTTTATTGTATTAGAAAAACATTATTTGGACATCATAATTCTTTTAGGGTTTCAAGCTGGGAATTTTTAGCATGCACATTATAAACATTTCTCACTACGTAATACTACACACATGACTCAAACTTACTGATATCTCAACTAGAATCTGCCTGAAAATTTAGGCAACATCAACTTTGCTTTATGCAGAGTTTCAAGCTATAAAATACATTATTCATAATGAGTTAATTATTATCTCAGTGTACCATCATTCTATTTTTTAAATGATATTCAAAAGATTAAATATCCAGGAATTTAATCATAATTTGCATACACTAGTTTTAATAATAAGTAACAGTCTCTTGTTCAATGCAAAATTACAAAATTCTCAGACGAAAGATAAACTTGACACTGTAACCCAAACAGAGAAAGAATTTCCCTATAAAAAAAAGCTAATGACCAACCTCAATTGCTTGAGGCCTTTTTACAGTTTATTTTAATACATTGCCTCACATTATGCTTTCCTATGAAAAGTGGCAAAAATTATACCTATAATTTTGTTTGGGCCTGTGGTTTTCATTCAGCACATGGAGGATTGGGCTTAAATAATTTTCTGAATTCACGCCTCTACTTTCTTTTCTCTTGATTATATAGGTGCTTCTTTATCACTGAATCTTAGACAGGAAACAGTGACTGATGTGCAGCGTCCCCTCCGAATTACTTAGACTTGCATGGAGTAGAAACTGCCAGGTCATTGCAGCAATTATTTCCTCTCTGAAACCACTGTGAAACAGAATGACTGAACAGGAAAAACTCAGGCATCTCTGTGTCCTCCAGTCTCCAAAGCAAGTGTTTGTGATAACCAATTCTCTACACGTAAAGAGAAGAAGCAAGGTCTAAGTCTTATCAAATACAAGACACAGCGTTTTTCAACTTTGAAAATAAATAATATCTTGAAGTAAAAACTGTATGACTTCTCATATTTACCTTACTAACAGATTATAGTTTGCTCTAGTACTTCTTCCTGCACAGAAAAAAATAATAATAACTGAAACATATGGAGAAATTATACAGAATTAAATCATTTTATTTTGCAAGCATATGTATTCCTTTGAACATGTTACAGATCAGAGTTAAGCCTGGTTCTCATAATTTATCACTTAATCTTGGAAATGTGTTTAACCAAAACTTACTACAAATTCAAAATATTAGTGTCTGACAACTCTATTTAACATTTACACATTAACATTCTATACTTTATTACAGCGTTGACACAATATTCCATACTACTTCTTCAAAAACAAAACAGGTTTGCTATGATTCTAACCAAATGGTGCCTAGATATCAAAAGAAAAGCTTTTCCTAGTTTTTCCACCTTTAAAAATACTCATAGAATTTACTGGAGAGGAAAGGAAGAAGCCTAGAACAAAGTTTTATTTTCTAAAGCCACATGTTCCCATTTTGTGACAGATAGACAATAAATAAGATCTGCATCCTGTGATCAATAGAAATTTAGAGGTTTGGGTTTTACTATTTTTCCCTTGCTTGCCTTTAAAAAATAAATAGAGCTTGCCAATGACTTTATTACAAACAGCGCTTCAAGGTAAGCACAATAGAATTCTACTTTCCTGGTACACAGTGATGGCATGTTTTTTGTAAGTAAAAGATGACATTGAATTAAAGAACTTATTCCTTTAGAGGAACTCAATTATAGTCTTCTCTGGTATTTTTCAGAATCAAATTCAATGCTACATCTTGAGTTAGATTCTCACATGTTCCCTTGGCACAGATGTAAAGAAATGTTTCTCTGCCTTCCTCTTTGATTTTCCTCTTCAACTGGGTTAAAATCCAACTCTGGATTTTTGACAGAGACAGCTATATATAATGACAATTGTTAGAATACCCAAATTTGCCAAGTCCTCCAGCCTTCAGGGGCTACTCTTTTATTTAATATCCAACTATAAAATGATGCAAACTCTTATTGATCATACAATGAGAAGTCTAGCATCTTGCCTAAAATCCAAGGATTCCTGGGGAGCAGGGAGCTAAACGGGTGAAATCTCACCCCAAAATATGTACCCCCCCGATTTCTCAGTCCTCTTATCATCCAGTGTCTTAAAACTCTGACCATTTATGGGCCGGGTGCAGTGGCTCACGCCTGTAATCCCAGCACTTTGGGAGGCCAAAGTGGGCAGATCACGAGGTCAGGGGTTTGAGACCAGCCTGGCCAACATGGTGAAACCCCATCTCTACTAAAGATACAAAAATTAACCAAGCATGGTGGCGCACGTCTGTAGTCCCAGCTACTCAGGAGGCTGAGGCAGTAGAATCGCTTGAACCCTGGTGGTTGAGGTTACAGTGACCTGAGATCACGCCATTGCACTCCAGCCTAGGCAACAGAGCAAGACTCTGTCTATAAAAAAACAAACAAACAAACAAACAAAAAACAACTCTGACCACTTATCTCTTTCTACTTTGAAGCCCTTCATGCCCCTGGCTCCATATATGGCACTCTTCCTCCTTGAAGCTCCAAAGTGCCATTAACACATGCATTGTGGAGGTTAAGGAGGGCATGTTGAATCAAACCAAGACAAAGTGAGATGAGGCATTTCAAAAATCAAGCAGGAGAAGTGTCAAACCAGCAGCCCAAAAGTGGCAGTGAAGATAGAGGTACAGCTCAGAAAATACAAGGGAGATGGTTCCTGTCTTCAAGGAATATATATATACAGTCTATCAAGGCATTCCAAAACATACCTGAACCACAACTGCAGCTCAAGTTGGAGTCTTTGCTACACACTTAATGTCTTTTCAGGGTGGTGTTTTTCCTGTGATAAACCCAGTGATCAGAGACCTGTCAAAGTAAATAGGAAGCCAGAGAGTAACCAGGTAGTTAGTGCTGTGTTTCATAACAGGCCAGGTGATTGAAGACCTGTCTTGAGTGAATAACTGGACAGGAAGTGGCCAGTGAGGGCTAATGTTTTCAGAAGGTCTGACTGAACAGGAGCTGTATGGTCCCTTGTTTGGTAGGATGCCCAATATCTGCCAATCATTACACATGGATCAGTAAGAGAGGCTGTTCAGCCAGTTCAGCACACCGGTGTGATAATATTCTAATTCCTGACCAAACAGAGTCCACTTGCTTTACAGGAAGTCATTCCCAAACAAAGTGTTACTCTTTCATCTTCCTGATTTTATTCCTTGTTCCTTAGAGTCAAATTAGCACTTGCTAAATGGGTAACATTTTCTGAAATATACACCAAGCTGAGAATTCAAATAACTACTGGATTCTGACAATAAATAGGAAAGGTGGTAAAGAAAAGACATCTTAACAATGGGCAGTAGAAATATGTAATCAGAGTTGGGAATATAAATATAGACATGGGCAAGATTTTGTCAAAAAGGAATCTTTCAGGCACCCTTGTAATCTACTTAGATATTTCAGTGTTCGACCTTGAAGCAACTTCTGGCAAGTTGGATGGCATAATTTCCTAGAATATCATAGTAGATAAATCCATTAGCCTGGTGACCCTCACTTGGCATTTTCAAAGAAATTTACAGCCAGTAGTGATAAGGTTGTGAACACTGAAAGCTGCCTGGCTGATGAAAATTCTGTTTGGAAAAAAAAAAAAAATCTAGTCTGATTTCACATAGGAGTTCCACCAAACACACCCATGCACCCTTACTGTTAGAATGGATACCTTCTCAAAATATGCATTAAGCTCTCGGGGTATCACAGGCATTTTAAACTCTACTCCACTTTGAAATTATTTTTTCCAACCAATATGTTTTGAGACCTACTGTGTGCAAGACATTATGCTAGGTGCATGGAGAATGCAAAGATGAATAAGAGAGACCCTCATTCTTTCTCGTAATACATAAGACAGGCAAGTAACTACAGCAGAATAAGTAAGTGCTGAATAGAGATACCAGTACTCTACTGGGAGAGCTCAGGAAAAAAAAAAAAAAAAGTGATTGATTCTGATCAACAAGGATTAGGGGAACCTTAATTGAGGTGACAATTGACTCATAGCAACCAAATTAAGTCACATTCTTTGTAGAATCAAACAAGAATCCACATTCTTTAGCTGGATTTAATTTGCAATGGGAAAACTGCCCAGAGATTACCCATCCTACAATGGGAGAAATGTTATTAATGAAACAAAAGAGCTTTCAGCCATGTCATCAAGAATGATACAACCTAAGAGACTATCAGCAAATAATATCTGTTCCCGTGGGAATTGCTACATGTTTCAAAAGTATAAAATATTTAAATCAAGAAGAACAATGTCATGACTCTTACCTGTAGAAAAATAACATTTTGAATACTGCCTAAAGAAGCAGGAGGACATAAAGATTCTATCATTAGAAAGATGTACCATAGAATAGAACAGGAGTATTTGCTTGGCTCAAGCATGACCGAGATGCACTTTTCTCCCAAGACTACCAATTATTATTTTGCAAATCAAGAGTATTTTAGAAACAGTACTTTGTGGGGTTTTTTGTTGTTGTTTGCTTGCTTTTTGTTTTGTTTTTCGGGGGTTTTTTGTTTTGTTTTGTTTCGTTTTTTGAGACGGAGTCTCACTCTGTTGCCCAGGCTGGAGTGCAGTGGTGTAATCTCGGCTCACTGCAACCTCCGCCTCCTGGGTTCAAGTGATTTTCCTGCCTCAGCCTCCTGAGTTGCTGGGATTATAAGCACCCGTCACCATAACCGGCTAATTTTTTTTTTCTTTTTGTAATTTTAGTAGAGACGGGAGTTCACCACGTTGTCCAGGCTGGTCTCGAACTCCTGACCTCAAGTGATCCATCTGCTTTGGCCTTTCAATGTACTGGGATTATGGGTGTGAGTCACTGGGCCCGGCCAGAAACAGTACTTTGAATAAGTTCTGTGGTACTATTTTTAAGGTAAAACATCTCCACTTAATATTATTTCCCAACCTTGAGCTTGTGTTAGCAATATTTTATAATTAGTGACTTGTTTGCTTGCTTTTTGTATGCATCTAAGTAAAGAAAAACAATTACTGAGCATCTACTACACACAAAGCAAGTTCTCTGGTTGCAATAAGGATTCGGAAAAAAATGTGCTTCTGTCTTCCAAGAGCTCCCAATTGAGCGGTGGAAACACACATGTAAATATGGTCCATAAAAAGCAGATTGCATGCAAAGATGGAAGGAATCAAATTAATAAAAACAAAAAACAGAACAAAAAAAACAGACTGTAATGAATTGGTGGCTTTATTTTTCTCCTTTCTAGCGTAAACAAAATTAAGTTAACATTACATAATTAACTAGTAGCCTTTTGATTACTAATGTTATCATGCATCCCAATCCCATATAGGAAAATAATTTAAGGATAACACTAATGTGCAAAGTACTTGAGGAAAGGGAATATATGCTAGTTAGCATGGATCAATAGCATATATCAATGTATCAGTGCTGGATGACCCCTTGCTTGGCAAAATTGCAAATTCACAAAACTGTCAAAATCACAATTATTTTATACATACAAGCAAAGCAGAATTGGCTCGTAATCTAACTCTTATACATCCTTGCAGACTTTTAAATTTATTTACCTGTTGTATCCTTATTTTCCAAAATAAAAGAAAACCAGTATATAATTATAGAAGAATCTACATAAAGCAATCTAATATATACCATAAGCCTACATTCTCAGTTAGACCACACGTATTTGATGTCAGAATGAAGTGGAAGGCTAGATGGTCAAGAGTTTATTTAAAATGGTAAATAAATCATATCAGGAATATTTTAATAATAAATATGGTGAAAGAATGTAGAATATTTTTCAAGTACATGTCAAAACTAGGGCACAAATGAATTTAGGGGGAACATCCAATAAAAATAATGAAATGAGGATATCTTGACAATTAAAATTATTATTATTATTATTACTATTTGAAACAAGATCTCATTTTGCCACCCAGCCTGGAGTACAGTGGTACAATCACGGCTCCTTGTAGCCTTGATATTCTGAGCTCAAGCAATCCTCCCACCTCAGCCTCCTGAGTAGCTGGGACCACAGGCACGGGCCCATGCTATTTTTTTTTTTTTTCCCATAGAGGCAGGGACTCCCTGTGTTGCCCAGACTGGTCTTGAACTCCTGGACTCAAGCAATTTTCTATGCTCAGCCTCCCACCATGCTGGGATCATAGGCATGAGCCACTAGCACTCAGCCTAAAATTATTTTGAAGTCTTTTTGTGACCCAGGTATTTAGAAATACTTCTTGTTTGGCAAAATTTCAATCCATTTATACACTCAAGAACTATTTATTAAACACCTACTCACTAGTGGGCATTGGGTGCACAGTGATGATCAAGACAGACACAGTCTCTGTCTTTGTGAAACCAGAACCATCCTATCCATTAGGCATGGTAGGCACAGTGCCTAGCGCCCACTATACTTTATAGGAGCTCATGAAATAATTTCTTTTAAAATGAGAATAAAAAATGAATATAATATCCAGGATCAGTTGCATTAGTCTTTAGACCAATGCAGTCATAAAGTAAAATTTTAATAGTTTTTATGGAGAAGGGGACCCTTGAAGGCAAAAGTGGCTGGGGCTCAGGAAAGTCACAATGCAGGCCTGTATGGAGTTTACACTCTATTAGAAAAGGCTGCCAAATAATTAAATAAAACAAATTGCATTACACAAAGTGCTGAAATAAGGTAAATGCAGGATGCCATGGGAATTCATCTTGAGGAGTCACTGAGCCAGGCTCAGTGGCTCACGCCTGTAATCCTAATACTTTGGGAGGCCCAGGCGGGTGGATCACCTGAGGTCAGGAGTTCGAGACCAGCCTGACCAACATGGTGAAACTCTGTCTCTACTAAAAAATACAAAAATTAGCCGGGCATGTTGGCGGGTGCCTGTAATCCCAGGTACTCGGGAGGCTGAGGCAGGAGAATGGCTTGAACCAGGGAGGCGGAGGTTGCAGTGAGCCGAGATCACGCCACTACACTCCAGCCTGGTGACGGAGCAAGACTCTGTCTCAAAAAATGATAATAATAATAAAATAAATAAATAAATAAACTTCTCAAAAGCCTCAGAGGACACATGAAAGATGATAAGTGTAGAAGAGGAAATGCATTGGAGTAAGAACATGCACAGATTTGAAAGAAAGAGAGATCACGACAAGTGGGAATAATGCCAAGCGCTTCTGTAGGGTTAGACCAGTCGTTCTCAATCCAGGGTGATTTTCTCTACCAGAGGACATTTGGCAGTGCCTAGAGGCATTTTTGGTTGTCACAGCAGGAAAGGGATGATGCTGGCAAGAGGCCAGGGGTGCTGCCAAACATCCTACAATGCACAGGACAGCTGCACATGACAAGGGACTATCCTAACCAAAATGTCAATAGTGCAATGCTGAGAAACCCTGTGTGGGAGAATTAGAATTGGAGTTTTTTAATAATTAGTATTTGCCAGTCTGATATCCAGAGATGGTATCATAGATAGATAGATAGATAGATAGGTAGATAGATAGATACACATACATATATACACACACACACACACGCACATATAATTTGCTATTATTTTTCCTTTTTTGGTGTATTTTCTGTTTGTGTCCTTTGGAGACATTTCAATTGGTTATTGATCTTTTGCTTAGTGTCATGGAAGAACTCTTTATATATCACAGATAGAAAATGCATGTGTCATAAATGTTATAAATATTTTCCCCACTTTATCGTTTTCCTTGTTTCATTTTTTCTGTGCAGTTTCTTTTATTGATTCAAATATGTTGCTCCTGTCTTTCATATTTTCTGCCTTTATATTATAAAAGCTATTTTTGATCCAAATTGCATAAACTGGTTATTTTAATACAATGTGATAAAGTATAGCAGTAGAAGGATGTACCAGACTATCAGTGTGTCTGTTCCATACCAAGACAAAATGTGGTATTTCTTGTACCCAGGCAAACCTGAGGAGCAAAAAAGTGACAATATTTATTTATTTTTATTGTCCTATGTAGGTTTAAGTGCCTAGGAAAGTGCCTGCCACATAATAGGGTCCCAATAAATATTCATTAAGTGTTGAATGAACAAATAAGTGGTATGTTATTATTGGTATATAATTATAGTTTATATAATAGCATAAAATATTTATATTGGTAAATATTCTTTATGAAATTGGATGAGTAGAAGAGATCATACACTTTACTCCTAGTAATACTCCTTCAAAACTATGTCTAAATCTAGAGCTTTCAGGCCTCAAAGTCGTCCTAGGAGTATACAGTACATCAGGATTAGGGCTGGATCAGATGACCTTGAAGACATCTATACACCTGCAGATCCTGTTCTCAATCCAAATTGACTATCGTTTTTGTTTTGAAAGAAAAGGATTGTTCCTTCCCCCAGCTACACACACACGCACACGTACATTTTAAGTAAAAAGTGAAAGTTCCTCTGGCCTTCATCCTACTTCCCAGAGGTTTGATGTGTCTATTTTTTTAAAATGTATTTCTTATAAGCATGAATTTCTTCCAGATTGCTCTGATGCAAGAAATAGCACATTTTGTTTCTTTTTGATTTTCAAATCATATCAGACTTGGTTCTGAACCCTCACATCCCTAGCTGATAGGGCATTCACTATCAGTCATTACTGCAGCTTCCTTCCTCATCAGATTCTATAGACTTCTCAGAGCTAAGCCACAGAAAAATGAGGGACAAGGGGTTAATCCTTAATATCTGGCAGTCACCATCATTCCTAGTGTTCCTGCTACTCAGTGATGCACTGAATTCTGGTTCTTTTTTATTTGCAAGGCACTGTTGCTCAGTACTGCATATGGCAGGAAGCAGGATGGCAAACCATGCCTCCATCGACTCCTGCATTTACCCCAGGGGATGCTCACTGCTCCTCTCAAGGCAAGGCCATGGATCTTTTTGATCAGTCTCCAGCATATACCTCCCCACTAGAGTGGTACTGCTACCTCCCTAACCACAGTTTCAGCAATAACCAGTTTGACAGCAAGTAAAAACCTCTACAGCAACTCCAGACTTTACCAACAAAGCCCTAGACAGGTGTTATTTTGTGTTCATTTTAGGAGTGGTTTTGGTTTGTGTATTTTTCCTCTAGGGGATCTTCCTGTTAAGGAATGAAAGAGAGAAACGAAGAAAGAAAAAGAGAGAGAGGAAGAGAAAGAGAGGAAGGGGGTAGGGAGGAAAGATAAGGGAGGGGAGAGGAAGGGAGGGGAAGAGATGAGAGGGAAAGGGGAGGGAGGAGATGAGAGGGGAGGAGAGAAGGTTGGAAGAAAGAATGAAAGAATGGAAGAAAGTAACAGCTGTTAACTTTACCCACCTTTCCACCTTCCATCCCCACTACGGAAATTGATTTCCAGAAACGCACTGGCTTTGTGCCAAGCAAGATGAGTTTAGGACTCCAGGAATTGTATTCAATTTGAGGAAGATCTTTGTAGAGCAGCAACCTAAGATTTGGTTAGAGTGGATTTCCACTTAAAATGACAACATCAAGAGACTGTATTATTGGAAAACCATTGCAAGTGAGAATGAAGCAAAGCATGGACTACTTTAGGAAGAGTACACTTTAGAGTCCTTTAGCAGTAAATGGGCAAAGTTATTTTATGATATCTTTACAAGGCTTTGCTTTTCTGAAACTACTCAGAGTTGCAGCCAGTTTTAACACGAACAAAAAATACCTTTCCAAGAGTGTTCTGACACTAATTTTGCATCAAATTAATTGGCATAGTTTTTCAACCCCGGAGTATCAGTATTACAATCACGCTGCCATTTAGACTGCCTAGTGTTGATCCATTTCACTAAAAACATGACTGGAAGAGTTGTGGGAACTTTTCTGCCACCTTAAAGGAGAAAAAGCCATGGCTTCAGAGAATGGATTCGATACATTGTTTACATTACTTGGCTCATTACAAAGATTGCGTAAAAGAAATTATTAAACACTAGATGATGTATAAATAATCAGTCCTCATGTCTTTGGAGGAAACAAAAGAATATCTCTCTCTCTCTCACACACACACACACACACACACACATACACACACACTTAAATATCTCAGAGGAAAAAGTATTAATATTTGACAGCACCCACAGCAACTTTCTTTTCCCAGTTTAGAAGTGGAAGCAGAAGTGAGGGGTGAGTTAAGGTTCAAAATGACAGGGCCTCCTTGAGACTTATTCTTTTTTTTTTTGTTTTGTTTTGTTTTGTTGGGGGGACGAAGTCTTGCTCTGTCGCTCAGGCTAGAGTGGTGCAATCTGGGCTCACTGCAACCTCCGCCTCCTGGGTTCAAGCGATTCTCCTGCCTCAGCCTCCCGAGTAGCTGGGATTACCGGCGCCCGCCACCATGCCCGGCTAGTTTTTGTATTTTTAGGAGAGATGCGGTTTCACCATCCGGCCAGACTGGTCTTGAACTCCTGTCCTCGTGATTCACCCGCCTCGGCCTCCCAAAGTGCTGGGATTATAGGCATGAGCCACCGTGCCCTGCCGAGACTTATTTTTAAGGGCATTTCCTAACTCATGGATGACCAACCTTGCCCGGTCTCTCTCTAAATAGTTATAAGTTTTGGTAAGTAAAGTGAATTTTAGTAAGTTAATTCATCACTCTGGATTTTTGTCTCCTCATCTGTAAAATGGGATGATAATAAATTCCCCTATCTGCTATTGCATGAAGCCATCTTATGGAAGGTTGAAATAAGGTGATGTCTGTAACATTTTTTCACAAAATACAAAATTACAGTTTTTTCTATTCCACATTGTTTTAGCCAGGAAATATACTAGCTGTTCAAGATAGAAAACTGAATTCAATAGAGTCACTGTTCCCATGGGTCTTATAGTACAATGTGTTCAGCAAGCAGCAGATCTTCTTTCACTGCCAAATATTATGATCATCACTGTGCTAAGTGATGGGGTTATGAAGATGAAATATAGGGTCCTTAGCCTCAAGAAGCACACAGTCTGAGAAAGAGGCATTCCCATAAACTGACAACTACAAAACAGCACAGTAAATGCTGTGATCGAGACGAGCACAAAAGAGGAATGGCTTAAATGCAATTCTGTTCACTTCTAATGTACTCTGTCTGCAACCAAGGGACACTGCCACCATGTCACCAGATTGACTTGGGTATGCTCTTTTGAGCAGTCACTTTCCTCATATGTCTGGTTAGCTGAGAAAGAAATTAGCACAACTTGTATTCAATTACCATTTTATGATTAGAAAACAGAAATCTTTAAAAATAACATTAATGTGTGGAGCAGATAGTCATCAGAGGCGAATTTTAAAAAGCACATTAACTCCTAAGTATAATTTGTTCTTTCACACTAATAGTTAACAAGCATTGTTTAGAGCAGGTCCATATATTTCACATTTTAGCCTTCAAGATCAAAATATCTGTTTATCGTTGGAGAAATATCTTAGAGCAGAATTGCTCTTATTAACAATATAATTTAATCTTACTTGAAATATTTCAGCAAAATAAATTAAAAATTCCCGCTAGAAACACATAAGAGTCACCTAAGGAAATTCCTGCTCTAAGCACTTAGCTGATGTGACATATTGTTGTGCAGGAACTCTTTTTTAAGAAAATAAAGTAGCAGGTTTTCCCAAGATAACATCCCATGGGAGCTGCAAAATTTATTTTTTAAAAGTATAATTTTTTTCTTTAATATGCTGCCATAATTCTAGGACAGCAGTCTCTCTCTGGGGAAAAAAAAAAGGCATTCAAGTGGCTGCCATCTGTATAGTCCCATTCCAAATGATAGGAACAAGCTGGTTCAGAGGCTGAATGACAAATATTATGAATTTCAAACAAATCTAAGCCTGTCATTCTTTTCAGCTCTGATGCTCAAGAAATCATTTAAAACATTTGATAACCATGTCATTGCACACCCTGAGAGGTGGTTTGATTTCAGGGATTACAATTACCTGAGAAACACAGAACCATTTGCCTTGCAGAAGCTATTTAGATTTGAAGACCTTTTCATCACAGCCCTGAAACTTCATCTTACATCGTCTCCCGACATGAGCTGACTGTATTATGCTTGAAACTGCACTGAAAGCTGCAGCACTCCCATCACTGCAGGCTTGTTTTACTGACAAGCCATGCAGATAGCATTAGTATGATAGGCTGTGGCATATACGCGTACTTTTGAGAAAAGAGGTTAAATCCTAGAGGGAACAGTGTTTGGGGAACAAATGATTTAGCAATAGGAAGGATTCAGCCCCACCAAAGCAAAAGGACTAAACGGGTATTTAGCTCTTTAGGGACACATCCAGCTTTGTATCAAGGTCAAGGAAAAGCATGAAATCAATTAGAGTAGATATTTACAGGCACTTAATATTTGATGATGCTGATATTTAAAGAGAAAGGACAAGGAATTCATCTTTTCTGTGTGCCATTAATTTATAAATATTCTACATTTAAAAATAAAGTTTTTCACAGAAATGATGTCCTTTTATCATCTTTCTTTTGTGAAACATATTTCTTGTTTGACTTGTTTTCAATAATTGAACTATATTAAAGCACACCATTTAAAATGCCTCTTCATTTAACCTCAAAGTAATTAAATCAGCAATAGGCATGTATTATGAATAATTTTATCAATCAATGTCAGCATTTCAAATGTTTGAAATTGTGCAGTAATATCCAAGATAATGATCTCAGAAATACAGGGGAGGCATCGTGATTCTTAATGTGTATTATGACATTTATAAAATGTTATGGAGAAAAAAATCAGAAAGAAAAAAAGAAAATGAGCTATTCAAGGATTAAAGGTACGCATGTCAATTTCATGAAGTGGTTCAAAATTAGCGTTTTATTCAGAATGAGCTAATTTTATGATTATTTTATAATCTCCAGACCAATAGACCAGACTCCACTTCAGAGATGTTCAGGTAACATTTTTCTAGTTTAAGGTTTCTCTTTGCTTAAAGTTTGCCTATGTGGAAAATAATATTTGTAACCATTAAAAGTTTCATCTAATTTTACATCACTAAGTGATAATAGCCTCAGAAGATTTCTTGCCTTCAATGGCTTGCTTGTTTCTTCAAGACTTTTGTTATCAAGGTTTTAAATTGTTCCCTGGGATATGTGGGAATAATCATATCACTGACCTCAAAATCTGAATTCAGTGGCAACAATTTTATTTCAAGTTTTGAAAGATGCAAAACAGCAATTATGTTATTAAAGGTCCATTGGACATGGTATGACTTTACTTTTTAAAATGACTTGTTTCAGGAGTTATTTTCCTTTTATCTAGAAGCTCAATAGATTCTTTCTAAAATCCAGTATGCATAAATCCTCTTCAAAATTATCAAATATATTTGAAAGTAAAAAGGTTTTTATGTTGAATTGTTTTCAACTTTAAATACTTGCTTTAGAATGTTATCTACCCTGTTTTTCATATACAGTTACATATTGCAACAATGACATACAGTCATACATTGTGTTATTATTGTGAATTTGGAATGTCAGGGACATTTTCAGTTTTTAAGGTGTTTTGTTGATCGCTTGCATAATAAAGTGAAACTTAGGCTTATATTGTTTCATCATCACCCTCTTTTTCCTTCTATTTCTGTACTGAACATAAATCACGCATTCAAAAACCATTTTTGTTAAGTATTGTGGGAGACACAAAAGAAGTATAAATGTATATAGTATTTTCCCTCAAAGACATGCCTTCTCTAGGAAGTGAAGACACATATACCATTTAAGAGAAAAAAAAGGTTAGGTACCAACATGTATGACACAGCAGGAGTTACAATAGAAATTCAAAAACATTGAGATTCACATTGACCGAAATGTACATAGAAGGGTTCCCAGAAGTGATAGGACTTAAACTGAGTCTTAAGGGATATTGGATTAAGATGACATGAGGGGCAAGGGTATTCACAAGGAAGACAAAGAAACAAAAGATCAAGAAATAATGAATGGAGACTGGTTTAGATAAGTAGAAAGATTCTGATGGGCAGCAGGAAAAGATAAGGTTGGAAATAAATTGAGGTCTGATTTTGAAAGAACTCAAATACTAAAGTGGGGAGTTTGGACTTGATATTTCTTGGCTTGGGCTAGGCTTGCGGTGGTAATGCGGTAGCAGAGATTAGTATAAGAAGCCTAGGAGAGGAAGCGATTTAAAATGTCTCTTCATTTAACCCCAAAGTAATTAAATCCTAGTAAGTGTTTGTTGTGTACTGCTTAGTTGGTAGAATATAATAGGGAGTGAAGATTCTAAGATGACTTCAAGGAATTGAGATTTCAAAACAGAAAGAAGTGTTTGTATTAGAAATTTTACTATACTTTCTGGTTCCTTTAAAAATAAGACTCTAGCCCCCAAACAGTGCTTAAGCCATGTAAGAGGAATGGTGAAACAAATGAACCCAATTTGTAGAATGAGTTTCTGAACTGTCCTTCAATTCCACCCTGCTTTTTCCTGTCTTTGAATCATTCACCTTCTAAATCTCCTTTCTTTCTCCAGCTTCTTTTCTGCTCCGCCACACCAATTTCTGAGACTCTAGTTAGCTACTTTTTTTCTAGATGTTGCTCCTTCTTTGACGTTCGACCTCCTTGGGCAAAGCCTAAGTCATCTTTCCTTTCTGGTTTACACTGGGAAAACACTGACTTAGAGAAAAATTAGGAAATTTGAGAGGAAAAATCATTGGGATGGGGGGAAGGTGATGAATTTGAGTGTGATGTTATTGATTTTGTAATGATAGTGGGATTTACTATCATATACATAATCCCTGATAGACAGTTGGAAATACTAAATTCAAAGTTAAGGCCTGGCACAGTGGCTCACACCTGTAATCAATCCCAGCACTTTGAGAGGCTGAGGCAGGTGGATCACTTGAGCCCGGGAGTTTGATACCAGCCTGAGCAACATAGTGAGACTGTGTCTCTATTAAGAAAAAAAAGAAGAGAGAGAGAGAGAGAGAGAGATTAAAATTGGAAGTTAAGGTTGAAATGTAGATTTGGGGGTCTTCACCAATAGTAATAGTGCCTCCCAGAGACACTCAGCAGTGTTCTTGTCTCTTTACCCAACAATGGACATCAGAGTTAAGGAGAGATGTTTAAGCTATACAGTAATATCTTTGTGTTAAATCTTATTAAATCCTTGCAACAACTTTATGAGAGTGAGATAGATTATTTTAATTTCTTGTCAGGTTTTTTTTTCTTATTTGATCAAGAACTTGATTTTTATAAAGATTTATATACATACTTACCCAAGACTGATTTTTTTCTAAGGTCCTACACACATAGACCAGTCCTTATTTTCATGACTGGTCTAATTATCCCTAAAATTGTCTGATTCTGCTGTCTTTTCTATCAGCATGCACAGTCTTGCTCTCAAAAACAACTGCGATTAGAAAAATTGCATATGTTAAAAAGAAGGCCAGCTTGAGGAAATTTGGTCTATAACACACAGATCTTCTATTCAGCTAAAAATAAAGCAAATATGTTAGGGCAAGCATTAAAGAGAAAAAGACTCGCTATCCCTTGAGGGATATGTTTTCAAACCATTGGTTACTGTGCCTGGAAAAACAATAGACTCTGGAAAGAAATATGCCTTTTTATTCTTTATATACTAATTATCCACTAAACATACCACACTATATTAGAGTTCTATTTAAAAATCATTTTGTTATATACCATCAAACAAAGCCATAAATATAAAACCCCAGAGAATGGCAGAACATTCAGTAACTACAAGGCATTATAAGGCATGAGTGGGAAATTAGAAACATGGAAAACTCTTTTTTTTTTTTTTTTGAGATGGAGTCTTGCTCTGTCACCCAGGCTGGAGTGCAATGGCATGATCTCAGCTCACTGCAACCTCTGCCTCCCAGGTTCAAGCAATTCTCCTGCCTCAGCCTCCTGAGTAGCTGTGTATATAGGTGCATGCCACCACGCCCAGCTAATTTTTGTATTTTTAGTAGAGACGGGGTTTCTCCATGTTGGCCTAGCTGGTCTCGAACTCCTGACCTCAGGTAATCTACCCACCTCAGCTTCCTAAAGTGCTGAGATTACAGGCGTGAGCCACCGCGCCTGGCATGGAAAACTCTTATTCACTCCTTTGGATCACCGAATCATAGAATTGAAAGGAATTTGGGGAAAAAAAATGTAGTTCAGTCACTTTCATTTTAAAGAAGGAACAATTGCTCAGAGAGATTGTGAAAAGCTTAAGGTGATATAGCTAGTAAATAGTAGAGCTCAACCTCGAATCAAGTTCTTCTGACTTCCAGTTCAGTGCTCCACATTGCTTGTACCAATCATTAGGTGTTGACTAAATGAATGAACCCAAAATGATTACTGAGTTCCGACTGTGTGCTTACCAACATGGTATGTGTTGAAGAAGAAGCTAAAGGTTTTTTTTTTTAATAAGAAAAAGAATTTTTAAATTTTAAATCATAAAAATTTATGTAAATTTTAAAATTTATATAAAGTTAGTGTACAGTAGTTAGAAGCAGTTAACAAGTAGTATCAGAATAATATATAAACAAGTGTTCAACGGCCACAGGGTGTTGACTCATGAAGAGAAAAAAGTAGGTCAGAAGAACTGGATAGAGCAGAAGTAGGGAAGAATCTACTATCTGCTCCAAAGCTACTAGATACAGTTCTAAGGAGTCATTCTTTGACAAGGCCACGTGTTGCCAACAATATAACAGGAGTAAAAAGATATTCTATATTCACCTTCCTCACAGGGTACATATAGAAAAGTCGATGAGAGATAAAATTTGCTAAGGAATTTTAAATTCCCTCCTCCTAAAAAAAATAGCTGTATTCACCCTTGATGTGTAACTATTCAAATTCCTGCCAAAGCATTAAAAAGTAGGTTCTTTAACTCTAAGATTTTAGATTTTACAGACATATGATAAATATTATGGTCTCTTGTTTTCTGGCTAATAGCACATAACTCCAGAAAAACAAAATAGAGAAGCTTAGAGCAGAAGTCTTCATCCAGGTGGAAGCATTTAGTACCAAAAATTGCTTTAAATTAATAGTTGTTACAAAGAGACGAAGATGAAAATGTATATTTAGCAAATGATTTGAGGCAACCAAATGAGAAAAAGGAAAAATGGGCAAGCAACATTATTGTTTGGTTTTGCTCGTTTAAAATAAAATGATTATACTACAGATATTAAATTCACAAAGGTATATAACCTGTTTCAAGAAAAAATTGCATCATCTGTTGAGAAATTTTAAAATACATTTGTATCGCCATTAAATCAGTTTTTAGCATAAAAGCATCCTTTTTTGTCTTTACTTTTTTGATTAAAAATAAAACCACTGCTGTGTTCCCTTAGAGCCTAAAATTTTGCTGACACATAGTAGGAACTTATTAAATAATTGTTTAATTTTGCCATGTCAGGCTCTTTTCACCCTCTAAATGTATTAACATTTAATTTTGATTGTTGCTTAGGCCACAAGGGCTACACAAAGAGACTAACAGCAATTTGAAAACATACTTTCAAAGTCACTGCATAAACAATACTAAAATTAGATAGTCTTGTGGAAAAAAGTCATTTCTCTTCTTCCTGTGGAAACATTAGGGATTAAAACTTACAAGACCTTCCAGAGCCTCAGTGTGGGTCAGAACAACCAAAAGAAAGAGAAAGAGAAAGAAAGAAAACAGGGGAAAAATAGCAGGTTAGCATGACACAGAGGATCAAATATCACTCTATATCGCTAACCCCCAGAGAAAAGTGAATAAGCCGAGCAAGAAGATTATACGTACTGTTCCCTAAGAACAGAAAACTGAAATTGAGGCTACTGCCAACTTACATTCCTTACATACTTGGCTTGAAACATATTAGAGGAGTTTGGAGTTGGGATCACTAGCTTTGGATTCAGGTAGACAGGAGTATGCCTTCCAGTTCTGCACTTTACTAGATGTGAGACTTTAGCGTTATTTTGACATTGGAGGCAGTATCAATAATAGCAGCTATTAATAAGCATAGCCTTTTTAACTTCTTAAGTTACTATTAGTGTTTAGATTATAGACATCCATGATGTTTAGTCCTAAAAGGCAATTTATTTCTGCCTAAAACTAATACTCACACCATAGATACTATCGGTTTGCCAGTAAAACCTTGTTAGAATATTTTAAAGCAAAACTTGTATCACACTAATAATATCTCCAAAGTCAGTGCAAACAAAAATCATTGCTCTAATCAATTTCCTAAAAAATAAACATAAATGAGTGCCTACTATGTGTCGAATGCTTTTCAAGGCACTGAGAATACAGCAATAAATAAGGCTCCATACTTTCCCTTAAGTAGCTAACAATTTGGTGGGAGAAAACCTTTATAAACCTTTATAAACATTTATAAAGGGGTAGTGAGGAGGTCCATTATTTTAAATTCAACATGTCATTTGGCAGAATAAAACTTAGGATCAGAAACGGGTCTAAATATCCTTGGCTCCACTTCCCATAGTATCCCATAGTACTGCTAACTACAACTGGAGATTGTAAGTAGGTTGCCATTAAAATGCAAGCCGTCTAAATTTACTAAAAACAATTACATTTAGAAAATAGAAAAGAGTGATATTCCATATCACAATAATCATCCGCTCTTTAAATTCTAAAAGTAACAGCTTACATAAAATTAGCATTTCATTTTTTTAGAGTATAGAATTTACAAGGAACTGTACTTTATATAATCTCATTTGACCCCCATAAATCCACAGTAAAGCAGCCATTCTTTTACACATTTTCTAGGTAAGGAAACTAAGGTTTCAAAAGGTAAAATGAGGAGATTGAGTGGATATGGCACACTGGGAAACAGGAACTGGTGCCCTCGGGGATTAGAAAAAGTAAGAAATGCCCAAAAGATGAAATGACAGAAAGAGGAAGGAAGGGAGGAAGGGAGGGAGGGGCAGCCCAAAGGTGCACAAGAAGGGCTCCTGAAGAGTGGGAAGAGCTTCAGGAATGCTTCTAGTGCAGAGATGGCAGAGAATTAAATATAAACAGACCGTGGGGCAACCAAATGATAACAGGCTTGAGTCCCACAAGAAGCAGCCAAAAAGTTTGACCCCATCCTATTACCCCAATCATGGCTTTGCATCAGACAGCAAACAACAGAGTTGCCTATGTTTCCTGTCTTCGTTTCTTCTCCTCCACACTCTTAAGATCACTCTAATCAGCTCCCAGCCCTCTCCTCAAGTCCACCAATACTGCTCTCATTAAGGGGACTATTGAACTCCAAATTGCTAAATCTATAATTAATTCTGTCTTCATCTTACCTAACCTGTTAGCAGGATTGAACACAATAGACTACACCACTTGTTGCATATCCAAGAGACAGTTCAAACTCAACATGTTCAAACCTGAACTCCTGATCTTCTCCCAAACACACTTTACCTGCAACCTTCTTCATCTCAGTGGATGGCAATTTCATCCCTCCAGTTGCTCAGGCCAAAAGCCTTTACGTTTTTAAAAAATTACTTATAAAAATAAGTGTATATATCAGAAGTCTAATGTTTGAAGATTTCTTACAAATTGAACAAATCTATGTAACCAGCCCAAGATCAAGAAAGAGAACTTTACAAATACTCCCCAAACCTTCCTTAGACTACCCCTTTCCAGTCACTAGCTCCCCCTGAATAAAACGAATGGCGTCTCTCAGAATGCAATGCAAAGGACAATAAGGAAGAAAAGTTAGGAAACAAGGAGTATATATCCGGAAGTTCCAGCATTTATCTACTACAAATGCCAAATGAAAAAGAAAAGTTAAAAAATGGATAGGAAGTAACAGATAAAGCAATAATCATAGAAAATGTTCCAGAACTAAAGAAAGACATGAGCCCTCAAATTTAAAAGGCCCATCAGGTGTCAAGAAGGATGTATGGAAAAGGACCCATACCTAGACACACTGTGGTGAAATTCCTGAACAATAAAGAAAAAATTTACTAATAGTTACCAAAGAGTAAAACACATTGCCCTATGTCATTGATTCTTGCACCTTGCAATGAAAATTCCGATGTCATTGATTTTGAATTTTCATAGGCAACATTGTGAAAGAAGAAGATGGGACAATATATACAATAAGAAAATAAGGTTTTCTTCAAAGCTCTATATCATCTTTATATTTATGTTATGTTATTACAAAAATATATTAAAAAGTCTGCATTCCAAAGCAAAAAAGGTCCATAATCCCATCACCTGACCAAATCAATGTTTTCATTTATCCGGGTTTCCTTCTGGTTCTTGTTTATATGCATATTCAAAGTTCACACAATTGCAATAGTATTAAAGGTGGAAATTATATTCTACTTGCTTGCTTTATAACATACCACGAGAGTTTTTCTATTTGGTAGCCTTTCTTTGTTTCTTATCTTCTGCCACCTCTTCTTCTCTCTCATTCCTTCCCTCCCCTACTCATGGTAACCAATGTTAACCTGACGTATACATTTCCACAACTCTGTGCATGGTCATACAAACATATATCTACATGTTACTTCTTTCCTTTGTCAGGGTTTTTTTTTTTTATTATGTTAGTTTAAATTCATTTATCTGCAACTTGTTCTCATGTAACAGTATATCATGAACTTACATCTCTCAAGGTTGATATTGTTTATAATGAGTCCTACTCATAATTTTCATTAGAAGAAAAATATTTCATGATATTCAAATTTAAGAATAATTTCAGATTGTTTCCAGTTTTTTCTGCTCATAATATTCAGATAGTTGCCAGTTTTTCCAGTATATATATTAAACAGTATTATAATAAACACGTTTATAAATATAGTACACTTTTTTTTTTTTTTGAGACAGACTTGCTCTGTTGCCCAGGCTAGAGTGCAGTGAGATGATCTTGGCTCACTGCAGCTTCAACCTCTCAGGCTCAGGTGATTCTTCCATGCCACCCCACCCCCGTATCCCCCTGCACCCCAACTACCACCCCCACCCCTATCCACCTTCCAAGTACCTGGGACTACAGGTGAGCATCACCATGCCTGGCTAATTTTTGTATTTAGTAGAGGCGGGGTTTCGCCATGTTGTCCAGGCTGGTCTTGAACTCCTGGACTCAAGTGATCCCTCCACTTTGACCTCCTAAAGTGCTGGGATTAAAGGCGTGAGCCATGGCACCCAGTCTATAGATATATTTCATATACCTTTTTAACTAGGTAAAAGTGCCCGGGATAAGATTACTGGATCAAAATATATATTTACATACTTTTTAAAAGCTTTTGTTCCTTCCTGTAAGAAATAGCTTAAAAAAAGGAAAAATATAAAAATGTTTTTGTATTTTAATAGGTAATATGTAATATGTACGTGTGGGAAAAAACTCAGAAAAAAAATTCCTATCAGTCCTCCAATTCCCCTCACCAAAGAGAACTATTATTAAAATGTAACTTTCCAGAGATATTGACACAAGTAAATATACTTGTTTTGAACTGAATTTTCCATTCCAACAGTTACAGCCAGATTACTTCTCTGAAAGGCAGTGGCAATTCAAAATCCTACTTGCGATATATCATAGTGCCCTTTTTCTAGCTAAGTGGTCATCTCTGTTAACACACTTAAATTATCTCTGTGTAGTTAAAAAATTGGTATCTCATTGTTATATTAATTTGCATTTTCTTGATGACTAATGAAGATGAGGATATTTCCATTTATTTATTGGCCATTTTCATCCTCTTCTTTTTAATCCTTATTCACACCCCTTGCCTAATTTTTTCAATTGATTACTTTTATGTTACTTTGCAGAAACTCTTTGTATACTATGGATATTAAAATGTGGTACGTATACACCATGAAAGATTATGCAAACATAAAAAGGAATGAGATCATGTCCTTTGAAGGGACATGGATGGGGCTGGAAGCCATTATCTTCAGCAAACTAACACAGGAACAGAAAACCAAACACCGCACGTTCTCACTCATAAGTGAGAGCTGAGCAGTGAGAACACATGGACATGGTTGGGGGGTGCAGAGAGCATTAGGGAAAATAGCTAATGCATGCTGGGCTTAATACCTAGGCGATGGGTTGATAGGTGCAGCAAACCACCATGGCACATGTTTACATATGTAACAAACCTGCACATCCTGCACATGTACCCTGGAACTTAAAATTAAAATTAAAATTAAAAAAGAAAAAAAGTTTCTGTTTGTAAAATATGTTGTAAATCTTGTCCCATTAGCTTTTGAATTTATGTTTTTTTCATTAAAAATATAATATTTTATGTCTTCTAATACCTGTTATTACTTATCTAATTTCTGTATTTCCTCCATGACTTAAGAAGTTTTCTCCAACCCCAGACAATAATATATTCTCTCAAGTTTTCCTTTAAAATTCCTATTCTTCTGTTTTCTAGAAATACTTAATTTAATATTTAATTTTAATTCATTTGGAGTTACATAGGGTGTGAAATAAGGATTCAACTTTGCTTCTAGATGGATAGCCAAATTTATCCACACTGTTAAATAGATTTTTATTTTTTTTCCCACAGAACTGAAAATTTTACCTTTTTAAATTTCTAAATTTTTATGTAAGTGTTAGACTCTCCATTCTCTTTCATTTAACTGTGTGGATATTCTTGCAACATTACCACTCCTTCAATTTTTTTTTCAAAATTTCTCAACTCTCCTTGCTTATTTCCTCTACCTCTTAAAATTTAGAATCAGTCTGTCAGGCTCCATTAAAAAATTCTATTAGGCTGTAATTGGAACTGCACAGGATTTACAGATTAATTTGATGAGAACTGCCATCTTTATAAAATTGAGCCTTTTCATCTAGGAATTTGACATATTTCTCCATTTATTCAAGTTTGTCTTTTTTGTGGAAAAACTACTAGCAACACTGTTACAGCTATTTGGGAAGACAATTTGGCCATATCTTATTACAGTAGAAGTGTACACACCCCCACGGCCAGCTATTGCTTCTTATGAATCTTGAATTAAATCTATACTCAAATATGACCTACGGTATTGTCTATAGTAGCCAAAAAAGAAAAAATCAGAAATAACCTACGTATCCATCAATAGAGAAATAATGTATCACCATGCATCTTCTGAATAATTATGCAACAATTAACTAAAATGAGGTAGATTTACATGTTTTGATATGAAGCAATAACCAAGACAAATCATTAAGGAAACAAAGTACATTCTTGAGTATGCATCACCAAGCTAATAAAAAGGTCATTTCAATGCAAAGGATTGATTTGGAAGATGAAGTAAAGAGCAATTTTCACATTCTATCGTTTGACTTTTTTCCAATGAGAATTCATTGATGTATTATCCATGTAATTAAAAATAAGAACAACTTACAAAAAATGTTTAAAAGCACAAGTGATTTGAAAGTATTATTTTTAACAGGCCACACATACTGCAATTTCAAGATCCAAATGTTCTTACATATTGCCCAATAAAACGGTGCAACTTACCCACTACTCGGATGCAATCCAAAAGAAACCAACCTCACAAATGTATGTAAAGGTGACAGACTGGAAACAATCACATTAAGAAGCAGGTAGTTGTAATAGAAAATGTTAGCTAAACTCTAGGAGAAAGGAAAGAACTCCTTCTCTTGGCCAATCAGAATCCATCTTTAGTTAACTGGCCTTCTTGTATGGGCAATTTTATTAGAAAACAAACTATTCCTTTTACCTGATATATATCATATATATAACATAGTGATTAAGACTTTGGAGTCATGGATTTGATTCCTGCCTTTGCCATTCACCAGCTTTATAACCTTAAGCATACCTGATCTTTAATTCATTTTTCTTTATTTTTTCTGATCTGTATAATGTAGGCACCTCATAGGATTGTAGGAAGAGTTAAAGGAATTACTATCTGTAAAGTGCTTAAAGTGGTGCCTGGTGAAAAGTAATTGCACTCAGTGTTAACTATTATCAATATTACTAGTATTTGTTCAATTCAACAAATATTTATTTTCTAGCCACCATGTGTCAGATGCTCTACTAGCCATTGGTAATACAGAGGTGACTAAGAATCAGTCTTTGCCATTGAAAAAACTTAGTTAATGTGAAGAAAATAGACACATGTGTCCATGATGTCAATGCAATGTGGTAAGTGTTTGAAAAGAACAATTGCTCAGTGCTCTTAGCATACAAAGGAGATTCACTCAACCCAGCAATGGGGAGGGAAAAGTGGAGGAGTAGGGTATAATTGATATGGAAAACTCCAAGCACAACTTCCTCTCTATTCCCTTTTCTCATTAAGGGAGAGAACATCCTTGGTAGATCATTTACTCCTCTCCAAACCTAAAGTGACTCACCAAAATTTATGCCAGGACAAGATATTCTGATTTCAACTCTAGCTTGGCAACCAAGAGTCACCATTATAAGACTTGACAGAGTTGCTCTGCAGGACAAGTTGGGAAACAGCTACAAATCATGTTGTAAACTTCACAGGGAGTCAAGATTTCACAGGGTGCCAGCCTTTCATAACATAGTTTCCACATTGAGTGAGCATTTTATGGTAAGCTTCCAAAGATTGTGTTTCACAACAAATAACTCAACTCTCTGCCAAAGACTTGAGCTTGTATAAACTCAAGATAAACATGAGTCAGAATTACATCTCTATTTAAAAAAAAAAAAAAAAGATGACGATGACTTTTATTAACTGGAGTATATTATCAAGGAGGTATTACGTTACTCTCCAGCATAGGTCACAATCTTACAAGAGCCAGACTGAATATGTAAGAAAGAGACATAAAAAATCTGATATTGACTAAAAGACCAACATATAAGACTGGAATGGATTAAAGGAATAAGGAAAGCTTTCCAACTAATTCAATAAGTACTCTGAGACAAGCAAAAATAAGTGATTTCTTTCCCATAATAGCTCAAGGTCTAGTCGGAAAAACAAAGTGCACATACAGAAAATTGAACGCTGTCAACTCTTAAACAATATGAACATAAAGTCTAGGTTTGAGTAATTGGGATTTTAGCTAGATTTTTAACAAGGATTATACATATTTTGTGAAAAACTTATAATGACCTTTCAATGCCTATAGGAGAAATCTGGTTTTCTCACTTTATTCCACACTGTATCCCAATGATAATCCCCTGGTCAAGCTAGAATGGCTTAACAATGGGCCTCAAGTTTCCCATCTGAAATATTTTTCTGTACAAATCCTAACCATGGATAACTATATTAATCCCATCTCTTCCATGAAACTTTTGTAGCTATAGCACCCTATGGTCTGAACCTCCACTGAATACTCCTACCACTTATCAGGAGTCTCCAGTCTGATATCCTTTGGTAAGCTCCACCTCTACTACAAAAAATTGGTCATGATTGAAGAAAATTACAAAATACATCAAAACAGAAGCACACAGTCACCTTATATGTCCCGAATGACTCACAGGCCACCAACAATTGACTGCATCTTAATTGACTTGGTTTATGTGTCTAAGGAAACAAGTGTTAACCAAAACAAAAAAGAGAAAACAAATCACAAAAGCTAGGGATGGCATTGTCCAGACAGCACGTTCCTGGGGAGATGGAGGCTTGGGCCCTGGACTTAAGTATTTTCTATTCCCTAAACCAAAGCATCCTTCATATGGAAAGTGTACGGATGCTTCTATCTAACAGACTTCACACATTTCTGATCCCACCGGTGCCAGCATTTCCTACCTACTGGTAGAAACTCCAGTGGATGTGCCCCCACCACAATCTGCATTTTTAAAGTCAGCTTTATTGCAGTATAATTTACATACTGTAAAAATCACCCATTTTAGGGGTATAGCCTACGAGTTTTGACAAGAGTATAATCATAATCAAGATACAGAATATATTATTTAACTACTTGTATACATTTGTCAACAAGGAGGAAATGCACTATTTATAAAGGCATGCTTGTAATAATTATTTTTCACTTAAAAGGTACTTTTGTATTAGCTTAGCTAGAATGAGTCCATACTTAATGAACTGACAAAATCCTGAAAAAAAGAGAAAGAAGACTGTCCTCTCAGACCTAAATTATATCAACACAATATATTAGATCAGAATTCCAAAAAGTTACCTGAAGAGAGAATATTTCACAGAACTACAAGCCTTCTTGACTGTAACCTGATTGCAAATATTGTATTAACAGTGTCTCAAGCAACAAAGAAGTTGGTTTGATAAGTTATTTTCTAGATGAGAGCTACTCAGTGTGATCCTTAGACTGGTGCCCGTATCAGAACTGTTTGGTATGGGCCTATGATGAGATGTGTACTTAAACTAAGAGTAATCAGTTGGACGCAGTGGCTCACGCCTATAATCCCAGCACTTTGGGAGGCCGAGGTGGGTGGATCACCCGAGGTCAGGAGTTCGAGACCAACCTGGCCAACATGGTGAAACCACGTCTCTACTAAAAATACAAAAATTAGCTGGGCTTTGTGGCTCACGCCTGTAGTTCCAACGACTTGGGAGGCTGAGGCACAAGAATAGTTTGAACCCAGGAGACAGAGGTTGCAGTGAGCCAAGATCACGCCACTGCACCCCAGCCTGGGCAGCAGAATGAGACTCCATCTCAAAAAAAAAAAAAAAAAGAAAACAAAAAAACTAAAAATAATCAATTAGAACTTTTATTACAGTTTGAGAAAGTAATTTTATATTAATTGAACCTAATACTACAAATGGATTTGTATTTTGTATGTCTTTGTTTTTCTATTAATGTATTTTTATTGTATTTAAAAGGAACTTGTTCAACAGGAGAATCTCTCAAAATAATATTAATACAAATTGGCCTGAACTATTTGAAGAGATTATAATGAACGAAAGTAATGTCTTAGATAATTTCTCAAGGTTGCTTTTCTTTTCAACCCTATGAATTCACCAGATGACCTATTTTTTTCCAGATACAGGCGCTATGCCTCTAATAAAAAACTTCTTAGAAGGAAGCATAATATTTTGTTTTAAAATAATTGATACTTCAAATTATATTTTTGTGCCCAGTAAAAACACAATGTCTAAAATGAAGATTTTAAGAGAATTATTCACTGTAATGGATGACTAAGATTTAATACAAATGTGATGACTTTAGCCTTAGGTCATATAAATATCTATGTGGGCATTAATACTTAAAGAGTTAGCGGAAGGAGAATAGGTTATAAATATTGCAGCGGTAGAATACGAGGAATGTTAAATAAGTGAATTACCAGTCTTCATTACAGCAGCAAAATTGTCATGTAAGGACACATGCATATATTAATTTAGTCAATATTTATTGAGTACCAACTATGTGTCAACAGTTGTGAAGCATAAGATGAATCAAACATAACCCCTGCCTTCAAGGAGCTTATAGTCTGGTAGTGTAAGACATGATGAATGAAATCGCACAACAGATTAGCCAAATATTACTGCAATTCAACAGACTATATTGGTATTTTCCAAAAGCTATCAAATGTGCCTTACAAAAGTTAGTCAAGTAACTATTTTATTGTTAATGTATCTTCCCAGAGTAGAAGAATTGTTGTCTTTGCTAAGGAAAAAAAAAAAAAAAAGCCTCTTAGGAACAACATGAAATTAATTAAGCTAATGTGACTGTCTAAAAAGCATGTCTAGTGGAACAAATGTAACTGAAGGCAAAATGAAGAACTTTCAGACCTAAGAAACTCATTCCGACATGTTCTAATCTATTCTCAATATGGAATCAGTCTGCAGTTATTTTAAAAACTGTTTAAAATTCATAAAAGTCACACGACTGGTAGGAAAATTCTTGGCAGTTGAAATATTTACAAATGTAAAGTGAATCATGTTGTGAAAGTACTATCTGCAGCTTCCTTAATTAAATCAATTGCATATTGATTTATTCATTAAAGCTAAAATGTAAAGTGTATGATAAGGTCACTCCTTTTGGGTACTTAATGGCTTTATTAACCGTGAAAATCACCATTAAGAATAACCTTTTAAAGGCCAAGTTAATATGACAATTTTGATTTTTTAAATCACACGTTGCATTATTTTCAGCTTTCTCAAATCAGAGTACTTTGGTCTAGTCCTTATAATGTGGTTAAGTCAGTGTAGTAAACATTTGCATCTGCCAGATCTAACTCAGAGTCACCAGGATTTTCTGTCTGTCCCAATGCTCGTCGTACATGAGGCCCAGAAGCCAGAGACATAATATATCTTTTGGTCATTCTCACTCAAGAACTGGTCTATCACTCAAGGCTTCTCACCAAAGCCTGAGGACCTTGACTGATTCAACAACAAGAGCTTCCCTAAATTGTCTCTGTTTTGGTACTCACTCAGATTAGAATTTTTACTCTGACTTATGACCCTGGCTTTTGTTCTATGTCCCTAGTATATTAATCGCATTTCCTGGGCCTTAATCATTATCAAATTGCATTGCTCCCTGCCTTCTCTTGCCTGATACCTTGATTCCAGTAAATCACTTTGTTTCTCTAACCTAAACCTCCGTCTTTGGGTTACATATGTTCCAATTTCTGCCACATGTTATACTGATCAGAATTTTAATGATGAAGTTCATATTCATTCATGCATATAACAAACATGTATCTACCTGTGCAAAGCACTCTCTTAGCTTTAGCGATACAAAGATGAATGAAACAAAATCCTTGTCCTCAGGAAGCTTACAGTCTAATGACAGATACAGAGAAATAAACCAACAATTGGCATAGAATATGCTATAAAAGTATAATGACAGATACAGAGGAATAAACCAACAATTGGCATAGAATATGCTATAAAAGTATTATGTAAAGGGAGCCATGCAAACACAAAAGGGTGATACTAATGAAGACTTCTTTTTTTTTTTTTTTTTTTTTTTTTTTTTTTTTTTTTGAGACGGAGTCTCGCTGTGTCTCCCAGGCTGGAGTGCAGTGGCGTGATCTCGGCTCACTGCAAGCTCCGCCTCCCAGGTTCACGCCATTCTCCCGCCTCAGCCTCCCAAGTAGCTGAGACTACAGGCGCCCGCCACCACGCCCGGCTAGTTTTTTGTATTTTTAGTAGAGACGGGGTTTCACCATGTTAGCCAGGATAGTCTTGATCTCCTGACCTCGTGATCCACCCACCTCGGCCTCCCAAAGTGCTGGGATTACAGGCTTGAGCCACCGCGCCTGGCCTCTAACGAAGACTTCTAAGAGAAGATGATATTCAAACTGAATCTTGAGGGCCAGACAGGAGTTAGCAAGGCAGAGAAAATGATTAAATAAGAAGGCAGGGAGAGTGTTCCAAGAACAGGGAGCAACATATGTAAGCAAGAGACAGCATGGCAGATTGGAGGAACTACAAGTGGTTTAATATGACTGAAACATATTTGTGACAAAGTGGTGAAATGTGAGACTGGTTACAGCCAGATGATGAAAAGCGTCCTTGTACTCTGTTCTGTCTAGATGAAGGGAACCCACTGAGACGGATTAACTGGAGAAGTACTATATTCAGACACGTGTTTTAGATTACTCTCCAGGATTGTGGAAGTCATATTAGAGACAGGTGAAAGAGGGTGAACAGAGGAGACACTTACTATAATTCAGATAATATGTAATGAGGGACCAAAATAAGATGGTAGCAATAGAAATGGAAACAGGAGGATGCAAGTACAAGAGTAAGAGATATTGTAGTATGAGACCATATAGAACTTGACAAATCATTGGACACAGGAGAAAAAGTCTAAGCTAACTCTGAGGTTACATATCAGAAGGAATTATAGTTGAAAGTTTGATGCAGCAGATGACTTCTTTAATGATGCTGAGTGGGTGGCAGTATATAAGCATCAAAGTGGAGATATCCAGCAAGCAGTTGGGAATGCATTTCTGTGGCTCAAGATGAAAGTTGTGGTTGGGATAGATGTGAGGGTTATCTTCATAGAGGTTATAGCTTATAGGAATGGATATGGAGAGTAAAGAAAATCTGAAATTAGTTTTAAAGGAAAAATGAAATTCCAGATAAGGCTAGAATTTCAGTCAGTTTAACATTTTTGACACACAACATGTACAGTGTCAAGAGGAAAGTCACTGCCTTACCCTTTCGTTTCTAAAAGGTTTCAACTCATTCTTTTCAAAGTATTTCCTCTTAGTTTCGTGTGATCCTCCTCACAAATGCCCTTTGAGATCGATAGACACTTATTATCTCCTTTATAAGGATTCCCTTGTAATCATAGTACCCGTTTCTTCCTTCCATCAGACTCCTGATCCCAGACAAACCTAAAGACCTTTGCCCTGCTGCCACCCATGCCCCAGCATGACACTCATTTTATAGGTGTAAGGGCCAGGGCACTAAGTGTTCAAGTGTTTGTCGGAGGCCACACAACAAACCAGCGCAGGAAGAATGTTAAGAACTCAGGACTACTGACTCCATGTATAGGGCTACTTGCACTACATTTTATCATGAACTCTCCAGGAATCCACCTGCTTCCCAAAGCAAAGCAAAGAATACTGGCAATATTGGATTTAAATATACAAATATATAGCTGTTGAAATATATTATTTATAAACATATGACCAAAAGGTGAAAAAATTTAAACATCTGATTACTAGTGTTTATTTTCTTTTTTTTCTCTCTCTTTTTTTTTTTTTTTTTTTTTTTTGGATACAGGGTCTGGCTCTGTCACCCTGGCTGGAGTGCAGTGGCCTGATCTCGGCTCACTGCAACCTCCACCTCCTGGGCTCAAGCCATCCTCCCACCTCAGCCTCCTGAGTTGCTGAGACTACAGGCATGCACCACCACACCCAGCTACTCTTTGTATTTTTTGCAGAGATGAGGTTTCAGCATGTTTCACAGGCTGGTCTTAAACTCCTGAGTGCAAGCGATCTGCCCACCTTGGCCTCCCAAAGTGCTGGGATTACATCCATGAGCTCCTGCACCTGGCCTATTTTCACTTCTAATGAGTTACATAAGTAACTCTAAACTTGAAATCAGTTCCCATATGAAAGTCTCTGACATAAAAAAGCATATTCATTTTTTTTAAATATGGTAAAGCTCCTAGCATTAAATGACTTCTAAATTTTTATTTAAGTGACATAGTATACTTAAAAAATCACTTGGAAGTTTTCACAAAAACACAGAAAGCAAAACCTTCAAAAGAGAGAGGTTCTGTCTGAAAATAAGGAGGTAAGGTTTTGCATACTGTACAAGGTACATGGAAGAAAAGGGGGAAGGGTGTGTAGGCAATACTAAGATACCTTCCAATAATTTGGAAATTATTTTTACTCTCTAATAGTTCAACTATAAAATCAAGGCCTAATGGACCAGGTCATAGATAAACAAGACACATTAAAGAAAAAGAATGTCTCCCAAGCTAGAGCAAGACTAACAAAATATATTAGCATACCTAAAGAATGAGTGAGTCCCTGAGAAAGTGGGCTTAGTCAGCCAGGAAAGTTTAGGAAGAGGAGAATGACAAAGGCCTTGACATGGGCATCCTAGCACAGTCCAGGGGAGAAAATGTTAGGGCAGTAAGATACTATCATCTCTTTCACAGGTACATACCTACTCCAGAAGTGGACACATCAGTCCTTCAGAGAAAGTTGTTATTACACATTAATTTCATCAAGAAACAATTCTGTTTCTAAGCTGAAACTTACAGGAGCATGCAACAATACTTGCATGCTCCTCAAGTCTCCCTCCTGTTTGGTAGGGCTTTCTATGGGGAGAGAACACTTTGGTCGTGTCAGCATGACTGTTCCATTCACTGTGAGATTTGTATTTTTTGTCATAAATAAATTTTTTGTCAATCTGAATTCTTTCTTGTAAATTTAGTCAATATGAGTTCATCTCTGGGCCACAGAGCCCATCTGCAGGTATAGACCATTCAGATTTCTGAGGCTAACTTGGTAATCCACAAACACCAACCTTGGAAGTGCCTTTTATTCACACTTGAAGGGGAAGAGATGTACATAATCAATACCTTAGTAATTGCAATACAATCTACACAAAAAGCCTGGGTAAGTGATGGCATAGTGTGTTTCATTGATAAAAATGTGGTGCCAAGAAGCAAGAATGGTTTTAGATGATAAGTTTACAAAACGGTTTTCAGATATTGTTCTCTTTGGGCTGAGTCTGATTCCCAGATACAGAACTTTGCCTACTGTCTACCTCAGATACACATATACTGATAGTCTGACCCCAAATATACCTATGGAGCACTGTGTGAACTACGTGAGTGCATACATTCTCCTTTTCTCCTCCCTTTCTCTCTGAAAAGTGGACCAGTAGAACAAACAGATGTTTCAGAGTTACACAGATCTGGGTTTGAATCTCAATTCCACCACTTATCAGTTTCTTATTTTCTCTTTGTCTCTAAAATGGAGATAATAACAATAGCTCATAGAACCATTGTGAAAATTAAATGAGATAATATGGGTATAAGTACCCAAATGTAAGTTTCCTTCCTGTTCTTTTCCATGCCTTGGCCTGTTCAATTTAAAAATAAACACACACTCACCTTATTCCATAGAACCATAAATTTTTTGAGAGCAGAGATCAAAGCTGATTTTTGTTTACCACTCAGTCCCTGGTATATGGCTTTCAGTGGGTCATCAAATATATTTTGAACTATAAAATCAAATTGGTTAAGAAATTGAGGTTCTGTTTAATTGAATTTGCCAGTCAGTTTAGGGATCCCTCTTAGCTGACAAAACAAAACAAAACAAACTACCATATACTTCAAAGGCTTCTATCTATAAAAAGGCTTTATCAGGTGTCACTTCTGTAGAATCTACTGTATGACCTTTGATTAATCAATATAAAGTGACTTTTTAAAATATTTTTGTCTGAAACTTCAGATAGGCAACTATATATTCATTTGGCAGTGCGCCTGTAGCAAACTACAACAAACTGAGTCACTTAAACAACAGAAATACATTGTCTCACAGTTTTGGAAACTGGAAATCAGAGATTAAGGTATCAACAGAGTTGGTTCCTCCTGAGGGTGACCAGGGAAAGATATGTTCCCAGCCTCTCTCCTTAGCTTGAAGATGACTGTCTTCTCCCTATGTCTCTTTACATCATCTTCCTCTGTGTCTTTGTGTCCAAATGTTCAAATTCTCTTATTTTTACAAGTACACCAGCGATATTCCATTAGGGTCCACCCCAATGACCTCATCTTAACTAATTCCCAAAATAACATCAAATTCTGAGGTACTGGATGTTAAAACATCAACACATGAATTATTGGGAGACACAATTTAACCTATAACATCAGTTACTGAGTGATTATCTTCAGGCCCTCTGGGCACAGCCTATACTCCTTGGACTGTTTTCTTGTTATTGCATATAGCAATAAACACTTGGCAATTACTGAATTAACATTTTAGCATGTTTTGACTATCCTTAAATAACTTATATGCAGTCCATGTGATAGAGTGAGTCACTTAAGTTGTGAGGGTACCGAGCTATCTACCAAGCATTTGTATCTTAATAGACTTTGTTGTTTTCTATTCTTAAGAACATTTTGTGTATTGAGGTGGGGAACAAGAAGGATGGCCATCAGGCTAGAATACAGTTTTAGTGAATTTTGAAAAGGCAGTATATGAAGAAATGTCTAAAAAGTGGAAATATGTTTCCAGAGAAAAGCAGGGGACTCTAAAAACATAAAAACATGATCATGAATTTGGGGATAGTTGAATTTCAGGGGAATATCAAGGAACTTGTAGACATGGGACAAGATTAAGCCTCAGCCAAGAATATGTATTTCCACTAAAATGAGTCAGAGTGAAGTTGTTCCAATCATTTCAGTCATCTTCACAATGGATTTTAATGTAGGTAAATTGACCTGAATATTGATATTTAAAATGGTTAAAATAATTGCTTTCTTAGAGCCGACAAAGCATTTCATTGACTGAAATGGAAAGGATTTCATTGAACCTGTTTCCTGTTCCCCATTGGATCATCCAAATCAAAATAAGGTGAGTTTATTTTGCCTGATTTGGGGGAACAAACGTAAATTCATGCAATGGCCTTATGAAGGACATACATTTTTTAAATAATCATGCCTCATTGACCATCAGTTAAGTGGAGCATTTATGTGTTTGATATTCTGGAAATTGTCATCTTTATGCTTAACTTGACTTCTAAAAATCTTGAGTACTTTGTAAAGTCACATCTTTGTCTCAAATGTAAAGCATTATGCTAAAGAGGAATGAGTTTTGGACCAGCAGGGAGAAAATCTAGATTCCAGTCCCAGCTCTGCCCTGTGGCCTTAAGAAAGTCACACATGGGCTCTGGCTCTGTCTCAGTAAACTAAAGGGTTACATCAGACGCTAGGCAAGGCCCCTTTCAAATCAGAGGGTCTATAATCCTGTTATATATAATTATTGTGTCTTTATTACAATATTTTCACACAAATCCAAAGTATATCAATATAAAAGAGGACTTTTGTCTGCTGAGTGTAGGGTGTGGAAATAGAGGCTATTCATCTTCATCAGCTTTTCAGTCTGATTATTTTCATATTGTACTTTATAAGGTACACCCACATAAAATGTAATGCACTTTTAAATATTTTTGTCCATTGCTCCAAAAACCTAAATTCTCTGTTATATCAACATTACCCTAGTACAACTAGAAGCCATGTAATTTTATTTTACGTAAATCTTGGCAGGAATTACCTTGGTGCTTTTGTCTTGGCTAAGCACCAGGTGCATTTGTACTGGATATATACCAACTGCTCTTTTTATTTTAAAACTTTACATGGATCCTGTATAATTGATTTTCCTACCTATCTAATTATCCTTGATGATATTATAATTCTTTTAAATAATTCAATGGGCTATGACTAATTTTAATACTGATAACAAAATTTTAACTTGATCCTGCAATTTTAATATTGGCAATGTGATACATGGAATGTAAATGTATTTAGCTCACATTCTAAGTGTTTCATTTTGTGACAGTTACATTGAATAATAAAGTGTTCAATATAATACAACATTTATAAATCCAACTCTTTAATGAAAATGGACTTATATCGATTAGTTTATGAGCAGAGTTTAATTTTTGAGATACAATATTTAAAAGGGAAGGTTAAATTTTATATTCTAATTCATGAAGAAATCTATTCTATTACTTCATGTGTTATTTTATCCATTTTATCTTAATCTGATAACCAAAATTAAATGTTTTCATTTTGTTTTCTTTGTTGCCTAATATGAAAGCCAATGACCTTTTGGAAATGGAATTTTATTTTCATTTCTTAATATGTTTCTCTTATATTCCATGTTTGTTGTGGCAGCACTTAAATATTTTTGTCATATTTAAAAATAATCCTTTAATTGGATAGGTTTCATTTATTACAACATTTTCTCCAATTCAGGTTTACTTGAAACTATATGAACTTGATCCATTTTCCTTACATAATTTTAAACTAAATGGAATCTATGTATTTTTCTTAATCATAGAAGGCAACAATGACCAAAAAAAATCACTTTCTATATTTTGGCATAAGTTCCTTGTGCCCCTCATCCACCCCCCACCTTTATAGAGTATTTACACAATGTATACATTTTTTTTTCTTTTAGAAGCATGTTGCCACTTGAGAATATTTCTCCTCCAATTTCTACTATGCCTCAAGAATTTAAGTCATGAGACCAAGGCCGAAGATGGTTTGTGATACTGGGAAAGTCACAATCCATATTCTTATCTGTTTGTCTCATCAGTAAAGTCGTGATAATTATCACCTTGCCTACTTCATAGAATTTTTGTGAGGTTCAAATGAGATAATATACACAAGGGCCTTGAAAATACATGGAATGATGAGCAAATATAGGGACTGATGTTATTGTTGGTACTGTTGCTATGTTGTTATGTTATATTCTTAAAGTCAGGTATTGGAATGCCTAAGATGGGAAAGGAATGTAACTTTACCAGAAGATAATTCTATCTAGTTTTCCCCATGTGTCATAGTAGACTATTTTAACATATAATAATATACAAAGATTCTGAACTTCCTATATAACATCATATTAGTAGCAAGATTTTTAGAGCATGAATAAACTAAAAGAGGAAAACATCATAAGAGAAACAGACTTAGAGACGAACCAAGTCAGGACTTCAGCATCCAGAGCCAATAGAGAGGAAGCTGGTAAAGGACAGAATAGAGAAAAAACCCAGATGTAGGGTCGGTCCTTCCAGAAGAGCCAGAGAATCCACCGCAGTATCCACAGGCAGGCAGCTCTTAAGAAAGTCAACTAATGAATGGATCAAGGCAATAAAAATGTAGGCCACAAGTGGTATTTCAAGTTGGGAACATGGTCCTACTTTGGTTTTAGACCATCAGTCTATATATAATGGGCCATCTTCAAAAGTCTTTCCCTTGCCCATACTTTACTATAAATTCACGGATCACCTCCTCTAGGAAGTCTTCCCAAATCACCATCCAGTGTTCAAGCCATCCTTCCGTGCTTCCTATACCTTGTGCTGGTCTACAACACATACCACAGTTATTCAGCCATTTACTCAACAGATACTTATTAAACACCCATTTTCTACCAGACATTGTACTAGTAATGGAGGATAGAATAGTAAACAAAACAAAGTCACTGCCCTCATGGGGCTTACGTTCTAATGAAGGGAGAGGAATACAGATAATAAAAAATAAATAAGTAAATATAAAGTATGTCATGGTGATAAGTACTATCAGTGGGAATAATGTTGGACAATGGGAAAAGAGAGTTGAGGGGAACTGCTATTTTTTATTTTTATTTTTATTTTTATTTTATTTTTTTTTTTGAGACGGAGTCTCACTCTGTCGCCCAGGCTGGAGTGCAGTGGCCGGATCTCAGCTCACTGCAAGCTCCGCCTCCCGGGTTCGGGCCATTCTCCTGTCTCAGCCTCCTGAGTAGCTGGGACTACAGGCGCCCGCCACCTCGCCCGGCTAGTTTTTTGTATTTTTTTTTTTAGTAGAGACGGTGTTAGCCAGGATGGTCTCGATCTCCTGACCTAGTGATCCGCCCGTCTCGGCCTCCCAAAGTGCTGGGATTACAGGCTTGAGCCACCGCGCCCGGCCTGAACTGCTATTTTTTTAATATATTATACTTTTATTTAATCTTTTTAAAAGTTAGCTTTACCTTTGTTAATAAATATTCTTCTAAAGCATTTTATGTTTGCATATGTATTGCCCTATATGAAGGTATCTACCATACTTATGTAACTATTCCCATATTGTTGTTGAACATTTAGCTTTTCTCTCTGTCATAAACAATATTAAAAAGAATATTCTTATAGTTATTTTTGGAACACATCCTTGATTGTTTCCATAGGATAAGTTTCAAGAAGTGGAAGTGCGACTCAGCTGTTGCCGTGCTGAGTAAGTCTGAGTCATTTCCAGTCCTTTGGACACTGGCATTTGTATTGAAAGCCCCTTTCTGTAGGAGTCAGTGCCGAAGCCTGGTTTGTCCCCCCAATCCTGGACCCACACATTCACTGTTCTCTTTCTTTTTCTAATGACTCAAAAAAGGGTCAACAAAATTAGTGGTGGAAGTTATGCAGGTTACGATACTACTAGAGAAGCTCTCCAGAACCTAAGAAGGCTTTGTCTAAATCCAAGGGTACTGGTGCTTTAAATCCTAAAATTTGTACTGCAGGTGTGGGTAGCGTCAACCTGAAATTTGACTGTAAAATTCTACAACTCTGCTTCATCTCCACATTTATCTCCGTGCAGAGAAAATTTGGGGTTTGGAACCTGTTGTTTGACCTTCACCTTCCAGGATCCGTTACTTTCCTTTCATCTCATTTCTGCTAGATGTCAACCTTCCTCTGCTCTAGTCTCCTGGCTGACTTCCTAGCTCTTGTCCCTAGTCTATACCTTGACCATATTTTCCTTTTTTATCTAGCAGTAACAAGTGACTAACCTAGGTATTGTCCCAGTAGTGATGAATATGGGCCTGACTTTGGTGTTGGAACCCAGAATAGGATAGCACATCCATCATTTCCCTTTCTCTCTCTACTCACTACCACCTCCTCCTTATCAGTCAAAAGTGTGCAGAAGAGATGTAGCAGATCCGTAGCATCTCAACACACACAAGGTAATTTGCCTCCCAAATGTCAGAGAAATGGTTGGGAAATGGTGTGCAGATACAAATAATATATTGGTTTTTTACTGGCAGTTTTTAAGAGCAAAATGACGTGATGATTAAATAGGATCAAGTTAATGATTAAAAATAGTTTGAGGGCAGAGAAACAGTTAATGCTTTTCATTTGTCCATGACTTTACTTTCTCTTGCACAAATGATTACAAGCTGTCTCTAAATAAATGATTCTATTTCTATTAGTGTTTGAATAAATCTAACTTAAGATTTTTGGGAAACTAACAGTCAAGTCATGCTAGCATAAAAGAATACTGACAAGGAAATAAAAAGAACAGTTAAGTAAAATATTTTTTATTATTAATCGAATTTTAAACGTAAGAATCCATTGCATAGACTACTAGTTCATTTTAATCAAGTCAACCTTGAGAAATAGAGCTTAAAAAGTTAGACCAAAAATGCAAGATCTTCCAGACACCATAAATTTAGTACCCTGGAGGAAATATGTCTACCTTAGAAAAGTGTATTTAAATCTGACTTTTCAATGGGTATTACTACCTTTTTCCTTTTCTTATTCACATTAAAGAATACACAAAGTTACCCATCTTCAGTTGGTTTTCTCAAGGTGATAATGGGCAAATCACAAGCCACAGAGCCTCCCATAGATATGACTTTCTTGTTATTTGCATTTCTTCTCCCTTCATTTCTGCTTTTGTTCGAGATGCTTTTCAAACAACCAGACCATGCTGTGCACCACTAGTTCACATTTTCACTCTCAGCCTCCCATATTGAGAACAAAAGTTACTGGTCCATAAGTTATCTTGTGAGCATCTTTTATCATTTTCCTACTTGCATGGATATACGAAGGAAATAAACAACTCTAATAGGGAGGCGAGATTTACCCTACCTGGAAAACAATATACTACACAGCATGATCAAAGCCAATAGGTATAACAGATCTTCCTAGAGATGATAAGTGGTGTCTTCCCACCTATAAATCATAGGTCACACTATCCAACCTCCTCCATTCCTTGAATGATGGATTTCACAGGGGGTTGTGCGTCATATAATCTATATACTAGTAGTTTTTTCTCTTTCACCTGAAAATGGAGCTGGCAAGGCCATCTAAATTCGGTTTTGAGAAAAGTGAACATAGAAAACATGCTGAGAGAATCAGATTGTTGCATTTACATTAGTGGAGAAGCATTTTAGAGTCTACCTTAAAGTAATTGTCATATACTCACTTCAACCTAGATCAAACGTGACAGGTCTCTGTTAAAAGAGAGACAGACCAAACTGAAGATGACCAAGGATCAGGAGACAAGACTAATTCATTAGTAAATAACAGAGATCTAAACAGCAAGCCACAAAAGATACTGCAGACAGGTGGACAGATAGTGTCAGCAAGAGCCAGCGGATGATAATAGATAAGATCTCTGAAAGTAGGCCGGGCGCGGTGGCTCAAGCCTGTAATCCCAGCACTTTGGGAGGCCGAGACGGGCGGATCACGAGGTTAGGAGATCGAGACCATCCTGGCTAACAAGGTGAAACCCCATCTCTACTAAAAAAAATACAAAAAACTAGCCGGGCGAGGTGGCGGGCACCTGTAGTCCCAGCTACTCGGGGCGGGGTGAGGCAGGAGAATGGCGTGAACCCGGGGGGCGCCTGTAGTCCCAGCTACTCGGGAGGCTGAGGCGGGAGAATGGCGTGAACCCGGGAGGCGGAGCTTGCAGTGAGCCGAGATCGCGCCACTGCACTCCAGCCTGGGCGACAGAGCCAGACTCCCTCTCAAAAAAAAAAAAAAAAAAAGATCTCTGAAAGTAGAGGAAGTATGACATTAGGAAAATATGAGTTCAGAATTATATTCCACGCTTAGTATTAGAGACTCAAAAAATATTGGCTTACATGAGATTTATTTTCTGTTTCATGTAATTAAAAATCTAGTAGTTTTTATGGCAGGGCTGGTATGGCAGCTCTTGGTGTCATCAGAGAGCCAATCTCCCCTATTGTCTTCATTTGTCATCCCTAGAGTGTGTGACCCTCTTCCTGAAGGCTACATAATGGTCACTGAAACTCTAACGGTTACATCTGCTTTCATAAAGGAAGACAAGACTAAATGGGGAAGGACACAGCAACCCCTTTAAAAGAGACTTCCAAGAAGTGCTGACTACTTCTGCTTACATGTCCGCTTTTAGCACTCCTATCTGTAAAGGAGGCTGTCACATACAATTTTTCATCTTGACACACTGCCATCCCTAAATGTATAAAAGTTCTGTTTGTAAAGATGAAGGAGAGACTAGAATATTGGGTAGGCAAGTAGCAGCATCTACAACAGTCAAATGCAGTATTCAGTGAGAGACCTTCCGTTCAGTGATTCAGGAATTCAGATTCCTTCTACCCTACAAGCTGTTTTCAACACATGGTTCCAGTGATCACCACAAAAGGGGAAAGACAGGGTAAAGAAGACACTACCTGCTTCTTAGTCACATTGGCACTGAGTCATATACCTCACTTTTGCTCACATCTACAAGTTAGGTACACCCTGGCTGGTCATACAGTAAAGTAAAGAAAGGTAACAGTAAAGAAGGGTAACATTAATACAGTAAAGAAGGGTAACATTAATATTTGGTGAATTGCTAGTCATATCTGCTACAGTAGTTGACATCAGGGAAATTGAACAACAGAAACAGGAACTCAGCTACAGATACAGGTTCTAAGAGCAGGATACTACTCTATGAAACAACTAGTATGAAACAACTAGTGGAGTGGCTTCGCGTCTTGGTTGCTCATTAGATTTATTGGATACACCAGATCTTTTAACAAGTATTAATGCCCAGCCCCAAGCCAAATGTGATGGAAATGGGCATCAGTACTTTTTTTTAAAGTCTTCCTAAGTGATTCTAGTGTTCGGTCATAGTTGAGAACCATGCTGTGAGAAGGATACGACTGGACTTCAGACTCAGAAGCATTGAATGCCAGACAAAGATTGAAGATAGAGACTTAACTAATCTCATAAACAAATTCATGAAATTATGCAGCAAAACAAACTTGATACTCAATTCTAAGATGCTGAACCTTGAGTTACTTCTACAACTTTGAGTTACTTCTACAACTTTATCCAAATATCTGAGGCGAGGCTAATATAAATAGGGGTTATATGGTCCCAGCAGTAAAGTTTAGAGGACCCGCAGGTAGGGAGCCAATCATCACAAAAAAAATTTAACCTTCTAGAATCTTTGAAGTACATGCTACATGCGTGATGGACTTTAACAATTTCATGTATTAGCATATCTCCCGTGCCAGAATAGACCCAGACCTAGAGCAGCAAATATTTTTTAAAACTTATAAACTAACAAGTATTTAGGGAGACTATGTACCATATGTACATTGTGATTCTCCATACTAAGAAAGGTGATTTAAAAAGAAACATTGGAAGGGTATAAAAAATATAAGTAATAATTGCCTCATAAATGAGAGAGAGAGAGAGAGGAAGGAGAGACAGAGACGAGCTTTAACACATTAAGCAATAGAAATCAGGCAAGTGGTTGCCTGCTGCTGGGGATGGATTGATGATAAAGGAGCATGAGGGAATTTTGGATGTGATATTAATGTTTTATACCTTAATTGTGCTGGTGTGTGCAGTTGTCACAACTCAGCAAGCTATACACTTAAAATTGGTAGAACTTATTGTATGTGAAGTATAACCTATACTAGTTTTGCAATGCTGCATAACAAATTACCACAAATTTAAGGGCATAAAACAACACTCATTTATTAGCTCATGGCTCTGTAAGTCTGGTTACATGACTGAGTTCTCTGCACAGGATCTCCCCAGGCTTAAATTGAGGTGTCTGGCAAGGTGTGTTCTCATCTGAAGCTCAGGATCCTCTTCCAAGCCCACCTGGTTGTGACATAACCCAGTTCCTTGTGACTATGGAACTTAAGTCCCCATTTCTTTGCCTGATGTGACTCTGTGAATGCTCTCATCTCCTAGAGCATGTATTTCTTGCTGCATGGGCCCCTACATCTTTAGACCCAGCAATAGAGAATTTTTCTTGTATTGAATCCCTGTCCTGTTTCAAATGTGTCTCTCCAGGAAGAGCCCATTCCCTTTTAAGCGTTCACGTGATTAGTCAATTACAATGACAAATTCCCTTTTGTCATAAAACGTGACATAATCATGAGAGTGATGTCACACACATTCGTGGGTTTTACCTGCACTCAAAGGGAGGAGATTATAAAAGGGAAAGGGTCATTGGGTCATTTTAGAATTCTGCCTACCACATCCCTCAGTAATGTTTACCATAAAAGTAGGTTAACACATAGGAAATTAAGGAGAATTTAATATTGACCTTTAGCTACTTACTCCCAAGGCCACATCTCGGAGTTTATTATCATCCAGAATTGCTCAACTTTTGAAATCTTAAATTGAGACATCCTACTGTCTGTCTACAACCTCTTATCTCCCCAGTTTCCTCACTCTGTTTCTTCCACTTTGTTTGATTTTTGACCTTGCAGGTCCTCTAGTCCCTTGACAGCTCTATGGTTTTATATCTACTATCATTGTTCTATGTTCACTTCCTTCTCCCAACCAACTTAGATGCTGTGATGCATATTTCAGTCTCTTGTTTCTCTCCATAATAACTCTCATTGTATTGTGTTGCCATTTGTCTATCTCCCCCACTGGACTGTAAATTCTAAGGCATATACTTACCCTGCTATAAGTTAGCATCTGGCAAATAGAAATACCTAAATAAATGTTTGCTGAAAGGAGAAATGAATGGTTGAGACACTAACTGTATGTATAAAAGGAATTCAAGGGTGGCAGGAAGGGAGAAACCCAGTGGGCTGGAGCAGCTACAAAAGACTTAATACATGTGGTAGAAATTGAACTAGGCCTTGCAGATGGAATAAAAATTGAATAACTTGGAGCTAATTGGGGTCATTCTAGGATGAGGATTATTAGTACAAGCATTGCCTTTCACTAATTTTGAGTAAGAATGTGCATCATGTATGAAGTGGGGCTACAAGAAAACCAATTTGTTTGATTGATCGGAAACAGTGGGAGCAGACAGGAAACTGGGACACATAGCCTATCAGTAACAGAAAGCCTTGAATAGGAGATGCATTCCTAGTGGGAGACACTGTCATAGATGTCAGCAAAAGTGATTTAAAAAAAAAAAAGAAGTCATGCAGAAAATCTATAAGTCTAATGAAGAGAATCTAAAAGCTAAAAAATAGGAAAGGAGTCAACTGTTGGGAGCCAGAGTGCTCTATCGTGTATCTAAGAGTAGGAGTTATTAATCTAATTCTGCTGATTATCTTTCTCAACCAGAACAGTTTTCACTAGACTTTCCAACTCTTGCCCTCTCGCTTTAAAAGTTTGCCTAGCATCTGACACAAAAAGCACATTTCATTTTTTAAAAATTTCTTTTATTTTCCATAGGTTATTGGGGAACAGGTGGTGTTTGGTTACATGGATAAGCTCTTTAGTGGTGATTTGTGAGATTTTGGTGCACCCATCACCTGAGCCGTATACACTGCACCCAATTAGTAGTATTTTTCCCTTACTCACTTTTTACCCTTTCCCCCGATTCCCCAAAGTCCACTGTGTTATTCTTATGCCTTTGCATTCTCATACCTTAGCTCCCACTTATGAGTGAGAACATAATGATGTTTGGTTCTCCATTCCTGAGTTACATCACTTAGAATAATAATCTCCAATCTCATCCAAGTTGCTGCAAATGCCATTAATTCATCCCTTTTTATGGCTGAGGAGTATTCCACCACATATATATACCACAATTTCTTTACCCACTCATTGATTGATGAGCATTTGGATTGGTTCCACATTTCTGCAATTGCAAATTGTGCTGCTATAAACATGTGTCTGCAGGTATCTTAAAGTACATTTCCAAATAAGTTGGAGATAATATTGGAAAGAAAAATAAAGGGCTGGTTATGGAAAGCCTCAGAAACATAGAAGGGAAGTTTAGATTAAATGTGACAGTAAACCAAGTGGATGCCTATTTCTTAACCAAGGAGGTGGTAAAATAGAAGCTATGTTTTAGGAATATTTTTTAAGCTGGGAAATGTAGGATGAATTCATCATAATAGATTTTTTTTCACCCTAATTTGAAATTAGTGTTGGGGCCATATTAGCATTTTCTATAACACAGGAACAGGTGATTTCTTAAATAATATATCCATTTCTTGAAATAAACCATGAAATTCAGCCTTTTTCTGTATAATTTTATCAATCTCAAAATGTACTTTCTTTTACAGATACAAGTTGGATTTTAAAAATCAGCAGTTATGTACTAAAATGAGAAGGATACACAATACATTTACACTTTTTTGTTTTGGTTTATTCACAAACATGGTACTATATATTTTAAATTCAATAAATTGACCTAAAGTGCAACCAATATAGAAATTAATGATTTCTTTAAGGCTTTTCCATCTGATTTGAGAGAAGAGCTCAAACCACCAGATAGAGAAACTCTCACTGAATGATATAATCACATTGTATGATATGGAAAAAGAGGCTTGGCGAAGACTTTAAAAGTTGTCTAATGTGGCCGGGCGCGATTGCTCATGCTTATAATCCCAGCACTTTGGGAAGCCGAGGCAGGTGGATCACTTGAGGTCGGGAGATCCAGACCAGCCTGACCAACATAGAGAAACCCCGTCTCTACTAAAAATACAAAATTAGCCGGGCATGGTGGCTCATACTGGTAATCCCAGCTACTTGGGAAGGCTGACGCAGAAGAATAGCTTGAACCCGGGAGGTGAAGGTTGCGGTGAGCTGAGATCGCACCACTGCACTCCAGCCTGCGCCACAAGAGTGAAACTCTGTCTCAAAAAAAAAAAAAAAAAAAAAAAAAAGTCTAATGCAACAGGTGGGCCTATTTAAGCATATAGGCTCTATTATATAATGGAAATCTGTTGACATTAGTGGATTCTATAATTGCTTAATTGTGATTTTTTTCCTGCTTTCCAACATAAAAGTTAAACTTTTCTGAAGGGCATAGATTCACTTGAGTTCTGAGTCTGAACATTTAATAAGTGGATTCCAAGTGTATTTGTATGATAAGCTGATGACGAAAGTTCCCTATGTTTGGAATATAATAACATATCCAAATTTTAATATTCTAATTATGGTCTTTCTTATATAGTCTCAATAAAATTGTTTCTAAAACAGAGGTGAATATATCCAAGTCCGCGAAACCACACAACTTCCTAGATATAAATGCAGATAGACACACGATACTTGTCAGTACAAACGGAGCAACTACATGATCAGCTGGGCCAGGTGACAGAGAGGCTGAGCTACTCCTTCAGGCATTAATTTTACTGTCATTATAGTTGACACATTTGCTTCTTTTTCATTCTGCTTGGATCACATTCCAGTTGTCAGAAGAGCGTGCGTGGGAGGTGGGATTTACCAGCACTCCCTTAACTACCTCTTACTCCTGACACCAGTGACTAATCACTGGTGAATTCTTTTCAGTTGTCAAGAAGTTCTCTCACTCTGTGTGTGCAAGTGTGTGTATGGGCACACACACCACACACTTGCACACACACCCATGGCAAAAAAAAAAAAAAAAAACTTTTCTGGACTTATGACCTAGTGCTAATGCAGATCACACTTATTTGGCAGTGAAAAGTAAACACTAAATAATATTTATTGTATATATTAATGGATTTTCAAAATCAACATTTGGATAATTGTCTAACTGTGATAGTCACTCAGCTACTTTTAATTTATGCCTGGAAAACACTATAAAAAAGAAGGTACTATGTTATTTCGTGGAAGGTATCAGTGAGCATGTGTTTTGGGTCTCTGTTCACATTACACATAATCTGTTTTAGAAAATGATGAACTTTATATTTATATCCATGAGAGATTGATTAATTGCTTTTCAGTATTTTTATTAGAAATAGTCAAACATAAGCACACTTGAGTTTTCACGATTTTAAAAACTTCAACGTCATCACTAAACATTTTTAAGCCTTCAGAAATACGTCTCCCTCAAAATACATGATGATGAGCTCATTCCAAATGCTTTAGGTTAAATTATAGTAGTATTTTTATTTAGTAAATTACATGGAAACTTATAGAAGCTATCTTAGTTTAAGAAATGAATCTTCATAAGCGATTTATGCTTTTCTATATATTCTTACCTTTTATTAAATATAATTAGACTATGTTCAAATATGAATACACTATTAAGACTTAGGATAAGTGACATGCCTTTCCCACTAGCATATTATTCAAATGATACATAGCCTTTTCTGGTCAGAATGATAGATAATGACTTTGTACAAGCTAATTTGAAATCGGATCCTTAATTTTCATTCATTTAATTACAAAGCAGCATTATAAAATCCCTACCAAAATAGTTCACATAGCAGTCCGCAATGAGGAAGCTTTTATGTGAAAGCACATTGTGTAAGCTTGGTCAGTTGCCAGAAGTGGTAGGATTTTGCTGAGCAAGTCATGGCATTATTAGAGGATGCTGGCATAAACAGAAATGCAGATCAGTAAATGAAATGGAGGATAGAAAGAAACCAATAAAGATGGTGTATTTAAAAAGTTGAATGTAGCTTATTAGAATACACTTTCAATAGTTCGGTGTGAGTAAAGACCTGAGGAAATAACCTTTCATTTCGGTATAAAAGAAATGTGGTTATAATTTATTCCAACTGTGCTCTTTCACAATAATATAGAATCATTCGCACTTGCCCATGAAAATGATTTTATTGATAAGCTGGCACTAATGATAAACTAACTCCTCATGATACCAACACAATGACTGGTAGAGAACTTACAGAAATGGAGACTTTAAAGAAGAGCTGTGTCCTCTAGGACAGCGGTCTCCCACCTTCTTGGCACCAGGGACCAGTTTTGGGGAAGACAATTTTTCTACAGAAAGAGGAGGGTGGGGGTTGAATCCGTTGCACTTCAGATCATCAGGCATTATTAGTTAGAGTCTCACAAGGAGCGCGCCATCTAGATCCCTCGCATGTGCAGTTCACAATAGGGTTCGCACTCCTATGAGAATCTAATGCTGCAGCTGATCTGACGGGATCGGTCCGTGGCCTGTGGGTTGGGGTCCCCTGGTCTAGGAGAATAAAATGATAGATAACCTATACTAGGATAAACAATCCAGTTTGTTATTGTGGTATTTATAAAATCTACTGCGAAACTCAGGCTTTGTAACAGAAATAGCATGGCCATCAAATTTTCTTTTAAAAAGAGAAAATGAATCCTACTAACAATTTTCTTGTTCAATTAAAAGTAACGATACTATTTCATTTTCACAAAGAAATTATCTACTGAGATATTTATAATCAGATACATCACAGGACACATATGTTTGTCATAGAACTTATCAGAAGAGAGATGGCTGGGATCCCAAATCTTCAGATCTTCAGATTCCATCATGCCACTTGCCCCTGTACCAGGCTCCTAAGACGTATATATTGCACAGAGGATACACCGGACAGGTGCACACTGCATTCTAGGTAGAGCTGTGGCCTTAAACCTCTATATAGCCTCAGGTTAAATTGAGCAGGACCACATGTGAATGAAAATGGTTCTTTATATACCCAACCTCCATCCTAGACTATGACCCAGACTAGAAGTAAGAAGAGTGACTTCTTGGCCTTTTTTCTCAGGATCACGCCACAGTCTTGAACCCTCTCTTCCTTCCACCCTCAGGTCTTACCCAGATAGTGAGAAGATGGACAAACAGAAAATCTTCCATGAAAAACCTAGAGTAGAATTTGCTTAAAACTGCCTCCTGTGCCCTAGACACTAACCTTATGTATACTTGGTTCTACCAAAAAAAGGAGTATGAGTGGGCTGTCAACATGGAGGAGGCTCATATCACACCTCTCATATGAGAGTACACCTGAAGCTTAACTTTTACTTCTTTGTTTCTCACACCTAAAACTCTAGCTCTTGAGAATTATGTGTTCTTTACCCTTATTAGAGAGTTGTTCCTTCTACAAGATGGAGTTGTTGAAGGAATATTGGACCTTTCCCATCAGTTAGAATATGCCACTAATAATAATTAAGGCTAAAAGTGAAGAATAATTAAACACCTCTTGTTGGAGTTATTTTAATTCAGGGTCACAAAATCTAATACTTCATTGAACTGGTACATATAAAGTAGCAGGAACTGATATATTTTTTAAATTCTGTGTCCACTTCCATTACCTAGCTGTTTATTGTTTAATAAGCAATTTATTTTCTCGGTATAGGAATATACACATTATGGTAAACATTTGGGAAAATGGCAATTGCTAATTGTTCCAGCTTTAAAAATTTTTTTTTTGTTTTTTGTAGAGACAAGGATCTTGCTATGTTGCCCAGCCTGCTCTCAAACTCTTAGCCTCAGGCAAACCTCCACCTTGACCTCCCAAAGTGCTGAGATTACAGGAATGAGCCACCATGCCCAGCCTAGTCTAGCTTTTGAAGAACTAGTACTGCAGCCAGTCTCTACTATACAATTATTTATCTGTTCACTATTAATATCAACACACATTTATTGAGCATTGATCAGATACTGTGTGCATGACTTCAAAATTGGCTTCTACTTTCTAAAACAATCTAGTATTCAAGATAAACACATTACACAAGCAACTTATAAATAATAAAGACTATGATAAATACTATAAGAGATATAGAAAGGATAAAAAATATATGTTAGAAAGAAGAGCTATTATTCTGAGAGAAGGAATTTTTATATGGAAGAGGTAGGATTTAAAGAGAGGCTTAAAATACACATAGGATTTCTCAATAGCTGAATTTCACAAATGTAGTCTAAACCAGTAATTGTTAATATGTGGTTCAAGGACAAGCAACATCAGCATTACCTGGGAACTTGTTAGAACTGCGACTTATTAGGCCTCACCCAAGATGTAATCAATCATAAACTCTGGGGATGAGGCCTGGCAATCTGTGATTTATCAACCCTCCACATGATTCTGATGCATGCTGGAGTTTGAAGGCCACCACTGGTCTAATCAATCAATAAGCATATATTTATTGATTGACTTATGTGCAAGGCACTGAATAGACATTTCGGGAATGGAAATAGCTATAGATACAGTTCTTACTATTCAAAACATTTCACTAACATTAGGATAGTAATCTTACCAGACATACTATAAGAGAGACTTAACAACGCAAAGTCACAAGGCCCAAGGGACTTGACTCAAGTGCCAAAGTCCAACATGACATGGTGGCACGTAGAGATTACAGAAACTTCCTACCTAAGGGGAGAGTTCCAGGGTATTCAAAGGGGGATTTGACTAATTTACAACCCTTCCCCTTTGTCAACATGGACATTATCATTGCTTTGACCCAGGTGGCAATTAGTTTTGAGAAATCAGAAAAGATATTAGATCAGGGAGTCAGAAACAAGGAAAAATAGAGTTAAGGAATCAGAATAAAAGCCAGTTCAGAAGCCAGGATTCGGGGAATAGTAAAACAAACACAAACGGCCACTTTATTTTTCCTCCTGTGAGTTTGTTGAGCTTCCCAGATGTGAGCATTTGTAGTTTTTATCAAATTTGAAAAGCATTTGGCCATTACTTTTTCAAATATGTTTTCTTCCATCTTCAGTCTTTTAGGACTCCACTTACAAGTATGTTAGACTGCTTGATATGGTGATTACTTGATATAGTCACTGAGGTATCTTTTGCTTTTTTAAGGGTTTATTTTCCACTCCATGCTTCAATTTGCATAGTTTTACTGCTATGTCTTCAAGTTCATTGATCTTTTCTTCTGCCATGTCTATGTCGTTAATTCCATCCAATGTAATTTTCATTTCAAACACTGTATATTCATCACAACAACACTTCCATTAAGTCTCTTGCATCTAATATTTCTTTCTCATTGTGTTCATAGTTTTTTTTAAACCTCCTTACATGTATGGAATATGTATACCATAGCTGTTTTAATGTCCTCATTAATTTAACAAGAATGAGAATAACTCCAACAAGAAGAGTCCAATTATTTTTCACTTTTATTCCTAATTATTTAATATTCTACTTATATAATGTCTATAAATTCCATCATCTCTCATTTCAGGGCCTGTTTTCTTCTGCTTATGGGTCACATTTTTTTTGTTTCTTCTTATGTCAACTAATTATTTTACCGGATGGTGGACATTATGAATTTTATGGTGTAGACGGCTAAATTTTATAGTATTCCTTTAAAGAGCATAGGGCTTTATTCTGGCAGGCAGTTAAGTAAGATGAAAATCATCTTTGCTTTTGAGGCTTGTTTTTAAGCATTTTTTTAGCCCCAATACTAAAGTATGATTTTCTGGAATCTCTGCTGAATGCCCTGGATATTCAACAATGTCTCTCTCTTCTGGCCAGTAGGAACCAAAATGATTCCCAGCCCTGTGTGAACTCTCGAAACTATTTGGCTTACAGCTTCCTGGTAATTATTCTTTTCCTAAGAGTTGTTCTTTGCCCAACCTGATGGATTTTTACTCGACATACGCACAGATTGGTTTCAGCCAAAGACTTGAGACTCCTGTGTAGATTTCCAGAGCCATTTCTCTACGTAGCTTCCTCCTACCCAGTATTCTGCCTCCCAAATTCTAGTTGCACTGGACTCCTGTAATCCTGATCTCTATCTCCTCATTTTAGTGAGATTACCTCTCCCTGTGCCACTGTCAGGAAAGTGTTTCTACCAGAAAGTTAAGGTGGTTGTAGGTCTCCCCTCATTTACTTTCCTCCTCTCAGGGATCAAAAGCCTGTACAGCCTACGGTCCAATGTCTGAAAAGTGTTGTTTCATGTATTTTGCGCATCTTTCTAGTTGTTTATGAAAGGCAGGCAAGTCCCATAGTAGATATTTTTCGTGGGTGGAAGCTGAAGTCCCCCAAATGCCCACTGCAAAAACATGTAAGAAAAATATAGCCACAGACATATGGACCTTAAGGATGGGAAGCTGAGAGGGTTGTACCGATATACATTTGATAAATGTATTTTGGATTAGATAGTTGTTTCCTGCTGAACCCTGGTTAGTTTTAAAGGTGTCCTGGCTCCAAATGACTGAGCGTTCTATATGCACTGACATTAATAAATAATTGCTGTAGACATTAAGTGCTTCTGAAGAAATGCCTAATTTATCAACAAGTCAGATAAAATACAACATTTGCATTATCTTGTAGACTTGTCTGCTCTTTATAAGAGGAAACTTTTTATTATAAAAGTAATATATGCTTATTATTAAAGAAAACTCAAACAAGACAGAAATATATAAAACAGAGTAGAATTAAATCACTCCACTCTCATTCACTGTTAGGAGTTTGGTGTATATGTCTCTCTAGCTGGCTATATATCTATTTCTCATCTATCACAAAAATGGATTTCTCTGTCATTTACTGTCCAGTCCCACTGAAGAACCAGTAATAAGACTTTCCCTACTATATCATGATCATCCTCTGTTTTGGGGTCATACAAAAGTCTTGGCCTGTTGCCAGGGAAAAGTATTCACAAGGAGTAGTTTAGATGGGACCCAGAAAACCTCAATGCCTGCTTCTGCTGGATGAGGATCAGTGAGGGCCACAGGCAGATCTTAAAGCAAAATTTTGTCTCATACATAAAAAATGACATACTCATGGTCCTCAGCATAGCCATTTACTCTCTTGACTAATAATGAATTTTTGCTGGTATCAATTCAGCTTTCATTTGGTACCCTGACAGTGGTCACCAGTAGAGTACTTGGTGTCCCTCAATAATGTGTCTCTCCTGTCATCCATATTCCTCTACGTCTAGTCTTTCTGTGTCTAGCTTATGGCCACCTCCAAGGACCTGTCCTTTGCCCCCTTCCCCCCACACACACCTATACTTCCTCCTGCCCGGGTGACTCTAATCTAATCTCTTCTCAGGACCAGGGATAGAGTGAGTAGACAGGGATTTTTCTCCTTTTATTTTCCTTTCAAGCTTTATATTGTCATGAACTCTATGTTCTGCTTTCCAGAGGGCCTTCCATTTTGTTTTTCTATAGCCTTGTCTATAGAAAATATAATAAAACAAAGAATGTAATAAAAAAACCAAAATGTAATAAAACAAAGAGTGTATATTAACTCTTTTCCTTTGAATTCTTCTAGGAACTATGCCAATTTATCTCCAAGCCATGCCAGTGGCTTTGACTGACTAGGGAAAGGCTCAATAAGTTCAGGAAGTGAAAGAAGAGAAAAAAAAGCACAAAGATGATGTTCAAGGTTATATTCTGAATCCTTACAAGCCACTACTACATATAGAAATGCTTCAGGTTATTATGATATTATACCTGAATTATAATATCATAGGTATAAATTACCCTAATATAGTTGAACAGTCTCTTATTGATGCACACAATGAAAGAAAACTACATTGTATGTGCTCAAACTTTTCTGTTTATTTATGTAGGAAAAATTCCTGAAAGCGGAAATGCTGGCTCAAAGGGTATGTAAGAATAATTTAAAAGATAATATCAAATTGCCTTCCAGAAGGATTGTACCAATGTACACTTTTATAAATAGCGTATGAGATTATTAGCACTCGATGCTAACATTTGTTTCAATATTTGACAGTCTAATAGTATAAAATACCTAGTTTTTGAAAATTATATTTTTATGATGAACAAGGTGAAGAAATTTTTGTATTTGTAGGAGCTACTTGTATTTCTTCTTCCATGAATTATCTGTTCATATCCTCTGTGCATATCTAATTTGGTTGTTATTCTTTCACTTGTTGATGTGTAGCAGCTCTACATGCATACCAATATTCACCCTCTAGATGTCATACATTGCCTATACAGTTGACTCTTGAGTAACATGGATTTGAACTGGGACCATGTTGAACATGTTTGAACTGGCAGATTTTCTTCTGCCTCTGCCACTTCTGAGACAGTAAGACCAACCCTTCTTCCTACCCCTCCTCAACCTACTCAACGTGAAGATGATGAGGATGAAGACCTTGACGATGATCCACTTCTACTTAATGAATAGTACATATATTTCCTCTTCCTTGTGATTTTCTTAATAACATTTTCTTTTCTCTAGCTTACTTTATTGTAAGAGTACAGTATATAATGCATATAATATAAAAAAGATGTGTTAATTGGCTGTTTATGTTATTAGAAGGTTTCCGGTCAACAATAGGCTATTAGTAGTTAAGCTTTGGGGGCATCAAAGTTATCTATGGATTTTTGACTATGCAGGGCATCAGTTCCCCTGACCCCCATGTTGTTCAAGGGTCAACTACATATTGTAAATATTTTTTCTAGTTTGACATTTGTATTTTAGCATTATTTACAACGTCTTTATGCAATGCAAAGGCGTATTCATTCAACAAACGTTTATGTTGAGAAGCTACTATGTGGCAGCCAGTAGTGTGAGTTGTAGGGACATAGTAGTGAGCAAGACAGACAATGTCCCCGCACTCAGAGAGTTTACATTCTGATGGAGACGTAGAAAAATAGAAAAGCAAACAAAAGATGTACAAACTGTAGTTACATGATAATAAAAATAAACAATGACAAAGAGCAAATGGGAGAGAATGACCAGTTAAGGTCTTACTGAGGAGACGACATGAGGTTAGACCTGACAGATGAAAGTGAGACAAGAAGTAAAAGCACATAAGCAGTGGAGGGGGTTGCTGGGTTAAGGGAAAGTTGTGGTGGGGAAACAGTAATCCAAAGGACCTAAGGCAGGAAAAAGTTTGATGTGTTCAAGGACAAAATGAAAAGCATGGGTACTAGAACTTAGTGCAGAACAGACAAAATGATACGAATGAGGTTGAAGGAAGGGTAGGTGCCAGATAATGCATGATCTTTTTTTATTCTAAGAACAACAGAGAGCCACTGAAGAGTTTTAGGTATGGAGTGGTATGGCTTGATTTATGTTCTTAAAGCTCATTTTTTCAGCTATACAAAGAATAAATTAGAAAGGAGAACGAGAAAGAGTACAAACAGAAAGAAGAGTTAGGCAACTATTTCAGGATACTAGGTGAGATATTATAGTGGCTTAGATAATGGTGGTAGCCATGATGAGAAAATATAGTGGGAAAGGAATTTTTTACGCAATCCAATCTGCTATTCTATCCTTTGCTGCTACACATAATATAACTTCATTTTCATCTATTCTCTCATCCTTTCTAGTATCAAGGAATGTCTCTTCTGTAAAACAAACTTCTCAGGAAACAGCAAAAATCATCTATTCATTAAGCGTTTCTTGAATCTCTTAACTTGTCAGTCACTTACCCATGCCACCAGAGTAATGTATCCAAACTTCTATGAAAGCATTTGACGCATTATGTTTTACCTATGTTCACTCGTCTTTCTATTGGTCCATAGCCTTCATGAGGTAAGTGATTATGTCTTATTCATCTACAAAACACAGTGCCTGACTCAGTATATGTCATGTAGTAAGTACTTAATTATTAATTATTTTTGAATTGAAGGAAGAAGTATTAAATTTTACCTAAAGTATCTATGGAGATACTAATTTGTCTTCATCTATTGATGTTATATATAAATAACTTGTCTGGGAAATTGCTCTGCATTTCTGAAATAAGCCCTATATAGTTATGATAGATTATTTCCAGTAATATCAAATTTAATCTACTTATATTTTTCATCTATATTTATAAGTAAATTTGGTGTATCTTGTTAACATTTTGTCATCAGGGTTATGCTGACTATAACATATATTGAGTAGGTATACAGACAGGGTTCTTAATTTCAAGCAGCAGAAAATGATTGTGGTTAATATAAGCAAAGATGGAGTTTATTGGAAGAATGACAGATATTTAATAGAATTCATAGAAAGATCAAAGACCTAGGATCAGTATGAATGCAAGAACCACAGGAGGATAGGGCTCAGCACTACAGCCTACCTCATGCCATTGAAACTGTCTGTTGAGTACACTACTGGAATTGCTACCATTAGATACTGGATATTGCAGTCAATATTCATGGTGAGGAAGTCTTCCCTACTCCTGCTTCTTTGTTTTAGATTCCAAGCTCCTGATCAGAGAATCTGATAACTTTAGTCTAGGTCATGTACCTAGGCTTGGAGGCAGAAATAATGAGTATCTGGCCTTTTTAGTTCCTGTAGTGGAAGCCAAGCCCTGGCTTCTCTCCATATTCATACTCTGAGGAAATCTTCAAACATAAAAAGGAGGTTCCAATGCTGGACAGCCATAAAACATACTCACGAAACTCTCCCAAAAAGGGCAAACAAAAACTGAAGTCCACTCCAGGTGATTACAATCATTTCAATGATCTTGACTAGACTACATTTTGTGGGAATTTGTCTGTAAACTTGGAAAGAGAGAATTTCCTGGGAGAAATTCTTCTGTACTTATGATTAGTTTAGTCTATGGTTATAGCTCTTCTCATGTTGTCTATAATTTTTTCTTATAAATTATTTTCTAAATGTACTAAAATAAAATGCAAACACACAATATGAAATGCCAACCATTTAGATATAGAGAGAGTTAAAAAGTGACAGTTTCTCTTAGACTTTTCCTGAGTTCTAGCAACCATTTCTCTATGTATTTACATAGGGAATATGTGTATACATCCACTAAATATATTTCGTATTTACAAAAATAGTATTACCTCAGGCTAGAGAATGGAAGATGAAAAAAATAGCATTATCTTAAACATTTTACTCTGATTTCACCTAATTAGACAGCAGAGTCACCTTTCTATGTTATTATACAGACAACACATTTTCAAGGGCTTTATTATAGTCTATTGTATGGATTATAATGCACTTAGCCAATAGCGTCTTGATGTACACTTAGATTTCCAATTTCCTGACATTACATACTATAATGCAATGAATATTCCTGTACTCATATTTCCATGTTCTTAATGTACTCGATAGTTAGAGGCTGTGATGGTATGTTAAGCTTTTGCAATTCTGTTTCTGTCCATTTCTCTTTTATTTTTAACATCGTCATCATATGCTGAATGAATTTTGATGTTACCTTTTAGTGCATAAATTGCATGACTGAAATATCTTCACTGTTTGTTTTTTAATCAGTATAAACTTATTTTGTCCTATTAAATTTTCGTTTTTATATTATACTTTATCTGACACCAGTATTGACGTCAGTTTTTATTTTGTATGTGATCGTCATATATATATTCAGTCATCCATTTATTTTTGTCATTTCTAGATGGTCGACCTTTAGGAGTATCTCCAACACATGCTTGGATGGGCCACGCCCTTGGTTCAGTATGAGAATACTCCTCCTCCATCATCTTGTTTCCCTTTGCATTAAAAGGAAAGATCAGGTGAGTATAACAGGACCCTTCTCAAAAGAAATCTGTAAGGAGTAGGCATGCCACTTCTCAATATTTAGATATGCCAAAATAAAATATTTTAAAAATCAGTTGGCTAAATAATTGGAAGAAATAACAGTAACATAGATTAATCTAATTAAGCTTGGTGCTTTAATAACTCCTTTCCTACCCACAAGTGAGGTCACAGATGCTTCACAAAAGGCTAGTGGTTCTATATTGGCACACATAAAGGTAATATTTCCTGGAATTCTTCTCCTATCCGATGTCTCAGAATGGTTCTTCCATCTTGGCAGCCTTCTGATTGCAGTCATATTGCTTAACTCCTGCTTTTTACCTCTCTTCCCTGCTCTTTTGACGAGGCTCTTTATATGAATTCTTCAGTTCTTCAAACCAGCTTTGTTACCATGGCTCCAGGCTTTGCAGGCCATAGGCTGGACCTACCCTTGCCCCATGCCAAGCCACAGCTTAAAGGAGGCTCCTTGGATCTATGATCTTCAGCATAAAGATTATCCAAGGTAGCAAAAATTCTGAAGTTTGTATATGTATGCAAGAGATTTGAAAAAGGGAATAGCTATTTGTCTCTTCTGCTTTCTGATCCAGGCAGGACTAATACTGACTATGCCACTAGACTAGAATACAAAAATGGCCCCTCTACCAACTTGGGACGTAGAACATAAGAAGGTTCGTATTTAGCCATTATTCAGTACTATTCCTAAACTTCTCCATCATCTGGATGCTATTTTATAATTTGTGAGCATTTTTGGCTCCTTTGATAGGCTGACAGTGCCTGTGTCATATCCCCCTTTCTATTCCTTATGTGGCCTAGTAGTGTTTTACATGTATAGATAGGCACTCAATAATTGTGTAAAATAAAGAAGAAAATAATAAAACAAATTGTGGGAAAAGAGAAAGAGAACTAATAGTAGGGGTAAAGATGACTTCAGGAATTGTGTTTACATAAAATTGAGATGTGGTAAATTGAATGAAGACTTATCTAGGTTGGTTGGGTTTGGTAGTAATAGAAAAAAGTAATTATACATATCTGCAATATGCTTGTAACCTTAGTTACTCTAGACTCTACCAATGAGGTGGCATGGAATGTGCGGCCTAGGAGAGTCACAGTAATAGTAAAATCTAATCAATCTCAGCCTCTAACAGCTGAGTCTCTGGAATCCAATCCTCCTTCCAATCCCTCCATTCTGGTTCAAGAGGGTGGGACAGATTCAAAGAGGAACTCACATGGTTTATGACTAGCTAGTGATCATTTTCCTCTTCCTATGGCCTTTGTGATCTCTGCCTTTCCTGCTCCAGACCTGTTCCCTAATGGCAACTACTGCTTCCATAATACCTCTGGATGTCAGCCACAATGTAGCCTTGGCTGCCTTTCCATTCCATTTCAGTCCTCATTTCTGCCCTTATTTGTGAATCAATGTATTTCTAAGCCACTGATAGTACTGCCTTGTGCTTTCAAGTTCTTAGGATCACTCTAATGCTAAAACTCTTTCATTTGACCTATTATCTGTCAGAGCCCTGCACCAACATCCTGACCCTCAGCCTCCAGCACAGCACAGATCCATATGTGCTTTACTAAACCACCCCTAACTCCTCTAACACAGATCATATTTTTCTGATCAAACTAGTTTACTTCACCAACATGTCACCTCAAAGCTAGTTTCTTCCCATCTATTCAACTGAATTCTTGTTCAAGGGAGGGCTCTTATTCTTCCAAAACTTAGGGAGATGTCTTAGTGCTGTGGGCGGATATCAGTTTCGACTTACCCAGTTATGATAGCTCACATCAGAGTCCTCAACCCCCCATATAAATAAACCCCTGATGTGTTTTCCCTGTTGGGCATCTAGATATGCCTGGACATGTTTGAATCCACAGTGGGTACTACCACAACTTAACCTCTCACTCTAGGATTCCTGCTATACTCGAATAGCTTTTATAATTAAAAAATAACAAACAAACCTGTGAGAACAAAATGAGAGCAAGCATATGAAAGTGCTTTGAAAATTGCAAAGTACTTTGCAAATGCAGTGTATTATAATAAGTTCCTTATTGTTTATTTGTTTAGTAGAAATTCATGTCCATGAGGGAACTGAAGGCATCAAATTGGGAAGATTAAAAAACTAAAAGACTAGAATGATTAGCTGAGGGAGAAATCAAGTTGATAAACACATGGAAAGTAATTCAAAATCTATGCACAGAATAGAGTTTCTGTGGGCCTATTTGAATGCAAGACACACTTGTCAAATGAACAGATGCAAAAGTTGGAAGATGGTTTTGGAGTACTTAAAAAGTAGTAATACTTGCTCTATAGACTTTAGGCAACAGGAACCTAAGTGAAGCTGTACAGCATGGAGTATTATAAAGCTTGACTCCAGAGGTCAACTGCTTGGTTTGAAATCTCAGTCTTACCACTTATGAGCTCTAGATGAATTTTGCCAAATTACTTAATCTTAGTTTCTCATCTGTAATAAATTACAGATATATGTGTCATCTCCCCCATGGGTTGTTTTTTCTTTCTTTCTTTCTTTTTTTTTTTTTTTGGCAAGTACAGTGGTCCTTCAGTATCCATGGGGGATTGGTTCCAGGTCCTCTCTCAAATGCCAAAATCCATGCATGCTAAAGTCCGTTATATAAAGTGGTGTAGTACTTATATATAATCTACATACATCCTCCTATATACTTTAAGTTATCTCTAGATTACTTATAATACCTAATGCATGGTAAATGCTATGTAAATAGCTATTTGATGTATTGTTTAACGAATAATGTCTGTACATGTTTACTACAGACACAGCCATCCTTTTTTCCCAGTATTTTCCATCTGTGGTTGGTTGGATCCAACCACAGATGCAGAACTCATGGATACAGAATGCCAACTGTATTATATGAGTCAATACATATAAAGCACTATCAGTTCAGGCACACAGCAAATGCTCAATGTAAATAAATTTTACAACTCATCTACTCATGCCATTGTATTTCATAAAAGCAAATTGAAAAGGACT